>NC_064573.1:60839773-61464773 GCF_937001465.1 Orcinus orca
GACATCATGAGAGACGCAAGACAGGAAACCCAAAAGGACAGCTCATCTCCACGCAGGCGTGACTGCCGGTGCCCGCGAGGCGGCTCCACACTAACGAGAAGGTTCCACGGCGTCCTCACGGGAGACACGTCAAAAAGTCAGTCCCCGCCCACAACCACGCTGCTTCTGGTCTCAGCGCCCCCTGCACTGCACCTCTCCTGAGGCCCTAAGTGCCACCTCTCTAGACCCTGTTCAGCTCCTCTCCACATTCGTTTTAATATTTCATGGTTCTCTTGGAAGAGGGAGGAGCAACATCTCTCCGTGCATGTTCCTCTTAATCGATTTGTTATGGCAATTATAACTTTTTTTTACTCCAGAGGATGCAAAGGAGACTGCTGCTTCCTGGAAAGGGAGTGTTTTGGAAGACGGTGAAATGCAAGTGTCCTCCCCACGGTGCCACTTGTGGCGTGTTCTCCGAAGACTTCCCTGCTTTTCTGGAAAGCCAGGGTCCTTCCAGCCTGGGGGTTGATGGCTAAGACCTCGTCTGAGGTGAGTAGACAAACTGTTGGGTTCATTTTGAAGAGAAACTTAGACAAGAGAGAGTTGGGCCACAGGCTTCCCTTGAGAGAAGGTGTGGAGATGGGTCTGTTCCTATGGACGTGGCCTCGTGGCTCCCCACAGTCCCACAGAACTCACACCGAGCCCTGGACCTCCAGCCCCGTCTGCGAACAGCCAGTGAGCTGTTCGTTCCAGTACATCTAATGTTTTCTTGAAGTTTTTGCTCCCAGATTTGGAAATGATTGTTGCAAGTAACACTGATTAATTCTACATTGTTATATTCTGGAAATTTCATAAATCCAACATGGAAATAATACGCAAAATAGAAGCTATTGACTAAAAAAATCAGATAGAATTATGCTAAATTAACCTTGTAAACATTTCATCTTTCCTTCCTTCCTCCCTCCCTCCCTCCCTCCCTCCTTCCTTCCTTCCCTCAGAAGGTGACATGATACAACCTGGGTTTTCACAGGGTCACTGTTGCTGCTGTGAGGCCGAACCACAGAGGCTGTTCCCATCACATTTGTAACCATCCTCATTTCCTCAACTTTCGATACGTAACCTGTGTCAAAACACAGAGTCATAGCTGTGGACAATCTCTGAAATCGTGTAATGTATAGTCACCCTGAAGGAACTGGTGAGTAAAAACGAAACTATGACTTTTCTGTAAGAACAAAAGAGCCACTTTTTTTTCAAAGTATGGCAAAGATTTGATTAACCTGAGGAATGCAGGGTACTGATTAGTTGAGTTTTCTGATGAACTGACAGGTTAGTCTGATGGGAAAACTGATGAGAACGAAAACCATCATGTTCCTATCTTATTAAGAAAGTGTATAACGCACAATGCAGGTCACTTTGATGGTAATATCTTCTTCCTACTCCAAGTCATTGTCAGAAATACCTACAGGGCCAGAGAGATGGTACATGGGCTGGGTTGATGGACAGGTAGTCCTGGGGGCCATGAGGGAAATTCCGGGGAGGAAGGACCTTGTGGGGAGATGGGGGGAGGGCAGAGGGCACTTGACGGTTCTTTTCCTGCAGAATCGACTCCTTCAACTGAGCTACATTGAAATGAGGGCCACATCGAAATGAGAGGAGATGCTCTCAGGGCCACATCGAAATGAGAGGAGACGCTCTCGGAAGGAAGTCTCCGGACTCCAAGTCCTCAGCCAGCATCACGGGGGTGGGGGGTTGGGCAGGGACCTCTGCTTTCTTCCTCTCACAATGGCTCACGTGTCCGCTGGTACATTTCACCATGGTCGACTCCTACCTTGTATCTGCGTGACCACCCCTGTCTCTTGGGCACGCCCACAAAATAAACTTGTTCTCAGGGAAAGGTTCAGACCACTGGCCAAATCAGCCCCCTCAAACACAGGCTGATTTTTCCCTGCACTCCTGTTATGTTAATAATTTAACTCTCATCAGACACTGACATCTGACACTGAAAGTATTTGAATGTTTTGTTTTTTCCCAAGTGACCGAGTTTCTTCTTTGCTCTCCGCCATCCCCAAGCAGGAAGGCAGCTGAGCCCTGGGATTCAGAGCCTGGAATCACATTCCCAGGCTGAGCGTGGATGAACAGTCACTGAGCAGCAGGTCAGACGCCCGTCGGCCCTGGGACGCGGCGGGTGTGAGCACAGGGCCTGAGGCGTGTGCAGCTACTCAGATGGAAGCGCCTGTCAGCATCTTGGTGACAAGCTGTAAATGCATTTACACTGTGCTCCATGGAAGTGAACCTCTCTAACCATCAGCTTCAGAGATCTGGGCAGCGGAGCCGGGTGGATACGCACCAGCACGGGCCCTGGTGTGAGGCAGAAACACTGAATGTACTATTTGTGGCGCACACCTTCCAGCCGCCGCTGGTCCACCCGATAGCCGGGTCAGGCAGAGGGATGGGGCGATCTGTGGACCTCTGGTCCCCAATAATCCCAGGCCCGACCAGAATACTGAGATGCAAATACTTACTCAGGGTTATCTTTTGTAATTTTGCCTACTTTAGGGTTGTAGAATTTTTAGCTAGAAATAAAGGAAGGGGGACCCTTCCCCACCTGGAGTCCTTCGGAGATGCTGTGTTGACGGACTCTGCCCCTGACCGACGGAAGAAGTGATTCACAGTCCACACCGCTGTCCAGGGTTGATTCAGCTGCTCCGCCAGCACCTTCATTTCTTCTCTTGAACTTTCCTCATTCAACTTCTCAGCCATGTAAACCAACCACAGTTACAACCACTGTAAAGCAGACGGGCAGCGGGGAGGGGACATTAATGCTGAGAATGGACTGACTCTGTAATCAGGGCAGCGGTCCTGCCTTCCTGACAGCACAGAGAGGCATTACAGTTTCATGGGTCACCTAGACTCTAAAATCAAACTCAGGGCAGTAGCTACTAGCGACCTTGTTTGCTGGCCTATGTTCTAGAATGTAAGCACAAAAAGGTAAGGATTTTCACCATTTTATTCTTTGCTGTGTGCACTGCCCTGAAAACCAAACACCAGCCCAGAGGCCCAGTGAATGTTAGCAGTGCAGGAGTGCCAAGCATGGTAGTAAAATCATTCTGTGTTTCTATTTACATCTCATAAAAGCAGATTAATTTACATGCTAGGTGTCTATTTACACAGTAGATAACAGTGTATGTTTTCACCAATCTTCTTGTACCCACTGTTAAAACAGCAAATGAATAATCCCTTGATTTGTATTTCTCTTCATCTTGGGGAACTATTGTTTATCCCGTTGACTTCTGAAGAAATTGAAAGAGTAAAAAAGTTGGCCATTTATCTGAAATGAGAGTGTGTTTTTTCAAAAAAGAAAAGGGTCCCCAGAGAATATTTACATGCTGTTGAGCATTTAGTAAGAAAACATTTCAAAATAACCAGCATCAATGGAATTGTGGAGCCTGCAGCGCCGTCACTTAATTTCAAAGGAGAGACAGGCTAAATCCAGAAGACGACACAGCACAGGGCTCCACCGCACCTGCCTAGTCAACTTGGGGGTTTAACAATGCAGACACATCAGTATGAATTGCTTCCGATAGCCAAGCGTTCACAGCGGAGGGTTTGCTCTTAACTGTTTTTCTACTGCCGACTTGGGCTCGATGGCAGCATTTTCCATGATGTGTCCGTGATGAAATTGGATGCACATGCATGTGAGGTTTCCATCCAGCTAAGACCATGTTTGGGGAGAAGCCAACTGCAGATGCAGTGTTCTGCCTATGGTCTGGAAACTCCAAGGTCACTAAAGTGCAGGAAGTTCAGAGAGACAGATCACAGGGAAGGATGGACTTGCCTGTTTGGAGGCTCAGGGTCATCACAGGACACCAAGCCCAGGCAGCTCAGTTCACAGGCACGTGGGGAGTCTAGGGAAGCCGGGAGGCTGGGGAGGAGGCTTGATTCTCTCCTCTCCTCCGCCGGCCTCCACATCCTTTCTCTTGGGAGACCCTCAATGAAGATGCATTAATTGGTTTTGTCTTCGGACAGTAGTCCATGGTTTTGTTCCAGAAATCCTTATTAAAATAGCACTCAGACTTTTCAACAAATTTTTGGTTTACATTTTTGCCTCACTCTCGTAACAGCACAGAAATGACTGCAGGGGGCTTACCACCTCCAGTAAGCCTCCCAGGCACCCGCAGACCAGAACAGAGCATTTTAATACCTTGACCACGCCTCACAGCTACACAGGGGACGCCAGGCCACGGTCCAGACTTGCGGGCTCCAGGAGGGCACCTGCCTGTCACACTGCACATGCTGCTCGAATGCAAGGCTGCATGACTGCAAATTCAGGTTTGAAAACAGAAACAAACCTGTAAAGCAAAACACAGTAGATATAAGCCTAGAAAGAGTGGTGAAAAATCTCAAATATAAACTCTAAATCCAAAAGCAAAAGTTAACTTAAAAAACTGAGTTACTGATGGTGAGGAAACATTTTCCTACATAGAAAAGTGGTGCCCAGGATGGATGGTGGGAGCAGAGAAAATGAATCTGTCAGCACTGTTCTGTGACACAATGCAAGCCGCTGACCATCTAGTTCAGGGGCTGGCACATTTTTCCTGTAAAGATAAGTATTTTAGGCTCTGTGAGTCATATGATGGTACCCGTTCCACTCCACCATGGTAGCGAGGGCACAGCCATAGAAAACATGCAGACAAACGAGCCTGACTGTGTCCGTGAAGTTTCTTTACAAGATTAGGCAGACGCCTGGTGTAGCGTGTTCATCGTTAAATCTCTTATTCATGCCTTTCATCCGCTAATCAATGGCATCGTCAGTAACAGCTTGAATTGAATTTTGGAGGATCTCTGTTCAGCTTCATAAGGACACCACATTGGGTGAAATCCTTATGGGAAGACCAAAAACGTTTGTGATTTTTAAAATTTTCCCCTGAAATCTAACCTTTGTCAGAGATCTTTCTACAGAAGTTGTTTTCACCCCGAAGGAGCTGCAATCCCGATTAGCTAGGATCAAAGATTTGAACTTGCAAGTACCTCTGCTTTCAGGCGATCTCCTAGAGCTGTAATTTCTACATCTAACAGCTGGTTTTAGAATAAGAAACCAAGTTACCTCATGGATTGATTTCCAAAAAATATATAAATGATTTTCCTAGGATATTATAAAGGCTTGAGTTTGTTTACCAAGAACTTCTAGGTTAGTGCAAACTTTTCCTATAATTAAGAAGGGGGCTTCCCTGGTGGTGCAGTGGTTGAGAGTCCGCCTGCCGATGTAGGGGACACAGGTTCGTGCCCCGGTCCGGGAAGATCCCACGTGCCGCGGAGCGGCTGGGCCCGTGAGCCATGGCCGCTGAGCCTGCGCATCCGGAGCCTGAGCTCCGCAACGGGAGAGGCCACAACAGTGAGAGGCCCGCGTACTGCAAAAAACAACAACAACAAAAAGAAAGATCTGAGGAGCCCTAAAGAATCAGATCTGGGCTTCCAGTGGTTTGGTTTTTGTTATTTTGTAATTTTGTTCTTCTTTTTCTTCTACTGTTCAGCTGTGTTTCAGATTAATTGCAGTTGATACATTTCTATGTTCTTTAAATCTTAGATTGAGAACTATTTAAATATTTCTTGCTAGAAAATGGGAATTCAAACTCTAGAACAATCTTGAAATTAAGAATTTGATATTTTAAACCATTACCTTTATGTCGATGTATTCAGTTAAATGCAGTTATTCTTAAGAGCTCATATACACAAAGCAAAAAGTTGCAGAGTATAAAATTAAGTTCTCGGCATTTTAGAAATTACCTGGAGTATAGACTCCCACTGCTTGTTTCTATGAGAAATAAAACTTCTCAAGAAAAACACAAACCTGCCTCCACTACTTTAATCCACATTTGAGAAGCTCCCATTTACATCACTTTTATGAATCTACTTGAATTGACTTCTAGTTAGTATCAAATGTTGCTTTGAAATGTTTTCCAAGGAGGTTTTTTTGTGTTTCTTTTTTTAAGAAAAACTGTCGATATTAAATACCATAATATCGCTAAATCAGACAATTTTTCTCCAACAAGTAACAGACTCAGACAATTTAAAACATCCTAAGTAATGGCTTCGGTCTTCATTTAAACCTTTTGAAAGCAGAAAGAAATCTGTGTGTAAGAATATGTCGGTTTTAACAAAATTTATGGCATACCTTGTAATTTGATCTTTCTTATAGCTTAAACTATAGACTTTTTCAGGATTTGAAATATGAGAATATGCTTTCAGAAGGTTTAGTTGTTAAGTAATTTGAGGAGATAATCCTAAACTATGTTTAATCCCCCTCTGGTACCTAATTATAACCCGTGTCTAGATTTCCTGTGGGTAGCATCCCATGACTGAGGACTAATGAAATTACTTTGTTGATTGACTGATTCCTTCCTATTTGACCTTCTTTCTTTTCAGGGATCTTTTTCTTTGGACGATGGTAGCAGAACAAAGTGATATGCATGGCAAAGAGTATTGACACATAAGGATCGCCACTGATGGAGCCGTTTGGGGTGGGAGAACAGGGGGACAGAGGCTTCCTGGACCCACACACTGAGTTCTCAGCCCAGCTCTGCAGCCCCTTCTTATTCACGTCAACTTGGGTAACTGCTACTGCCTTTGGGCCCCAGTTTATCAGTAAAATAAAGAAAAGAATACGGACCTTGAAGACTGGACTTGCATTCATTCAAAAAGTAACTGACATTTTGTCAGGGATGCCCTGCCTCCACCACTTCCTGGCTGTGCCATCTTTAGCAGGTTACTTAACTTCTCTGTGCTTTGGTGTCCTCATCTGTAAAATAAGGGTATTACCACCTCTATGTCTCACTGGGAGAGAGGATTAATGAGAGAGAGATGCCTGCAGTGTTTAGGATGATACTTAGCACGTAGTAAGTGCTCAAGAAATAGTAAATATTGTTGTTGTTAAGACTGTTATTTTTAAGGTATTATTAATGGTGGCCAATGGACGACTCTGTATCGGGCTTACAGCCCAGCAGGGAAGAGTGATGCACTGTGCTCATGCTGCCACAGAGGAGAAGAGGGAAGGGGGAAGCAAATAGCCAGGGCAGACCCACAGACTGAGAGACAAGCTCCTGAATGCGGCCTGAGGGCCGAGCAGGGGTTTGCTAAGCGAAGGGGTGGGGGAGTTAGAGGCACAGACAGAAAACAAGAAAGCGTCGGGAGGCCTGGAGCATTGGAGGAGCTGAAAGGCGCTGGTTCATTGAGCCTGAGACGGGGCTGGTGAAAATGCAGCTGGAGGGCTGGGGAGAAGCAGCTTAGGAGGCCCCCAAACCTTAGGAAGAGTTGTGGTTTCTATCCTGACAGCGATGGAAGCCAGAAAAGAGACTTAAGCGGGGAACTGAGAGGAGTTTCCCTTGAGAAGCACTGTTCTGGCTGCATTTGAAAGATTCCACTGAAAAGGCAGGACTGGAGGCAGCAGGGACCTCATCCTGGGTCCAGGACGGCATAGAGAGTTGGTGTCTCACTGCAGTCCTGTGATGACACTTCTCCTGACCGTGCATGAGGGCAGGTCATTACTATGCTCGACACCGGTAATTCGGGGACTCTCTGAACTGATAGGATCTACAGGTGGTCTCTTTAAGGATTAAAGCCAGTCAGCACCTTAGTCCACTTCGTCATGCTTTCTGCAGCTCTGGGATTCTAACTTGCACAGAACTGTGCTGCCGGTTTCTCCCCATTTTCCTTCAAAAGGAATGCAAGTCAGCTGGTCTCCACAATCCAGCAGAACTTTCAGTCAGGTCTTTCACAAGGCAGAGGAATGGGGTTCACCACTGAACAGAGAAGGCTGAAAAGTGTTCAACTTTCTCCTGCTGATGGAAGATGCAGGTTAAGAAATGAAATTACCTGGATATCAGTTCAGGAAAAGTGGGACAGCAGCGGGCCAAGCTCCTGGACCACACAGTCCGTCTTTAAAACTTTGTGCAGAACGTAGCCGCCACCAGGTCCCTGGGAGGGCCACCTCCTCTCAGTCTCCAAGTCATCTTTTAGTAAATTCCCAAGTGAAACTTGGTCCTCAACTTTCACCCACTGCCTTGGAGTGTGAAGGAAGCATCATTTTGCAAGTCACGGGTCAAAGGCGCCACGTGAAGGGAGCTGAGACCAAGCCCCAAACCACACGAGCAAAAACTTGCTTCCTTAGATCCAGATGTCTTTAGTTGAGCGCCCTGGGGACTGAGTTCTCTGCGAGAAGGGACCACTTCCCCGTAGTCCCTACAAGAAGTCCTAGTAATGGAATGTACCACTAATACGTGTGTATTAATTCCCCACCTGACATTTTATAGCCAAACAAACAACGCAGCACAACAAGCTCATGGAAGATTTCAGCCTTTTTAGAGCAGAAAGGCCAGCACCATCCCCCAGTCACCACCCAAATAACGTCCCATCTACAAGGGACCACCTCCACAACAGCTGCAGAGCCCTGAGTGGTCACCAGGGAGTGTCACTGGGCCCAGATGGAGGTGAGGGAAAGCCCAGGGCACATGGAGAGAAAAAGATAATTCTCAGTGAGCTTTAATGTTTTAGATTTTAAGACGGAGGTGTGTATAATATCTCTTTTGAACATACCTGGTCTCTCTTAGCTGTGTGACTCCCTCTCCTCCCAGAAGAAGGGTGAGGGGGGCAGGGGTGATGAACGCTCGAGCCCAAAATTGTTGATCTAGTTCCTTGAAAATAAAAGACAAGTTGTGCCCTCAGGGAGCCTATCAAAGGAACCAAATATTTTGCAAAGACAATCCTTTTTTACCCTATCCCTTATTTTATTTTCTTTAAAGAAGCAAACACGAGTCCTATAATCACGGAATATAGAGATACACAGGGACGACTGCCACAGGGAAAAGGTAGGAGCTGCGGGGTATTTACGAGGGTGTCCAGCCCAGCCTAGGAGCATCGGGGCAGTTTCTGGAAGGAATGGCCCCAAACTGAGATCAGAAGGTGAGCGGAAGTTAATAAGCAAGGCACAGGAGATCAGCAGAGGCCCTGAGCAAACTGGGGAAGTACAATCGCGATCAAGGGTGGGAAGAGGGAGGAGGAGAGGGGCGGCGATGGGGAGGGGACACCCACGGGGGACACATGTCCCCGAAGGATTTCACCCTGAACAGCGGAGCGAAGACAGCAGGCCGTGAGCAAGGGGAACACACAGTCGTGTTTGCAGCCCCACGGTGGCTCTTCGGAGCCTGGGACAGTGGGGGATGAGCCAACACAGGGATGGGGTAGGGGTGATGGCAGTCATGTAGGAGAAAGGACAGTACTGGGACTGCGGTGGTAGCAATGGCCGAGGGTGAGGAAAGAGGGCGGCTTCCAGAGCTGTGCTGAATTGGAGAGCTCCTCCGAGCTGAAGCTTCCTCCTCCATGTAGATCTTTCTGTTTCAGCACCAGTAACTGTAAACACTTGCTGTTTACACGTCCTTCTCCCCCACTAGTCAGTGAGCTACTCCAAGCTGAGAGCGAGGTCTTCCTGTTTGCATCCCCGGAGCTTGGCTCTGCAGTGGTGGGGTGACCATCCAAGTCTGCTGAATCCAGATGGATGGAAAAGGGGGGCGAGGGGGTCACAGGGAGACTAACAAGCACAGACTCCCACGGGAGCTTACAGGCGGGCAAAGACGCCAGGAAAGTTGGTAGATGGTGATGGTTCCAGGAAGAAGAAAGCCTGAAAACCTAGGAGGTGATGGTCACTCTCACTTTTTCTGTGACACGCGCTGCCACACCCAATAAATCTGACCATCTGAGCAACAGTCCCCTCAGTTCCTTGTATCTTGCAGACACCCACCCTCAGTCTTTCGAACCTGGAGCCAAACTTCCAGAAAGAGTCATGCCCTTATTAACCATAAAATACAAAATTCCCAAGACAAGAGGGGCCCTTCCCTCCCTCAGTCCCTTGGGCAAGGTCTACGCCCATGACACCATCTCAACACCAGAGCCGGACTGTAGGGTCCACACAGGCCAAGGGCCTCAAAGCTGCTTCACCCTCTCCTGGGACCTCATGGGGATGGCCCCCACCCTGGGATGGGGCACCATGACCCACTTAGGGCGCAAGGGCCACAGACCCGGAGCACAGGTATAACCGGTGTGCTTCCCTCTGGCCGAGGACACAGACACTCAGCAAGGATTCCAGACCACTTGTGCCCGCTCGGTCTACCGTGTCCCCCTCAGGATGGTCAAGGACAACTGTTCTGTGTCCCCCCGCTGGGGGGAAGGGCCAGGTGCCAGCAGGGCCGCAGCAGCCTTCTCCTTTCTCACCCTCTTGCCCTGGGGATGCTTCCCTCCCCCCACCGAGACACCTTCGGTCTCGTCTCTGGAACATGAAAAATCTTGAACTTGGGCTTTCTTGATGTCTGACAGACCCCCATTCCTGTGGCCTCCAGGCTCTAGGGCCTCTGGACAGTCCTCTTCTCCCCTCCCCCTCCCCCCTCCTCCCCTCCCCCTCCCCCTTCTCCCCTCCCCCTCCCTTGACACCAGCACACACTCAGTGGCCGGGGACAGTGGAGAATTTCCACGTGGGGGAGGCCATCTGGAGGGCGGGGGCAGCGCTGGCAAAGAGGGCTTGAACCTGGTCTGCAGAAGAAGCAGAGGGGTCCTGCTCAGACAGCACACTGGATGGGGGCAGCTCAGAACAGCAGCTGCTCACTCCAGAACCGTCCAGCCCTCCGCCAAGTCCCCCGCTATAGGCACGTGGGGTCGTGCTGTGGTTCACATCTGGCCGACTTTCCAGTAGGGTTCCTACCTGGCTATCAGGCTGAAACCTCTCCTTCCTAACACGTGCACTGGTGACTGGTCACCTGGCTGAAAGTCACTCCCTCCTCCCTGCCATCCCCTGCTGGACTGGAGCTGGGCCCCGACCCCAGGTGCAGACTGTGGAGAGAGATGGGCCAGCACTGACTGCTTCACCACCTCGGCAACCATTTATTGAATTCTTCCTTAGCTCCAGGAATACAAGCGTGAAGGAGTGAAGTCCCTACCTCCTCAAGGAACCAGCAGTCAGATGGGAGAGAGACCAGTGACTGGGCAGGGATGACAGAGAGGCGCAGGCTCTGATTCAGGGGGTCCCGGTTGCTGGGGGACACAGAGGCGAGGCCAGACTCAGCTGTGGGACGCAGGGAAGGGTCCCTGAAGGTGCTGGTTACCCGGACCAGCTCTAGTACCTCTCGGTGCCTTCCTTTATCTCTGAAGCATCCACTTCTGATGTGAAACGGAACTGTGCCTTGCAAAGCAACGCCGGATGGGGTCAGACCACAGTGCACCACTTATGCTTGCAGATGTAGAAGCCGGTTCTCCAAAGGTGCTCATGTACCTGGCGGTGCAAAACAGAGTGCTGGGGGCAGGTGTCCGAACCTCTGCTGATATCCATCCACTGTGATCTCCATCTAAAACCAGAAAAAGCTCAGGCATTCCTCCCACTGAACACGGACAGACACACACGTCCCCCCATGTGTGCGTCAGGCATTGTCACACAGCTGAGAGGGGCGGGCACGTCCCGGCCAGCCCACTTGTTTAGCTTTCTGTGCTGCATCGCCGACTACATGTGCCCACAATTTACTAATTGTATCATCTGGATTTAACTGATAAACCACAGATTGAAGACAATTCTTGTGATATGCGCTCAAGAAAACAAGAAAGTGGGGAACTCACACTCCTAGCAGGAGCCATGTCTGCAGGTCAAAATAATAATTTCATTTTCACGTGGACCTTTATAAATTACTACGTCGTTTAAAATGTACAGGACACAAAATATGCCTGTACAACAGAATGTTCTCCAGTTTACAAGTGAATACGTCAATTCACAGTGTGTTTTAAAATGTTTCATTGATAACGATTTTTCATTAAAAATACCTGTGGACCGTTGTTTTAGCTCGCCAACGCCCACCTCAAGGCAGGTAGCCCACCTGATCCTCACCTTGCTGGCTTGGCTTTCCCATCCTTGACGCCAGAAGCTCTGGCTCACGTAGGTGACAACTGCGGCCACACCAGCCATGGGACAAGGAAACAAAACAATGCCTTGGGTAAATCACAAAGTGACCGTCCAGAGGAACGCCTTCTGCTTCCTGGCTGTTCCCACACGCGTATGATAGCAACAGAACGCTGGTGACAGGGTGCTGCTCACCTGGCGGTGAGGCGTCCATAATGGTCTTATGACGTCTGCTCTTTGATTTGGCTTCCGGAGGTTTGCAGTTTGAAGAATTACCTTGCTCTGGAGGGAAACCATGTCCAATGATCACAATCTATCCTGTTTCCATTTGACACTCTGAATTCATTGGCCCCCATCCAAACCAAACCTCAGCCCCAATTTCCTCAATATTTGGCTCACATTTATAAACCTCGGAGAACCTCCCAGCCAAACTGGCTTGAATCTCCAGTCTCTTTACCTACATTGTACACAGCCCTGCTTTTAAAATCAGCAAGCCCTCCATTGACCACTCAAGAATCCCGTAGCTTCCCCTAGTTCTGTTGTAACGTCTGTATTGTTTGGTTAAGGAAGAAGAAAAATTTGCTTTGTGACTCAAATCACGTAAGCTTACTAGAACCGCAATGATCTGGGCAATCATTTTTGAAGCTGCAATAGCTAATCATTGTAGGTCAAGCTATGTATCCTGACAGACACACGGAGAATATTAACAGAAATCGTCCCACAATGTTTCTTTTAGAGCTTAAAGCTGCAATTTGCTAAATGTTCTCCCTCACTTTCTGTAGAAAAGTTCGTGGTCCCTTTTTAAATAAAATACGCTAATGCTTTCTACGTATTGCATTTGTAAAAAAAAATGTGTGCAAAAAAAAGGGGGGGAATATTTGCATGTGGCAACATGTCACGTAGTTCAAATCACATTGCAGAGTTTAACGTCACCTGTGAAAAATGTTGGTTCAGTGAGAATGTTTGTACTGTACGTACAGGAGGAACACGCTGTGTGTATTACACCCTATAAATGTAATACCGGAAATTAACATTAAGACTTCTGCAAAGTGAAAGCTCATATATCTCTCTCCCACGCAGGGTCCCCAGATTTAACTTCATCCCCCAAACATGGGACAGGGATGCTTCTTAAGTCTGTGTGTTGATTCTCCATCAGTCCTGTACACACCCTCAGGTAAGTGAGAGGGAAAGGCTGCATTTGTTTTCCTTTCCTAATATTTATTATAGCACCTGGGAGACATAAGCAGGAGATGCTGGCAGTCAGACCTCTGGCCAGATTCAGAGACTGGGGTGCAGGAAAGTTGTGGGTGTAGGTGAGGGGCCTCTTGTACATGTGCAGTCTCCTGTTATGTGCGGGGGTGGAGGGAGGGCTATGCTGGCTGCTGGGTTCAGCCTTCAGTTTAGATGTGAGGGGCAGGATAAACAGAGATGAACAGCGAGGTGTTGTTTGAGGGATGGAGGCTGCCAGGCCACCCGGCCAAAGAAGGGACATCTTGAACCACGAGCAAGAAAAACAGCAAGGGGAGAGGCCAGGTACATCCACGTGTGCTACAGGCTAAAAGCAAACACCCGTTTAAACAGAGGCTTAGAAACGGGGTTGGGAGGGGGGAACTGCCTTAGCACCCCAGGTTGTTTACCCCCATTCTCACTGCAGATTGCACAGCCCTCCATCTCACTTCGTGGTGTAGGAAGCGACTAGACCTCAGCCCGTCCTCCTGAGTGAAGTTCCCAGAGGGCCACCGTCCTAACCAAGGCCTTAGTAGATTTTGAACCTGAGTTTCATATTCACGAGTCAGGCAGCAAGTTGAAATGCTGATTTCTAAATTCAGTCAGAGATCACTGAAGGGGTTCACCCCTGGAGGGTAAATGGGAATGTCTCGTAGTTAATTCATGGCCTTATCTCACCATCTTCATTTATTTAACAGCTGCTATTCATTGACTAAGACATCCTCGATTTGTCACGTGCACCTTTATTTTTTGTTCCTGTAAGGAAAATACTACATTACGCCGTCAATAACCATGAGAGCCATCCGTTGAAAGGTGCACACTGATTTCTTTTTTCTCTTTTTAAAAAATTTTTATTGAAATATAGTTGATTTACAATGTTGTGTTACTTTCAGATGTACATCAAAGTGATTCAATTATATTCAATGCATATATAAAGGTATATATTCCTTTTTTACATTCTCTTCCATTATAGGTTATTACAAGATACCGAGTATAGTTCCCCGTGCTGTACAGTAGGTCCTTGTTGGTTATCTATTTTATATATAGTAGTGTGTATAAATTTGTGCCAAGTGGTATATTAACCCAAGGGTGTTTGCAAAAATCTCAGATAAAAAGCTGTTTATAAATCAAGTTACTAGACGTTCACCCTTAGCCATATTTTCAATTCACACCTCACATGAGCTTGTAGTGGCCACGTTTCCTGAATGGTGAAGACATGTGATATGGATGCGGATAACAGATCAGAACATTTGAAACACGGACTGTCCTGAAAATTTGAGCTCCATGACCCCTGATACCTGCTTTCAATCACTGATACACGTGTACAGTCCCACAGTCTGAACCTATAAAAACACTCTAAATATTATTTTCAAAAATCATATTTGCCTTTCTTCCCAGGATCCTGGCGACACTAGTGGGACATATATTTCCTTTCTTTTACTTAAGAAGGAGTCTGTGTTTTCTCTATTAAAAATGTAGGCACGAGAGATCCCCCCATCACTACCACTCCTTCTAGTCAGTAGCTTGAAAGGTAGGGGCCAAGGTGAGAGGGGGCAGGGCAGGGTCTGGCAGGGGTCAGCATCAAAATCATGGTCTTTGGGGTCAAGTGTAAGTGTGAGATAAAGCTTTTTATTTAATCATCAGAAACAAGGTTTGGACTTCCCTGGTGGCGCAGTGGTTGAGAGTCCACCTGCCAATGCAGGGGACACGGGTTCGTGCCCCGGTCCGGGAAGATCCCACATGCCGCGGAGTGGCTGGGCCCGTGAGCCATGGCCGCTGAGCCTGCGCGTCCGGAGCCTGTGCTCCGCAACGGGAGAGGCCACAACAGTGAGAGGCCCGCGTACCGCAAAAAAAAAAAAAAAAAAAAAAAAAAAATATATATATATATATATATATATATATATATATATATATATATAGAAATAAGGTTTAACAAGTACTATGCCTGGGAGTAGAAATTTGGTGATTTGAATTTATCCTACATTATACATGGATTGTAATTTTTTATTTTTTTATGCCTTCCTTTATAAAATTAAAGAAAAGGGAATATAGGTAGTTTACATAAGTACATACCTACTGTAACAAAATTTAAAATAAAGGTGATGAGGAAAGAAATAAAGTAATGAAAGTGGCAAAGCAGCAATAAGGATAAACCCAATTCATGGCTTGAGGTCTTCTATATTTATGAGAAGTCTATTTTTTTTATAAATTTATTTATTTAATTAATTTATTTTTGGCTGCATTGGGTCTTCGTTGCTGTGCACAGACTTTCTCTAGTTGTGGCGAGCAGGGGCTACTCTTCGTTGCGGTGCGCGGTCTTCTCATTGTGGTGGCGTCTCTTGTTGCAGAGCACGGGCTCTAGGCACACGGGCTTCAGTAGTTGTGGCACATGGGCTCAGTAGTTGTGGTTCGCAGGCTCTAGAACGCAGGCTCAGTAGTTGTGGCACACGGACTTAGTTGCTCCGAGACATGTGGGATCTTCCCAGATCAAGATCAGGGCTCAAACCCGTGTCCCCTGCATTGGCAGGCAGATTCTTAACCACTGAGCTGCCAGGGAAGCCCAATAAGTCTATTTTTTAAAAAAGACTCTGAACGTTTTGGCCACCGATTAAAAGAGAGAAATAATAGTCAGTTCTATGACTTGAAATGCCTGAAAGATAACACTCACCAGTGGTCAGGGGCTGCCTGCCGCTAATTAGAGCAGCTCCTGGTCCACGTGGAAGACACACCATGGCACAAGCAGCAAATGGCACAACGTCCTTCATGTGGGTTCTTGAGGTGCATACGTGGGATCACGACCCTGCAGAATTGTGACAGCAATTTCACAGCTTGGTCCAATTTCTATTTTTCCAAGAATAAATTGTTTAGTATCTAGGAAAATGCATTGAAGGCCAATCCTCCAGGCAATCACCTATGGATATTCCTTACAATGTAGTTTCCGTTAGGTAGAGAAAGAGAGTGATTCGGGTTTATACCCTGAAACATAGCTGCAGTGGAGTGGATTGTATTGAACCGTGTCGTTTGAATGCCAGGCGTGGCCTAAGCCAACTCCAGGCTGGGCTGGAATGGGGTCGTCCTGGCAAAGGTGAGCCATGTGACCAGCACAGTACTGGACACAACCCACCCCCCTTCCAGATGTGGACCAAGGGATGCTTGGGAAGCGCCCCATCTTCATTAAGAAACAAATTTGTTTCACTATGACTAGATGCTGGAGGGTCATCTTCAGAAGTTCTCAGTCCTCATCCATGCTTTTAAGGTGGTTATGGCAATTAGACCCTTTATTCCAATAGATTTTTTTTTTTTAGAAATATGTCAGCATCTTTGGGTTTTTGTTTGTTTTATTTTTTTAATCTTATTTTTTTATTATTTGGCCATACCAAGCAGCATGTGGGATCTTAGTTCCCCGACCAGGATCGAACCCACAACCCCTGCATTGAAAGCGTGGAGTCTTAACCACTGGACCACCAGGGAAAGCCCTATTCCAATAGGATCTTATGTGAATGCCTGACCTCTGCCAAAACGATGGAGGCAGCTGCCCCCGTCGAGGCAGGGGTGATGCCTGCAGCCCCACCTCGCTCTTCTGTGGACCCTCCACTGGGACCCCAGCACCTGAGAGCAAGTCCAGAAAGACTAACCCCACGGTCACTCTTCCAACAAGTTCCAGAAAGCCGTTTCTTTTGAGGTTGACAAAAACAACCAGGAATCTTTAAAATCAAGAACAAACACCCACCTTGTAATTGAAAAAAAATCAATAAAACTGTCACAGAATATTTAATACTAAGCAATAAAACTGCCTGATGAGCTCACCAAGATAGAATGGTTGCAAATTGTGTGTCCGGGCAACTCAGTAAGTCTGTTAACTCGAAGGCAATAAAATGTTGGTGAAAGTCTAACAAAAGTGATGTCTAAAAAAAATGATGTAATTTGGTAGTATTGTCAACTGACCCTTAAAGCCTAACTAATAACATAGAACTCACATTTTTTTTTAACATCTTTATTGGGGTATAATTGCTTTACAGTACTTTGTTAGTTTCTGCTGTATAACAAAGCGAATTAGCTACATGTATACATATATCCCCATATCCCCTCCCTCTTGCATCTCCCTCCCACCCTCCCTACCCCACCCCTCTAGGTGGTCACACAGCACCCAGCTGATGTCCCTGTGGGATGCAGCTGCTTCCCACTAGCTATCTGTTTTACATTTGGTAGTATATATGTGTCAATGCTATTCCCTCACTTCGTCCCAGCTTACACTTCCCCATCCCTGTGTCCTCAAGTCCATTCTCTAGTAGGTCTGTGTCTTTATTCCCGTCTTGCCCCTAGGTTCTTCATGACCATTTTTTTCCTTAGATTCCATATATATGTGTTAGCATATGGTATTTGTTTTTCTCTTTCTGACTTACTTCACTCTGTATGACAGACTCTAGGTCCATCCACCTCACTACAAATAACTCAGTTTCGTTTCTTTTTATGGCTGGGTAATATTCCATTGTATACATGTGCCATATCTTCTTTATCCATTCATCTGTCGATAGATACCTAGGTTGCTTCCATGTCCGGGCTATTGTAAATAGTGCTGCAATGACCATTGTGGTACATGACTCTTTTTGAATTATGGTTTGCTCAGTGTACATGCCCACTAGTGGGATTGATGGGTCATATGGTAGTTCTATTTTTAGTTTTTTAAGGAACCTCCATACTGTTCTCCATAGTGGCTGTATCAATTTACATTCCCACCAACAGTGCAAGAGGGTTCCCTTTTCTACACACCCTCTCCAGCATTTATTGTTTGTAGATTTTTTGATAAGGACCATTCTGACTGGTGTGAGGTGATACCTCATTGTAGTTTTGGTTTGCATTTCTCTAATGATTAATGATGTTGAGCATCCTTTCATGTGTTTGTTGGCAATCTGTATATCTTCTTTGGAGAAATGTCTATTTAGGTCTTCTGCCCATTTTTGGATTGGGTTGTCTGTTTTTTGATATTGAGCTGCATGAGCTGCTTGTATATTTTGGAGATTAATCCTTTATCATTTGCTTCATGTGCAAATATTATCTCCCATTCTGAGGGTTGTCTTTTTGTCTTGTTTATGGTTTCCTTTGCTGTGAAAAAGCTTTTAAGTTTCATTAGGTCCCATTTGTTTATTTTTATTTCCATTCCTCTAGGAGGTGGGTCAAAAAGGATCTTGCTGTGATTTATGTCAAAGAGTGTTCTGCCTATGTTTTCCTCTAAGAGTTTGATAGTGTCTAGCCTTACATTTAGGTCTTTAATCCATTTTGAGTTTATTTTTGTATATGGTGCTACGGAGTGTTCTAATTTCATTCTTTTACATGTAGCTGTCCAGTTTTCCCAGCACCACTTATTGAAGAGGCTGTCTTTTCTCCATTGTATATTCTTGCCTCCTTTATCAAAGATAAGGTGACCATATGTGCGTGGGTTTATCTCTGGGCTTTCTATCCTATTCCATTGAGCTATATTTCTGTTTTTGTGCCAGTACCATATGAACTCACACTTTTTAATCCTCATTTAAAAGAATGTCTTTGTTGTTGTCCTCTATGAATAATGATGTCATTCAAAAGGCCTTTCCTAAGTGAGCTAAGACACCTGAAAACCTTAAAGAAGGTAAGATTTGAACATGATAAAATTTAAAGGCTTTTTAAAGATAACATTTAAGAAATTAAAAGGCAAATAAGACACTGGGAGCTTAACATTTAAAGAAGAAAAGGTTAATGTTTATAAAAAGTTTCTAAAAATAAATAAGAAAAAGGCAAACATATAAAAATGAACAATGCCAAGAAAATATAAAATTTGTCACATCACATTGGCACCCTCCCCAGTCCACTTGCTGCATTTTCCGTCCTCTTCTCACTGCCATGGAAACTTACTTCCCCTGTGTTCTTCTGCTCCTTCTATTCCCTCTTCAAACCCTGCTTTGGGAAGTGAGCTGATAAGTTGAGACTAAGGCCTAGCCAGTAGCTTCCTTGGGGATCTGTATTTTAACAGAGGCAAGGGCCCTTGTGTTAGAAGACTACAGCTCCAACCGTGGCATCCCCAACAACATCGAGCAGAAAGAAGATTTCATTTTTAAGAAGAGCAAGCATTCCTGGTGACCCTCTATCCACCTGGTGACCAGCTGCTCTGCCTTCACCTAAGACTGATGCTGTTTCCATATGTCATTAACTGCAGTAAATCTCCCTTCCTAAAATAAATCCAGGAGCCAGCTATGTCTGTGTCCTTTTCTGGCACCTGAGTATTGACACAGTCTGAAAGGAGTCTGTGCCCTCTGGCTCCAAACACCAAGTGTCGAAAAGCAAATTCTATCAGCTCCTAGAAATAAATACAGATATCAAAATTGCAGAACCAAAATAAACTAAAACATTTTTCCTTGGTGGTACCCGTTGTGGTAATCAAATCTCATCTAAAATACTTTATGTACAACCCCAGGCACAGAGAAGGAATTTAAACACGGTAGTGATTCAGAATCAAAGAATAAATACAAGCATGTGGCTTCAGCAGAAGAGAGAACCTGGGGACAGGATGTGGCTGCAGAAGGAATATTTCCCCTTCAAACCACTGGCTTCAGGAGGTCTTTGGAAAGAAAGGATTAACAGGTTGCTTTCATCTGAGGGCCTACATGAAAGAATTTTTAACTTAAATAGCCACCAAACGTACTAAAAATATAAGGAGGCTTTGGTTTGTTAGTTGATACGAACGTGGTAAGATCAGGCTCATAGATAATCCACAAACTAAGAAAAGTCACTTAATGATCTAATGCCTTACACCACTGCATTGCCAGATTCTGACTCTTTGCTATTACCACAGCAATCCCTCAAGGATTTTTTTCTAAGTTTCAGGACAGTAAATAAAGAGGGTTCTAGGGCTTCCCTGGTGGCGCAGTGGTTGAGAGTCCGCCTGCCGATGCAGGGGACACGGGTTAGTGCCCCGGTCCGGGAAGATCCCACATGCTGTGGAGCGGCTGGGCCCGTGAGCCATGGCCACTGAGCCTGCGCGTCCAGAGCCTGTGCTCCGCAACGGGAGAGGCCACAACGGTGAGAGGCCCACGTACCGCAAAAAAATAAATAAATAAAGAGGGTTCTAGAATGAAAACAACCATAAGGAATAAATACCTAGGTTTATAGCTTAAGCATTTGTGTAACTTCCTGAAGTCCAAAGTAGGAAGATGGGGAGGGAACAGGACAGGGAACAGGATAGATGGAGGAAAAGGATAATTCTGTTTCGGCCATCTTCAGTTTGAATTACCTGTAGAAAACTCAAAAAGAGCGGTCAAGTACACAGTGGGTTACACAAATTTAGAATGCTGTAGAAATTTGGTCAAGAGATGTAAATGTAGGAGTCATTAGCATGTAAATAGCGTTAAGGTCATGGAGAAAATGCAGAGGAAAACCAGGACCCAAGGCAAAGGCCTGGGTGTCACTGCAGTGAACACACAGCACAAAGTGGATGCAGCGAGCCTCCTTGCTGGTCTGGGGGTTCCAGCCTCAAATCCTTAGATTCACGGAGCCTTTGCTTCTTAGTGATACCAACCAGGGTTCTTGGCCTCCTTTTTTTTTTTTTTTAATTTATTTTATTTATTCATTTTTTGGGGCTGCATTGGGTCTTCATTTCTGCATGCGGGCTTTCTCTAGTTGTGATGAGCGGAAGCTACTCTTCATTGCGGTGCGTGGGCTTCTCATTGCGGTGGCTTCTCTTGCTGTGGAGCACGGGCTCTAGGCGCGCGGGCTTCAGTAGTTGCGGCACAAGTGCTCAGTAGTTGTGGATTGCAGGATCTAGAGTGCAGGTTCAATAGTTGTGGCACACAGGCTTAGTTGCTCCACAGCATGTGGGATCTTCCTGGACCAGGGCTCGAACTCATGTCCCCTGCATGGGCAGGCAGATTCTTAACCACTGCGCCACCAGGGAAGTCCTTCTTGGCCTCCTTAATCAATAGAAATTGATCAGAGGCCAGACAAGAAATTCAGGCCAGGCATTATTAGGGCCCCGGCTGCAGCAGGGGGAAGTGAAAACAAGTAACAGTTTCCCTTGCTCGTTTGCTCCCTGAGGTGGGGGGTGAGCTGTTTCCTTATATGGGGTGAGGGTTAGGGCAGGTCCAGGGGTGGGGCTGGAGGGGTGGCTTAGGCAGTCTGCCCACCCCTTTGGTGGTGTTGTGTGCAGGGGGGGTATGCAGTACCCTGCTTTTGCCCCCTGCTCTTCAGAAGTGGCAATTGGGGTTTTTTAGTCTTTTTGTATCTTGTTGTCCCTAATTTGCCCCAACTGCACATGCACACAGTTATTTTTAGTCCTTTAAAGTTTCTTTGTATTTTGTTGCCCAAGGAGATGTGTGTCCAGGTGCAAGCACTGCAGCAAAGGGTCCCAGGTCCCAGGTCCCAGGTCCCGGCCTGTCTCATTAGGACCAGTTAAAGTGGGTGATTGAAGAGTTTAGTGAGGGAGGAGCTTCAAGATGGCGGAAGAGTAAGATGCGGAGATCACCTTCCTCCCCACAAATACATCAGAAATACATCTACATGTGGAACAGCTCCTATAGAACACCTACTGAAGGCTGGCAGAAGACCTCAGACCTCCCAAAAGGCAAGCAACTCCCCACATACCTGGCCGTGTGGATGAAAGGCTTTTGGTGCTCCAGCCAGGCATCAGGGCTGTGACTCTGAGGTGGGAGAGCCAAGTCAGGACACTGGCCCACAAGAGATCTCCCAGCTCCATGTAATATCAAATGGCGAAAATCTCCCAGAGATCTCCATCTCAATGCCAAGACCCAGCTTCACTCAATGACCAGCAAGTTACAGTGCTGGATACCCTATGCCAAACAACTAGCAAGACAGGAACACAACCCCACCCATTAGCACAGAGGCTGCCTAAAATCATAACAAGGACACAGACGCCCCAAAACACACCACCAGACGTGGACCTGCCCACCAGAAAGACAAGATCCAGCCTCATCCACCAGAACACAGGCACTAGTCCCCTCCACCAGGAAACCTACACAACCCACTGAACCAAGCTTACCCACTGGGGACAGACACCAAAAACAATGGGAACTACAAACCTGCAGCCTGCAAAAAGGAGACCCCAAACACAGTAAGTTAAGCAAATGAGAAGACAGAAAAACACATAGCAGATGAAGGAGCAAGGCAAAAACCCACCAGACCTAACAAATGAAGAGGAAATAGGCAGTCTACCTGAAAAAGAATTCAGAATAATGATAGTAAAGACGATCCAAAATCTTGGAAATAGAATAAATACAAGAAACGTTTAACAAGGACCTAGAAGAACTAAAGAGCAAACAAACAGTGATGAACAACACAATAAATGAAATTAAAAATTCTCTAGAAGGGATCAATAGCAGAATAACTAAGACAGAAGAACGGATAAGTGACCTGGAAGATAAAATAGTGGAAATAACTATTGCAAAGCAGAATAAAGAAAAAAGAATGAAAAGAATTGAGGACAGTCTCAGAGACCTCTGGGACAACATTAAATGCACCAACATTTGAATTATAGGGATCCCAGAAGAAGAAGAGAAAAAGAAAGGGGCTGAGCAAATATTTGAAGAGATTATAGTTGAAAACTTCCCTAATACGGGAAAGGAAATAGTTAATCAAGTCCAGGAAGCACAGAGAGTCCCATACAGGACAAATCCAAGGAGAAACACGCCAAGACACATATTAATCAAACTATCAAAAATTAAATACAAAGAAAAAATATTAAAAGCAGCAAGGGAAAAACAACAAATAACACACAAGGGAATCCTCATAAGGTTAACAGCTGATCTTTCAGCAGAAACTCTGCAAGCCAGAAGGGAGTGGCAGGACGTATTTAAAGTGATGAAGGAGAAAAACCTACAACGAAGATTACTCTACCCAGCAAGGATCTCATGCAGATTTGATGGAGAAATTAAAACCTTTACAGACAAGCAAAAGCTAAGAGAATTCAGCACCACCAAACCAGCTTTACAACAAATGCTAAAGGAACTTCTCTAGGCAGGAAACACAAGAGAAGGAAAAGACCTACAATAGCAAACCCAAAACAATTAAGAAAATGGGAATAGGAACATACATATCGATAATTACCTTAAATGTAAATGGATTAAATGCTCCAACCAAAAGACATAGACTGGCTGAATGGATACAAAAACAAGACCCATATATATGCTGTCTACAAGCGACCCACTTCAGACCTAGGGACACATACAGACTGAAAGTGAGGGGATGGAAAAAGACATTCCATGCAAATGGAAATCAAAAGAAAGCTGGACTAGCAATTCTCATATCAGACAAAATGGACTTTAAAATAAAGACTATTACAAGAAACAAAGAAGGACACTACATAGTGATCAAGGGATAGATCCAAGAAGATATAACAATTGTAAATATTTATGTGCCCAAAATAGGAGCACCTCAATATATAAGGCAAATACTAACAGCCATAAAAGGGGAAATCAACAGTAACACAAGCATAGTAGGGGACTTTAACACCCCACTTTCACCAATGGAGAGATCATCCAAAATGAAAATAAATAAGGAAACACAAGCTTTAAATGATACATTAAATAAGATGGACTTAATTGATATTTATAGGACATTCCATCCAAAAGCAACAGAATACAGTTTCTTCTCAAGCGCTCATGGAACATTCTCCAGGATAGATCATATCTTGGGTCACATATCAAGCCTTGGTAAATTTAAGAAAATTCAAATTGTATCAAGTATCTTTTCCAGCCACAACGCTATGAGACTAGATATCAATTACAGGAAAAAATCTGTAAAAAATACAAACACATGGAGGCTAAACAATACACTACTTAATAACCAAGAGATCACTGAAGAAATCAAAGAGGAAATCAAAAAATACCTAGAAACAAATGACAATGAAAACATGACCACCCAAAACCTATGGAATGCAGCAAAAGCAGTTCCAAGAGGGAAGTTTATAGCATTACAATCCTACCTTAAGAAACAAGAAACAACTCAAATAAACAACCTAACCTTGTACCTAAAGCAATTAGAGAAAGAAGAACAAAAAAACCCCAAAGTTAGCAGAAGGAAAGAAATCATAAAGATCAGATCAGAAATAAATGAAAAAGAAATGAAGGAAACAATTGCAACGATCAATAAAACTAAAAGCTGGTTCTTTGAGAAGATAAACAAAATTGATAAACCATTATCCAGACTCATCAAGAAAAAAAAGGGAGAAGACTCAAATCAATAGAATTAGAAATGAAAAAGGAGAGGTAACAACTGACACTGCAGAAATACAAAGGATCATGAGAGATTACTACAAGCAACTCTATGCCAATAAAATGGATAATCTGGAAGAAATGGACAAATTCTTAGAAATGCACAACTTTCCGAGAGTGAACCAGGAAGAAATAGAAAATATGAACAGCTCAATCACAAGCACTGAAATTGAAATTGTGATTAAAAATCTTCCAACAAACAAAAGCCCAGGATCAGATGGCTTTACAGGCAAATTCTATCAAACATTTAGAGAAGAGCTAACATCTATCCTTCTCAAACTCTTCCAAAATATAGCAGAGGGAGGAACACCCCCAAACTCATTCTATGAGGTCACCATCACCCTGATACCAAAACCAGACAAAGATGTCACAAAGAAAGAAAACTACAGGCCAATATCATTGATGAACATAGACACAAAAATCCTCAACAAAATACTAGCAAACAGAATCCAACAGCACATTAAAAGGATCATACACCATGATCAAGTGGGGTTTATCCTAGGAATGCAAGGATTCTTCAATATATGCAAATCAATCAATGTGATACACCATATTAACAAATTGAAGGAGAAAAACCATATGATCATCTCAATAGATGCAGAGAAAGCTTTTGACAAAATTCAACATGCATTTATGATAAAAACCCTCTAGAAAGTAGGCATAGAGGGAACTTTCCTCAACATAATAAAGGCCATATATGAAAAACCCACAGCCAACATCGTCCTCAATGGTGAAAAACTGAAGCCATCTTCACTAAGATCAGGAACAAGACAAGGTTGCCCACTCTCACCACTATTATTCAACATAGTTTTGTAAGTTTTAGCTACAGCTATCAGAGAAGAAAAAGAAATAAAAAGAATCCAAATCGGAAAAGAAGAAGTAAAGCTGTCACTGTTTGCAGATGACATGATACTATACACAGAGAAGCCTAAAGATGCTACCAGAAAACTACTAGAGCTAATCAATGAATTTGGTAAAGTAGCAGGATACAAAATTAATGCACAGAAATCTCTAGCATTCTTATACACTAATGATGAAAAATTTGAAAGTGAAATTAAGAAAACACTCCCATTTACCGTTGCAATAAAAAGAATAAAATATCTAGGAATAAACCTACCTAAGGAGACAAAAGACCTGTATGCAGAAAATTATGAGACATTGATGAAAGAAATTAAAGATGATACAAATAGTTGGAGAGATATACCATGTTCTTGGATTGGAAGAATCAACATTGTGAAAATGATTCTACTACCCAAATCAATCTACAGATTCAATGCAATCCCTATCAAACTACCACTGGCATTTTTCACAGAACTAGAACAAAAAATTTCACAATTTGTATGGAAACACAAAAGACCCCAAATAGCCAAAGCAATCTTGAGAAAGAAAAACGGAGCTGGAGGAATCAGGCTCCCTGACTTCAGACTATACTACAAAGCTACAGTAATCAAGACAGTATGGTACTGGCACAAAAACAGAAAGATCAATGGAACAGGATAGAGAGCCCAGAGATAACCCCACGCACATATGGTCACCTTATCTTTGATAAAGGAGGCAGGAATGTACAGTGGAGAAAGGACAGCCTCTTCAATAAGTGGTGCTGGAAAACTGGACAGGTACATGTAAAAGTATGAGATTAGATCACTCCCTAACACCATACACAAAAATAAGCTCAAAACGGATTAAAGACCTAAATGTAAGGCCAGAAACTATCAAACTTTTAGAGGAAAACATAGGCAGAACACCCTATGACATAAATCACAGCAAGATCCTTTTTGACCCACCTCCTAGGGAAATGGAAATAAAAACAAAAATAAACAAATGGGACCTAATGAAACTTAAAAGCTTTTTCACAGCAAAGGAAACCATAAACAAGATGAAAAGACAACCCTCAGAATGGGAGAAAATATTTGCAAATGAAGCAAATGACAAAGGATTAATCTCCAAAATTTACAAGCAGCTCATGCAGCTCAATATCAAAAAACAACCCAATCCAAAAATGGGCAGAAGACCTAAATAGACATTTCTCCAAAGAAGATATACAGATTGCCAACAAACTGATGAAGGAATGCTCAATGTCATTAATCATTAGATAAGTGCAAATCAAAACTACAATGAGATATCATCTCACACCAGTCAGAATGGCCATCATCAAAAAATCTAGAAACAATAAATGCTGGAGAGGGTGTGGAGAAAAGGGAACCCTCTTGCACTGTTGGGGGGAATGTAAATTGATACAGCCACTATGGAGAACAGTATGGAGGTTCCTTAAAAAACTAAAAATAGAACTACCATACAACCCATCAATACTACTACTGGACATATACCCTGAGAAAACCATAATTCAAAAAGAGTCATGTACCAAAATGTTCATTGCAGCTCTATTTACAATAGCCAGGACATGGAAGCAACCTAAGTGTATATCATCGGATGAATGGATAAAGAAGATGTGGCACATATATACAATGGAATATTACTCAGCCATAAAAAGAAACAAAATTGAGTTATATGTAGTGAGGTAGATGGACCTAGAGTCTGTCATACAGAGTGAAGTAAGTCAGAATGAGAAAAAAAAATACCATATAACACATATATATGGAATCTAAGAAAAAAAAATGGTCATGAAGAACCTAGGGGCAAGACAGGAATAAAAACACAGACCTACTAGAGAATGGACTTGAGGATATGGGGAGGGGGAAGGGTAAGCTGTGACAAAGTGAGAGAGTGGCATGGCCATATATACACTACCAAACGTAAAATAGATAGCTAGTGGGAAGCAGCCACATAGCACAGGGAGATCAGCTCGGTGCTTTGTGACCACCTAGAGGGGCGGGATAAGAAGGGTGGGAGGGAGGGAGATGCAAGAGGGAAGAGATATAGGAACATATGTATATGTATAACTGATTCACTTTGTTATAAAGCAGAAACTAATACACCATTGTAAAGCAATTATATTCCAATAAAGATGTTTAAAAAAAAAAAAGAATTTAGTGAAAGAGTGCTTACCAATGTGCTATCAGGGTCAAAACAACAGCAGGGGATGATGGAGCAGCAGGGGTCAAGCCAAAACCACCAGTCCCAGACCTGCATTGCCTCTGCCCAGGCTGAGGGAACTGACGCACCACTGGCCCCACTACCTTCCCGCATCTCCTATCCACTAACCAGGGGAAACCAATGCACCAGACATGGCTGAGCCCGTCCTAGAAATCAGCCCCGGGCTCAGGGCAGGGGAGCATGGGGAGAGTGGATGTGGGAGGGAAGACCCAGAATCTCCAGTTCATCTCGTCAGCATAACTAGTGACCACTGACCCACGTCAGGGATTCAGTTTATTTCCAGACACCAGTGACCCAGAACTCAGATGCCATTCAGACTTTGTCCTCCCAAGAGCCAACTTTTCAAACTGGAGGATAGCCTTGTTCAGTTCTGCCTGTCATTACCTTTCTCTGTTAAAGCTGCATTTGTACCATACCTTTAATGTTTTACTGAATTTTCCATTATTCATTTAGCAAAATGAAAATGATTGTAATACAAAGAATGATACTACAGATACAGAGCATAAGGCTTACAATTTTATATTATTGAAATGAAAATCATTAGATGTGCTCATTAGAAGCCAATTTTAGGTTTCAAACAAAAGGGCAGTGCGAAGGAAAAGAATAAAATTAAGGAATTTGTATGAGATGCATAAAACTAATGCCAATAATATGTGTCTAAAAGGAAAGATGTAATTAGAGATTTTAGAATAATTAGGGGTTGTCGGCAAAAAATTTCCTTCCCTCTATCATTTAACCTTTATAAATTTTTTCCAAGAAAATATTTCCTATGATATTCAGTAGGGGTGTAGCCTCTTATTTTGAGGAACTTTCATAATTATTGACTTTTCAGAGTTCTTTTGCCACGGGCACGTACACATAGACCAGCACTGTTCAAAGAACTGGCTGTAGTGATGGGAATGTCCCACATCTCTGCTGCCCCGTGTGGTCACCAGGAGCTGCACACGGCCATTGAGCAGCGGAAGTGTGACTAGTGCAAATGAGGTACTGAATCCTTAATATTACTTCATTTTTATTAATTTATATTTAAGTAGCCACCTGTGGCTTGTAGCTGCCATATTGGACAGTGGAAGAATCGATGCATTGGGGGACTTTACCCTACACACACGTGGGTATTAAATATTCTACTTTACACATATGAACACACACATTCAAATAGTCCGATGAGACAGAAAACTGGGGCCTAATTACTGATACCTGTAGATACCACTCACCTCTAAAGTTATAATTATTCAACAACTGATTATTGAGCCCAAATACACGCCCAGCACCGGGAAGAAGGGCTAAGTAGATGAACACAGTTCCTGATCCTGACGTTGCCTCTCACCTGACAACATGAGCAGGTGTTTATTTGGGATTAGATATGAGAGAGCATAGTAAACAGTTCCACGCAACGTGGCAAGGGCTCTGATGAGAGAACTGAAGGCCACAGAAGCTGGGCAGGAGGCCCCACCTTGTCCAGGGAGAGCAGGGATTTTTGGATGTGATGCAGGGTGACCACACACCCAGCTGCCAGGACGGTGCTGGTGACACCTGTTATA
Source organism: Orcinus orca (assembly GCF_937001465.1). NCBI lineage: Eukaryota > Metazoa > Chordata > Mammalia > Artiodactyla > Delphinidae > Orcinus > Orcinus orca. The sequence goes on from NC_064573.1 coordinate 60,868,753, forward strand.
GCAGCACAATTAACACCCTTGTGCATTTCCACTTGCAGACTATACGTTACACTTTGGACTATAATTACACGGCCAGCCCAGAGAGGTCAGTGGCACGTCTTTCTTCCCCTAGAAAAGGGCAGGCTTCCAAAGGGCCTGGAAAAGTTCTTACACTTCTTTATGTTCTGTGCAACAGCTGGTGCAGCTTTGGGGTGTAAGTAGCCATAACTACACAGGAGATTTTACAATAATCAATGTAGTGCCCCTATGGGCCAGGTAATCACATCGTCACTTCCACACCTACGTCATGGAGCATCACTGCCTTTTAAAGGTGAGGGTTGGGGGGCAGAGAGGTGAAGCACTTGCTCGAGTTCAGCCAGGTGGTACCTGGCACCGCTGGACCCTGTCCTAGCATCTCACGCTGCCTCTCATGTCCGTTTCCCCCAAGGCAGCCCTGAAGGTCTCTGCCTGTCTGTCAAACGTTTACCCACCTGCACCTCTGTGGAGCTTTGGACAGAGGAGAGTCTAGAGGTTCCGAGGGGTCATCAATCTTTTTTGCCCACATAATGGTTCTCCCAACAACCTTGTTCCTCAGGACAGGGTGTTTGCATCCTGGCTTACAATCAGGAGCTTCCTTTGGGGTAATTTCACGTTCCTTGCCATGCGCCTGGGAAAAGCCCAGGAAACCCTGCGGGTCTCCCCACTCCAGACACTAGACAGAGTGACTTACATGGACCCCTCTGCCTTCCGTCTCCCACCCCCACCCCCAGGGCCCCTGAACGCCCCCAGGAGTATTTCCATCCTGGCCTTATCTTATAAGGCTGTTCTCATTCTTATACCCGCATTGGTGTTTAGAGGTCTTTCCATGATATGAGGTATTTGTTTTTTAAAATGATTGTATTTAACTTTAAATCCAATGTAAATTTAAATAGCCATATCGCTTAGGGGCTACCATATTGGGCAGTGAAGATTTAGCCCATCTCCCTAGCTGTGATGTTCACACTTGTCCTTAGAAAATTTCATACATTTTCATGGAAAGAAGTTAGCAGTTAACAAGTTAATCTTACTCTAGCACTGTGCTGAGTGCTGTCTAGAGGTTATTTCATTGAGTCTTCATGATAAAGAAGGTGAGGTTTGCTAAGAACACCCAGCTCTTTGGGCGCAGAGGAAGGATTTGAACCACACGTGCTGATTTTTAAAAGCTAGGTTCTCTCGTTCCGTCTTCCTGGAGCTGGAGTATCAAGCAGCCTTTAAGAGAGACACTGTAAGTGTAGCTTTAGGGTCAGGCAGATCTTGGTTCAAGTTCCAGCTCAACAAATAGCTTGCCTGTGGCCTTGGAGCACTTAGGTTAGTCACCTAACCTCTCTTTCATTTGCAAAGTGGAGATAATAATAGTAGCTTCATTACATATTATATATGTGATATAACATTCTGTATTTCATGGTATAATATCATATGTGCAGAACACAGTAACAATATTATTGTTAGTTGTATGTAAAAATTCATTTCAAATCATTCTTTCTTTTTTTAAAAAATAAATTTATTTATTTATTTATGGCTGCATTGGGTCTTTGTTGCTGTGCACGGGCTTTCTCTAGTTGCGGTGAGCCGGGGCTACTCTTTGTGGTGGTGCACGGGCCTCTCATTGCTGTGGCTTCTCTTGTTGTGGAGCACGGGCTCTAGGTGCACGGGCTTCGGTAGTTGTGGCTCACGGGCTCTAGAGCGCAGGCTCAGTAGTGTGGCGCACGGGCTTAGTTGCTCCGTGGCATGTGGGATCTTCCCGGACCAGGGCTCGAACCCGTGGCCTCTGCATTGGCAGGCGGATTCTTAACCACTGTGCCACGAGGGAAGCCCTCAAGTCATTCTCTAAGTTAGTCACCAAAGCAGAATCCCAAAGACCTCTACTAGGCACATGTTCTTAGACTTCTTTGAGATAATAATTAAGATGAAAGCATAACACGACATCTCTCATTTTTAAAATCTCAGACAAGGGGGAAAATAAAACCTCTTATTCAGTCTAACTTTTTTTTTTTTCAGTTATTTTAAGTGGATGATTTAGGGATTGTTTGGTTTTGCCTGCCGTGTCATGAGCAAAGAGAGTAAGAAGATTTCAACAACTGTCTGAAACAGAGGCAAACATCCTCCTGTGTGCCAGCCCCTGGCCCGTCCCGAGGAGATGGTCTGTCTCTCAGAGCAGGAGGTCATCGGAGCCATGGCGGTCGCCAGGCTCCACTTAAAACTATGTGACCTCAGAGTCCTGAATCGCTCCCAGTTTTCCAGTTCTTTCCCAGTGGAGAAATCTGAAGGGAGAGGAAAATACCATACTTTAAAGATGAGTCTTTCAAACCCTTTGCCCTGAGAGCCACAGATGCAAGTACGTAATTAAAAAAAAATATTTGGCACCGTGTTGACAGTCCGTCAAATATCAGATGGTACCCATATTTTATATTGATTGTATTATTTTTTCCAGAGGTGTGTATCACAGTTAGCCAGGTACACGTTCATTATGACATAATGGTATAAATTAATCTTGTCGACTACGATATTAAATTCTAAAGAACTGCTGACTGCTTCTTCGGGAAGCCAGGAATGTTTCTCATAGGAAGGTTTTCTAAACTCAAGACAGATTTTTCACGGTTCACGTCAGGCAGTTACGTTCACGGGGCAAGAGTCAAACAGCCGGTGATGTCTTTAGGCTGCCAGACAGCGTTTATAGCTTGATGCAACTGTGGGGACAGGGGGACATTGGCGAGGGTGGCCAGGGGGCGGGCCCGAGCTGTGCGGTCTGAAAACCCAAATTTCTCCTTTGTCAGTTTCAGAGTGATTAGCTGACTCATGTGGGAAATCCAGTTTCTCCCAGAATCGCAAAGATTTCAAAGATCTGATTGACTCAGCGCAAAGCAATGTTCTGCAGCCTCGCTAGAGATGAGGTTTAACTTTGTGGAACACGTATGATAAGGTGGGCAATGAATGGAGTCCATATTTCGCACTACAAGTAGAATCACGGGTAGTGGTGGGAGGAGGGGCCGAGCAGGGCCGAGCCTCCGATGCTTCGGAAGGAGGCTAATGGCCCTTTCATTGACCCCATAGCGTCCACGCAGGGCAGGTGACAGTGGAGGGGGGCATCAGGTGGGACCAGGTGCCGTGTCTGGTGCTCTTAGACCCAATTCCGGCTTCACCTGCTGAGCACCTTTCTGAGTGGAGACGTTTGTCTTCTCTGCACAGCGAAATCAACATCTGAATTTAAAACCAGTGTTGTTGCAATTCTGATTCAGCTGCTAGGGTTCCTGCTGAAGCCTGAACCCTGGAAGAGTAAATGGTCTGTGGCCACGACAAAAATGACAAGTAGCAAAGAAAGATCTATTCCTAACCCAACAAGGAGTGGTCCGAGCAGCGGAGGACGTTTTGCTGATGAGACTTAAATGTAACACATCTCAACCTGAAAAGTTTTTCAACTTACTGCCGTGAATGGGTCCAGTCATTTACCAGAAAGCCTAGAAAAACAGGAATTTAGGGAAACAACCAGCATTTGTCTTGTCGAGAAGGATTGTCAGCTGGGGCCGGGCCTCTGGTAACAGATCAGTACAATGTACGGGGAGTCAGTTTCTCAGAGCAGAACTGGTCAAGCACTTTCAAGCTACAGCCAAAGGTAGGATCTGCCAACTCTCATTACTGCTGGGACTTTGCTATTGGGGGGGAGCTTCCAGAACTTCTGCCCTGTTTAAAGGCAAAGGTGTTCCTAGTGATGGGGAGGGAGACAGCATTGAGGAGAGAAACCAGAAAATGGCAGGGGACCCCTTGGTGGTACGTAATGACACCCTCATCTCCTGAAGCCGAAGGACAGACAGGGAAGCACCAAGGCCAAGGCTTCATCGTAGGAATAGCAGAGCTTCCGATGGTGAGTTCTCAGCCCGGCACGTCCCTGTTGTGGTAGACGAGCTCCAGGAGTGAAGAAGGGCACTGAGACCTGGAGTGGGAAGGGTCTGGTGGACGCAGTCAGGAATTTTGAGTTCCGGATTCTCTTGAACCCTTAGGCCTGCAGAAGTGACCCACTTCTCCTTATTGGAAGATTGCCCCCCCGCCGTATGAGGATCATATAGGGGCCGCGGATGATGCAGTTTCCATCTGAGACAAGGCTTGCCCCCGACTCAGGACCAGGCCCCACCTTGTCCCAGCAACCAGACCGACAGCAAAGGTCAAATCCCAGAACACCCAGTGGGCACGTGCTGAGCCTGCTAAGGAAACAGAAGGGTGGACATCAAGCGACTGCACCCTGAAATGCCCTCCGTGACTCCACACTAAACAGTAGACCTTACCCTTCTCCATGTGTGATGAATGTGGAGCCTTCCTGCTCTTTTCATGCTGAAAGTGGAAGGTATGTTCTATTTTCCATCGAACCTGCCCCTCCCCCGCAAAAATAACAAACAGTAATAAATTTTGTAAGAAATTATCACAGATCGGAACATATGACAAACTTCTTTGGTATTGCTCCGTTTAGTAGCCAGTGAATAGAATTTATGGAAAGGAGTTTTGGAATACTCTGAAGCAAATTTCCACAAAATAAAAGTAGAAAACTATTTCTTTATTTTAAAGTATGACTCCGAATTGCTAAAGGGTACATTCTTTACTTCGAAGTTATAAAATAAACAATCTCTTGGTTCACTCAGAACCAGAAGCCAATATACAGAAGCAAATCACTAAAAATTAATGTACTTGTACATATTTAAAGCTCTTCAAAATATTTCAAGCTGTGAAAATATTGATAATGAACGGCATTGAAACAGGCCCTAGCCAGCTTGAGACTGGGTCTAGCATCACAAATTGTTTAAACTGTTTGAAATAGGAGAGCTTTATGTAGGAAACAAAAAAATATAAGCATATTAATTGTACAACACTACTTTTGTTCAACTGAAGTGTGCTATGTGGACATAGTATTTGGCTAAAAATTAAATTTTCCCTATACTCAATGTTTGGAAATTTGGGGAAGGTCGGCGTTCAAGTCTTCTCCTGCTAGCTGCCAGACAAAATTGAAGAAACTTAACCATTGTCCCTGACAGGTTTTATCTATTTGAGAAATAATAACTGTAGTTCTAATAAACTTGTTCTATTTTTAGCAGTCTACCCATTTTACCATCTCAGTAAAACCCTTTTTTTTTTAAAGAGTCATTCCAGGCATATGTGTACATTTTTATTAGGAGATCTCTAAACAACAGCAAGAAAAATTAATTCATTGCTTGCATATTATTATGCATAAATATTAAAAGCAATTCCCCAAATAAGGAAATACTGAGTACTCTGCCATTAAAATGAACCAGTTGCCCACAATTAATCTAGGATATTTTTTGCTCTTATAAACTTTTTTCTGATGTTAACAGAGAGCTGAGAGAACTTAAAAATGCCTTTATTTAGTCTTAAGAGGAATTTCATTTTCCTTTACTGAAATGCTGTCATTCATACTCAATAAAATGCTAACTTCTTTATTTTTATAAGCTTATCACACGAAATGTCAGATTTAATACATTGTGATTGCAGGATATCAGGAGGGTGGGTGAGTAGGCAAAGAACTCAGAACTTTCTCTAAAATTAGTGCACATAACTTGCCTTAAAAACTTCCTTCTTCGGAAGACTTCTACTTTCAACCAAGAACCAGATCCATTCTCCTACCTGAAACAACTAAAAACCAAGATAAAGTATATGAAACAATGGTTTTTATCTATCAGACACCAGGCAGCAGAGCCCTGATCCCTGAGAAATGAGAAACGAATGAGGTGACCCCACTTCTGCCCTGACCGACCACCTCGAGAGAGTTTGGGACTGCAGCAACCCAGAATCGCTCAGCGATCTCTCTGATTTGGGGGGATGGAGCTGGGACCTGGAGAGGCCCTGACAGGCAGAGGACAGGAGAGAGCGCCCTGGGGGGTTCTCAGTTGAGTACTGATCAGTCGTCAACCCCGCACGCAGGGAAGCAGCCCCGAGAGGGAGCAAAGGGAACACATCCTGACTCTCAAGGGTAGAAGAAGCTCACTTTTCCTGCCGTCAGGGGGTAAAACCTCACAAAGCCTGGGGCATCGGGGAGAATACTCAGAAGGGTACTTGGCTCACAAAGCTTGAAACCGAAACTTGAAAAGATCAAATTGAATGTAGAACAAAGCTCAAGAATACTTCTGGGAATACAAAATATTCCGAGGACTAGCACCCACGAGGTAAATTTCACAATACCTGGCATCCCGGTGAAATCTTACCAGGCATGCAAGGAAGCAGGAGAATGCATCCACATAGGTCAGTCCATTCATGCAAACAGACCAAGAAATGACGTAAATGATAGAACCAACAGGCAAAGACGTTAAAATGTTCTTATAATATCTATATTTCCTACATCGAAAAGGTAGAGGAAATGTTAAGTAGAGATACAGATGATATAAAATAGTCCCAATTGAAAGTCTAGGTTAAAAAATACAATACCTGAGATGAAAAGTACACTGAATGGGATAAAGTGTAGGTTAGACACCATGGAAGAAAAGACATAGGAATAACAACTGTCCAAAACGATGAAACACAGAAAAAATGCTGCGAACCAATAGAGCAGCTGTGCGCTGTGGACCAACTTCAAGTGTCCTAGTACATGTGTAATTCCAGTCCCACTAGAAGAGGGCACAGAAAAAAATATTTGCAAAAGTAATGTCTTAAAATTTTCCTGATTTCATGAAAACTGTAAACCCACAGATCCGAAAGCTCAGTGAAACTCAAGCATAAGGAACATGATGAAAATTAGACCAACACACACTATAATCAAATGGCTTAAAACCCGTGACTTTAAAAAAGACTTCTTCAGGTTTTTAAAATTTATATTTACATTACAACCGCGCTGCCTTGGCGCTAACATCTTTACCTAAATACCTTATAAATTTTATATACGTGAAATAAAGTCTGTTAATATCCTTTTATATAGCAACTATTAATTTATAAATTTAGGGGAGGGAGAGGCTGAAAAAGAAAGTTGAACTAGATTATCATCAATTTATCATCAAGCTATTCATTTGGGCCAGGCCTACATAAATCTGCATCTGAATCCCATCGCTGTTTGCTGGTGATTTTTTGTGGGTTGGGATTTTGGTTTTGCTTATAGTTTGTTGATTTTAAAGAAAAAAAAAAAACAGAGGAGCAACGTGGATGTTTATTTTACACAAGTAAAATCAAAATGAAAAATTGAGGGTGATTGGTGAATTTAGAGAAAAAAAAAATCCAAGTAGTAAAGAGACAGGAATTCACAAGGTGACTTACAAACTGAGGTCTGCCCAAATACTAGGGAATGGTTTCTGATGATACCAATTTACTCAGCAATCTATGTAACTATTTCTGACATTATGTGGTTAAATAGGAAAAGGACAGAATGCAGCTAATGTGAAAACTGTAATAATTATAGCAATAATTGAACGCATCCTGTATGGCAAATCCTTTTTGTACATTATCATGTTAAATCCTTAATTACAAACATGTCATGTATGAGTTACGAGTTACTAGTTAACAGTCCTGTTATTACAGAAGTGAAGACTGAGGTTTTGAGAAGTGACCATACGTGCCACAATTTAAGCCACACAGAGTATGAAGTAACATCAGACACAAGGCACCCGACAAGGAAGGCGGCGCCCATCTTCCCAATGAGAAGATGTAAACCTCACAAGACTGGCTCATTTCCATCTTTCAGGTCGCATTCCTGAAGGTCCCAAGTCCACAGAGAGTCTCCCAGACAAGCTTATACTGGAATTTAAGGAATTTTTTTCAGAGTTCTCCATAATTTGAAATTATTTCTGTATATGTTCACTTGCTTATTGTCTCTGTAGGTTTAAGCCTGATGAGGAAAGAGACAGTGCTTTCTTTATTTACCACTCACCACTGTACACCAGTACTGCTTCTGCTACCGTGACAATAACAATACTACAGCACTAGATTGAGTACCACATAACTACTGCTGTATTTACACAGTCCAGAGAAAAAGACGAAGGATGGAGATGAAGTGGAACATGTTCATTTTTGTCACTTTGAGGAAAACAGTAATAAAATGTCATAATACATTTATTGTGACAAGAAGAGTAAGACAATGTAAATTTAAGACAATTTCAATTACCATTCAAGTGTGCTCTTTAGCAGTCTTTCCATTAGAAATAGATTATTTCAATAGAATTGGTCACTTGCATTAGAAGTAGCCAGTTTCTGAACTCATCTACGAAACAGAAAGACTCACAGACGTAGGGAACAGACTTGTGGTTGTCAAGGGTGAGGTTAGGGGAGGGATGGACTTGGAGTTTGGGATTAACAGAACTATTATATATAGAATGGATAAACAACGTCCTATTGTACAATCCAGGGAACTATATTCAATATCCTGTGATAAACCATAATGGAAAAGAATATGAAAAAGAATATATATATGTATAACTGAATCACTTTGCTGTATAGCAGAAATTAACACGACACTGTAAATCAACTATACTTGAATAAAAAAAAATTTTTAAAGTAGCCGTTTTCAATACGTGAAGCTCTGTTTTTTGTCCAAGGAAACCTTATTGGCTAACCAACGCTGCATAAGAGATGTAACTAAATAAACATCCACTTCATGTTTTCTAAGAAGCCTGTGCAGTGTTTTGAAAGTAATTAAAATTCTTGTGGCTTTTGGATATTTGATATCATCAAGCCAATGATCTCCTCACCCTTATTTTCCTAATTATCCCATTCCGATCATCATTCTGGTCACCAACTGCCTTATGGTTCCATTTAATGAAGTGCAGGGCTCCAGAAGTATTTAACTTAAAACATATGGAATGCACACGCCCAGAAGCAATTAAATCAATGGGAAATTCAGAATGCACTCCATTCCCTATACCTCGGAGCTCCAAAAATGTAAATTAGTCACACCCATCTAAGACAAACTGGATGCTTGGAATGGGACAGTTTTAGAAAAACTATCACAGAAGAGTTTCCTTAAAGTAACAGATTTGTGCAAAGAAAATGAACAGTATAAATAGCTTTTTCCTTTCTAAAGCACAGTAAATTAGGAGTATTAACACTAGTTTTCCAAAAGAGATGGAATACACTCAGTAAATTCCTTCTACAATTCTACCAAAAGCCATTACTGCTTCTGTACTTTAAGTGATAGTTTCTTAACCCAAAAGAACTTTATTCCTTAACATCTAACTTACTTTAGATAACACAGAACACTGAGGAAAATATTGTAATTTTATTTTTTATCACCCGAGCCTGGTTTTGAATCTTTGCTCTCTTGCAAACTTAACGTGAGTTTCATTTATAGGATTTTTAATGATATGAAAGCAAATGAAAGACATTCAGGGAATGTGGGATCTTATCGAGACCCACGATGGCCATCTTATTACCTGGATCACTCGGTTAGAAACCTGCCGGGTCTGTTTGTTTCTGTCCCACCTGGAATCTCAACTCAGGCCATCTGAGATGTTCACCTTCCCTGATCCTTTGCCGCCTAGATCCTTAAACAAAATACCTCGGTAGGGAGTGTTTCCTTGCTCCCCTCCAAACCAAGTTAACCCCTCTGGCAAAGAAGCTGCGTCCTCACTGCCTGCCTTACCCTGTCCTGGAAGAACCTCGGACACCAACGGTCTGGAGGGAGGTGGGAGGGGAGGGGCGGCAGCCCCTAGCTAAGATGCCACAGGCTCTCACTGTTCTCACCAAAGTTTCAGTTGTTTTTCTTGAATAAAGCTTCTCAATTGTTGTTTGCCTTGGTCATTTTCTAGAGCCCTGCAATGATTGTCCATTTTTATCATTTCTTTTGGGGGAGAAAGTCTGCTACGCTCTTCACTCCACCATCCTGGAGGTTCAATGTCCACCTTCGCAGTTTTCAGCCACTGAGATTTGGGGCTTGTTTGCTACCCAGCCTGTCCTGACTGATACAGCAGGCACTGCCTCTCTCCTTCCCTCACTCCCTTTCTCTCATTCAAGTAAGTCACAAATGTTTAAAACATTCAAAATTTAATTCCCACTTCTAGTTTCGCCAACATGTAAAGAGCTTGGAGGTCGTTACTCCCTTTCTCACCAAAAGGAAAAAGATGAACACACTAAAAATCAATAAATTTCCGTAGACCCATCATGCAAGTGAAGTCACAGGGCAAACACCCGCCAACATCTGGAGAGACAATCAAATACAAGAACCACAGCCATGGTCAGATTACCTAAAGCAGAAGCTTCTGAACCAATCACTGGTACAGAACAATTACAATTTTATAGTTTTTGCACCATATACTTTTACACTAAGAGCCACAGTTATTTTATCTCCCCAGCAAACCACTCATCTTCTCAATATATCATTATCCTCATTAACCCTGATCAATTTTGCCTTAAATATATTTCATTTTGTATGTTGTTATTGCCAGGATCAAGCGGCGTGACCTAGGAAAATGGTACTTCTAGCGGATGGGACAGGATCACATTTGTTTTCCTTCAGTGGACGCCATGTGAAAATAGTATAAACCTCATGGGTGAAGAGGGAATTCTGTGGGATGAGAAACAAAGGCAGTTTTTATATGGTTCAGTCCTCTGTGGAATCGCTGTGCTTTCCGTCTCTGGTCTGGCTGGTGCACTTGTGGCCCTGAGTCATCCTCTTTGAAGCGACCTTGGGGGGCGGCTGGCAATTCACATTACCTGACATTTTTCCTTCTCTTCTTCGTACCTGTGTTACTTTCAGCTCAGGAACGTTTTGTGCAGGACGAGTTCTCTCCATCGTCTCTCCCCTGAGGTGGCCTTACCCCTTGTTTTGCTTCTCTGGTCGTGGCCTTGGCAGGGGAAGCCTGCTCCTTTGATGGTGCTTCTATTTTTAAGGCCGACAGCATTCACTGAGATTCGCCCACACAGAGCTCCCAGGAGGCACAGAAAGCCCTGCTATTCATATTTATTTGGGTGGAATTAGAATAAAAATAAAATTGGATGGTGAGCAAAATAGACCTCAATCATGGCCGCGATGAGAATGAATAAAAATTGTCATGAAATCCTATTGCCTACATCTTGGTTTTCACTTCTAAAAGGCTACACTCGGACCAACAGTGCCTCCTCCTATTTTGTGAAGCACCCTTGGTCTATTTTATGTGTTAAAGAAAAAAAGCTGTTCAATTCTATGAAATCTGCCCTCCTACCATCGCTGGCTGTGCCACCCTTTGGTGTCTCTGGATGCCATCAGAGGAATGTCAACACCTGCCTGGCCATCTGCTTCCTGGATGTTTCTTCTTTTGTAAGAGGTTCCCCCCAAATGAGGTATTTGGTTCCTCATGTCTACTCCACGGTCTCCCAGTTCACTTCACAAACTGATAAATCTTCCTGCTAAATTTAATAGATTGTGGTGGTGGTGGGGGGAACACTCTTATGGATCAATTCCCCTTTTGTTTGTTTTTATTGTGGTAAAATACACATCACGTAAATTTACCATCTTAACCATCATTAAACGTACAGTTCAGTGGTACTAGGTGCATCACATCATTGTGTAACCATCACCACCACCCATCTCCAGAACGCTTCTCATCTTGCAAGATGAAATTCTGTCCCCATTCACTTCCCCCTCCCGCAGCCTCTGGCAGCCGGCGTTCTACTTTCCTTCTCTGTGAGTTTGACTCATATAAGGTGACTCATAGAAGCGGAATCATACAGTAGTTGTCTTTTTGAGGGTGGTTTATTTCACTTAACCTAATGTCTCCAATGTTTATCCATGTGGTAGCGTGTGTCAGAATGTCCTTCCTTTTTATGGCTGAATAGTACTGTATGTATAGACCACATTTTGTTTTATCTATCATCTGTTAATGGACACTGGGGTTGCTTCCATTTTAGCTACTAGATCAATTGATTCCTGTTAAAACAAACGAACTAACACACAAAAACAAAAACTTCAAGCAATACAATAAAGTGAAAAAAGGAAGGTAAAGCCACGTCACTTTTCTGGAGCACAGAGGAAACCATTCTTATCATTTTCATGAATGGCCACCAGCCATTTTTCTCTCTTCTTGTATACACATATATGGATAGAGATTGGATAAACAGGTTTACATAAATGAGTTTGTACTAGATGTGCTGTAACTGAATAATATGCCTTCACCATGTTTCCATGTCAAAATTACTATTTACATTATCATCTTCATGATTGGATCATATTCCATTAAGTTATCATGCAGTAATTTATTTAACCCATTCCTTATAAATGGAAATGCGATGTGATCTTTATTCATACAGTGTAGACAAGGCAGAGATGACAGTACTGGGGTAAATTCCCTGAAGTGGGATTTGCGCTCAAAGAAAAAAACACTAGCAAAAAGATTTAAATGTTCAGTAGTTTTCTTTTATCTTAAAAGCAAATTGCATAGGAGAAAAGTATCTATTTTCATGCGTATCAGCAAGTTTAACAATCTGCTAATATGCTTATTGGCTGTTTGTAATTCTTTTATGAATTATCTATGTACATCCTTTGCATATTCTGCTGTTTTAAAAAACCCTCTTCGTCTTTATAATAATACTTACATGTCAATTTTGTTCAGACTATTTTCTATTTTTTGGTTTTTCTTTCAGTTTCTGTAAAGTTTTTTTTGACATAGAGAAGTTTTATTCTCTTGGAAGTAAATTTATTCATCTTTTTTTTTTTTTTTCGGTACGCGGGCCTCTCACTGTTGTGGCCTCTCCCGTTGCGGAGCACAGGCTCCGGACGCGCAGGCTCAGCGGCCATGGCTCACGGGCCCAGCCACTCCACGGCATGTGGGATCTTCCCGGACCGGGGCACGAACCCGTGTCCCCTGAATCGGCAGGCGGACTCTCAACCACTGCGCCACCAGGGAAGCCCTATTCATCTTTTTTTATGGTATCTGTTTTTTCTGACATTCGTGGAAAGGCTTTTATCACAATCATCCTCTCACTGTATATATCTCATACATACGTATACATGATCATAAATACTAATTAGCCGTATTCTTTAGGAAAATCTCATATTTCAATTTTTAAATATATAAAGCTTTTACATTTGGAGTTCATTTTTACATTAGAGTGAGGTGGAGATATACTTCAGTGTTTTCACAAATAAATAAACAGCCAGATTTCCCAATGCCATATATCAAATAATTTATTTCCCCTTATTGATTTAAAATATGTAGAAAAATGGTACAGATGAACCTATTTGCAGCGCAGGAATAGAGACGCAGACATAGAGAACGGACGTGTGGACGTAGTGGGGGAAGGGGAGGGTGGGACAAATTGGGAGATTAGGATTGACATAAACACACTACCATGTGTGAAATAGATAGCTAATGGGAACCTGCTGTATAGTGCAGGGAGCTCAGTGCTCTGTGATGACCTAGATGGGTGGGATTGGGGGTAGAGGGGGAGGTCCAAGAGGGAGGGGATATATGTATACATATAGCAGATTCACTTCATTGTACAGCAGAAACTAACACAACATTGTAAAGCAATTATACTCCAATTAAAACAAACAAAAAATCCTATCATGTCTATAATACACTGAAGCTCATATTTACCTCAGTTTTATTTCCGAATTCTCTAGGCCATCAAATTGAATATCTAATAGCTTACTGATAATACAGTGGAATGCTGTTATGCCCTGTGCCTTCCCATTTTTCCTTTAGTTTCATAATTTTTAGATTTTGTTTCATTTTTTAAGATAAATTTATAATAATTATCAGAAACTTTCAAAAGAATCATTTTGGTATTGCTCTGAAATATATTAATTTCAGGAAAAATATTTTTTTAATAAAATTAGCTCTTTATCCAGGGACCAGGTATATTACTCAATTTATTCCATTTTTCCTTTATTTCCTTCAGTAAGATTTTATCCTTTTACTCTATAGATACAAAAAATATTTCTTAATTTTGTTCAGCGTATTCCATGATTTGGAGATTTCTGTTGTCAGTGGTGCATTTCCTTCTATTATAGTTTATAATTCATTATTTCTGCTCAAATATGGTTTTACTATATTAATTATAACTAACATTCTTACCAAATGCATCTCTAAAAATATTTAGTTCACTCTCTTGAGTTTTTCAGTGACATATACCATTTCTACACTATGCCCATATCATATATATTGTGGTCTCTCTAATTGTATAGTCTAATACTTCCAGAACACTATGGAAAAACAGTGGTAACAGTAAAACAATGTTCCTTTCCTCACTTTAATAGGAATGCTTCTGCCCTTCCACTATGAAACATGAAGTTGGTTATGAATATATGTATTGATCCCAGTAAGTTATCCACCTACTTTACTAAAGGTGTTTATTTTTTAGGTTAGAAATCATTGTGGAACTTTTGTCAAATGTTCCTTTGGAAACTACAGAGACAACCAGACGGTGTCTCCTCTTTAGAACTAATATATTGTGAATTATTTCAGTCATTCCTAATTATGAACCATCTTATACATCTCAGAATAATTACTTAATCTTTATATTTTTAATTTGTTGTTTAAAAACCCACAAGATTTTATTAAAGTTGTAAGAATAGTATAATAAATTTTTCTGTGTTCTTCGCCCGGATTTATTTACTCTTAACCACTTGCTATTTTTGTTCTCCCATCCCTTATATGTTTATATTTACTGAAATATTTGGTAGAAAAGTGCAGATATGATTAATCTATTCTGCTAAATACTTCAATGGGTGTGTACTAAAAACGAGAACATATATATAACATATATATATATAGAACATATATAGAACATATATATATAAAAATGAGAACTCCTATATAACCATGGACACAATGATCAAATTTAAATGATGGTTAACATTGACACCTTAACTAACTGTCTATATTAAAATGTTGCCAATCTTCCCCATAATGTTCTTTATAGCTGTTATTTTTCTGATCCAGGATCCAATCATGCATTAAATTTAGTTATCTTGTCTCTTTAGCACTTTTAAATATGGAAAAGTTCCTCAGGATTTATTTTTCTTTCATGACATTGAAATCTTGAAAAACACAGGCCGGTAGCTTTATAGAATGCCCCTTAAATTGAATTTTTCTTGTGTCCCAAAGATTAGGTTCAGCTTATGCATTCTGGGCAGGAATTCATAGAAATGATACGTCCTTAGTCATCTCAGCAGCAGACACCTGGTGTCGGTCCATCTGTGCTTGATAACATATCTGCCGAGTAAAATGACCATTTTTCTCCTTTGAAATTAGTAAGTAATCTGTGGAGGTAGACAGATATCCAGGACTGTATAAGATCTTTTTCCGCAACTAAGTCTCACCGAGGAGTTTTAGAATCCCTTAATAATTTTTGCCTGAATCAGATATTACTATGCTGGCCGCGACACGGTATTTCAGACTCTACCATTTCTTTTTGTATTTACTGGTTGGCATTTTATTATAGGGAAGAGTTGTTCCTTCTTCCTAGGCCCCTCCCTCCTACCCTTCCTCACTCCCTCCATCCTCCCTCCCTCCTTCCATCCTTCCTTCCATTCTATGGACACATGAATTGTTTTTTCACCAATGAGTTATAGTCTATCACTATCTTTATTATGTATTCTTTCATTGTTCTGCCAGGTTCTACTTCTTAATATTCTATTTATTTGTCGTCAATATTTATAAGTGATACTGATCCACAGTTGTTATGTTGTGTGCTACCTTTACCTGGTTTTGGTACAGCTTTTATATAGGTGTTGTAAGAATAATCAGAAAGCTCTAGAACAGTTGAAATAACATAAAAATTTATGTTTCTTTTAAGTTTGGGAGAACGTCCTCATAATGTTTTTAAGAGGTAGATCTTTTGGACCTCTGTCCCTCTCTCTCTCTCTCTCCTTCATCAGTTTTATGTTAGTTATACTTTTATTTTATCCTATGTTAGATCTCTTTAGGATAGATTTCTGTCAAGGACTTTTTTATATTTAAGTTTCTCTATAACTGGTTATTTTCCTGTTCTTCTTTCTATTTTGGCATTCTTACACTCTTCCCCTTACCCATCTCTTGATTTATTTATTTATTGGGTTTTATCTGATTAATGTTTATTTTTCTCTTGAAGGAATAGCCCTTTATATATACATCCATTCTGTTATTTTTCCTTTTTCTGACTTATTTTCACAACTTTATTCATTTTTTCCTCCTGCTTTTCCTAGGTTTATTTTCCGTTACTTTTTAACAGCCTACGTTTTATGATAAATTCTATTTTTCCCTGAGTATAGGTTTGGCAGTAAGTTGTGGATTTTTATTTGGAGTTTTCCCATTATTACTATTTTCTGAATGTTCTGCAACTTCACGCTTGACTTCCTCTTTGATCCTAAAGTTACTTTCCAGATGTTTGTATAATATCAAAATGGGTGGGGTTTTATTACACTGTTTTCATAGTTGGTACTTACTTATAATATTATTGCATAGCCAGAAATACATAATGTTTACTCTGTCTTACTTACAATTTTATTTCTTTGTAATCTAATATATTGCTAGTTTTTATAAATGTTTCATGAACATTTGAATTGAAAATTCAGTGTCAGTTTATAAGGTATACATTCAGTGTATATTAGATCTATTTGGTAAGCCTTATTTTTTCACTCGAATATTCTATGTATGTACTTTTATATACTTGATCATCAAGGACTGAGAAAAGACAAACTGTCTCACTTGTGTGGGACTTTTTTTTTCAGGTATAACTCTTTTTTTTAATCAGTGAAAGAAACTGGGTCCTAAAAGCTAAAGTTATCTAAGCAGCAAGTCTGTGCATCCATCCTTTTGTTCTTGTTTTTGTTTTTGTTTAAATATGTTTAAACTATCACACTGCTGGCACACCTCATCGGCATAAAAGCTACACCATCCCTCCTAATTGTAGCCAAGTTACCCCATACCACGGAAAAAACAAAAACCCTTCTCTGGAAGATAATTTTCACTGAAATCTAACCAAGTTTCATTATGTGGACCGTGATAAGATTATAAAAATATACAAAAATTACATTTAACGTCTGCCCATCACTTTAAGGAAATGGTTTGTATATGTAATTTTTGTAATTTTTAAAAGGTAGTACGTTTTACCCTCATCTGGTCCTCGATGAAGCACAATGAGTAGGAAAGGAAAGGAAAAGAACGTCACAGAGGGTTCTCTCCATAATGGACACCATGCCTTCCCTATATCCGGAGAACTTCCTTATGGCTCAAGTTCACTCTATATACATGCCCTGCTTTATATTTTATGTAAATGTGCCTGCTGGTTCTCTGTCCAGTTTACTCAGAGCAGATCAGACCTAACAAACGAAGTGAAGCCTGGTCCAGACAAAACTGTGAGTGGACACACCCCATGCCTCTGCCAGCCCTGCCCTGCCACCTCCTCCAGTCCAGGGTTGGGTTCTGTCCACCCCACGGCACTTCTCTGCTCTGGACAGTGTGAACCGGCTGCAGGAATTCTTACCACCTGAGAAGTACCCTTTTCATGCCTCTGGCAATGAATCTCAGTGCACAAACTGCAATCTCCATGAGGAGATTATATATATATTATATTCCGTGAGGAATAGATTTTGACATCAAGTATTCCATCGAGGTCCTTGGATCAGGCTGTCCCTAACATCTACACCTCTCCCCACAGCGGTCCTCATACCAGGCCCCCAAAACGTGTCAGAAAAGTCTCACCATGTCTTTTATTTATATTTAAGCTCCAAGAGAAAATGCCTTTTCTGTACACACAGTGTTTGTGGTAACATTCACAGAGGCTGTGATGTGCCAGCACAGTCCAGGCTTGGTCACAAACCTTATCTTCAGGTCATAGCGGCTAACCTGGTCTAAACCCCAGTTCGTTGTTTTCACAAATGCTCACAAAATCCCTGCAGAGTTGATATCAAGAGTGAGTAGATCTGAAAAGTTCTCACCACAAGGAAAACAAAATGTGAGCATGGGTGGTGATGAATGTTAACTAGACTTGTTGTCGTGATCATTTCATAATATATGCAAAGATCGAATGGTTATCTCGTACACATGAAATTAACATAATGTCATAGGTTAATTATATCTCATTTTCTTAAAAAAGATTTCCAGAAGTCACACAGATACTAGGCAGTGGAGGGGGGGGGGTGGATTTGATGCCAGTTCTGCCTAACTTCCCTCCAACAACTGTTTCTCAAGCCGTGGGGTGAACAGGAATCAGCCAGGGTGCTAGTTTAGCATGCATCTTCTGACACAACCATACAAAATCTATGGATGCAGCAAAAGCAGTTCTTAGAGGGAAGTTCATAGTGATACAGGCCTTCCTCAAAACACAAGAAAAAGCTCAAATAAACAACCTAACCTAACTACTAAAAGAATCACAAGAAGAAGAACAAACAAAACCTAAAGTCAGCAGAAGGAAGGACACAATAAAGATCAGAGAGGAAATAAAATAAAATAGAGATTTAAAAATCATTAGAGAAATGCAAATCAAAACTACAATGAGATATCATCTCACACCAGTCAGAATGGCCATCATCAAAAAATCTAGAAACAATAAATGCTGGAGAGGGTGTGGAGAAAAGGGAACACTCTTGCACTGCTGGTGGGAATGTGAATTGGTTCAGCCACTATGGAGAACAGTATGGAGGTTCCTTAAAAAACTACAAATAGAACTACCATATGACCCAGCAATCCCACTACTGGGCATATACCCTGAGAAAACCAAAATTCAAAAAGAGTCATGTACCGAAATGTTCATTGCAGCTCTATTTACAATAGCCCGGAGATGGAAACAACCTAAGTGCCCATCATCTGATGAATGGATAAAGAAGATGTGGCACATATATACAATGGAATATTACTCAGCCATAAAAAGAAACGAAATTGAGCTATTTGTAATGAGGTGGATAGACCTAGAGTCTGTCATACAGAGTGAAGTAAGTCAGAAAGAAAAAGACAAATACCGTATGCTAACACATATATATGGAATTTAAGAAAAAAAATGTCATGAAGAACCTAGGGGTAAGGCAGGAATAAAGACACAGACCTCCTAGAGAACGGACTTGAGGTTATGGGGAGGGGGAAGGGTGAGCTGTGACAGGGCGAGAGAGAGTCATGGACATATACACACTAACAAACGTAGTAAGGTAGATAGCTAGTGGGAAGCAGCCGCATGGCACAGGGATATTGGCTCGGTGCTTTGTGACAGCCTGGAGGGGTGGGATAGGGAGGGTGGGAGGGAGGGAGACGCAAGAGGGAAGACATATGGGAACATATGTTTATGTATGACTGATTCACTTTGTTATAAAGCAGAAACTAACACACCATTGTAAAGCAATTATACCCCAATAAAGATGTTAAAAAAAAAAAAAACACACAATAGAAAAAAATCAATAGAATGCACGTTCCCTGACACCCAACAGCCCCCAGTTCTGAATCTACCAGTCTGCGCTGGGGCCCAGGAATCTTGGTGTTTATCAAGCAGCTGATAAGCAGTGGGGTTAACAAGCCAGGCTGGGGCAGCAGCGCCCATGAGCTGGTTAGTCCTGCAGCCTAATTACCCCTGCTGGCTGCTCTCACTTGCTTACAAGAACCTCATCAAAAAAGGAGATTTTGATCTCTGATATGAAAGTCTAGTAAAAATACCTGCTTATTCTGTGTTCGCTAATGTCACTGGGTAAACACGTTGAAGAAAAATGAAGGATTTGTTCTGGGTCATTCCTGCTTTCAGTTGTGACAGCATCTAAGAAGGGTTTCATTCAATCAACATAGGCTGTAATTTATGACTCATACTTGCAGGGTTTTTTAAAATCATTCACACCCCAAAATCAAAGTTATTCAATATGGTTTTCCCCCTTCGTACTTCTAATGTCAAATATAAAGTGTTAGGAAAGAGACAGACAGACAGAACAATAAAATAATAAAATGTTTTCTTCTGCCAGAAGGTAAATACGATCACATCCAGGCTGCCCTCTCCCAGTCCACCTTTTTCTGAAGATACTTTTGTTGAACACAGAGAGCTCTTTATTCTCTTTTAAGTTGTAACAGGAAGAATAACTTGGGTGACTGTTCGACCCTTACTGGTTGGGTAACTTTATTTGGTAGAAAAACACAAGCCCTGTATTCGAAAGCGAGGGGCACAGAGTGAGTGGTATGTAACCCCCTTCAGGGAAAGACCTCAAAGTCCAGCAGGGTGGGGACTGCGGGCCGGGCTTGTCAACAACCTGCAAGCTCCCCCCACTTTCCCCCAAAGGCTCACTCTTCCTGACACTACAGAGCACAGTCCAAGGGCCCAGAGAAAATTGGGGAGGGCTCCGAACTGCCTCGTCCCTGGGTATGGCTTGTCCACAACTCTGGTCATATGTGTGGGAGAAGTACTGTCATCA
This sequence comes from Orcinus orca, assembly GCF_937001465.1. Classification (NCBI taxonomy): domain Eukaryota; kingdom Metazoa; phylum Chordata; class Mammalia; order Artiodactyla; family Delphinidae; genus Orcinus; species Orcinus orca. The sequence goes on from NC_064573.1 coordinate 60,889,028, forward strand.
GAAAGTGAGGGACACCTAGTAATTCGGGAGTCGGGAGTCAGAGGAGGCCATGCCTATGGTCCAGGGGCCGGGTGGATTTCAGATGACATGGTGGGCGCAGAGGTGGAGGGTCGGGTAGGAGAGTGAGCACTTGGTTTACAGTCCTGTTAAACACAAGTCAGTGTGCCAGCTGTATGTGTTTGGCATCTGTAAGTGTTTCTTTGAAGAAGAGTTTTTCACTAAAAAATTTGGAAAACCAGTGATACTGGCCTTTTCATTCACAGGAAGAAAGTACAACCACTGCGCAGTCCACAAGGATCTCTGGTAGCAAGAGGCCGCTTTAGATGGGTTTCCTGAGCCTCAGTCAGTTTTCTGTCAGCTCTAGCCGTGGAAAGAGGCCATGTGTATATAGAGACACATGAAGGTTATGGGCTAACTCAGTGAGAGATTAAGCTCCGTGTGTCCTAACAAAGACAGGTTTGACTTCTGTCCTCTTCGTCCCCCAGGAATGTAGGAACCATCAAACCATATATTTTTGAGAAGTAAAAAACCATAATTGCTATTTTAATTGATCCTCTGACCCAAATTATGTTTATCTGGAATAGTTTCTTTATGATATGAAGCTGAGCATTTATTTAAGAAGTTATATAGTGTTGTTTTTGCAGTAATTCAGTGGAAGATTTAATTTCCCAAATTGCATGCATACCTGAGTTTTTTGAACCCTCTTGAATGAGTCTAAGTAAAGCATTCCAAAAATCACAACTCTTGTGTTAACTTAGGATCCTGTCTGACAGGAGAGACGCCTTGGTGATTTTATGGGGACTCTGGGGGAGGGGGATGGTGCGGAGAGGAGCAGGAAGTTAACAGCAGTCAGGCTCCACTCGACACACACACATACACATGACCACACACACATACATACACATAGACATACATACACACATATACACACATTCACAGTCAGACACATATACACGCACACACACACTGAAATAAGGGTTCTGGACACTAATGTGTTTGCTTCCTGGTAGTGTTTTTGTTTTTGTGGGTTTTTTGCTGCTTTGGGTCTTCGTTGCTGCACACAGGCTTTCTCTAGTTGCAGCGAGTGGAGGCTACTTTTTGTTGTGGTACACGGGCTTCTCATTGTGGTGGCTTCTCTTGTTGCGGAGCATGGGCTCTAGGCATGTGGGCTTCCGGCTTGCAGGCATTAGAGTGCAGGCTCAGTAGTTATGGCGCATGTGCTTGGTTGTTCTGCGGCATGTGGGATCCTCCTGGACCAGGGATCGAACCGTGTCTCCCGCATTGACAGGCGGACTCTTCACCACTGCGCCACCAGCGCAGTACCCCTGGTAGTGTTTTTGTTTCAGCCACTAATCTCTGTGCATTTGGGAAAAAAAATCCAAGTTGTGCTATTTTAACTGATACTCACCATCCATCTCGTTGGTCTGTTCTTCTGCATCATCGCAAAGCCCCCAAATGCTGAGCAGGGAATTGAAGAGGGGGGAGTTGACCTTTCTGACCTTGAAGCTCATTCGCAATCCCATTCAAATCATCACACACAGGGAAAACTACTGTCTTCCTGGAAAAAAGAATCTGTCTAGCAAAAGGAGGCAGGCAGGAATTGATCCACTTCTCCAGGAACTTTCTGTCACCTTCTTAGAGAAGAATTTGAAAGCAGGTGACAATAGGAGCAGAACAGCTAGAAAGAGGAGGGAAGCACAGTGGAGGAAGATGAGCAGGTGCCCGAGAGGGCTGTTTGCTGTGCCCTAAAGCCAGCCTGGAGCACTGGGGTCAGCACAGGTCTAGTTTTCTGACCAAAAAAAAGTGCCAATAAATGCATCGAAAAAATACACTTTCTGCTTATAAGTTAGTTGAACCAGACCTTCTTCACTTGGTGCTGTATACAGAAGATGTGGTAATTTTGGTATCTTGATATCTTGGAAAGGGAATATTGAAGAATGTAAACGCCTGAAACATTTAATTCTAACTTCCCAAAAGATTGCCGAGGGACTTCCCTGGTGGCACAGTGGTTAAGAATCTGCCTGACAATGCAGGGGACACAGGTTTGAGCCCTGGTCCAGGAAGATGCCACACGCTGCGGAGCAACTAAGCTCGTGCGCCACAACTACTGAGTCTGTGCGCTAGAGCCCATGAGCCACAACTACTGAGCCCGCGTGCCACAACTACTGAAGTCCACATGCCTAGAGCCCATGCTCCACAACAAGAGAAGCCACTGAAATGAGAAGCCCATGCACTGCAACGAAGAGTAGCCCCCGCTTACTGCAACTAGAGGAAGCCCGCAGGCAGCAACGAAGACCCAGCACAGCCCAGAATAAATTAAAAAATTAAAATTAAAGATTGCCGAGACCTTTTCAGATGTACACTCTCGTATCACTGTCCGTCATTTCTGAGGACGCGTTTTAAGTGGGTTATGACACAGTGGAGGCACCTCTGTGTGAATCCCGCAGGAGCAAAGGGCATCAGCAGAGCATTTTGAAAAGGATTTAGTGAGGGGTGATTTACAAAGTGGGAAAAGAACAGGGAACCCCCAGGGTCCCTGACTGACGACAGAAGCCTGAATCGGGAGGAGGGCAGGCAGTTTCTAGGACTTGGGAACCGCAGGGCCATTCGAGGAAGCGGGCCCTTCGGTGGAGAAGCACAGTGGCCCCAACTGCCGGGAAACGCCGGTTCTTCTCTGCCCGTCGCCCCCTCCTCCGTCGGGGGAGGGGGGGCTTCCTGATGGCCCAGCCCAAAGGGAGTTAGAAGTCAGAGACCCCGCTGCACACAGGACCCTCGCGGCTCAGAGGATGAGGGTGGCGAGCAGATGCAGGAGGAGGGAAGCCGCCCGCGCATCCTGCAGCGAAGTAGCTCTGCAGCCGAGATCTGGGTCCGAATCCGGGCCCCACCGCTGCCGGCAGGTGGCTCCGGGCAGAGGATGTAGCTTTAGGGACCCGCCCTCATCAGGGTGAGACAGCCACATCTCCAGGGGCTGGAAGGACAAGTTACATTCTAACGCATCCCACGCAGAGCCTCAGCACACGGGAAACACTAATCGCATCTTAGTGGACTTCAGCGCTCTCTGATGACCTGACCTGGGGGAGGGACTGAGATTCCCGGGGCCCAGTTGTCCTCTGTCGGCCACACACAAAACCGTGGTGGCAGAGACAGGACCAGGCCACGGCCACATGGCCACGCAGGTCACTGGGGCTGCCCCGGATCACAGGTCTCCCCTGCCACATTCAGGATGGGGGTGGCCCCTTCCCAATGCATGGGAGGGAGAGGCTCTCAAGGGTCCCTGTTGTCCGCTCGTGAAAAAGCCTTACAGCAACACAGCAGCAAAACGACAACTTCCTCTAAGGACGGTGAGGCTGCCAGTTAGATCTGAGGAAGAGCCTCTGAAGCCCTCGCGATGGCTGGAGGGCTCAGCTCCACCAAGGGAACGAGCATAAGAGCCTCTTTGTTTTCAGGGAAGGACGGCAGGCCCGGCAGACCAGGAGCTACCCCAACTCACAACACAACTCAGAAAGTTATAAATCCTACATCAGTCAGAAAATTCGCTGCATCTTGTTTCAAAGCTGCTGGGAATCCTGTGAGATTCCTCTTGGTGTAGTTAAAGCCTTGGTGAATTTATAGAAAATCCGAGCAGCCATTGGGAGTGCAGGGCAGCCACCCCTGGGCTCTTCAGTCAAGCTCTTGAATGGAAGAAAAACATTTTCTTCTCTCAGGAAACTCTGTCAGTTTTGGTAAGCAGATCATTTCTTGATTTAGGAGCTATTTCTAGTTAGACCCTCTGCCCTCCGAGGAAGAAGGGAGGAGCCTCACTTCTCCCACAGCACGTGGCTGAGGAAGGAGGCTCACAATGAGTGCAGACAGTGACCCTGGGGGCACTGTGGGCAGAGCCCTGGGCCCTGAGGATGCACTGCCCTCTGGGGACACAGGACATGCTGTGCCTGCCTGGCTTGGGCCTGGGCCCAGCTAAGAGGGCCGCTGCCCGCTACAGAGCTTTCCTCCAGAAAGAGAGAAAGCGTGTCTACAAATGAAATCGTGAAAGTCAGAGTTATTGGGAAAAGTTTACTAAAAGTGGAATGAATGTGTAGTCTCGTGGAAGTCAGTTCTAGGACTGATATTCCAAATCCATCCATAACCAAACGTTCCAGCTATTCAGGGACATAAACAAAACACCCTTTTTAAGATACGGTTCCAAGACCATTTGAATTACAATAAATATTTAAAACGAATTTCTTTTAGGATAACATAGCTCCTTGTGGAAAGGTTACTTACTAATCTTGATCAGCTTTCTCATATTTAACACCCCTCTGGGGCAGGCTCATTTCTAAGCCATTAACTTGTTTCTTTCATTGTGTACAGTTAATTGAAACAAAGAAATGTTGCAGTGAGGCAATAAGAGGAAATTCTTCTCATAATAAGGAAATTAAGATTCTGTTTTATTGTTATTACTATCTTCGTGGCTAATTACAGTGTATTAGTGACAATGCAGGACTAATGAGAATAGGATACTATGGGATAGGACACCTCACTCGTCTTCATTTATGAAGGAAGGCAAGTCAAAAACGCTAAGGTGAAGGAGAGGAGGGAAGGAAGGAAGGAAGGAAGGAAGGGAGGGAGGGAGGGAGGGAGGAAAGAGGGAAGGAGGGAAGGAAAGAAGGAAGGAGAGAGGGAGGGAAGGAGGGAGGGAGGAAAAGGAGGAAAGTGTTCTCCTTTCTTGTACAACCAACCATAGAATCAAGCACTAAGCCCATCCACTGTTGGTGGATTAAGGCTGGTGGATGACAGAGGAAAAAGACCTGCATCTGTACTGTCTTGTGTACCAGGATAACTTCTGCCAGACCAAGACCAGTGGAACAGATCCCAGCAGGAGGAAAGGGAAGCTGGCTGCAGGGGATGCTGTAAGAGAGCCCTGGCATTCTCACTTCCCAAGACTGGATCAGTGTAACCTTGAGGGCTCTTCAAGGACATGCGCCAGCCGGGCTGTGACAAGAAGTACAGGCACACTCCCTCTTGTGATATGGGGCGGGGTGGGGCTTGATGGCACGATTTACAAAGGTCCAGAAGCCAAGGGGGTGATGCCGGGGTGGGGGGGTCTAAGGACACTGAGGAGGGCAAGAAGGGAGCGGTCCTGGGAGAGGGAGGCTGAACCCATGGCCCCAGGTGGCCAGAGCAAGGGGACAGCAGGAAACGAGCCACAGGCCAGGGTGGGAAGCCAGGCAGTGAGACCCTGAGCTCTGACATCCATGGCCTCCAGAGCACAGGTCAGCCTCCCGGGCAGACGGGTGGAGGGTCCCTGAGGAGCGTACAGAAGGGATCAGGCACATTCATCTTGTGCTGTGGGTTGTCCTGCTGACCCTGTTCACTGAACTGGGGAGACATAGTTGGGAGGGGCTGCGGTCTGCGTGTACAACTGTCAAGCCAGTGGGACTGGGCCAGCCGAGATTGCAGACCACCTAGTACCCACAGATGTGACAACAGACGTTAGGTGGTTCACCGAGTAGATCCAATTCCAGGAACACGATTCCCCCAAAACACATCAGGGAGTAGCAGTGGGGAATCCAGGAGATCCAGAGGTGGGTGGCATTCTGATGTCCAAGCAGGTGTCATGTTCTGGTAAGTGACCTTGCAGGGTCAAGGCAGCAGGATGGGGCTCAGAAAGAGGGCTTCTGAGTGCGAATAGGGGGCCGGGTGGCAGGTTTTCAGGGCCTCCAATCCCAAAAGAGATGGGAAGCCTGATTAAGGCTAAAATTTAAATTGTTTTGAATGAGCCAGTAAAGAGTTGCTTGACAACATATTTAAATCCTGTTTTATTTCACCTGGTTTCAAAGCAGCCATTGACTCCTTAAAAACAAGGTCTTATTCTGCATTAAATAGGATGTTTCTTGAGTACCCCCTCTGCACTGGGTGCCTTTCTAGGTGAAGGGGGGGCAAGACTAAAGCAGGTTGTCATGGAGTTGCTCCGTGAAGGGTCTAAAACTACCTGAAAAATACTGATTTTGATGCACAACTTGAATGTTCATTTTCTTAAGAACAAAGACTCTGTATGTCTTGTTCTCAGCAGGATCCCAGGATTCACGATAGGGATATTCAGTAAGAACCTGCCAGGCTGACTTCCTACTGAACTATCTCCATTCACGTCAGACAACCAAAAGCGGGGGACACCATGATGAAAGATGAACTGTGACCAGCGGTTCTAAGAGGTGAAGCATTTGCCCCAGTGGATCAGACCACAAAAGAAAAGTAACATAAAAGGACATTTTGGTGTCTTGGCCCCTCCAATTGCAGGGGAGGGCAGGGAGTACGGCCTCACTAGTTTGCTGATCTGAGTGTTCAAGCTTCTACATGGGCCATGATTGGAGGAAAATATTCCCAAAGGCATTCATAGTTTACAGGTCTTTTATTCTATATCCCCAATGCCCACATTTATTCCCATTTATTTATTATTTTTTTCAAAATCATCACATTTAAGATTGAGCACTAACAATCTTACTGCTCCTTATTGTTCTTAGCACCTCCTTTCTTTCAACCGGTCATTTTAATAACGGTCTTTAATCTTCCTTCCTGCTGTTTCATGAGCTAACAAGATTTATAAAGAAAGTTCTTGACTCCAGGGCTTCCCTGGTGGCGCAGTGGTTAAGAATCCGCCTGCCAACACAGGGGACACGGGTTCGCGCCCTGGTCCAGAAAGATCCCATACGCTGTGGAGCAACTAAGCCCGCGTGCCACAACTACTGAGCCTACGCTCTAGAGCCCACGAGCCACAACTACTGAGCCTGTGTGCCTAGACCTCATACTCCACAACAAGAGAAGCCACTGCAATGAGAAGCCCGTGCACCACAACGAAGAGTAGCCCCCGCTCGCCGCAACTAGAGAAAAGCCTACACACAGCAACCAAGACCCAATGCAGCCAAAAATAAATAAATTAAATAAATAATAATAAAATTTAAAAAAAAAAAAGAAAAAAAAGCTACTGACTCCAGAAGACAGAGCATTTTCTAGAACCAGGCATGGAACAGAAGATGAGGAATGACTCCTGATGGTTGTTTTGAAAAATTGGCACAGCATAAAAATTGTTCACACTTGAGTCACCCAGTGCAAGAAAAGGGAAATTAGTGCAACATTTCTCATAAAGAGTAAACTTTTGAACTTTTGGTACTTGTTTTTCTCTCAGAAATATCAGCAGTTTGGTACAAAATGATTGGAAAGGCCCATTTTCTAATAGGAAAATGACTTTTCAAGAACCATGATTTTGTGCTTCCCCGGCACAAAATGAAGGAAATCTTCAAATTCAGGAAAAACTCTGGCCATCAGCCCAATGCAGAATGAGAACTTCCATGGCTCTAAGAGCTGAGAAATAACAGAAATTCAGGCATCACCCTGAGGAAAGATTGGAGTTCCTTCAGCTCCCTGTTGCTTTCTGGTGTGAAAACAGAAAAGAAAATGAATCATGCAGCTGCTGCACAAGATTGTCTATGATGTTCTGGTATTACCAAAGGAAAACAAAAGCCAAGTGGATAATACAATGGGAGTGGTCTACAAACAACAAATGCTGGAGAGGGTGTGGAGAATACGGAACCCTCTTGTACTGTTGGTAGGAATATAAACTGATACAGCCACTATGCAGAACTGTATGGAGGTTCCTTTAAAAACTAAAAACAGAATTACCATATGACCCAGCAATCCCACTACTGGACATATACCCAAAGAAAGCCATAATTCAAAAAGACACATGCACCCCCATGTTCACTGAAGCACTATTTACAATAGCCAGGTCATGGAAGTGACCTACATGCCCATCAAAAGACAAATGGATAAAGAAGATGTGGTACATATATAAATGGAATATTACTCAGCCATAAAAAGGAATGAAATTGGGTCAATTGTAGAGACATGGATGGACCTAGAGACTGTCACACAGAGTGAAGTAAGTCAGAAAGAGAAAAACAAATACCGTATATTAACGCATATATGTGGAATCTAGAAAAATGGTACAGATGAACTTGTTTGCAAGGCAGAAATAGAGACACAGATGTAGAGGACAAACGTATGGACATGAAGGGGGGAAAGTCAGGCGGCGGGGGGAATGAATTGGGAGATTGAGCTTGACATATATACCCTAATATGTATAAAATAGATAACTAATAAAAAATTAAAATTAAAAAAAAATAAAATACAGTGGGAGTGGGAGAACCCAAGTCTTCCTGAAAATTCCCATCAACTGTGAGTGAATCATGAAGGTTCTGTGGGCTCACCTTCAGAAGGGACATTTTGTGAGAAGGGACAAAATCACCATGAAAATGGAACTAAATGTCTTGGTTTCTTCTCACATCTTATGAAATGCTAAGGAGTGAGAGTAGGAAAGATGAGAGTATTTTATCTTTTAAACAGGATAAAATAAATCTTTGGCTTCAAGGGAACGTCTTGAAAAAGAAAAATAATGTATTATTATGCTTGATTACAAATAGCTCTTTCCTAGATCCACGTATAGATTTCTCTCTGGGCAAATCGTGAGCGTGTTTATTGTTCTACAGTGGCGTTGCTTTTCTTGGGGGATCTTAGTGAGTCAGTTGGAAAGTTGGTCAGGGATTGTATCGAGGTTTGGAGCTAGATACTTACTAACTGAGAAGAGGAATACTTATGAAAACTATCAATGCAAAGAAAAGACGAAGAATCAGGAGTGAAGACATGGACCAATCTGCCCACTGTCTGTTCACGGTGCATTAGCGGAAACCACCGATGCAGTCAGCCCACATTCGCTGAAAAGACACCACATTAACCGACTCCGTGAAGCACTCTGATGAGCAAGAGTAATGTCTTCAGTTAACAACACAACACGAGGGCTGAGTCTCCATTTTCAGGAGTTTTTCCCTTGGCATTAGTCAAACCATCTCCAAGCTGGAAAGACCAGAGACTTCTGCTGCTGCAATAAAAACATCAATAATTAAAATGATTTCCGTTGCCCCTTCCGTTAGCATTTCCTATCCAAAAAGGCCATAAATCACTCCAATAAAAATGCCTCATTTTTGAAAGCCTGGGATCTGCATTTAGGTTTATGTGCTTCCATCTTATTTAGGCATCTGACACAGCAAGAATTCAACTGATGGCCGTGTGACAATGTCCTAGTCACACAACCACCATTCAGTGCTCCCAGCCAGGGGACATCACAAAAATAGATTTCACAGGATACCACCCACAGCTTTCTCCTTCCACCAGGATCCATGCTCCGAACCAGATTACCAGCTGCAATTAATTAACTCTAGTTACGGCATCCTTTTAAGATTAGACAGTGTGGGAGCAAAAACAGCAACAACTATAGCCCTACTAAGTGTCTGGGATCAGCCTACTAAGTGCCTGGACCTACCATCTTTGTTTTATCAAATATCAGACATAACCGTGCCTGGTTAATTCTATTTTCTTTGTTTTACAGACTTGAAACAATGATGGACTTGTCTAAATCTCCATAAATGATTAGGAGAACCTGAATTTCAATCTAATTCCCTCTGATTTAAAGATCTCACGAATTAAATTCTTCTTTTTTTAAAAAATTGAAAGATGACCCTGGTCCAATTAGTAGAAAAGGATATAAGATGTCAGTTGTCTCAACTGTTATCTTCAAAGCAAGACTCTGACCAGGTATTAAAGCAGATGGGAAAACATCCTATCCTTTAACTTGCTTAGGGAAAGAAATTTCTTAAATTGCTTCAGCGTCCAACCATGGATTACTCTGTACGTGTAAATTTATTCCTGAAACATTGCTCACTTCTGAGCAGGCTCTTCTGGTTCTACTCAACCCCCTCCAGACGGTACCTAGTGATGGTATCAGGTAACGCACACAAAGTGTAAGACCATGACACGGCCCATCCATTCCTTCCAGGCAGTTTCTCACCCTGTATGTATTGCAACAAGATGGATACTGAGTTAATAATTACTATGAATTACAAGCAGCATGGCAGAGCAGAAAAGGACTAAATTTGGGAGTCAGACATAGTTGAATTCAAATCACAGTTTCACCACTTAACTGATTCACCACATTTTATTGGAGAAATTAAAACCAACTTCCATTGATTAAGAAATGAACTCAAGGGACTTCCCTGGTGGTGCAGTGGTTAAGAATCCGCCTGCCAATGTAGGGGACATGCATTCAAGCCCTGGTCCGGAAAGATCCCACATGCCACAGAGCAGCTAAGCCTGTGAGCCACAACTACTGAACCTGCGTGCCACAACTACTGAAGCCCACGTGCCTAGAGCCTGTGCTCTGCAACAAGAGAAACTACAATGACGAGAAGCCCGTGCACAGCAACAAAGAGGAGCCCCCACTCACTGCAACTAGAGAAAAGCCCACACGCAGCAACGAAGACCCAACGTAGCCAAAAATAAATAAATTTATTTAAAAAAAAGAAATGAACCCAAGAAGAGTAGAGAAAAACTGATCTACACGGCACTGGAAACAGGCTAGGATAAAACTCCTCCTTTCTAAAATGAGTGGATAGGAAAAAGTATATCTATCACAGAATCTATGTTGATCAGGAACAGGTTTGGTTACACACAACAGAACAACACAAAATACCAGTACGATAAGTATAAGTTTATTTTGTTATTACGTAATAGAATTCAGAAAAGATCCAGTATGGTTACTCCATGGATTAAAAAAAGGTAATAAAAAATAATGAAGGACTTCTAGCTCCTATTTTTCTTCTCTTCAATGCTGGCTTAGATCTTCAAAGTCACCTCAGAGTGAAAAGGATCTGTTAAAGCTCTAGTCATTACCTCTACATTGCAAGCAAGTAAGAGGAAAATAAGTAAAGGAAAATCAAAAGAGTACTTGGCCCTCTGCCCCACCTTTGAAAGACCCTTCTTGAAAGTTTTATGTAACACCTATGCTTGCACCTGATTGGCCAGAAATTGTCACATGACCATGTTTATCTAAAAAGAAGGCTGCCATGAAATGCTGTCTTTTGGTCAGATACGTTGCCCAGGCTTCTGAACCAAAGGACAAAAGGAAGAATAAATATGGAAAACAATTGGTGCTATAATTGTCAGATCCTATGACAATGACCTAGAACAGCCAAAACAGATTGAAAAAGAACAAGTTTGGAGGACTGATGCTATTTGTTTTTAACAATTACCACGAAACCAAAATAATCAAAAGAGTATGGTATCGGCATGAGAATAAACATATACATCAATGGAAGAGAACAGAGTATTCCAAAACAGATGTAAACGTCTATAGCCAATTGATTTTTGGCAAAGATTCTAAAGTAATTCAATGGGAAAGAAAAGTCATCTCAAAGAATGGTTACTATAACAACTGGATATCAGTTTGGGAAAAAAATTAACCTCAACCACTGCTTCAAAACATACATAAAAATAATAACAAAACAAAACAAAAACTTCAACCTCACACTACACACAAAAAGTAACACAAAATGGATTACAGAACTAAGTGTAAAACCTAACTATAAAATTTCTAGAAAAAAATAAGAAAAAATCATTGCACCCTATGTTAGGCAAAGATTTCATAGACACAAGACTAAAAGCATAAGCCATTAAAAATCAAAATTGATAAATTGAACTTCACCAAAATTAAGAACTTGTATTCTTCCAAAGAGCAGAAGAAAATGAAAAGACAATTCAAGGATGGGGAGAAAATAGTTGCAAATCACACATTAGATAAAGGATTTTATATTAGCTATCCACTGCTGCATAAAAGATACCTCCAAAATTAGCAGATTAAAACAACACACTCATCATCTCACAATTTCTGAGGGTCAGAAATCCCGGCGTGGCTTAGCTGAGTCTGCTGAGTTGGGGGTTTTCCCAAGGCTGCAACCAAGGTGCCGGCCAGGACTGCCATCTCTGAAGGCTCAGCTGGGGAAGGACAATTCCAGCCCTCACGAGGCTGTCAGCAGGATCTAGTTTCTCCAGGGCTGTTGGACTGAGGGGCCAGCAGGGGTAGGCCCAGAGTCACCCCGAGTTCCTTGTGTGGGCCTCTCCACCTGGCTTTCTCAGAGCAGCAAGAGGAGTCAGAGAGAAAGGGCTGGTCAGGGGAGGGCTAGTAAAGCGGGAACCACAGGCTTTGACAACCTAGTCTTAGAAGTTATGGGACTTCCCTGGTGGCACAGTGGTTAAGAATCTGCCTGCCAGTGCAGGGTACACGGGTTTGATCCCTGGTCGGGAGGATCCCACATGCCGTGGAGCAACTAAGCCCGTGTGCCACAACTACTGAGCCTGAGCTCGAGAGCCTGAGAGCCACACCTACTGAGCCCATGTGCTGCAACTACTGAAGCCCACGTGCCTAGAGCCCGTGCTCCACAACAAGAAAAGCCACCGCAATGAGAAGGCCGCGCACCACAACAAAGAGTAGCCCCCGCTCACCACAACTACAGGAAGCCCATGTGCAGCAACAAAGACCCAATGCAGCCAAAAATAAATAATAAATAAATAAATAAATTTATTTTTTAAAAAAAGAAGTTATACCCATGCCTTTTAGCCCACTCTACTAATTAGAGGCTGTTCAGTACATCCAGCCACACTCACAATGAGGAGATTACACAAGGGCGTACACACCAGGATCAGAATCACTGGGGACCATCTTAGAAGTCCGCTTACTGTCATCTTATTTCTTGAATATATGAAGAATTTTCAAAACAGAACAATTAAAAATGGACGAGCAATTTGAACAGATACTTCATGTATGAAGATATGCCAATGGCACATAAACACTGAAAAATGTTCAATACCACTGGTCATTAGGGAAAAGCAAATTAAAACCTCAATGGGATATCCTTGCAAACCCATTAGAACGTCTAGAATTAAAAAGACTGATTACAACTAGTGTTGGGAGGAGACTGAGCCATTGAAACTCGCATACACTGCTGCAGGAGATTAAAAATGGTGCAATCCTGTTGGAAAGTCATTTTTGGCAGTTTCTAAAACATTAAACATGTAACTATCATATAATTCAGCCTTTCCACACCTAGGTATTTCCTCAAGAGTAAGGAAAACATATATCCATACAAATATGGGTATATATTTACATTCATTACAGCTTTATTTGTAATAGTCAAAACCTAGCAACAGGGCTTCCCTGGTGGCGCAGTGGTTGAGAGTCCGCCTGCCGATGCAGGGCAAGCAGGTTCGTGCCCCGGTCCGGGAGGGTCCCACATGCCGCGGAGCGGCTGGGCCCGTGAGCCATGGCCGCTGAGCCTGCGCATCCGGAGCCTGTGCTCCGCAACGGGAGAGGCCACAGCAGTGGGAGGCCCGCGTACCGATTAAAAAAAAAAACAAAAAACCTAGCAACAGCCCAAATTTCCATTAGCAGATAAATGGATAAACAAATTGTGGCATATCCTTACAATGGAATACTACTTTTCAGTCACAAGGAGTAAACTATTAATGCACTCAGAGAGTGAAATTTTTCATCATTTGAAAACTTTGTGATTGTATCCCTGAAATGCCTGAGATTTCAGTAAAAATCTGAAAAATAGTAAAATCAATAAGAGAAATTGGCAAAATGGATAATTATAAAATAAAATATAAAAATTAAATTTTTTCAACAGTATCAATGACTAGCTAGAAATATTATGACTACAACTTTCTTTCTCAAACCCAACAAATCATAATATACATATATAATAAATACACACATACCATGAAATGTCTAAGGTTTATTAGGAAAAAACTAGAAATGTGCTCTGAAAAACTTAACAGACTTAATTAATGTACATAATTCACCATTGGATGGAAACTGAAAAGATTCTAAATCTCCCCCCAAATTAATTTATATATGCAATGAAATTCCAGTCTAAATTTCAATGCTAGTTTTTGGAGGAGAGTGGTATTTGAAAACTGTCAATCTGATTTTTAAATGTGTCTGAAAGGCAAAGCATGGGAAAAGATTTTGAAAAAGTAGAATAATAAGCTGGCACTGATGCCATCAGATATAAAGATATATTTAATAATTTAAATTAAAATAATTATTTAAACAGTGTAGTTATTGCACCGGACAGAAAAATAAGTGGGACAAAACAGGACTTAAAGAAGAATATACATTGACGTATATTCATGACATTTCAGGTCTATAGTGGAAAATGAGTTATTGAATAAATAATGGTAGGGCAAATGAATGGTCATTAGAAACACACAAAAAAGTATACTTACTTAAGCCTTATAACATAATGTACTCCAGATGGATTAAATTGGATATGAAAAAATGACCATGTAAAAAAGTACATTCCGAAAATACAGCTGACTGTACAGCTGATGTGAAATCTTTTCTAAGCATGTGAATGCAGAAACTGTTAAAGAATGAATGATAAATTGGGCTATAGAAAAATTCTAATTTTCTTTTCTTCAAACATTTTGTATCAAAGATAAATGACAAAGTGGGAAAATGTTTCCATTTTATAAGCCAGACAAAGACCGCTAGCATTAAAGGTACAAGATCTTACCAATCAATAAGAAAGACACCAATAGAAAATTGGATAAGACATGATAGGCAATTTGAGAATGGCCAATAAATGTAAGAAAAGGTGATCGATTATATAGTAAAGAAGAAGTACAGATAAACATAAGGGTTTATGTAAAAGCATATGTAATTAGCAATTTTTAAAATATTCACCACATGCATAATTGGCTATAGATATTGTAAATAGCACATTTGTGGGCAATTTTGGAAATTATATGTCCAAGCTATTAAAAATTATAATGTTTATCTATCCATGAACATGCTAATATGTACCTAAGAAAGCTGAGTGGGAAAAGCAGCTTATTAAAAAACCGTTAGGGGCTTCCCTGGTGGCACAGTGGTTGAGAGTCCACCCGCCGATGCAGGGGACACGGGTTCGTGCCGCGGTCCGGGAAGATCCCACATGCCACGGAGTGGCTGGGCCCGTGAGCCATGGCCGCTGAGCCTGCGCGTCCGGAGCCTGTGTTCCAGAACGGGAGAGGCCACAACAGTGAGAGGCCCGCGTACCGCAAAAACAAAAACAAAAACAAAAACACCATTATAATGATTCCTGTTAGTGCAACTAGAGATTATCATACTAAGTGAAGTAAGTCAGAAAGAGAAAGACAAATACCATATATATCACTTATATGTGGAATCTAAAATATGACACAAATGAACATATCTACGAAACAAAAATAGACTCACAGACATAGAGAACAGAACTGTGATTGCCAATGGGGAGGGAGTTTGGGGGAGGGATAGAGTGGGAGGTTGGGGTTAGCAGATGTGAGCTTTTATAGAATGAATAAACAACAAGATCCTACTGTATAGCACAGGGGACTATATTCAGTATCCTGTGATAAACCATAATGGAGAAGAATATGAAAAAAAAGAATGTGTGTATATATATATATATCTGAATCATTTCGCTGTACAGCAGTAATTAACACAACATTGTAAATCAACTATAGTTCAATTTAAAAATAAAAAGAACTATTCCTGTTTAAAAAGAGAAAAGAAAGAAAGAAATGCATGTGCACTTGTGTATGCAGAGAAAAGTCTGCAGTGCTGTCCTTCACGGGATCAGGTGTGTAATAAAGAGAAGGTGAGGCAGGGTTTGGGCAGCAATGGGCGTCCACCCTGGTTATCACCCTCCTCGTCTCATCCCTAGTGGTCCTCTTTGCTGCAGGCTCCCGAGGACCAGGATTCTCCCGTCACTTCTCCTGGCGTCCATGTCTCCCAGAGGCAAGCACTTTGCTGGAGGGGAACCTGCGGGAGGTCTCAGGGCCCCTGGCTCTTTGCCCTCCCCCCACCCAGCATCTGTCCCTCTCCTGCTCTAGGCTGAGCACAGAGGTGTCCCTGACACTTGACTCCCGGCTCAACTGAGAAGCAAAGCGCAGTGTCGGTGATAAAGGTCAACACTGGTCTTACTACGCAGGGTAGATTTTAAGCCCCACATCTTTTTTTTTTTTTTCCCCCCGGTACGCGGGCCTCTCACTGTTGTGGCCTCTCCCCGTTGCAGACCACAGGCTCCGGACGCGCAGGCTCAGCGGCCATGGCTCACAGGCCCAGCCGCTCCGCGGCATGTGGGATCTTCCTGGACCAGGGCACGAACCCGTGTCCCCTGCATCGGCAGGCGGACTCTCAACCACTGCGCCACCAGGGAAGCCCCTAAGCCCCACATCTTTAAAGAAACTATTTGTCAAGCAGTTATATTCAGAACATCCTTCCTGCAATACCTTAAAATGCCTAGAGAAATTCAAGATTTTCTGAAGCAGAGCGAGTTGAAGGGACCATGTTGACCCTGAGTCAATTTTGACCCCTTCCCACCCCCTCCTTTCTCTTATCTCACTTGCCCTCCCTCCCCACCTTGTCCCCCCTCCCCACTTGGTCCCCCCCACGCCCCCGCCTCACCCACACTGCCCTCTTCACCTCACCCCTTCACCCCTCTGCTCTCCCCTCCAACCCCCTCCATCTGCCACTTTTGTTTCCTGCTCTCCCTCTCCATTGAACGCCACCCCCCCTTCCTTTCCCCCCCTCCTCCACATTCTCCAAATAGCTCCCTCATTATGTCTCATAAAATGCCTCCCAGGGTCTTCCTGGTAGTCCAGTGGTTAAGACTTTGCCTTCCAATGCAGGGGTGCAGGTTCCATCCCTGGTTGGGGAACTAAGATCCCACATGTCTCGAGGCCAAAAAACCAAAACATAAAAAACGGAAGCAATATTGTAACAAATTCAATAAAGACTAAAAAAAAAAAAATGCCTCCCAAATTTCTCACTGATTCAAAAAAATCTTATAAGTATTTTTTTCAAATTTACAATAAGTAATATTGATGAAAACAATCAACAAAAAAATTAAATTGACACTGGCTAAACCCTCATAAAGTGTTCTGCTGCTCAAAAACTGGCTGGTGAATCACAATATCTCAATATCAATTTTAGAACTGCAGCATTTGAGCTATAAACATTTGTATTCAAGAGAAATAATGACCACAAATGACAACTCACAATAGGAGAACTGATAATCTGAAAAGTTTGATGGGAGAAAATATTAATTAAATGAATCAAATCTGTATATAAAATATAAAAATTTAAATAATTCACTCAATCAAAAAGTATAGAGAAATAGAGTTACAGATGTAGAAAATAAACTTATGGTTACTGGGGGGGTAAGTGGGGAGAGGATAAATTGGAAGATTGGGATTGACACATACACACTACTATATATAAACCAGGTAACTAATCAGGACCTACTGTGTAGCACAGGAACTCTGCTCAGTACTCTGTAATGGCCTATATGGGAAAAGAATCTAAAAAAGAATGGATATATGTATATGTATAACAGATTCACTTTGCTATACAGCAGAAAGTAACACAACATTGTTATCAATTGTTATCAAATCAACTATACCCAAATAAAAATTTTTTAAATTAATTAATTAAATTAAATTTTTAAAAAGTATACAGAAATATGGAAATTGTTTAACTGCGCTATTATAAAACATTGATCCAGAGCTTAGTTTGACATAATGGAATCTGTTTCAAAAGCCACAGCCTTGATGAAAATGTATCATGTTGGTATAATCATGATTTTTGAAAGTTTGTTATTTTAGAATGCTCCATGCCAAACTGTCAGAAGTCAAAATGGGCTGAGACCATGAATTTCCTGTTATTAAGTTTGTCCCATGCATCCCCTGAGCCAAGAGTGGCCTTCCCTTTACAAGGAAAAGGAAGAAGGTGGGGGCTGGGGGGAGTTGTCTCTGAACAGGAAGAAATGCAATCAAGAAAGCAAGCCAAAGGAAAAACATATGCCAGTGGAGCTGAAGAACTCTTCCAAACAATGTTATCTCCTCAATTCATTTTACCCAACAATGTTGCAGTGCAAACCACAGAGCCTGGCAGTGAGTGCGAAGATCCTATCCTGGGTCCACTGATGCTCTTGAGCCGTCAAGCACCAGCCCCTTGCCAGGATTCAGACAGTGTAATAACACTGGTATAATGGTGTTGCACAGTAATGTTTGAAATCATTAAAGAGACCAAAACCTAGAGGGAAAGGAAATTGTAGAAAGATTGCATTATTTATAAAGTTAAACCATCTCCTGGAATGGGTCCACCATGGCAGTTATCGAGCTAGGAGACCTTAGCTACTAGGATCCAGCCACTCGGCGCTGCCCCATGTGCAGACCTGATGCTGGGCTTATCCATGCTCTTGGTATGGATACCATAGTGTACATGATGGAATTCATGCTTCTTTATCCCTGCCCTTAAAGCAGATAACAACTGTTACTTGCAAAAACTCAACAAAATGTTTCTAGTCGCATTGTTGCCTAATTATAAAATGCAATTGCTGGATTTCATCATTGTGTGCTATCTTTGCTCAGTCATTACTTCAGACGGCAATGAGCATCTCTCTACCTGTTTTTCTTTCATTCTTGCCTTTCTTAGGTAAACTGCTAACTTGTTTGTATTCCCATCTTTTCACATAACCCTTGCTAAAAAAAAAAAAAAATCTCTGTACATTCAGCTGTCTCAACACAGAATAATCTGTTCTCTATCCTTCATGTCAACTCTCCCTTCAAGAAACTCAAATATCCTCTTAGCACCACTCGACCTCAGTATTTAAGAAAACGGATGCTTCTCATTTTCATCTCTCAGTCTGAATCCCCACTCAAATATTTCACAGGTTGGCTCCGTGAGCCTAGGACCCCGCCCGAGTCACAGACACCAACTGTCTGCTTAGGGACTCTCCTCACTTAGCAGCTGGAGGACCCTTCCCTCCTCTTCCGGATCTGCTGCTTGCCCTCCTGTCAGAAAGATCTGCCCTCTGCCCTGCATGGAAAACTACTCTTTAAAAAGGCACTGAGTAAGAGAAGTGACCCATATCCAGAGGAACAGGAACAGGAAATCCTGATCCTTGAAAGTATTACACTGCATACGAATTATCAGGAATTATGCCCTCAGCACAGACACCAAGTGATGTCAGGGAGTCTTCCCTCATTGCTATCCTCTTACGGTAGAAAGTGATGGAGGCCACAACAAAGGTGTCTACAGATGCTAACTAATATCAATACTAAATGGACGAAGAAAAAGCTTGAAGGAAAAAACTTTGCCCATTCAGAACTTGCTTAACCAAAACGTGAGTCCACCATGTTGAAATAAAAAGCCAAATAACAAGCACTTCATAACTACTGAGTCAAATAAGGCATTTGAAAAATATGATAGACTAATTAGAAATTAATGACAGTGATATTCATAAAATGTGGCCAGCCTAATTCCTGATTTGGGGAAATATTGCTTTTGATGGTCTAATATTTTATTCCTTTTTAAAATATATTCCGTGAACAGTGGGAGAGTCATTCTTTGTGTATAAGATAAAAAGCTCACGTGCATTTATTAGAACAGCTTACACAATTTAGGAAATTTTTAGTAATTTAGTAAAACTCTAGTGATTTAGTAAATTTTCAAACCTATTTTCTTTACTGCCTTAAGTCTTAGATGCTGAGAGAGATTTTAAAGTCCCCCAACCCTATCTTGTTTCTTTCAATTTCCCATTGAGTTAATAAGATCTTATGTTTTATATATTTTAATGCAATTTGTTTTAGCATAGAGAGTTTCATAGAACTTATATGGACAAAATGAGTATCACATTATTTTAAAATTTTTACTTATGTATTACACAATATTTAAGAAATATAAAGTTATAAAAACAATGCAACAAATACTTGAAAACCAAAACATTAGCAGCACAGTTAATTCGTCTTTGTGATCCCTCTCCTGGGCTGTCTGTCTTCCTTCCTCCCCAAATGAAATCTTTGTACTACTTCTTAAGTTTATATTTCTCATAAATTTCCTCATACTTCTGTTAGCTATGGATCCAAAAATAATATACTATTATGGTATTTTATGCAATGGAATTTCATGAAGCAATGAAAACAAATGTTCGTAAGACTTTTCAAGTCATGTAAATATCAAAAAGTACTTAGGAAAAATAAGCAAGTGCAGAAAAATATATGCAGTGTGAAAACAATAACCTGTTTTAAAACAAGAATTGTGCCTTATCAATATAAAATGATCCCTTTTCTCCCTTTTAAGGCTTTTGCCTTGAATTATTGTTTATCTTTTAATATTTAGTATGTTGATATTTGGGTTGTTTCCATTTGCATGATTTACAAGGGTCCACATTCGTGCTTTTATTCTTTTTAAGGCAACTTTGCTTTAAATATGTTGATTTACACTGAACATTTTGTCTTATATCCAATCCAAAAGACTTTGTCTTTTCATGAGGTAGTTCAGCCAATTAAGACATATAGCTAAAATATTTAGACATCTTTTCATGTTGCTCTTTCCTTTTTTGTTTTTAAACTTCCTCGCAGTTTCCTTTGTTTTCATTTACTCGCCAAATAAACTACATGGCCTTTACTTTTATCATAACCAATGTTTTGATACAGATAGATAAATGACAGATACGTATATATACATACATACATAGACCATGTGTCTTGTCTTCTATTTTAACTACCAGTTACTTTTAAGCTTTTCAAGACCATATTTAACCTATATTTCTTATTAATATGCTTCTTACATTGTCATAGTTAGAACAAAAACAGTAGATTTTGAATTATCCTCTATGGAGCAGAAAATTTTCACACACTTTACTTCTCCACTCACTCTTCCCTCACCCACTTGCCACTGGACCCTATTAGTATAATTAAGAAGAGATTTTTAATACTTTTATTACATTATCAATTTAAATGTATTTTCTCCTTTGGCACTTGCATGAAGTTTCTAAATCAGATGAAGAAGTGTTTTTAATTTGTTTCTGTTGTTTAACGAGTTTCCCGTTTGCCTTCTCTCTCTGTCCTCTGTCTTCCCCCTTTCTGAGTTTGATATGGAGTTTTCGGCACACTCTATGACTCACCCTGGAACTACTGAGTCCAAACATAGATGACGACTAAGATACCTAGAATCTCCCCAACGGGGACAGCTCCATCCTGAGCTGTTTCCCCAGGGCAGCTCCATATTGGGACCACGTATCTCGGAGCTGGCCCAAACCAGACCTGCCTCTATGGGAGCCAGGGCCAAGGACCGTGGCTCTTTCAGTCCCCGGATACTAAACATCCACTTATGTGGGAGGCTTTCTCTCTCTTGGTGCCCCTCCTCCTTTCATGACACTTCAGATGCTTTAATTAATGCACACATAATAAAGGTGTGAGTTTCAGAGGCTGAATGGATTAGAAATATAAGTGATTCTTGAAACAGGTTGTGGGTAACCCCCAGAAAGGTCAAAGATGAGGGAAAGGAAGTAATTCAAAAAAATAATTAGAGTCTCTAGTACATACTGGAATCCCTTGTGTGCAGTATGTTATTTTTTAATGTAGTCTCTGGGCCTTCCTGGCATAACTTCTCAGGCATTTACTCTGCAAAATATTTATTTGTTCAAAGTTTCTCATCACAAACAGGAAGGCAGAGATTTGCAGAGATTTTCTTTATGCTTTATTTTCATTGTGAGTAATCAACAAGCTTTCGAGATTACCAGAAAGATTTTAGCAAGATGACACAGATGGTATTTGTTAGTATTAGGCTTTAAGTTTTGATCATTTAAATAATCAGAAAAATGGGGAACCAGGCAGACATTCATACTGTTCACAAGAAGCTGATGGACAAGAGAATATCCTGGCAAATACAAACAACAAGCAGAGAAACTCAAAAAATATTAGATGTGCGTCTCAAAAAAGGAAAGAAATCCAGAGAAGAAGGTGGAGGTATCAAAAGTTTCTGCATGTGCTAGCCATTACGGGGCTTCAGCCAAATCCCCAACAGGGAGGCAAAATTAAACTTTCAATCAATTATGGCCTGGTTTTTGAGAAAAGTCGGTCTTTTTGAGTAGAAGCATTCTCAGAGCACCCCGTTCTCTTGGTCCCTTGAGCACAGCAGGCCTTTCCAGCATGAAATGGCTTTCCTCTAAGCCAAGCTTTAGAGCAATTAGCAGAGAAAGATCACAGTGAGGCTGTTACTGCCTCACTTTTTCTCTGCTTGGTTGGGAGTCATACAAAAGCATTCATCCTCAGAAGTATCATCCAGACATTCTTTGTCATAAAAATAAAGTAGAGGAGAAAGGTCGAGAAGAAAATTCATAGATCCTTTTCAAAGAATTGAGGTATGATCTGGCAGTGGTGCAACTTTCTGAAAGCCTCCACCATCCCTCTTTTCAGTCCCACACTCCCGACTGACTTTATAACCCAGCGTTTGGAAATACCGCAGGGCTGAATTGCCAAATCCAATCGCACGCACTGGGCTTGGGTTTGCCCTCGGGCCTGGGAGGAGGCTAGGTCTTGTCGGCAGTGACCCGGAGGTTAGAAGACCTTCTCTACCACTCATCCCGTAGGACAGTAGCTTCAGGCTTGATCTCACTCCCTGCACTTTGCTCTACTGCTGTGGGGGCGAAAGAAGCCCCAAACTCAAGGGCAGGACCTTGCATAGCTGATTCACAAACACTGTATCCAGGCACAGTGAGTAGTTGGAGGGTATTCGTTTCCTGTGGCAGGTAACAAATGACCACGACTGGTGTGCTCACAACCACGGAAATTTATTCTCGCATCTCTGGAGGCCAGAAGTCCAAAGTCAAGCTGTGGGCTGAGCAGTGCTCCCTCCAGAGGCTCCAGGGGAGACTGGGCTCCTGTGCTGGCCCAGCTGCTGATGGCCGCATCACCCCACCTCTGCCTCGTGGTCAGCCTCCCTCCTCCTCTTCTGTGTGCAGTCTCTGTCTCTGTCTTTCAAGAACACTGGTGATCAGGTTTGAGCCCATCCAGATAATCCAGGATAAAATCCCTATCTTTCATTTAATGGAATTAAGAATTAGGACCTGGTGTCTTCGGGTGGCCATTATTCACCCAAAGTGACTACAAAAGGTAAGAAGTGTTTCCTTTGTTTAATTCAGTCTTCTCTTATTACACCTGATGTCTTGGTCTGCTCAGGTGGCCATACCTGGATGGTTTAAACAACAAAAATTTTATTTATTTTCTCACAGTTCTGGAGGCTGGAAGGTCAAGCTGAAGGGACCAGCATAGTCGGGCTCTGGTGAAGCCTCTCCTCCAGGCTAACTGACGGCCACCTTCTCCCTGTGTCCTCATGTGGCCTCTTTTTTTTGTTCATGCTTGAGAAGAGGGAGCAGGGTCTCTGGCATCTCTCTTTATAAGGGCACTAATCCCACTGTGAGGCCCCATCCTCATGACCTCATCCAATCCTACTTACCTCCCAGAGACCTGTCTCCAAATACCATCACGTTGAGGGTTAACATTTCAACGTGTGAATTTTGAAGGGACACATGCAGCCCCAAAGACCTAACTATGTGCTCACACTTGAACTAAAAATGCATAACTACCAACTCCAAGAAGGGAAATAATCCAGGACCCCAGACTCATCCTCAAGTCTCTCAATCCAGGTCCATCAGACACAGAACCAGCTGAGTGAAGAACGGATTTCTTTTCTCTTTCCAGAGGGAAGACGGCACAGCAGGCTTGCAGACACTTTGCTGAGGGTGGGATAAACACTTCACAGGACAAAAGCTTATGTCACTAAAATGTTTTCCCGCAGACCTGCTGGGATCTCACTCCCTTCCAGCTAATGACACAGCTATAATGAAAAAGTACAAATATCCTTTAAATTACCCTGTTTTATAACATCTAGGTCGTAATAGCTCTTGAGACCCAGAGGTTTCATAACTTTCCTAAGAATTCCAGACCATATGTTACACATTTCTCTCTGCAATTTTACATTCTGTATATACATCTGGGCCTAATCCGAAAACATCATGTACTCATTTTGCAGGGCAATAAATTTTATGACAAACTGAAGAATGCAAAACCATAATCTAACATTAATGCATATATTATTCACTTCTAAATAGTTTAGCCACTTATCCTCAGAGATCAGTAATGCAGCCACAGAAGCCAACTTCCCTCCCTGCTTTCTGAACAGCGAGATTCAATAATATCTATCCTTCTTACACGTTTCCGTGGTCCGTGAAAAGAAGAGGAAATCAAATATTTACATTAGGCAGTGCCTGTGAAGATCACTACAGAGTACATGTTAAAGCATCCTAAATGAGACAGAGACAGAGAGACAGAGATAGAGAGAGACACAGAGACAGAGAGAGTAGAGTGTGTTGCAAAGATTTGGAACAAACCAGGAAGACATCCTGGAGCCAGCTGGCCCTGCTGTGGAACCTTTAAACTGTTTACAAAATGTGATTTCTACTATTTATGGAGAAATTTCCCTAAAGATATCGCCCAATTCTTTTCGTGATCATTTAGACCATCTTCTGTCTTTAAGGAAATAAAAGTCATGCATCCTTTAAAAATAAGTCATAAACAACAGAGACTAAAATCTCTAGAGCTCTTTGTTTTCTCTGAGAGGGGAGCTATACTTTCAAATACACCACGTTTTGCTTGCGATAAACACACCATCAACCGGCCTCCTTTCCTTCCCTGTCCATGGGGGTCTCTCCTTCGTTCCTAAACTATTTTGTTTATTGCTGAGTGTGATGAAGCTGGACCCTTCTTTTTGGATGCGTTTTCTTTCTTTCTGTAAAGAGCACAGGAGACTCTGATGAGTACAAGGGGAAAAATAATTCATAAATCTAACATTCATAATGCGGCAACTTTGAGACAATTATCTATTAGGATACATAGAAAGAATCGACTTGTTTTCTAAGAAGAACCACATGGGATTTCTGTATCATAACCTTAAGTGTTCTTTTATGAGCTTCGCTGGGAGCTATTCTCATACGACACTTGTAAGGAGCCTGCACGTGATTGCCTTGATTGGTAGGAATACGTTGCATTAAGGGCAGCTCTTAGCCCAAGGATGGGTTGCGTTCCCATGGCTCTCTCCTAACTTGATTGTTTGCCATTAAGACTCTTCCGCAGGTAACCGCATGCTGGGGAGACTCCCTGGTCAGCCCGCAGAAACCCTTTTAATCCTGACCAGGGCCGTGACTCCTCCAGCCATGGCTTCAGCAAAGAGGCAACAGCCAGACAAGTCTAGGTGTGCTGCCCGCTGGCTCATAAATCAAGGACCTGTGACCTAGGGCTGCTGTCCGGGGCTGCCTCTTTGCTGACACAGGTCCTCTGTGGTTGCAAAAGCCCTGAAGTTGTCACAAACACCAAGATGTCTCAGAACCACAAGATGGGTAAGATAACATCATCTCAATAAGGACCAGTATCTTTCTGTTGGTGGAAATACAAAAAAAGAAAAATTGGTTTCAATTCATTACATTTTTAAATACATTACTTAAAAATGAAAAAGAGTATGTTGTCACAAGAGTGACTATTAAATAATTTCATAAGCCAAATTACAGATGAAGAATACATTTATCTATAGAATACATGGCATTTCTCACCATGGAAGTACAGAGGTCTTTATGTGAACAAAGCTTTTTAAAGTGATAAAAGTATGTGCTAATAACCACCGATGGAAGATAGAAATATTTTAAAGGCAAACATTTACCACTGAGCTGGCGGCTCCCGACTCTGGTGTCAGGCCGCCTGTGCTGTGGTTTTCTGATCACTATTGCCTGTATCATCATTTTCTATTTACTATAGTCCACTCCTAAGTGAAAACACAGTTACTGCATAAACCACAAAAGCCTCTTGTTATCCTTCTCAGGCGGGCATTAATAATGCATCCTGACATCCTGTTCATAAATGCAAGTGCATTTACACACTTCACATTAACTGTGGAGGCCTCCCAATGCCCGGGGCCCTCTGGCATCTATCAGAGCTAAGAGAGGTGGAGCGTCCTGGCCTCAGCCCATCACCTGTGTCATCGCCGGTAACAACAGCCCCCAGTATTTCTCGGTCCCCCATCTGCCCCACTGTCACCCAAATGTTGGGTCTAATTGGTTAACCTCTTTCAAAGAAGGGATAATTATTTTAATAATTATATTCAAAATGTGATCAATTATATTACAGCCTTGGAAGGTCAAGGTTGCAAGTAAAACACTCTAGACATTTACTAAAAGTTACAATATCCATAGCAAATAAATTAAATATTTTTCCATGGAACATCCTTCTTACTATTTCAAGACAATCCTGATTATCCATCCCCTTTTCCCCACAATAACTGATTTTAAATAACATTCTTCTGTTTAGACTCAACTGAGGTTATTGTAAGGAAAGGGAATGAGTGCCCTTGATTATATCCACACCCTTGCTCTTGTCACAGACCAAGACCTTCCGCCTCACACAGAACCCACCAGAGCATCTCCCTGCTTTATTCCTATCCTCCTCTCTCTCCTCCCAATGCTTGTGGCCCTTGATTCATGGTTATTTTGCATCCTATACATTGTCCTTTTTCCTTCCTTCTCTCTCTCTCTCTCTCTCTTTTCCTTCCTTCCTCTCTCCCTGCCTCCCTTCCTTCCTTCCTCTCCCTTTCTCTCTCTCCTTCTCCCCCTCTTTCTTTTTTCTTTCTTTTTTTCTTTTGTAACCAAGGACTGCAAAGTCAGACAGGCCTGGGTCTGATGCCAGATCCATCATTTACAAGCTGTGTGACTTCCAAGAAGTTTATCCTGACTTTTAGTAACTTCATCAGTAGATCTGGAAAGAATACTTCTGTTGCAATTTTTTTTGTGAAGCTTAAATAAAATTACACATGTGAAAGCATCTAGCACAGCCGGGGACATAAAAAGAGGTTCCTTACCTTTCACCTCTGCTTATCTTTCTTCCTGTGGATCTGGTATTTTCCCTCCATTGGACTACACAATTTAACTTGAGTTGAGAAATTTAATACCAGTTCTGATCAATAGTTAACAAAATCACCTCTAACTTTCCGTTTCATATAACAGTTGCTGCCTCCTCAATTGATATCAATGTATGGTAAGAGCTTCACAGGAAAAATGATAATAAAAAGAATTCACACTTCATATTCCTTCATTCACGGCCAAAGCCACCCTGCCCTCATCAATGCCACACTAGCAATCTTTAATTGAACTTCACAAATCCCTTTAAAATCCATACGAGTAAGAAACCCCTGTGGTCCTGCACGTTCAGTTAAAATAACTCTTATATTAAGACACAACAGACAGTAAAGTTAGCTGTGAATTTCCACCATATTTCTTGGGACTTGAATAGTTAAGCTCCACGCTGGCAATTACATTAGGTTTTTAGTAGAATCATCTAGACACATCCGTCATACAGAAATGCTTTTCCTGACCACTAAGATCGCATAAGCAAACTGGGATGTGCACATAACGGCGCAAGAAGACCCTTATCTTCCAGGGGTCTTGCTCAGCGATCAGTAAGCGTGTGTTCCCCTTACTAACTAATTCATAGACTCTGAACATTAGGACAAAACCTGGAAGTCATCTACCCAGGTACCCATTCAAGGCAGAAACTCGCTGGGCCCCTCCCCAGGATCTTAGGGGAAATCTCTAAGAAGGAAGATATTTAGTGTCTTGTTTTGTTGTGTTTTTCTAGATGATGAAATGCTTACGTGATGAAAAGCAAATCCAAAATGATCTTAATAAACAGTGAATGGATGTGAAAGTGGCAAAGTCTCATCAGAAGCAAGTTTAAGTTTTTGGAGTAAAATCATCGAAAGAGCTGTATAAGAAACGTGTATTTAGCTTCTGTTTCACATAGAGCATATTTCAGAGCTAATGCATCTCGATCTGCTCCTCAAGGAGCACTAGTTCCTGGAAAAGCAGGGGAGGATACTGTGGAGATGAATCCAATGAGAGGAAAAACTTCCTGAAGTTTAAATACAAGTGCAAATGTGCATTTGGGGTTTCAGTTTGAATATTTAAAAACTGGAAGAATCTAAAAATATTTCAGGAAAAATTCACCTCCTCATGTCAGCTGTTCTGCATCCTTGTTGCTTTCATCTGACAAATTTCAGGTAGAATAGAGTTCTATATTCACTGGCAGCAATATTATTAATTAGGTTTTTTCCACTCATAGGCGTCTCTCTAAGTCAGTTAGAAAGGTTCTCTCTTTCCTTGAGGGTACCTAGGTGTATTCACTTGTAAGTCTAACCCAGATACCAACAGACTAGAAAAATGTCCTCAGTTTATTTCAGTCAATTAAGGATAATTTATTCATGGAGTACTCAGAAGAAAAAAAAAAGCATTCATTCCCTCCGTTCGACAAAGTGTTTATTAAGTGTTTTCCACATGCCAAGCACTGTTTTAACCACTTCAAATTGAATGTGAGCACAAGTCCCAGAGCTCACAGGGCTCTTAACGTGCAGGCTAATTCTGGCCCCCAGTCAGCTGCAAACTTGCTGAGGGGACCAGGTAGGACCCTTCACACGTGGGGACCTCGGGCTTCTCGTGGATAAAGTGAAGAAGCTCTCAGCTCTAAACTTCCATGTTTCTGTGCTCTGAATAGTCCAAACAGAAAATGCCCCACATAGGTGAAGATCATCCTGGTAGTAAGAAATATTTTCCCATTTAAGGAGATGAATTTCTGCAAGCCCATTCCATTCTCTTCCAAACCCCTTCAGAGATTATAAAGGTAAATGATCCATGTCCCAAGGATACACTGTGGACAAGTCTAAACTGGCTTTAAACTCACTAACCTTAAATCCTAAGCAACTGATTTATAGACCTGCCATAGAATTATTTTCATGGGCCAAAAGGAAAAAAAAAAACTAAATGAAACGTAACATTTACTACATGAAACGATTCAACTAGTCAAAAGATTTGAAAGGTTTAAGTCACATCACCATTATCCAACTAAAATATGCAGTACTCACTAGAATATAAATTCTGTGAGGGCAGGGATTTGTGTTTGTTTTCTGCAGTCCCCCGATCCTGACGGCTTAAACACTACCTGCATATAGTAGACACAGTAAATGTATGTTGATTGAATATTTTTAATGTAGATATAAAACATATATTTTGTATATCTACATGTACTTGGATGAATTGCCAATTAATATAAGTCAATTGGCAACTCCAAACTATGGGGGATGAGTGGTAATTCGAAGTAAAGACTTGGATGTTTAATGAGTATCTTCTTTTTCTAATCCAAGTAGAAAGAGGTTTCCTGAAGCAGCCAATATTACAAGAGCTGCTTCAGAAAAGGAAAGTGGGAGTTGGGAAAAGATTTCAGTGGTTATTAACTGTAGAGTTTTCCAAGCCAAAAGGAAGGTGATCTAGGAAAAATCACAGAGGAGAGACTGAGGTTAATATGCTGCCTGTCTCTTCATCCTTGACAATAGGGTTTTAATGGGTTTATCTCGTATCTTCAGTATTTACCATGTGCTTAAAAGATTGTATGGGACTGAATACATGTATGATTAAAGGATACCTGGATGAATGAATGAGTGAATAAGAGAGAGATACATTCCATCAAACAAACGAAGAACGAGTCAGGAATCTCAGAATCTGAATAATAAAGCCATGCACATGTATTTGATGACACCAGCACAAGAGAAAAGTTGCTTTACTGCTCCAGTTCGTCTCACATTTAGGAGAAAAGACCAATCGAGAGTAAATTTGGCAACATCTTCCTACACTCCGAGTCTTAGCAACGATCAACCTGTCGTGTAGACCAGTGCCAACCACATCAAGCTACATTTCTAACATCTAACTCGTGGAGGATCACTGGTGATCACGAGGCTTTGTTCAGCCTTTCCCCTCAAGTCTTTATGCTTATTCAGCATCGAAAATGTTAGTTTTTAATACAGCTTAAATATTTACAGAACCAATTACGTTCACGGACAGTGCAAGGTGTGAAAAAGTTGACAAGTTCCTAAAAGTTGACAAGGACCTAAGTTCCTCTCAGGAAAGAAGCTACCTTGATATGCGGTGTACAAGGTGAGACCTGGGTGTTGAATTTCACCAAGTTTTCAGAAAAGGCACATTTGCTCCGTTTGAGACAAATAGAGGAAGGAGAGTATTATGGCTCTGGGGGGATAAAGGGGAGCGTGGGGGATCTGAGACCAGGAGCCCCCAGGAAGAGGGTGAGAACAGTCTTGCTGGAAGGCGAGGGGACTCCTGAAGAGCAGGGATGCAACGGGCAGCCCTGAGGGGACCCCAGAACGAACAGGACAAAAATTAAGCCTTAATTATAGCCTATTACACTCATATTTGTGTTCCTGAAGTTATTTTTAATGGAAACTGATAAAGAGATTAAGACTTCCCTATTGGTGTAGAACCAATACCCCAGATGGGGAAGAGCCCCCTGAGAGCACCATAGGGACAGGCTCAGTGAGCACACAGAAACCTTGGGGTGAGCTTTGGGAATCACAGGGATTCAAGCCAATCTACTCAAAACCGCAAATGGCTGGGAGACGCCAACTGACTTGCTTGTCCATGGGTTTGCTTCACGGTTTGTCTATAGGAAAAATTTCTTTTCATACTGTTAGTTTGAGATGTTCACATTCTGTTCTTCCTAACTCTCTTTGACTCACTGCCCTTGAGATACGGTCTTATGTCCATTCAGTACCAACCTCTTATTTACTTTTGCTCTCACATACTGCTAGAATCACGACCCTTCTTCCAATCACTTCCGATGCTCTGATCTCTTGCAGGTTCTTTGCTAAGCCCCATCCTTGACTAGGTTTACATCAGAGCTCGACAGCAGGTACAGACAGAAACCTAAATCATTCCCAAGAAATGGAACATGATGCTGAGCACCAAGACCAAAAGATAAAATTCTAGAATAAGCCAGAATAGACGATCGTAATGTGAACAATCATATCACAGCATTTGAGATGCGGCATTGGATTCAATAATACTTCTTGGAAACTTTAACTCAAAAAAATTGAATCATATGTCCTACATTCACCTTCCTTGCGAAGAGTTTATATACATGCTTCAACAAATATTTTGTTGCACATTAAATGGGAAATACCACAAATTAGAAATGGAAGAAAAAGTTAGAAGTTGAAATAAAAGGAATTTACTTATACCACAGTCAGACTTAAGGATATGTATGTGAAAATTTGGGTCCAAAAAAAAAAAAAAAAAGGCTGTGCATGCAAAACCTAGCCAATGGATTTTATTATAAGAATTCCTGAAGCATTTAAAATATTTACCAGGAAATTCACTTGTCTAAGCCAGTTAGTCAATGGGGCTAGCAAACCATAGAAAACTGTCTTCAAATACAGCTGCCAGATTGTAAATGATTGACAGACATTGCTGCAGACAGCTGGCGTGTGATAAGAATAAGGATGGTTTTCACTTAGGTGATGAGTCAATTACTTCTGGAATAGACGTGGGAAATCAGGAGCTTCTTAGGATTGGTTGGAAGGTTTTTTTTTTTAGGGGATAGATGACCACAGTAGTGAGAAAGCCTGGTGGATCCCACTGCTTTCCATTCTTCCCAGACTCCCAGAGAGATGACATTTCCCAACCCTGGTGTCAGGGTGTGACAGTAGTGTCCAATGATATTCACCCCTTCCAAGCCTCCCAGGAGATTCCCCTGAGCAATTATCAACTCTCCCTCTGCCCCTGACTCAGGGCCGGAGGCACAGCATCCAGCAGAGCACCCTGAGGCCTTGGAAGCAGCCAAGTCTCCTAGGAAGGAGACTTGGTCCCACACTGCAGTGTGAACAACTGCATCAAACACAAGGCCAAAAAGTTGATTTCTACAGCGCTGTGCCATGGTACATATGGGGGCTTGTTATTATTGCCTGTATCTGTCTTGAGTGATACAGTTTGCTGCTCTGAAAAAATTTATCATTTAATGCAGTGCCTTTCAAACTGGTGTCTCCATACAGTGAAATGCTATTCAGCGATTTTAATAAAAGAAAGATTAAGCCATGTGAAGACATGGTTGAATCTTAAACTCACATTGCAAAGTGAAGGAAGCCAAGCTGAAAAGGCTGCACACTGAAGATTCCATTTCTGTGACACTCTGTAAAAAGAAAAGCTACCCAGATGGTAAACGCATCAGTGGTTGCAGGCGTTTGGGGGTGGGGTGAGGGAGGCGGAACAGATGAAGAGGGGGATGTTCTAGGGTGATAAAATATCTGTAGGGGTTGATATATGACCCTATCCATGTGTCAAAACCCCTAAAACTTTACAGCGAAAAGAAGGAACCTAACATACACAAATTTTCTAACAAAGCAATGAGTAGATAAAGGCACCACAGGATGGAGCGCGGACTGTGATGAAACCATCTGGCTGCACCACAGAGAATGAAACAAACTCACTGTAGGGGCAGCGGATGAAGGAGCTGGCCTCACTTTGGAAATTACTGGAGTCTGCAAGACGGAAGGCAAGATGAACTGTGTGTAAGCACAGTGCCCTAGTTCATTAGTCCTTTCCCACAGAAGAATAGGGTGACACTTCCAAAGTCACGTAACCAGTACACGGGAACAGAAGAACAAAGTTCCCTGCGGCAGATGCTGGGAACCAGGTTACTTAGTGTTGGGGGGAAGGTTACAGACAAGCAAAGGGAGCAGGGGATGATGCCCTGTGTGGTCACGGATCAGAGCTGAAGACGTCAGTACGAGCTCACGCTTGGATTACCATCTATAGTGGAACTGCTGGGCTCAGCAGAAGGTCTGGCCTGCAAAGCTGGGGGCAAACCTCTGCTTCCCAGCTCTTCCTCCCGAGTGTTCCAGGTGGGGTCGCCCCATCCCCTACGTAGGAAGGAGGCTGAAGATGTTAATCCTAACCTAGATGGAAGTCGATAACCCTCAGGCCCCTAGGCGTTTAGGCAATTATATTCTAAAGCACTGACATTTTGTCTTGTTTAGCAATAGAAATTGTAGGTGCGATCTGGGTCCCGTTCTACTAGATCAAGAAGAGGAAAAGAAAAATTTTGAGAAGTAGGGAAGATGTTTGTGTAAATTACTGTATTCTTTCCCTCTTCTCTGTATTTCCCAGTATAGCTGACAGTTGATCTGACGGGGACCCACCTTCATGTTACACATTTATTTAGAAATGCAAGCCATCCTTTTAATCCTTTGCCCTCGCAATTTAGTAAGCAGGTGTTTTCATGGTCCATCCCAGTTTTCTAATAATCCACTGCTCTGTGATGTTTAAAATACATAAGTCTATTGTATACGGTATTTTTAGCCCATTGTTGCCCTGCATCCTCAGTAAAGTGTGTTCCTTGATATGAAGATATAGAAGTAGATGATCTAAACTGAAATAATATTTTGTTCTAATCATCTGATGATATGAGAAACAACTGCTTCCATTACCAAATCCAAAATAAAGGTCAATCATTCAAAACCCTCTGTATCCTACTGTGGCCACAGCCAATGTGGTCCAATCCACTTGCCTGCCTGGCTCCTCTGAGTAAATAGCAGCCTCTGGTCTAGAGTCAACCTGTTGACAAACTGAACAAATTTAGTCTCGCGTTGAGCCTGAGAGTGGTCAGTGGGATCTGCCCGTTGCTGAATTGCTTGCATGTCCCCAGGACTGATCATCTGCTGCTCCCGAGAGGCCACCTCCAGGGAGGACCAGGACATTCTCTGTAGATGCCAGTGCGCTTCCAAGGATGGAAGGAGTTTACTGCTGAGTATCAGGATGCCCTGCTTGGACTCTTCCCTTCTAGAACCTGCATCTATTATCCATTGCTGCACAACCAATTAGCCCCCAAAACAGCATTTAAAAATAGGTACGTGCTATCTCACAGTTTCTGAGGGTAAGGAATTCAGCCGCTCTGCTAAACGACAACCTGCCCCTTCAAGTTCCTAACGCCAGTGTCTGACCAGGGAGGGGACTGTGAAAAGGCTCAAGGCAGGAACGCCACTAACTCATCGTTTTTACCCCCTGCAGTATAGTTTTGTATGAGTAAACCCGTCTCAAGTTTCTTCCTGCTTCTGGTCCTTTTCCAATCTTTGTCCAGTTTTTGCCATTGTTGTCTATGGGAAAAAATATCCAACCTCTTTATACAACCATTTACTCTGTCCATTTAGTTTTAATTATTTCTTAAATTTCACACTGATTACTTTGATCAGCGAGTTAAACTGTTTTTTTAAACCTTCAAAAGTATGGGGGAATTAATTTTGTTATTGATTTCTAGCTTAATAGCACTGTGGTCAGCTAGAATATTTTACATGACACTAAGGTTTTTTGCTATCTTTGATATTTCCTTTATGGTTTCCTAGTTCTTCTATTTTTGCAAATCTATTCTTTGAGTGCTTGAAAAGAATGTTGTTTAAATCTTGAGTGCATTCGTGTATTCAATCACCTGTGTTTTTTTAAATGCTTTTCATTCTTACTATTTTGTACCTGAACTATTTCTTACTGAGAGAATTGTGTTTAAAAATTTCAGTTCTTCCATGCTTACGCTTAAATTTTATATTCACCCTTGAATTTATCCATATATTTGATTAATATTCTGTCAAATTATTAAATGTCTTTATCCTCCTCCCAAATAGTACAAGATCTTAATTTGCATTATATCTGCCTGGTTTTTATTCCTCCAGATTTTGTCATTATTATCCTTGTTCTATGTTGTCAATACTTTCTTGCTTGTTTGATTACATGATCTATTTATTTTTGCTCTGTGTCGACCAAAATGTTTCATGAATATTTGGGAGCAAGAATTTAAAGTTTACAAAATTCGAAAGCAATAAGTATATTGTCTCAAGCACCTTTTAAAAACATAACTGTACCTTCAATTCAAACTATTTGAGGAATGTAAGGATGAAAATTAAGAAAAATATAATTTCAGCTCCAAATAGATTCTCTGAAGTAAAAAATTTATTTATCATCACTTTTATTTATTTTATAACAGTAATTTAAAAATTAAGTCTTTCTCCCATTGTTTATTAGAAAATCATTTCTCAGAAGTAATTTCTGCTAATAATTTTGCGCATGTCCTTACAGAAATTTTCTTTGAAACGCCAATCATGATATATAGTCAACACACACTTAGATTTACCCATATAAGTACCATTTTCTTAGTCATCATTCACTATTCCTGGACTGTCATTTCCAGGAATGAATGTCTCATTCATTCTTCAAAACTCAGCTCACACACCATTTCCTCCAGAATTACCCCAGTATGATTTAAATGACTTCGTTCTGTGCCCCATTACATTCTTTACAAATTGATTGGATTGTCTATCCCCTCCATAAGGTTATTGGTGGCAAAGATGGTGTTTTATTCTACTTCTGAGCCTCCGTTCCTGGGTACACAATAGTCGCTAAATAAATGTTTGTTAGATGCATGAATGGCAAGTGAATGCAACCCATGAAAACTTCCCATTAGTCTACCTAGTGCCTGGGTTTTCCTTGCATGATGCCAGGGGTGCTAGCCGTGGCCTCGATAACAAATAATTGGAATTCTTAAATCATTTCCATCGGATAATTTGTAGTTAGGCATGAAGATATTGTGGAGTAAAGGTACTAGCCTCCAGATAAGAAAAACTGGACCCAGGTCCTGATTCCCTAGAAGCTCACCATACATAACGTACGTATAAATACATGATAATTCTGTTTCCCAATATTTTGTCACTCATAATGTGGTGATACCTCTAGTAACTGCTTCCACAATTGCTCATGTTATAAGAGAAAATGTCTCTTTTTCAATTTTTCAATTTTTTTATTGGAGTATAGTTGCTTTACACTGCTGTGTCAGTTTCTGCTGTATAGCAAAGTGAATCAGCCATACAAATACATATATCCCCTCTTTTTCGGACTTCTTTCCCATTTAGGTCACCACAGAGCACCAAGTAGAGTTCCCTGTGCTATACAGTAGGTCCTTATTAGTTATCTATTTTATAGATGGTAGTGTGTATATGTCAATCCCAATCTCCCAATTCATCCCCCCCTCTTCCCCCTTGGTAGCCATACATTTGTCCTCTACGTCTATGTCTCTATTTCTGCTTTGCAAATAAGATCATCTTTACCATTTTTCTAGGTTCCACATAAATATATGCGTTAATATACGATATTTGTTTTTCTCTTTCTGACTTACTTCACTCTGCATGACAGTCTCTAGGTGAGAAAACGTCATTTTTAAGTAGTTAATCACTTGACAGGTTCTGGATATCAAGTATATTGGTTGAAGTTTGCTTTGAAACTCCTTGGAAACAGTCAAAGGACTTGTCCGGGAAACAGGGAACTCTAGTTCCCGCTCCACTGCATTGTTCTTCTCCACTTAGTCCTATAAGCAAGTCACTCACAACTTGGAAAAGATGTGATTTGTGTGTCGGAAGATGGGGTTGACCCATGTCAAAGCTCTGACCACACAGGCAGTGGCAGAAATGTCACCCATTGTGGACCCTGGGAACGTGGGACCCCAGCCCACAGAGGAGAAGGAGGGTGGCTTCCACCGGCCCTGGCTCTGAGGGCTGGAGAGACATGTGGGGTAGAACTTGTGGTCGCTGCTGTGGTTGGAAGCAGTAAAAAGGTTTCATACGTTATTAACTTTCAACAGCTGGGCATTTTTAGCTCGAAAAATTACTGGAAGAGGCAGCCTTGCCATGAATTTCTTCTTTATCATGTTCCACTAGAGCAGAGGTCATCAAACCTTTTCTCTACAGGCCAGATGAGGAAATAGTTTAGGCTTTGCAGGGTGGGTGTCTCCGTTGCAGGGACTTAATTCTAGAGTTTAGGGCAAAATCAGCCGGAGACAATATATAAACAGATGGGTGTGGCTGTGACCCAACAAAACTTTATTTGTGGAAACAGAAGTCTGGATAATGTATCATTTTCATGTGTCATGAAATACTATTTTTCTTTTGATTTTTTATACCATTTTGAAAAATGTAAAAAAGATTCTTAGCTTGTGGACCATACGAAACAGGCCGTGGGGCAGATTTAGGCCCTGGGCCACAGCTCATCAGCTCCTGGGCTAGCGCTTCCTCTGGGCTCCGGCACAGACAGCCTGGGTAAGTCTTTCTGAGGTAGGCTGGGGAAGGCTTTCTTTTCTTCTGGATCTCTGAATTTCTAGACTGTTCCAGGACAGAGTTGATGTTGGCAGTCATGGTCCTAGCGCATCCCCGAGTATGTCAAAATGAGGCCACAATCTTTAATTCAAGCTGCCAAGCTGCCACCCAAGCCACCTCCAGGAAATTTGTCCCCACTGTCCACTCACCCCCAACCCTGTCCTCTCCACCCGGGAAGTTGTGGGTCAGGAGAGGATGAGAGGAATGCCCTCAGTCTGCCACCAGCTGACACAGTGTCCGCCAAGAGTGGGGCAAAGGGGACCCCAGCAGTGATGCCGCGAGGCCGCAGGAGGGGGACCGGGCTCTGCCTGCCTGTCCCCCAGGACCAGGAGCAGCTGAAGGTCAGGAAGTGCAGAGGGACGCATTTCAGAGTGGAAGGAGCGTGGACTTGGAGTTGAAACAACCAGAGTTACCTCTCTCTGTGAACTCGGAGCAAATCGCTTCTTGATGTCAGACGTGAGAGTTAAGATGCCCCCAGGCTCCAAGGGCATCAGACATGGCGGGAGCCTCGTTCATGACATTCGCTTGGTCCTGCAGTATGTACATTTATCAGGTGCCTCACCCCGAACCCACGCTGGTCGTGAAAACGAGAAGGGCGGAGTCTCTGTGCTCGTGGGGTTTACAGTACAGACGAGAAGGCAGAAAATTAAGCAGATAAAACAACAAAATATGAGGAGGGTCTGACAGAAGAGACTGGATTGTGCAGAGAACATATACTGAGAGGTCCAACTGGTCCCGTAGTCAGAGGAGGCCTCCCCAGGAGGTGCTGTCGAAGCTGAGGGCTGGAGAATTGAGGACAAGCATTTGAAAGCTAACTCAAGACGGCCTCAGCAAATATTCCCACCTGACACCGTGCTGTTGGGAGCCCAGACCCAGCTTATGTTTTTTAAGGAGGAAGAACAGGCTGGTTAGAATAGTAAAGCCACAGCTAACCAGTCATGGGCTTCTGGGAGATGACCTCTTCTTTCTACCAAAACAGAGCAAAATTCAACTGCAGAGGAAAGACAGCTCTGCTCTCCCACAGCAGAGAGAGGGTTAACGTTGAAGCCTGACAAAGATCCATTTCCTTCAAGCTTCTACAAAGTTTGCAATTCAGGAATATCGATCTCTCTAAAGTAGATATTGGCCTTTAGTAAGCAAGAAAAGAAAAGCATAAACAATCTCTTCTCTGCCAAAGAATTTTGTTTTATTATCTAAGCACCCCGCACCTTTGGGAAGGCTCTACACTGGCCATTCATCAGCACCTCCAGCAAGAACAGTGAAATACTTGGTAAAAAAGAAACAATTAAAAGTGCTTTCAGACACACAGATAGAAAAAACAAACTAGTGGCTACCAGTGGTGAAAGGGGTGAGGGGTAAGATAGGAGAAGGGGATTAAGAGGTACAAAGTACTAGGTATAAAATAAGATACAAGGATGTAATGTACAGCACAGGAAATACATACTCCATTTGAAATTATTAGATAATATTGGCTTATCTTTTAAAATACTGAATCACTAAAAAAAGTGCCTTACTAATGAGGTGTCAGATAATTGTGATTTTTAACTTTATGATTTCTAGTATTAATGATTCTAATTTTCTTGACTACCTATATCAGAAACCTCTAGAATATGGCGTCTTTAAAAATAGTTGATGATGATATGATTGTAAGCAATTCACAGTATTTTCTCTTTTCTTTGCCACCCCTTCCCCACCTCCACCCCCAAAGAGAAGTGTGTGTGTATGTATGTGTGTGTGTGTATGTTGGCAGGGGTGTGACTATGTAGTTACTGAGTCTTAAACAATCTCAATGCATCCAAGCCCCTTTTCTAAGCATCTAACCACAACCATACTAAATTTTTAACCACCCAATTCACACTACATCCCCTAATTATAGAAACAAGAAGTGATGATGAAATCATTTGAAGGTTCCTTTCATAGGATCTAGAAATATTTTTATAAAGAATGCTAATAACACTAAGGCCATTCAATAAAATAGGTATAAAACTAAGGGAACATTCCAATGTGATCACGAATTACTCACCATCAAGTCCTATTCTGAGCCCAGTTCTCTCATTTCAATATAATGTGAAAAATCATTAAACTGCAGGGAGATTCAAAATGCACCAAAAAAGAATAAATTAGAGAGGAACAGAATGATGGCTGTTTCTCTTTTATAAGAACCAAAAGATTCATAAGTCCACTTTTGAAAATTCCATCTTTTCCCCACACATGAGGAACCCAATAATAAAGTACGCTGAATCAGCAAAATCACTCCATCTAGGATTCAAAACCCAGGCTCGGGGATGATGGGTCCAGGGCTGATCACTAACACTTAATTTAGTCTCCATTGCTTTCTGTTTTATGATGATCGGAGCAGGTATAACCAAATTCCCTAGTGGAGTGAAGTACTTACTCCAGAGAACCCCCATCACCTGTTGATAACTTTCCTGTTGATAATTTTGCCGGGGGGACTTTCTTGTAAAGAAGATTACATTTGCATCTGCACCAGCAGAAGAGTATAGTAAGTGTGTCAATTTATTTGTTTTTCAGTCAAGTATATTGATAAGAGGTTTGTGGGGGCAATGGTTAAAGCTACTGAATGAAATTAATATTTATAAATTTATGTTGACCCCAGGTGTAACAACTGATCAAGAACTGAGAGTATTTATGGTGATATTACTCCTAAAACAAACATTTGAAACTTAAAATGATGCTGATATTCCCCTCACACCATAAACTCAAATATATGACAGATGGAGTAAAGCACTGTGTAAAAAAATTAAATTAGGGCTTTCCTGGTGGCGCAGTGGTTAAGAATCCACCTGCTAATGCAGGGGACATGGGTTCGAGCCCTGGTCCAGGAAGATCCCACATGACGCGGAGCAACTAAGCCCGTGCGCCACAATTACTGAGCCTGTGCTCTAGAGCCCAAGAGCCACAACTACTGAGCCCACGTGCCACAACTACTGAAGCCCGCACGCCTAGAGCCGATGCTCCGCAACAAGAGAAGCCACTGCAATGAGAAGCCCGTGCACTGCAATGAAGAGTAGTCCCCGCTCGCCACAACTATAGAGAAAGCCCACTCGCAGCAACAAAGACACAGCCAGAAATAAAGAAAATAAATAAATTTATTTTAAAAAACTAAATTAAAAAAAAGCAAACCATTAAAAATTTTTATTTAATTTTATAATAAAATCACCAATCATTTAATTTTAAATTACTAAAAATAAAAAGTATATATTTGATCTAATGATTGGAATATTTTAAAAATATGGAAAAATCAGCACAGAGAAATAAAATTTTACTCTATAAAGGCTAAAAATTCCTGAGCACCTAATAATAATAGTTGAAAATGTTAAAACAATGAATCAAAAGAAAAAACATTTGTAGCAAACAAAGGATCAGTATGAAAAAATTTTATAAAAATCAATAAGCATACTAAACGCCTTAAAAAATACATGGATAAAGGCAATGGAGAACCACAGGTGAGTTTTTACCATTCAGGAAAACATTCAATCATACCAGTTACATTTTTAAAAGTAAACTGAATGGGGAACTATATTCAATATCCTGTGATAAACCTTAATGGAAAAGAATATTAAAAAAGACTATATATATTTATAACTGAATCACTTGGCTTGTACAACAGAAATTAACACAACATTGTAAATCAACTATGCTTCAACTTAAAAAAAAAAGTGAACTGAATGACACAATGTAACCTATAATGTGGTTAAGTGCCAGGTTGCAGGCAAGTTAAATCCCCTCCGACACAAGATCCTTCATCATCTTGGCCCCCCTCCAATATTCCAATAGCAAAATACTTCAACATGATTTCACATCTTACTAACTTGCCCAAGGATGCCTCTCTCTGTTTCTCTTCTAAAATTTAGATAAATATTACATCACCCTTTTTGCATGAAGGATTTTTTTTAACTAATCTTGTCCACTTGAATCAGATAAACAGCCTTCACTTCATCTACAGAGCAGTTCACAATTTATGAAGCCTTTCACATGAAGCATTCCTCCCAACCCAATAAAATGGATATTATATTACCAACTTTATGGACTCTGAGAGAATAATTTATTTTCTCAGTTAGTAAATAAACAAGGGCTCAAATTCTGGTGAAATTTCTCTTGTTTATGCCAGCTCCCCCCGTTGTTATAACTCGTTGTCACCCGATGCTTCCTCTGCTCTTTGACGATGCCAGATGAATTTTTTCTCCACATAGGATGTGTATAAAGTAAAACTGTACATAGTATCTTTAAAAACAAAACAGAAAGGTAACGAATATTGTGATCTGAAATCCATATCATTTGGGAAAGAAAAATCTAAAATTCTAGGTGTAATCAATTTTCAGTCTCATAGTTTTGAATTTATACATTGTTGACTATGTTTTATCATTTTTCTTTTACTAATTAAAATTTTTCTACTCAATAATCAATACTATGAAGAGAGAACTCTTTGAAAAGTGGATAAATTAATTAAGCATAAAAATGAAACCCAAAATCTTTCAAATGGAAATTCACCCTTATTCACCACTAGGAATAAGGCGAATAGGAGACAAATAACACCAAAGGATTCATTCCCAGCATATAATGAAATTTGTGTTAAAATAAAGTCTTCGTTCATAATAATTAACTTTTTAAATTAAGCTGTTTATTTTGAGGTAATTCTAGAT
Organism: Orcinus orca; assembly: GCF_937001465.1. Classification (NCBI taxonomy): domain Eukaryota; kingdom Metazoa; phylum Chordata; class Mammalia; order Artiodactyla; family Delphinidae; genus Orcinus; species Orcinus orca. The sequence continues at coordinate 60,930,491 of NC_064573.1, forward strand.
TCACATGTAGCTCTAAGAAACAATAGAGAGCTGTCCCATGTATCCTTCACCCAGTTCCCCTCAATGAAAATTTCTTTCAAAACTATACTATCACAACCAAGATACTGGCAATGATGCAGTCAAGATACAGAATACTTCCATTACCGAAATGATCTCTCTTGCTGCCCTTTATAGCCATGCCTACTTCCCTCTGGGCCTCCCTCCCACCCACCCCACCTTTAATTCTTGGCAGTCTAAATCTGTCCTCCATTTTCATAATTTTACCATTTCAATAATGCTATGTAAGTGGAATTAGATAATATGTAATCTTTTCGAATTGACTTTATCCACTCAGCATAATTCTCTGGAGTTTCATCCAAGGCACTGTGTGCATAAACAAGTTATTAATTTTTATTGCTGAGTAGTATTCCACGGTATGGATGGAGCACTGGTGGTTTAACCATTCACTGGACTTTTTACAGTTTGACATTATTATGAATAAAGCTGCTATGAACATTCCAGTACAAGTTTTTTTGTGAACATAAGCTTTCATTTCTCTGGCATAAATGATCGGGAATGCAACTGCTGGGTTACATGTTAGTTGCATGGTTGTTTTTTTTTTTTTTAATGCCAAACTATTTTCCAGTGTAGCTGTATGATTTTATATTACTACCAGTTTCTCCACATCCTCCAGCATACGGTACTGTCACTGTTTTTATGTTAGTCATTTTGGTAAGTGTGTAGTGATATCTCATTTTGATATTAACTTGCATTTCCCCAATAGCTAAAAATGTTGACTGTCTTTTCATGTGTTTATTTTCCATCTGTATATTCTCTTTGGTAAGATTCTGCTCACGTCTTTGCATATTTTCTAGTTGCATTATTTCTTTATGAGACTTCTGATGCATTCTAGATACTGGTACTTTGACAGATGTTGTTTTCAAATATTTTGTCCCAGTCTGTGGCTTGTATCTTCAGCCTCTTAACAGGAATCTTTGCAGAGTAACAGTTTTAAATTTTTATGAAATCTAGTTTATGACTTTTTTCTTTTATGGATTGTACTTTTAGAGTTAAGTCTAAGAATTCTTTGCCTGCCCTTCTATTTTTTTCTAGACGTTTTATAGTTTAAAATTTTACATTTAAGCTCATGATCAATTTTGAGCTAATTTTTATATAGAGTGTTAGGATTAAGTTGAAGTTCATTTTTTGGCTTATGTATGTCCAATTACTCCAGAACCACTTGTTCAAAATGCTTTCATTCCTCCATTGAATTGCTTTTGAATGTTTGTCAAAACTAAGTGGGCATACTTATGCAGGTCAGTTTTTCGGTTCTCAATTCTGTTCCATTTCAATACATACATGTCAGTTACTCTACCTATACTGCACTGTCTTGATTACTGAAGCTACATAATAAGTCTTGAAATAAGGCAGACTGAATTTTCCAGTTTTATTATTCTTTTAAGAAATTATTTTACTTATTCTGGTTCCTTTGTATTTCTATACAACTTTTAGAATAATCTCATCTATATCTATTTTAAAAGTCTTGCTGTAATTTTAATAGGAATTGCATTAAACCTGTATATCATTTTGGGAAGAACTGACAGCTTCACAATGTTAGGTCTTCCAATCCATGGACGTAGTATGCCTCTCCATTTCTTTATATCTCTTTTTACATTTCTTGTATCAGTGATTTGTGATTTTCAGCATACAACTCCTGCACGTTTGTTAAATTTACACCTAAGTATTTCCATTTTTTGAAAAGTTGTAAATCGTACTGTATTTTTAATTTCAGTGTCTTCATGTTCAATACTAGTATATATAAATGTAATCGACTTTTGTATATTTACCTTGCATCCTGAAACCTTGCTCAGCTCATTTATTAGTTCTAGGAGCTTGGGGTAGATTTGTTGAGATTTTCTACATAAAACAATCATATCATCTGCAGAGGGAGAGAGTTTTATTTCTTCCTTTCTAATCTGTGTGCCTTTTATTTCCTTTTCTGGTCTTATTGCACTGGTTAGAACTTCCAGTACTGTATTGAATAACAATGGTAGGAGTGGACATCCTTGTCTCATTCCTGATCTCAGAGGAAAGTGTTCAGTTTTTAGTATTAAGTATAATGTTATCTGTAGGTATTTTGTAGATGATTTTTAATCAAGTTGAGGGAGTTCCTATATTTTTATTGTTCTAAAAGTTTTTATCATCAACAGGTATTTTAAGTTTGTCAAATACTTTTTCTGTATCAATTGGTATGATCATATGATTTTTCTTCTTTAGCCTGTTAATACAGTGTTTTACATTGACTAATTTTTATAGAGAGAGCCAGCCTTGCAACCCTGGAAAAAAACTTGACCATGCTGTATAATTCTCTTCCTATATTGTTGAAGTCTATTTTTCAATAGATTGTTAATATTGGTCTGTAGATTTCTTTTTTTTTTTTTTTCCTACTGTCTTTGTCTGATTTTAGTTCCAGTATGGTACTAGCTTCCTAAAATGGATAGGGAAGTGTTTCTTCCTTTTCTATTTTCTGGAATATTTATAGAAGTTGTGTTGATTCTTCTTTCAATACTTAGTAGAATTATCCAATGAATCCCTCTGAACCTTGAGATTACTTTTGGGGGGGGAGTTTAATATAAAATAAATTTCCTTAATATTTATTGGTCTATGAAAATTATACTTTTATATTGTGTGAGTACTGTGGTAGTTCAGAATTGGTTTTAAAAGTGGCCCATTTAATTTATCAAAGGTGCGTGTAGAGTTTTTTGTAGTACCTATCCTTATTATCCTTTTGATATCTGAAGGATCTGCAGTAATAGTTCCCTTTTCATTGCTGATATTGGAAAATTGTGCTTCTCTCTTTTTTCCTTTGGCAGTCTTGCCAGAGGTTTGTCTGTTTTATTGATCTTTTAAAAGAACCAGTTCTTTGTTTTATTGATTTCCTCTATTGTATTCCTAATTCCAATTTTATTTATTTCTGCTCTTATCTTTAACATTTTCTTCCTTCTGTTTGCCTTGGGTTTCTGTTGCTTCTTTTTTCCAGGTTCTTGAGTCAGGAGCTTAAATTAATTTGAGATTTTTGCTCTTTTCAAATGTAAGCATTTAGTGCTATAAATTTCCCTCTCAGCCCTGCTTTAGCTGTTCCCCACAAAATTTGATGTGTTGTATTTTCATTTTCATGCAAGCAATGTATTTTTTATTTCACATGATACTTTCTCTTTGATATATGGATTATTTGCAAGTGCATTCTTTAGTTTCTAAGTGGAGATTTTTCTGTTAGCTTTCTCAGTGATTTCTAGGATGATTCCATTGTGATCAGAAAACACACTGTATGATTTCAGCTCTTTTTAAATTGCTGAGGTTTGTTTAATGGCACAGGATATGATCTCTATTGGTGTATATTCCATGAATGTTTGTAAAGAATATGTCTTCTTCTGTTTTGGGGGTAGAGTGCTCTATAAATGTCAATCAGATCCTGCTGGTTGATGGCACCTTTGAGTTATTCTATAGCCTTGCTGGTTTTCTGCCTAGTTATTTTTTCAGTTGTTGGGAAAGGGGTGCTGAAGTCTCCAGCTGAGAATGTGGATTTTCCTATTTCTCCTTTCAGGTTAATCAGTTTTTGTTGTACATGTTTTGAAACTCTGTTGCTCTGTGAAACACATTTAGGATTGCTACATCTTCATATTTATTCTGTTATTGAATCCATCAACTGAGTTTTTAAATTTTGGTTATTATAGGTTTTTTTAGTTCTAAAATTTCCATTTAGTTCTTCTTTATATCATCTACTTCTCTGCTGAGACTTCCTTTTTTTATTTGTTTCAAGCATGTTTGTAATTGCTCATTTGTAATTGAAACATTTTTACGATGGCTGCTTTAAAATCTTTGTCAGATAACCCTAACATTTCTGTCATCTCTGTATTATCATCTATTGATTATATTTTTTCATTCACGTTGAGATTTTCCTGGTTCTTGGTATGATGAGTGAGTTTTTTAAAAACCTGGATATTTTGGGTGTTATTTTATGAAACTCTGAATCTTATTTAAACCTAGCTTGCTTCCTCTGACACCACTTCAACAGAAGGAAGAGCAGTGTCCTATTTCATTACAGATGAAGGTAGATGTCCATGTTTCCACTCGGATTCTGTGGAAACCCTGGGGACAGAGGATCCTCAACCCACCTGCCTCATCACTCATGGACAGTGTCCACTGGGCTTCCTCTGACACTGCCTCATCTATGCTAGGGAGGGAGGAAGTACAGTTTTCCCACATGGCCTCCACAGGCACTGCAGAGCCCAGTGGGGGTCCTGGACACCACCCCCGTGCAGGGACTGAACTCCTCACTGCAGCCTGACGAGGGCTGGAGTCTAGGCTCCCATTTCACCCTGTGTTGGCAGGGGTGGCAGGTGGAGAAGGGAACAGTTTTTTCTGTGGTGTTTGGCTTCAGTAGAGCAGTTATTATCCAAAAGTTTTCTATCTTATGAGGCTGCTCCCTTCCTAAGCTTTGACCAGAGATAACAGATTTCTGTTGGGCTTTTGTTGTCTGTGCCAGTGGGGTTTCCAGGTTGCCGGTTTTTTCAGCTCCAAGTCTGGAATATATGAGGCAAAAGGAAAACCCAAGGGACCCACGACCATCTTCCTGATTAGGTCCCCACATCCCTAGCCCCATCCCTAGTCCGCTGTCTTCTTCACTTTTCAGAGGCTTCTTACATTTGTTTTATATGTAATGTACAGGGGTTTTAGTTGTACTTATTGAGAGGAGTAGGGAAAACTGCATCTACCCCATCTTCCCAGAAGTAGAATCCCCAACAATTAACTATTTAGAAAATTTACATGCCATTTATTTTTCTGAAATATTTAAGAACCTTTTAGATTTGCCAGTTCCTCTAATTGATGCAAACGTTTCAGTGGGCAATCAGTAAAATAGAAAATGAAGCATCCATCTAGCATCAGTCCATTGGGAGGAAAGAACAGACCGAAAGAAGGTAAACAACAACAAAAACATCTCTGAAGGAGCAAATCGAGGTGAAGTTGATGGATAAAGAGGAATGTATCTATTCCTTCCATCTCAAAGTCAATCTGGATGAAAAACAAGCCTCCAAGACAGAGGATGGATTTAAAAAACAAACTACATCAAATAAACAGGGAAGGTTTCAGATACAGAATGCAAATTGTTACTAATAAGAATTAATACCCGGCAATTGTATTTTTAGCAACTGTATATGGACTCCATTAAGCCTTGAATTGTTGGAAGGAAGGAATGTTTTTGCTCTTTGACGTTTGCAGTATGGAACCCAGTCATAGAAGGGGTTGTGCCTCAGCCAGTTACATGCTAAAAGTGACCTACCCATAAATAGGATGGTTTTTTCACCTCTGTCACACACTTTCCTACTGCTGAGGTCTTGAAGTACGGCTGTTTCTGGCATCCTTATCACTCTTTTTCTCTACTCACAGTAAGTAATGCTTAGGTTCAACAATGAGGGGCTTTTCTCCCTAAACTACCCCACCCCAGGAACCTAGAAAGCAGGTAATCTCTGAGAGCAAAACTTTGCAACAAACATTTAATGGATCAGAGCAGAGTTATGCCAATTCACCATCAAGAGACAGAATGGCTCTCAGGACAGTAGTCCCTGACTAGGCCAGAAAGATGCTAGCCAATCTCAAGAAATACTGGTCAAGAAAAAGGGGATGATGGGTGATGCAGGCAGAGGAAAAGGCAGGCGAGGGGAAATCCTGATGCTGCGTCTCCTGCCATGGGCAAGGGAGTAGATGCCCCAGGCCAGGTAGCAGGACCTGTTCATGGGGCAGAATAGCCTGTTGACAGAAGTGAGAGCGTGGGACTAACACCAGATACCTCCCCTTGCTAAGAGCCCAAGCTCCACAAGCAGCCTCTGATCATCTTTCGGCCCCCGACAGATTATCTCCAAAGAGAAAATAAGCTGGACGGTACACCTAATACCTACACTGCTTCGAGCTCTTAGTGTAAAGGAATAAATGGGTATTTTGGTTTTTAACCATCAGTCCCTGTGAGTCCTCCAGCCCAATTACTTCTGAGAATGCGAACACTCACATTCTGGGCCCAGGAAGCCCAGGACCAGGGGGGGCTCTCCCGCCTCCTGCCCCCTGGGGAGACCTGTCTGGTGGAAGGCCAGCCTCCCTCCCTCCCGCCAGGATGCCTGCTGGTCTCATTGCTTGTTCCCTTAAAGCTGCAGCGTACAAGCTCCACCTCCCTTTGGGTCAAATCCCCAGATGCTTTAACCTTACATCAGGGTCCAACCCCTGACGCACCATCCCTTTAAAATCCCACATCTGGATCACCAGATGAGACTTTCGCTCTGCGTCTAAGACTGGGTCTCAGTTCCCAACCTGCCCCATCCAAGTCAGCAACTTTGGTTCCAGGCCCTGGCCCTGCATCTGCCTCAACCCACCATGGTTACTTGGACCATCACCACAGTTACCTTGACCAACACCATGGTTGCCTGGACCAGGTTTGGCCACATGTCAAGACACAGCACTGGCCAGGAAGCAGCAAGCACCATTATAATAGGTTGAATACTTCTAACTGCATTAACAAGACTCTCCAAACATCACAAATCATTATTAATGCAGACTTTGGGTCTGAGGCCTACAAGAAAAACTTGAAAGTATTCAATACTGTCTCAATAGTTAAGTGCATAATGGAACTGCATAGGCAAGGGATATTTCTTTTATCCATATAATTGCAAACACGATCTATGAATCATGGGACACAAGTCATAAATCATAGCCCGCCTGTGAGTCGTATCAAAGCATCAAAACACAACTCAAGATAAGACGTTTTTTCTCCTAAACCTAAATTAACAGATGCCGTTTCACCCATGAATTCAGCCTCCAAACAGGGAACTGTGGCCTGGGTGCACAGACCCAGGTGGCCTTGTGTAGCAGGAAGGTAGCTTTTGGTGGTCAGCAATGGAAACACAGCAAAAGATGACCACGTGACAGAGGGTAGGAAGCCTTCCTCCGGAATTCAGCATCACCCCTCTTCCTTCTTCCTTGTGAGGGAAGGGCCATCCCCTTGGGCCCTCAGCAACTGGCTGAGCACCCTCAGCCCTGTCCGAACCCATCCAGATCTGGGGCCCAAGTGCTCAGCAAAGGCAAGGGTACAGGAGCCCCAACTTCTTCAGAGCTAGGACCACACAATGCCGGGCTGCATGAAGGGCTGAGTGCTTCCCTTCATCCTGCCTGTTTCCAAATAAGTTCTAAGGTAACAGTGGCGACAGCACATGTACACAGGTTATTAGACTAAGTGAAGAATGTTCTCCAGCTCTAAAATGTTATTACTTTTTCACGTTCATAGATACAGTAAACCAGAGATATTTCCACTTTGATGGACAAAAACATTTTCCCAGTCTTTGGCCATAGTAGAAAAATTGAACAACTCTCCATGCTTTTGTTACTTTTCTGATAAACTCAAATGTAGTTTACTTAGACCAACATTTTCCCTTCTGTGTTTCAGATACTGTGAGGTACTGGAAAAAAGGTGTCGTACTCCAAAAAGTATGGAAACACTACTTACGATGTCTAATGCCTGGAGACTCACAGGAAATGTTTGTGAATTTAGAATCTTAAAGGTACTGGCAATCTTGCAATTAAGGACCAACTGAATATTATTTAACCCAGATTGTATGACTGATGTGTGTGTGTACATAAATATGTATATACACATATATGAAATATCTCTTTCCAAGAGCTTCATTGAGGTATGATTTGCATACAATAAATAATGTTCTCATTTTGTTCCATAGTTAATTTTGACCAGTGTATATACCCATGTAATCATCACTACAATAAAAATATAGAATATTTCCATCACTCCAAAAACTTCTCTGATTATTCTTTCCATAAATCCATAACCCAAGTCTAATGATGAGAAAAACATCACACAAACCCAAACTGAGGAACACTGCACAAAATAGCAGAAGTCCTCACAACTGTCAAGACATGAAAAGCAAGGAAGGAACTGTCCAACATCCCAGGAAAATAAGGAAGAATCACAACTAAATGTGAGGTCGTGGGGTCCTGACTGGGTCCTGGAACAGCGAAAGGGCTTCACAGAAACTGGTGAGAGCTGAGTAACAGCTGGAGGTTACGTGATAGTAGGGTCTGGATGTTGATTTCTCAGTTTTGATGAGTAGACCACAGTAATGGAAAACAATAATGTAGGTGGAAATGAGACAGGGTGAGGGGTGTACAGGAACTCTCTGTATTATCCCATTTATTATCCCAAGGTTTCAATGGGCCTGGTGTCCCAGCAAGAAGAAGCTGATCCCCCACAGGTTTCAGAGGCTGCATCAAGGAGCCAGTCAGGCTGTATTCCTTTCTGGACCTGGAGTCTTCTTCCAAGTTCACGTGAATGTTGGAAGAACTCGGTTCCTTGCGGTTATAGGACTGAAGTTTTCTGCTGGTTTTCAGCTACTAGAGGCTGTCCATAGCCCCTTGCCACGGGGCCCTGGGGAAATTTAAGTTGTATTTTCCATTCATATGTGTGTTATTCTAAAATAACCTTTTACTAAACTATATTCTTATGCTAATTTCTATTTCTAAGATACGTCTTGTGTCACACGTTTAAGATTATGCAATAGTTCAGTGTTTTCCCAAATCTGCAATGGCCAAAGCCTTTACCTTAAGAAATGATCTAATATTGCTTGTGTATCTGAAGTCAGACAGATGACTAGCAAGATAAAGGAATGTTACTCTAAAAGCATAAATCTCTGCATCAAATTATTTGCAAGTGCTCCCTCAGGAAAGAAGAGAAACTGCTGACATCCTGGAGAGGAACAGGCTGAGTGCACATTACGGAGGACTGGCTGGCTTCTTCCCTTTGTGTGGACTCTCTTCACAAAACATAAGGTAAGGAGAGCAAGTCAATTCTTTTCATCTCTTCCCGAAATGTATCAAGAAATAATAGAACCCCTAGCAAACCCCATGCACGCGCAAGCACGTGCATAACCCCATGCCTCGTCTAAGCCATCCAAATCCAAAGGAATATTTAAAATAAGGCCCTTTTTAAGGCGTTACCATTCTGGACATAACATGGTTCAACATAATTCACACTCCTCTGAAATACATCTCAAAGAAAGCAAACATTCAGTGCCCTTGGTAGAAACGTGACCCTTCTGGGTCTTCCCAGAAGGAAACTTAATCAGTACCTATCACAAAGTGCAGATTGCCTTTTTGCCACAAATTGGTTTTGTTAAGTATGTGTGGCTGGTTTCTCAGGTCCTGGCCGCCCTTTAGATGATGGACAAACCGATGGCCAGAGCCAGAACCAGTGAGCCATAAGGCCTCAACACCCCAGTGGGCAATAAGACCCTCCTAAGATGGTTTCCATTGTGATGATAAATACTAGAATGAAGTGATCTAACTGATTATATCCTTTCCTTTCAATGTTATTTCTTAATCTGTGGTCTCCCCAGGGAAATGTAAACTAATTGCCAACATCCCTCAGACAGGATCCAGACACACCTGGGAGCTTGAGGCATTCCTGGTGCTGCATCAGCACCAGGAGAGTTAGCGATGAGGACCCCCATACACGCAGTGCTACGGCGTTGTGTGTATAACTAACTCACCCCTTCAGCGACCCTAGGAGCAGATGTTCTGAAAGTGTGGTCCACAGGTCCCTGGGGGTTCCCCAGGGCCCCTTCCTATTTTTATTATTTTATTTGAATATTTTGCAGCATTTTATATTTTAATAATTTTACTTGTCTAATCTTTATGATACGTTTTGTAATATCATCCAGACATTACCTGCCTTCCTCACTGTGTTGCTGTGTGCCGTGATGGCACACAGCAACAGGGGTGAAATTCCTGGCATCAAAGTGTGTGAGCGGCCACTATGTTCACCAAAGACTCAACATTTTCTTAAAAAGCCAGCATCACTTAAGAATATTTTTGATAAAGGAGTAAAACATTTTTAAATTTTATTAAATCTCAACACTTGAGTCCACACCTTTTTACTGTTCTGTGAGACAAGTGGGAAGTTCTCATCAAGCACTGCTGCTCTACATGGAAGAGGACTGTGATCTCAAGGGAAAGGACTTGCCTGAGTCATGAGCTGACCCATCTGCTGTTTTCTTGGGATGCCATTTTTGATGGTACTTGAAAGAAGGACTGACAGATCAACTGTGACTATTCAAATGGACAACTGGCAGACATCATCTTGAAAATGAACCAAGGAAGCATGTAACTTCAAGGAAACAACTGAGTATTCATTACCAATGGGGAAAAAATAGAGCTTTCAAGACAAAACTTAGAAAATTGGAAAACCGTGTCTATCATAGCGAACTTGACACCTTCCCAAAATATAGAGACTTTTTAGATGAAATCAGTAGTCGTATTAACAAATGTGGGGGTTTTATGTTATCATGTAATAAAATGCGTCAGCATTTGGAAGATCTATGTACCTCAGTGAACACACTCATAACGTTATAAAATCATCCAGGGTTAAAGATCCATTCAGAGCACAAGAGAGACCAATGGATTTTTTTTTTTTTCTTCTGTACGTGGGCCTCTCACTGCTGTGGCCTCTCCCGTTGCGGAGCACAGGCTCCGGACACGCAGGCTCAGCGGCTATGGCTCACGGGCCTAGCCGCTCCGCGGCATGTGGGATCTTCCCGGACCGGGGCACGAACCCGTGTCCCCTGCCTCGGCAGGCGGACTCTCAACCACTGCGCCAACAGGGAAGCCCGAGACCAATGGATTTTAATGTGATCAAGAATGAAAAGTTTACTGATAAGCTTTCAGATTATACATTGTAACTAGCCTTTGAGAAACTACCACTTGTTGAGTTTTGGTGTAGTATCAAAGAAGAATACCCACAGCTACCTGAAAAGAAGGTTAAAAATACATCTTTGTATGGCAACAGATGTTAACTAGACATCGTGGTGATCATTTTGAAAGGTATAGAAATATTGAATCACTATGTGGTGCACCAGGAACTAACACAGTGTGGAAGGCCAATTCTACTTCAAAAACAAACAAACTCACAGAAAAAGAGATCATATTTGTGGTTACCAGAGGTGGGGACTTGGAGGAGGGAAAATTGGATGAAGGTAGCCAAAAGGTACAGATTTCCAGTTATAAGATAACAAGTACTAGGGATGTCATGTACAGCATGATTAATAGAATTAGCACTGCTGTATGATGTATAGGAAAGTTGTTAAGAAAGTAATCCTAAGAGTTCTCATCACAAGGAAAAAAATGTTTCTTTTATTTTGTATCTCTATTAGATAATGGATGTTCAGTAAACTTATTTAGCTACTCAAGAGGCAGCCAGTCTTCTAAACATAGAGACCAAACAGGCAAATGAGTCTAGTTCCTTGGGAAATTAGCAATTTCTATGTGGCTCCTCTCCACCAAAATAGGAAGCAAACATCCTTTCCAGTTGAAGACAAATATCTGTTATCTGCCTTCTCTTGTTTCTAACCAAATGCCTAAAAGAGTTATATAGATTTGTGTTTCAGGGATGGAAAAAAGGGTAAAGTGCTTCCAGGAAATTTTCCTATACCTATTTTTTTTAAGATTTCTAGTTGGGTGGCTTCAATGGGTTAGCACATTTGAGTCTGTTCACATCATGGGATGGAATTACTACAAGGCCCACAGTCCCACAGCATCCCCACTTCCCAAAACAATAACCCTGGACCAGGAGAGGAGAGGGAAAATGTCCAGGCTCTTTAGAAAAACAACACAGCTGCTTTGTGGTCAGCCTCGGCCTCCAGAATATTCTTGCCTTCTAAAAGAAAGTATCTGGAGAAGCTCTGTTGTCCACGCCACCCCCAACACAAATGCACTGGAAACCATCCACTGCTGTGGAGGACTTTTTTCTAAGTGGACCTTATGAGTAGACAGGAATATGAAGACTTCTGAGAACAGGTTCAGAAGGTAATCAAAATGCAAGACAAGCTCAGAGCTTTACTGGCTTTCCTTCTTATTACCTAAGCTGCGAGTTGCCTCAGATTTCTGGAAGTCTTCCGCGAATGCGGTGCTTTACCTCTTGATTTGCTTTTCTTTCCAGGTTTAAATTTGTGATACACCTTTGTCAGGATTTAGGCAATTTGATGATGAGAGATGAAAGGCAATAACCAAAAAGGTTCAATTTTAAATTAAAATGTATTGGGTTTTTTAGGTGATTTTTAGTTTACCTCTCACTTCTCTGTTATTTGTTTTATTATTTGGCACTTTGTAACTTCATAAGCACTAGAGATAGTACTTCCAATTTCTCTTATGTTGCATTTTTGGAGTACATTTTGGGCAGTAATTTTTTTAAACCTCAGCATCTTTGTCAGTGAACTAACACAGGTGATACTACTGTAAGTTGACCTTGAAGAACACATTTGATATGTCCATCCCATAGATTGGCCGGTTGGATGTCATCTCTTTGAGCCTTACCCAGAGATCTACGGAAGAACTACAATTGCAACTCTTAGTAACATGTTTGAGAGGGAAGTCTTGATACTTGCATGTGCCCCTCACCAATCATAAACTATCACCAAAATCACAGAGTCACAGGACCACGGAGGAAACCCGTGGAGAAATCAGGGCCCAATTTTCTTCAGCTAAAAAGAAAGTTGACCTGCATCATGTACAGTTGTTCTAAAGAGAGCGTTATAACTTTTCTCCCTAAAACACATAGGAAATTGTTTTAAAATCAATGAAATAGAGTGTTTCCCACTTAGGTTTGTGCAGTATAATTGCTTAAATTGGATTTCCCAGTATGCTGTCGCCTAGAAATGATGTGAGGTCATAGTAGCTTCCAGCCGTCCAACCTTTGGTCTTAGTGCAGCCTTAAAAGAAGTAGCCTTCCCAAAGTCGCCGACAGGGATGATTACAATGATGTCCAGGCCCCCTCAGCTGGCTGGAAAGGCGGGTTTGGAGCTGGAGCAGGGAAAGGTGGGAAGGAAACTGTCCAGAGAACTAAAGGGGCAATTTTGTCCGACTTCTGCCCAGCGAGTTCACAGAAAGAAGCGTGTGTTGCTCCTCTCCTTTCCTGGTCCAGAATCATTCACTTTTTTCGTGCTACATCAGCAACTAAACACACAGCCTTTGGTGCCCCGTCTGTGATCCATGTTTTAGGAGCTGATGCATAATCCATCCGGGCAGGCACCTTCCTGCCCACTTCCTACCACACATGCAAGCAGTACTGGACGAGGAATTCCAGTAAGAGACAGAAGGAAAAGTGATTTCTCTTCAACAGTGAGAGGGGACTTTGCATATTGATTGGTCTGAAGGTGACCCTGGGCTGCAGAAAAGAGCATCACTTGAAGGGCACCAATTCGAGTCAAAGTGTGTGTAGGCAGACAGACTGGGGCTGATTCAGCCTTTGTGAAAATTATTTCCCCTCCACGAACCTCAGTTTCCTCATTGGTAAAATAGATATTTCATACTCTCCTGGTCAGGACGGTGTAAGGATTCCAGAAAATCTACATGAGGACCTGACCCCGCACGTGATCCACAGGGACCCAGTAAATGCACAGCAACAGCAACAGGGGCCGTAGGAAGAGCAACTCTCCTTGGACAGTCTTATACCACAAAAGCAGGGATTCAGGACTCGCTTTTGAAGTACACAAACAACCACTTCTCTAAGACAGAATTTCACTAAAAGTGTTCTGAGTCTATCAGTTCCCCCAGAGAGTAATGGTTTCTTAGGAAAAAAAAAAAAAAAACATGGTTGGGGGAGTCCATCTGGTCACATAAGTTTTGGATGTTGTAGGTTAACAAAGAATAATATTTCCTTCCTAACAATTTCTTTGGGATTTAATGTGCTAATGCACGTGAATCTCCCCATGATATGTGCACCCCAAAAGCTTATTCAATGGCAGAATTATTTTTGAGGGAGCATCATACATGACTGGTGATTTATGGAAAATTCTTGAAAATTGCTGCCCTAAAGATACAAGTAACGACAAAAAATCAATTTGACAATGTATATGAAAAATAATACAATAAGTGTTAGCATGAAACAACAGCAATAGCATTCTTCTTCGATAATTTTTTAATAATATCAACAACTCTGCAAATCTCTTTCTGGCTTTTTATTTTTATAATCTAAGTGAATACCTAAAAAGTCAAACCACCACAGTCCTGAGAGAGCCATGGGTGTGTCAATCCGCGTCTCAGAAACCGTGGCTGAGGCAGCTCTGGAGCTCGGTGATGCCATGTCAGCACTTCAGCAATCCAGCCACGAAAGCAGGGATCTGACTCCCGGAGAGGCTGTTGGGGCGGCCAAGTCAGTTCTGAGTCTGGACAGAAATGAACAGAATTCTGCCCAGTTCTGTACAGAATTTTGTCACCTAAACCCGAACCCAATATTTTGTGTATTGGAAGCCTTACAAAGTCTTATGAAAGTATATTAGTTTCTGCTTCTAACTCCTATTTCCCTGGAGGAAAAAAAAAGTCAAAGGGACCGAATGGGGAATGAATGCCAGGCATCCCTGATTTCAGAAAGTATCCCATCTCACAGTCCAGGCAAAACCCCAGACGACCCTGTCGTGCAAGTGAGAACCCAGGTGTGTCACTTGTTCACAATCGCACGAACAGCCAAACCCGGAATCCTACTTCCTCTGGCTGAATTTGAACAGGTAGTGCCTGAGAATGTGAATGGAAAAGTGGGCGTGGTGTGTGCAGAGGCGGGGCGGGGGGCGGGGGAAGGGGGAGGTGAAAGTAGCTCCCTAACTACGATTGAAGGGAGACTGATGCGGACACAGATCCAGCGAGATCTCTGCCTTAAAATTTATGAATAGCAATCAGCTTCAGTGTTCTTTAAAGTTTTTAAGCACTGAGCATAGAAGCGCCACTACTCCTTGGACACATTAAACCATCTGCGTGTCCCACGTTGAGTGAATTCTCACTGAGGGTCCACACGCTGGGTGCTGCTCTAGATGCTGGCGTTACAGCAATAAAGGAAACAAGCAGAAATCTTGCCCCACAGGGTCTGTATTCTATTGTGATTATGAACAACAAAGACGTCTCTGATATTAGTGTTGTCTTTACAGCCCACTTGGAACAGGCTGGAATAAGAATTTGGAATTTGACTGCATCCAGAAGGTGATAAGAATTGCCCAGAGAGAGTCTTTATGACTGTTGGGAAAGCGTGGTGTCTGAAGATCCTAGACACTGAACCCATGGGGTGTGTGTGTGTGTGTGTGTGTGTGTGTGTGTGTGTGTGTGTTGTGTGCACCCATGCACTCGTCATATTTGAATGGACATTGAAAGCTTTCACACAAAGAAGATGGAGGCAGGTTTGCCAACCTCAAGATTCATCCTAGGTCGGGCTCAAATAAAGAGGGTATGAGAAACAAAAATAAATTGATGCCCACTAAGTGCTTTGCTAAGGCAGCATTGCCATCTCTATCCTAAGTCTGATGAGTTTCATTAACTATTTACATAGGCTTTGCTAATTGCACAGGGCCCTTGGGGAATTCTAAGAGGGTACACACTTTTAGTGGGTGAAGAGAAATTCTGAGTCTGACAATCCAATTTTATTTTTAAAATAAATTGGGGGAGGTAAAATGGTGCAATAAGTATATCAGGCCCCTTCAGAGTGCCTGCCTGGTTCACAGGACAGCCTTTGAGCTCTTGGTCAGGCCCATGACCCTGGCCCAGCCTGAACCAGGGACAACACAAGATCCAAGTTTGGAAAATTAGATGGTCCTTCCTGGCAGTTTGCTCTTGGAGCTCTACAGTCTGCTTTAGTCTGTGCTAGTCTCTTTATAAAGAGCATCTTGTTAATTATCAAGAAAATTATGAGGGACCATCGTCCCCACCTTAACGATATGATATCGAGGACCATGGGAGAACATATCCTTCTTCTCCCTGTCCCACCTGTAGACTGAAAAGCAGAGTCAGGATGCAAAAACAGAGAAGCATGAAATGGATATGCTGGAACCAACAGGATGCAGCAGAAGTTGTGGCCTGGGATTCTGAGGCAGCACAGCTTCTGACTTCTGAGCTGGGACATTCTGCTCGGGAGTCCTGAGCCAGTGCATATGGAGTCGGACTGCCCGGAGGCCACCATGAGAGGCTCCAGCCACAGCCCCACTCGAGGCTGCGATGACAACCATTCTCGGCCATGAGACGCGGGAGTGACAACACCGCCAGGACTCCAGG
This sequence comes from Orcinus orca, assembly GCF_937001465.1. Taxonomy (NCBI): domain Eukaryota; kingdom Metazoa; phylum Chordata; class Mammalia; order Artiodactyla; family Delphinidae; genus Orcinus; species Orcinus orca. The sequence goes on from NC_064573.1 coordinate 60,946,607, forward strand.
CTCCAGAGGCCAACGGTTCCCAACCCATGAATCTTCCGGCTGACGCCTCAGGCACTGTGGAGCAGAGACAAGCCCCCCCTGCTGTGTCCTGTGTGGATTCCTCACCCAAGGAACCCATGAGCATATAAAATGGTTGTGGCTTGCCAGCAATAGGATGTGGAACAGAAACCTGACTTTACTCCTACCTTGGAGTTCCAGGAGAGTCTACTGTATCCTGTTTTAGCCTTTCCTAGGTTTCAAGGATTTCCATCACTTGCTGACAAACCATTGAAATTTATAAGAAAACAGGTATTGGGAATGGAGCTGCAGAGGAGATGAACTGGCTGAGTCACAGTGGATTGGGCACAGTCGGAGGTCTGCTGCCTTGGCATGGAGCTGGTGATATGGGTTCAATGTTGTCATATGCATTGTTTCTTAGGATCCAGACCCCCTACTTCATCAGACAGTGAGGCTTTAGAGGAATTCTTTTTTTTTATTTTTTTAATTAATTTATTTATTTTTGGCTGCTTTGGGTCTTTGTTGCTGTGCATGGGCTTTCTCTACTTGAGGCGATCAGGGGCTACTCTTCATTGCAGGTGCACGGGCCTCTCATTGCAGTGGCTTCTCTTGTTGGGCTCTAGGCGAGCGGGCTTCAGTAGTTGTGACATGCAGGCTCAATAGTTGTGGCTCATGGGTTCTAGAGAGCAGGCTCAGTAGTTGTGGCGCACAGGCTTAGTTGCTCTGCGGCACGTGGGATTTCCCGGACCAGGGCTTGAACCCGTGTCCCCTGCATTGGCAGGCAGATTCTTAACCACTGCGCCACCAGGGAAGTCCAGGAATTCATTTTTTAATGCTAGAATAGCAGGTTGTAGTCACAATTTCTTACGGCCTTCAGTAGAGGCAAGAGGAATTGTAAACTCCAGTCTAGAGCTGTTCCGTGGAAACCAAAGGCAGAGAGAAAAGGGGGTGCCAAGGAGATTGCAGGAATCCAGATCACTCTTAGGTTGGCCAGATTCCTCCGTGTGTGTGTGTGTGTGTGTGTGTGTGAGATGCACTGATTGAGAAACGGAAGGTTACTAGCAGTTGGAATGGAGATACGGCAGAGGAGCCAGAAACGTTCCAAACCCTTCACCATGCACCTCCCCCATTACCACGCACCTCCCCCTTCACCGTGCACCTTGCCCATCACCAGCAACAGGGACGATGCCTCCCTTTGTGATACTCACTTGGCTGTCATGAAACATTTTGGCAACACTCCAAGGCAGATTTGAGAATCAATGCTCCTGTAAGCCATGCCAAAACGTCAATCCATCCCACCACTCGTGCTCTGATGTCATTAAGAAAAAGCCTGAAAAGAGGCAGAGCCCCAGAACTTCCACTAAAAGTCAGAGGCCCCACAGGAATGACATCACCCTGGGAGTGTAGCCGGCCAGGAGATTCACAAAGCACGTCTCAGCAATAGTCCTGACATGAGTCTTTAGCAAACAGAGTTCTCACAAATGAAACCGGCAGACCAACTGACTAAGGTTTCACAGGAATGGTACAGCAAGAAGAGTTCTTCAAACTCACACCCACCTGAATCTTCACACACAGTGAAGATGCTATAACGGTTGAAATGGACTAAGTCCTCCCCCCACCCCTACAGAGAAGTCCTTCCCGACGTTCTGGGAGGATCAGAGCAAGTAAAATTCTCCCCGAGGACAGAATCCGTGGCAGTCGTTTGGCTGACCAAGAAATTTACCTTCTTACCAAATAAACTACTCAACAAATTAATGTTTCCTAGAGCTTTGGTCCCTTCCTTTACTAATCATCCCTACACAAGCCTCTAGTCTCATGCCCAACAAATCACTGTCTTGGTGGCTGGCACACCTCTCCTGCTTCTGGAAACGTGGAATGTTGATCAAGACAAATAGAGGAAGGGCCATCCCCTGGAGGCAAGGGGCTCTGAGAACATCACCTTCAGCTGAGTGGTGGGCTTGAGTTTGGTTGGTTTCCTCCTGGGGCGGGGAGGGGGTAAGTGTGTTTGCTGTTGTCCAAGTGTCATGATGGGGGGACTCCTTTCGACGTGTGGGATGAAGGGTTTGGGGGTCAGGGCGGGGATTCAAGGAACAGGTTACACAGCATCTAGGGTCAAGTTCTCTAGAAGCAGAACTTGAGATGGGATGTCTATGCCTTCATTACAGAAGTGCTCTCATAGGAAACCTGTGAGGACAGGACACGTGGGAAGCCGTTTAAGGAGGGGAAGCAAGGGGAGGAAGGACGTGGCTTCGGGCTGCATCCGGACCCCTTGGGGCCTCGGGAGAAGGACTTGCCCCACGGAGCCTCTTCAGTCTGGAGGCCTTCGTGCCCATGTGGCAGAGTCGCTTATAGGACGGGACAAGTTACCCCAGGTCCAGGGGAGGCTCTCTAACTGCCCAGGGTGACCTCCAGGCAGGGGAGAGGGGCACAGGGAGCCAGTAGAAGGGACCCTCCTTCACACAGACACTGTGCCACAAAACTCAGCAAACAATGAAGAGAGCTGCTGGCATGTTCACCACCAGGCAGAAATGGTAGGGAGGTCATCAGGAATACTTGGTTTTGCCCTCTCATTCAAATTGTTCTATGGTTTTTATGATCTCTTTTGAGCTTCTAGAAGAGCCATTCCCAAACTATACCAACGTTGCAGGCTTGCACACCTGTCTTCCCGGCCAACACGCCAGGCACGCACCGGGCACTGGGGAAGCCCATGGGGACCAAGGACCCTTCCCAGGATGACCCCGTGGGCCGTAACCCCCGTCTGCGCCCATTCCCTGAACCACATCCGATCCTGTTCACGGTTCTTCCACACCCCCCGGTCCCTGCACCCCTCTTCCTAGGTGAAGCCCAGGGGCATCTCGGGGACACTGGTTCCAGCCTGCAGCCACCTTAGAGGACTTGCCCAAGGATGGGACCAGACTCCGATGACACAGACATGACAGTGTCATGAAAGAAGTAAGGACCAAAGGGGCAACTTAGGGAGAAAGAAGATGTGTTTGGTTTTGACCATGGAAATATCAGGCCAAGCAGTGCTTTGCCTCTTGGACCCTCTGCTGTATTTTTCTTCCTGACTTTTCTGACAGTGAATGTCTGATACCTAATTTTGGCCAAAGGCAGGATCAGAGCGGACCTGAGGTTACTGAGCATCATGTACGATCGTAGAGTGACTGGACCTAGAAAAGAAACACTGTTCGAGGGGCCCTGGAGAAAGAGAAGGGACACTTCTGGGTGCCTCCTGTGGACTAGGTACCAGCAGGGCACCGTGAAGTGATTCCTGTGGCCCGACTTGTACAGTGACACTTTGAGGTTACGTATTATTGTAGCCATTTCGTGCAGAGAAACCTAACGCTCAGAAAAGTGAAGTGACTCACTCAGGGTAACGTAACCTCAGGAACTCAGACTCGATTCTGCCCAATTCCAAGTCACCCACTGCCCTGTGCCCTCGGCTGCACCCACATCAGGGCTGCAGGCGGGGCCGAGCCCAGCGAGAGGCCACTCTGAAGCAGCGAGCAGCCAGACCCCACTTCTGTTAACAAAAGCAGGTATGAGATTAAGCGACATATCGAGCTTAACTTGGTATTTTAATGAGATATTTCATTTATTTATAATGAATTTCTTGACAATGCATGTTCAACCCTTTAAAATTATGTGAAGGATTACGAGCTTTGTAGGAAATAGTAATTTATCGTACACCTGGTAAGGATTAAGTAAGCTTATTTAATCCGTGACCATACATGACTTTTTCCAGTAGTGCAGTAAGATAAGGACGAGATGGGAATCAGAAGACTTGGTTTCCACTCCTGCCCACATCCCTAACCAGCTCTGTGCCCTCTTCCAGCTCACTTTTTTCCCTGGCCTGTTTCCTTATTTGTAGGCTAAAGAAAGTGTCTATGATGTACTTCCAAATCTAACACTCTATAATTGCAGGATCGCATCCCAGGCCTTTGATGTAATCGTTTCAAGCTCTCAGTAGTATTAAAGAATTATAGCAGAGAATGGGAAATTTCTAGAAACACTTCTTCTACAGAGGCACTGTGGAAACACTTCCTCAATAACATTTTAAAACAATCTGCAACGTACAGCATAGGAAAACACTGCTCTGTGCTATTCGTGTCCACAGCAACAAACAGCAAGTCTGGCATATAGTAGGAGCTCAATAAATTCTTGATAAATGAGTAAATGATCGTTATGTTAATGGACATTTCCATTCCTGGTCATCATCCCACAAGAACTCTGCTTACCTAAAGGGAATACAATCAATTTTATCCAATGAATAAACCCAGGTGTCAGATATTTTACTGTCAGCTATCTACCAAGCTACTTGACAAAGACGGTATCCTTTTGGAAAATACTTCAACAGAGAAACAATATCTCAATACCTGGCTGTGATCTAACTATTTTAACTAAGCCAACATATAGTTTAAATCGTCGAGTTCCTGGTTAGTAATCTTTCTAAATGCTTCCGGGACTAATTGGGAGATTAGGTTTGGCATAAATACACTACCATGTGTAAAATAGATAGCTAGTGGGAACCTGCCGTATAGCACAGGGAGCTCAGCTCGGTGCTCTGTGATGACCTAGGAGGGTGGGATGGGGGGAGGGAGGTCCACGAGGGAGGGGATACAAGTATACCTATAGCTGATTCACTTCACTGTACAGCAGAAACTAACACAACATTGTAAAGCAATTTTACTCCAATAAAAAAAAAAAAAATTGGAGGGCTGCGACTCTAGGGGCTGTATGCTGAAATCCGGTTCTTATTCTTAGATTTAGTTCACAAGAATTTTAAGGGATTTTGATGTTTGACATCTCAGTGGGTTCAGCATAGATGCCGCCGGGCAAGGCTCGTCCCTCCTGAATCCAGGGTGCACACCTGTCGATGCGTCACCTCCAGGGCTACCTGCTCACACTGGCCCTGGGAACAGGTGTGCAGCATTGTCAACGCGGGCTTTGCCGTCACACAACCTTGGTTTTGAGTCCCAGCTCTGCTACTGCTTAGAGATGTTTCTCATCTGTAAACTAAGAGTCATACGCATAAAATGCTCAGCACAGTATCTCTCATATATTAAGCACTTACACGTCAGCACATCTTTTTATGATCATGGCAAAGCAGGTCATTTCAAATCTCTGGAATTACTTTTTAATCTATAAAATACATTAAGATGATGACTGAGATCTTTGGTCTTGAAATTTATAATTCTGTATTCTCCATTTTCCAAGCTGATATAACATCGAGTGGATTTTTTAGTCTAAGACGTAATCATTTCCCTGCACTTTCAAATGTGCAGCTGGAAAGATCATGCAGAGGTTTCACCCAAGTAAGCTGGATAGTCCAAGTGCTGTGAGTCAGAAAATACTATGGAGATGCATATCATGAGGTCAAGTACCGACTAAAGAGGCTGTGACACATCAGTAGAGAAGCCAAAAGGGATGGGTTGCAAATGTGAGTTCTATTCCTACTGCTCCTTGGAAATGCAGCTATGAAACATGACATGAAAAAGCAACTTGTGAGCCACTGGACAGAGGGTCATGGAGTCAGGTTTAGTTACGCATCTCCCCACACCTTCACTTTTGCCTTCTGTGCTAACGGGGGGACCCGACCGGCCCCTCCAGGCGCTTCCAAGCTCGTGACGGCCATAAACGGCACCGTCCACAACCACACACCTGGAACAGCCAGGCAACTAGGAGGTCAGACCTCAGGGTCCAAGGCCTGCATTACCCCACCCCCAGGCAAGCCACCCAGACCGGCTGAAGTGCTGGTTAACAGCAGGGAAACCTTGAATGGGCAGTAAAGACAGGAGATGATGATATTAACTAGGACATTAACTCCACCGCGGCAGCGTGGCGTACAGACCCCCCCCTGCAACCTCCTGATAGACGGCTACCGACCATCGCAACTTTCTGAGAAAAAGTGAGGTCGTCTTGTTCCTTGGCTATTTGGTTTGTAAAGAGCAGAGATGTGCCAGGAGGTTAGATCAGTTCTCCAAATGTGGGGACAAACGGCAGCACAATTTTTTATTGGATCAGCTTTCTGGACGAGTCTTATGGTACTAAAGTCAGTAGGTTACAGATTGAAATACGAAAAGCGGGGCCATTTTGAGATAACAAGGAACCTGAAGGACCCCCACTTGCCACTCACAGCATGTCATGTCCTAGGTCTCCAGACTCCTGGGGGTACATTGACTGGAAATTTTGAGGAGCACGCCTGAAGGGCTTGGTGAGAAGTTTACGGTAACGATGAAGGGCATTCAGAACACATCTCAGAAGCTACTCAGCCAGACTGGTGGGGACATGGCCCCCGCCCCTCATGGTCTGAATGCTGCCTCAGGAAGTTGTCCCGAGCACCTTTCGGAGTGGACACCCACCCCATTCACGGACCCCATCATTCCCATCTCGGCTCTTTTCTCCATCCAAGTCTTTCTCTTCTGCCTCTTGTTATCTTTACTTTTGTTTTTACCAGTCTTTCTCTCTGTTTCACATCGAAACACATGCAAGATTGTGTCAGTTAGTAGCTACCCAACTCGAGCATCAGTAACAGGCCATCCTTGTGCTGAAACACCTTATAAGCGCTTGGTGGCTGCTGGTGGCGCCCGACCTGCCCCATCAGCTCTGAAAGCCATCCTGTCTTTTGGTGGCCCGTGCCTTTGTCTTGAGAAAAGATGCTCAGCTTTGTCAGATGCTCAAAGGCACCAGGACATGCAGGAAGAGGGCCGGCATCACCCAGAAATGCATTAGACAGATTCCCGTGGATTGGCTTTTAACTGCTCCCGTAGTATCCAAAGATTTCAACATGATTTCTGAAAAAAACTCAACTACCCTATTCAAGCTAAATTTAATGCTTCATCCATTACCTCCACAGTCAGCTTAAATCATCATGTTTTTAATTATTCCACTGGCACCACAGAATACTAAGTGACTAAAATTACCTTTCTAATTATTGCTCCCAGTGAAGCATAAGTCTCAAGATTCCCATTCTTCCAGAATTCTGCGAGTTTCCAGTACTCAAGAGTGTCTGATATATAAGAAAGATAACCAACAAGGACCTACTGCATAACACAGGGAACTCAATATTCTGGGATAGCCTGTATGAGAAAAGAATCTAAAAATGAATGAGTATATGTATATGGATAACTGAATCACTTTGCTGTATACTGGTGCTGTAACACCACATGGTAAATCAACTACTCGAATAAAATTAAAATTTAAAAAAAGATATAAATAAACATATTATCTTAAAAAAAAAAAGAGTATCTCTCCCTTTGCTGCAAAGTTAGTTCCCCCCAATACATTTTTTTTCCTAATTGAGTCCAAAATGCAACCATGGCAAGACTAAGTGGTTTTGATAGACCCACCGAAAGTCATAAACAAACATGTAATGACCTCCCACTGAAGACAACACCATCAATGCAATGTCTCCAAACATCTTTGAAATACCCAGTGATCCCTCCAGCAGAATCTCTTATGAGACCTAAAAACTACTGGCACAGAGGATAAATGAGTTTTACTTCTATCGTGAACATTATCTAACGTTCTTTAGAGGTTTTATGAAACCAGGGAATCATCATCCAATCCCTACTGTGTTTATTCTTGAAAACTTGGGCCTTGGTGTTACAGAGAGACCATAATTACACAGAGAAGTCCCCACGAGAGTAAATATGATCTCACCCACCGCAGAGGGATGGAGACAGCTCATTCCCACAGAGAAGTAAAAGGCAAGGGGAAGACAAAATTGTATGATTTTAGCGAAGTGTACAAAGAATTTGCTCATCCAGTGAGGAGGATATTACAGCGAATTCCTGATTTGCTTAACTGAGCAGACAAAATTAGATGTTCTCTGTGATGAAGCTAATTATTACAACTTCAAAGCTACAAATGGCCTTGGGGTGGAGTGGGAGTGTTACCAAACCAAACTTGGGTCTGCTTGCCAATCATTAAAGCCAATCTACTGACACCAGGTTGTGGTGAAGGAAAGGGCCGTGTTTATTACAGGCACCAAGCTAGTGCCTGTAAGGAGTCCAGATAGCTAGTGCTCAAAAGATCTGAACTCCCCAAAGGCTTTCAGGGCAAGGTTTTTAAAGACAGGGTGAGGAAGGGGGGTTGTGGGGTGTGTGATCAGCTCATGGACAGCCTTCTGATTGGTTGGTGGTGAGGTAATTGGGAGTCAGCATCACCAACCTTCTGGTTGCAACCGGTCTGGGGGGTCTACATGCTTGTGGGCAGCATGCAGATAGCTTCTTCCACCTGGTGGGGTTTACTATCTGCACAACAGCTCGAAGGACATGGCTCAGAATATTATATACAGCCGTTGAGGAGGAACTAAAGGTCCTTGACTTTGCTTAATGGCTAAAATATTATTATTTTGTCTTCCTTTCTTTCTGCATTTTCTCACTCCTCTGATTAAATTTATTCTTCAGAACTTGGGGAAGGCCTAGGAGGCTAAAGTTTTCTACAGACAAGAGGCAGGCAGAGGACACTAGGGAGGGGGCGATCTTTCCCGGGAAGGCCCTGCAGGGTCCCACTTGGTTACAGGGGGACCTAGAGCAGCCTCATTTTCAAGTGAAAAAACTGAAACCCAAAGAATTTGCGTCAATTCTCCCCACTTGGTGGAGAGCCGGCAGGGGAACGGTGCTCTTGATCATGCCCTTCAGTCCCCAGGTACTTAAGGGCTCCAGGAACTACCTCCTCACCTGCAGCCTCAGACACACAAGAGCTGCGACCCAGCCGGACAAGTGAACCCACTGCTTACAGTTCAGCTACAGCCGGATCCACCGAGGATAAAGGGTCTGGTCTTCCCATTACATTTGTCTCTGCACTTGGACGTCTACCTTTCTCCCTACACCGCTGTTTGTCCAGAAAGGTACAAAACTTTCCTTCCAAAATCATCCTCTTTGTGAACTCAGCCAGGCCAGAGGTCAGTTTTTATTTGTGGTCTAATCTTCCAGTTTGGCGCTCTAAAGACAATGTTATATTTTGTATTGGGTAAAAAGCTTCCCTGCACTTGGATTTCCCTTTAGTTTCCGAAGTTCATCCTCCTGAGGTTACCAGGAATCTCCGTGTTGCTAAGTCCAGTGGAATCTGATCCATCCTCTCCCATTTGACCATCTGGAGTATTTGGCGCTGCTGAGTACGATCCCCTCCTTCTTGAAACAACACCTTCTGCTGGTTTCCAGGAAAACTCTATTCTCTTGGTTTCCCTCCTACATTTTCCTCTCCATCTTCACTGCTGGCTCATCCTCCTCCACCCAGTCATTAAACGCTGCAGTTTCTCCAAGTTCACTTGCAGTTCACTCATCTCACACTCTCTTCATGCCCATGGCCACACAGTGACTCCCAAATCCCTAAATCCCAGCTCCATGGCTTTTCTGAGATCCTTATCTAGACAGTCAATTGCCTTCAGAGTCTCCATTAGGATATCAGAAATATACACTCCAAATTCAACACTATACACATCGAAATTCATAGTATTTCCCCCAAAACCTCATTCTCTTCCAGTGGTGCCTAAATGAGTGACTAAAACCACCATCCAACCATTTGGAGAATCGAAACCTGGGAATCCATCTACCATCAGCCTTCCTCTCTCTCACTCCCCATGACGATCCACTTCCAAGTCAAGGAGGACTTTCCTTCCCGGGTCTCCATCCGTCTCCATCCTCACCCCCCTCATCCTGGAGACCCTGCCACTGCCTGCCTCTGCCCCCACCTCCCAACCGGTTCCCCCAGACCTAGCTTGTCCCCTGCCTTTGCTCTCTACCTGGTTGATATAAAGTTCTTGACTGAATGCAAATCTGATCATGTCACCCTCTGCCTAAAACCCACTGGGAGCTCACCTTGGCCCCTTCCAAAGCCCACAGGCTCTTCATGATCTGCCCCTACCTTGGCCATCAGCGTCATTCGCTGAGACCTCAGGATCATGTGTTATCAGTTCTCCCCACCCCCACCACTAGCACGGGCCCCAGAGTACCAGCCTCCACCTGGAAGGCATCCCTCATCCTCTGACAAGTTAAATCCTATTTCTCCATCAGGTCTCGGCCAAAACATGACTCCCAAGACAGTCCTTCCTGAAGCCATGTCCAGGTCAGGGCCACTGACTGTGGTTTCACGGCCCCTCCTGCCCTCCCTCTGCAGCCCCTGCCACCGTTGTCCTTTTCCACTTGTGTCTGTGGTTATTTGGTTCTAGGTCCCTTGACTCTGAGCTCCTGGGGAGTGAGAACCATACCTGGTTGTACTGTGTCCTGTACCGAATCCACAGTGCCCCAGCCCAGGGCCTAGCACTTAGTAGGTGCTTCACAAACGTTTGTTGAATGAGTATCAGTGAGTGTTTTCCCCCTTTTCCTGCAGACTTCCGTGACATGAACTGGATCACTCAGGAGTGGAGAGTTGGTCTTTGAGTTACCATCCCAGCAGATTTTGCCCCCTTCAAGCAGCCCAGCATCACCAATGTCACCAACTATTTCCAGCTCCTCCAGCAGAGACAACTTGCCCTCCACACACAAGAGGAGCCCCGGATTCTGCCTACTGACTGGTCAAGCTAGAAACATTTTTCTGGGGACGTGATTGAAACCCCTGACACAAGTCAGTTTGTGGGTTTCATCAACTCACCTAATCCTGAGGCTTCAGGAGAATAGATCAGTGATATAGGTCACAGCTGTGCCCCGGGGCTCCCCATCTGCAAGCTCACATGAGTCACCCTGCAGTGCTGGAAAGAACAGTCTTGACATGGATTCAAATCCTTCAGCCAAGTAAGTAATAAAATGATAAAAGTTCACATTGTCATATTCAGCAACAGGCTATAAATTTGTAAGTGTATTTTGGAATTAAGTTCCTGCTCTTAAATTTAAAAAGATACTCAGTCCCCTTAAAATTTTTTTTAATTTTAAAAACAAATGATTCTCTTTATCCTCTGCAAAGGGAAAAGTTAGGACACCTGACTCCTGGAGAGTTAACTTTGCTGGGACAGCAAAGAAGGATCCGTGAGCAACATGTACATTCAGGGGGCGGGGGGACGGGGGGTTGGGTGGTGTCACACTAGTGTTGCAGCAAAGATAGAAATGAGACTTTTCTGATAAACAAGGAAAATAAAGAAACAATGAACAGGTTGGGGAAACAGCATAAACAGGCCTGAAAGAGCTAAGCCATCTTGGTTATCCTTTAGCTGTTACTACTAACAAACACTTGTAGCTGGACTTGTCCTTCACAAAGCTGGTTACTCTCTGACTCCATATGAATTACCCTTTGCACCTGGCATTTCTTCTCCCCCTGAACTCCCTTGTAGCGCTCTTCATTTCAGAAGGAAGGTCATGGCCAATAACTTCAGGGACACCAGACCCGGTTGCTGAGCCAACTGACGCAAGCTTTGGCCATGAATTTGCAGAAGAAAAGAAATGCAAGGCCTTAATTACTTTGAGCCTTATTACCTACCCCAGACCACAAGCCCTGGGCTATATCACCTTTCCCTATTCCCCAGGGAAGGGGAGCACAGTTCTTGAGGCGCTAGCCTGCCGTGTTTTCTCCTTTGCCAGGCAAAGATGAAAGCCATTTTTCTCTTTCCTCCAAAACTCTGTCTCTGTATTTCTTTTCAGCATCGGTGCACAGAGAGCCAAGATTTTTGGCATCACTAGTCAGAGTGCCTCACTACAGTCAAAGAGATGGTTCCATTATTGTTGGTTATACAGACACTTGTGTTTCCACTGGGTGGCCTCTAAACACTTGACCTCGGGAAAGAACGTTCCATCTCTATCAGGATAAAAACTTTAAAAAGAGGGAAAAAAATTTAAGAAAAAAGAGAATTTCAGATTGGAAGGGATCCAGATCTTTCAGCCACAGTGAAGTCACTCAGCATGGCGCCGTCTCAGAAAGCAGGCCTACTGTATTTGCTTTCCTCTGTTTGACTTACTCCCTGACGTATGCCCTCAAGGTTCATCTGTGCTGCTACAAATGGCAGCATTGCCTTATTTTTCATGGCTGAATAATATTCCATTGTGTGGCTAGACCCCCATGTCCTTTATACATTCCTCTATCCATGGACACTTACGTAGTTTCCATGTCTTGGCTGTTGTGAATAACGCTGCAGTGAACAGGAAGTCTTGCCACTTGCAAGAACGTGGGTGAAACTTGAGGGCATTATGCTAAGTGAAATAGGTCAGACAGAGAAAAACAAATACTCTATGAATCTTAAAAAGTCAAATCCATAGAAACAGAGAGTAGAGTGGTGGCTGCCAGGGGCTGGGGGAAACGGGGAGATGCTGGTCAAAGGGTACAAACTTTCAGCTATAAGATGAATAAGTTCTGGGGTCTAATGTACAGCATGGTGACTTTAGCTAAAAATTCTGTGTTGTATACTTGAAATTTGCCAAGAGAGTAGATCTTAAATGTTCTCACTGCCAAAAAAAGAACATGGTAACTATGTGAGGTGATGGGTGGGTTGACTAACTTCATCATGGTAATCATTCCACAATATACAAGTGTGTCAGATCAGCACATTGGACACCTCAAATGTATACAATTTTATTTGTCAATTATACCCCAATAAAGCTAGGAAAAAGAAAGCATGCTATACAAAAATATAAAATAATATTATCACAATCATTCCAATATTTGAAGTTTGTCTGTAAATGCAAACAACAAATTTGGAATATTGCAGGAACACAGACGTTCTTCATAGCCTAGGAAAGTGGAGCAGCTAAGCTTCTCTTCATTATCAGGATTGAACAGCACAGATCTCACACTTTAGATGTGCTTATCCCCCTTTTACAGATGAGGAAATTGACACTCAGGGAGTTAGTTAAGTGGTTCTAAAGGTACAAAAGACATAAAAGGCTGAGTGATGCTGAGGAGCACGGATTCTAAAGTCAGAGAGCACAGGGCACCCCTGATCCACCCCTCACTGGCGGGGGGGGGGGGCAGGGGGCGGGGCACGTCCAGGGGCTCTAAGCCTCGGCTTCTAGGCCACAAGATGAAATAATCTTACAGAGCTCGCTGAGCTGTGTCACTTCCCACGTGACATAAAGCACTTCTCACAGGAGCTGGTGCATGGTAAGTTTTTGAAAGATTTAACCATGTTTAAAAATCACCTGGACAGCCTGCTAAAAATTAAGTTATCCAGGACCTTCGTCCTGAAATCCTGATTCACTAGGTCTGGGCGAGAACCCAGGAATCAATGTTTTGACAAGCACTGCAGGTGGTTTGGAGAATCCCTGTTAGTGCCTCCGATGCACCTAATTCCAAAGTCCACTTGGCCTCCCCAGGAAGCAATGTCTTCAGGGCGTCCCTGTTTGTGATTTGTTTCCCCTGATGTTCCAAAGGTGCCGAGTGTTCCAGCCTAGCACCTTTCTGAGTGTTACTTTCATCCACATCAACTTTAAAGGACTTCACATTTGTGTCCTACCAGCTCTCCTGAGTCACAATATTTTTCACGATGCTGATCCTAACTTTCAGTGTCCCACAGACATGACTGGGCCACCGTGACCTTCATTCACCCTTCAAGAATTTGACCCTGACCTCTCTAGACTACACCCTGTCTCCCGCATTCCTAGAGAGGGTCAGAGCACCTCAGGGAGAAGCTGTGTCTCCAATCTGTTCTTTTTCTTTCCACCCCCAAACCAGAAGACCTTAAGCCCCACACATCAAACAGGCAGTTTGTGAAATCTGCTGACGTTACTACGAGGTAACTGAGCCACCTTCAGAAATATGAAGACCTGAAACCAAAGACTCTATTTTTTGTAATATATACCCAAAGCCTTCTGGAAAAACAAACCGTACAACCTTATTTTCACCCTATTGTGTTTGGAAAATGGGGCTTGGGAACTGAAGCAAACACTCCAGCATTCCAATGCAGCACCGTCTACCACAATCTGGGCAGTGAAATCTCTCTCCTTTGGGTTTGAGCTGCCCTCCAGGAGTGATAAACTCAGCGTAATATGGGCGTTCGTTCTGAGAAGCAAACAAAAGCCACCAGGCAAACCAATGGGTTTTTTCCTAGGGTTTGTTTATGCAGCTTTTCTTTAATGGCCAAGTGATCTGACAATAGAACAACAGAGCTGTTCATATTGTAAATCAGACATTCACTTTGAATGAGGCTCTTTGAAGCCTTCAGTGGGTCAATTTGTAAACAGAGAAACACCAGGAAGCTGTCGGAATAGGCAACATCTCTCTACTGTGCAGCAGACCTGAGAACTGGAAAACCAAAATTCATCACTCCTTCGATTTGTAGTAAATTCAGTTCTGTTTACATATTGTAAGACAACACTCTTTTCTATCAATAAAACACACCCGGAAGTGTCACAATCTCCTTCTCAGAGAAGGTAGTGACTGAGTATTCAGGTTATCAAACTAGCACCAAATCCTGCCGCCTCCTGTCAGACAGGCAGGGAGAGACACAGCCCTGCCCCTGCGCCTGGTTCCCCAGCCAAGGCCAATAATCCCTTTTGTAGGAACAGCAGACCTTGTTTCTCTTGCCTTGGATCAACCAGTGGTGCAGGTGTATGTGTCCCTTGGGGCCAGGACTCATTCATCTGTGTCCCCAGGGCCTGGCACAGAGCAGGACACACAGTTTTTGTTCAGTCGAAACAATAAAAGCACACAGGAAATGAGACTGAATTCTTTTACCCAACAAAGCTACTTCATATCTTCCTGGGACTAACATCCTTTAAATGGCACAGCTCCTAAAAACTACGATTTTTATTTCCTACAGAAAGTGCTTTTTAAATCTAACTTTAGATGTGTGTTTAAATATTGTTGCTAGAAATGGACACTTAAGCCTCAATATTTCCGTCAGTAGGGAAATGGTTATATACAGCAATAAATTCATAGTATAGCATTATACGCAAAAGTTGAAGAGAATGTTAATCTCTATGTCCTAACATGGAAAGATCTTTAAATATAATGTTTTTTCTGAAGACAGAAAAATACAGAAATATAAGTGGGGTGTTATCTCATTTTTTTAGGTAAATGATTCATGTATTCAGTAGATGAAAATAAATTTGCTGGGGACTTGTATAATTTTAATAGATATTAAAACAGTTGCCCCACTCCCATCACACACGTGCATAAATCTGATCACGTTAGTAGAAATGAAGAGAGAAGGAGAGGCGTCCTGGTCTTATCCAAAAGGGATGCTTGGAAGAGGGGGTGAGTCCAGCCCAGTCCACAGGGAAGGTCAGAATCTGTCTTACGGTGAAAAAAGGAAAAAGGGAGAAAAAGAAACTTCAAAGAGGGATGATTTGCAGTTATCCTGGAGGATGGGAAGGGAGGCAGGGGTGAGCCTTGAGCAGTGAGGATGCGGGAAGGAGGAAACAGGTCCTGGAAGCAGGTCCCTCTTGGAGGCGAGTCAGACGGTCTCCGGAGACAAGCACCCACCGCCCTCCGTTGACCTCCCCGCCGCCCTTCCTCCCATGGTCCCTTGAACACCTCAGCAAAGTCACTGGTGTGCAGTGACTCCACAAGTGCAGCGAGGGAGGGGCCAGGCTGAAGGACCCACGGGGAGGGAAGTGGGTGGAGCTTCCAGTGAGCATGGCTCCCTGGAGGCACCTGGTGCAGGTACAGCAGGAGAGGCAACGTGGGGACCGGGACCGGATGACAGTGTGAAGGCAGGACCCGAGCGTCCTTATCATAAGCCAAGGGCAATTCACAAGCAAAGTGATTTCATGAGGCTAAGCCATTTTTAGTCGATTCCATCACTTGGCTAATCTAATTGCAACTTGCTTCCGAAGATGCTGGCCGGCTGGCAGGCAGACCCTGTCCAGGTGCAGCCTCACTCTCACAGGCTGTGTCATTGTTGCAATGCCTTCCATCCCACCAGGTGACCCTGCCAGCCGCCGTGAACGTGGCCCATAGCCGGGCTTTGGAAGGAACGATGGCTGTAGGGACACTCCTGACCGCAGGCTCTTCCACGGCCACGACCAGTCATCCAGCTACCCACAGACAGCCTGAACTCAAATCATCTTTCTGCAGAGGTGCCTTTAAAAAGTTTTACTGGCACTATTGCTTTTTTACTTCTGGTAATTGCTTTAGAAGAACAAAGCTCTTTGTTTAAGGGGGGCCCAGGGATCTCATAATTGCCATGAGGCACACGAGAGGTTCCTAGACTTTCTAAACAGTTTCTCTTTTAACATTAAATATTAAATTCCTAATGTTTGGCCAAAATGTAGATGCTCCCTTGGGAGGGGGAGGGGATGCTCTCAAGAAGATCGCAGAGGCTGGTAAGTGATACCTCCCAGTCGCTCGCCTCAGAAACACAAAGCACAATCACACCCTGGGTGGGCGCGGGCTGACCTGTGCCCCGAACCCAGCAAGGCTGTGCTGGAAACCCAACAGGCTCCCACCTTCCAGCGGCATCTGGGGCTTCAGGCTGCCTGAGCCTGTTCCCACGCTGCAGCAATGACTCACCTATCCAGCCAGCGATTCATGTGTGGAATCAATTCTTGCAGGAGTATTTCCAGAATCTGCAGGGGCTCCAGGCCACACCATGCAGGGGCCACCTCCTTAGCTCTTCTTTCTCCTTCAATAGTTGAGATCTCTTTTTCCCCGAATTTTCCATCTGTAAGTAACAGTAATTTCAGGGACACTCAGTATGACAACTGGAACCTCAGAAATGCAGAGGAGACTCTAAAATGAAGCCCTTTAGCCTAAGGGGGCAGACACCCCTCCCACCACCTCCTCCAGGATTTGGGGAGCCATGACCCAGGCGTGCAAAAGAGGAGACAGGGCAAACTTCCACGTGCCCTTTCCAGACACAAGGCCAATTTTCAAAATAATGTCTTACTTGGACAGAAAGTCTATGCTGTGATAAAAGGTCATCTGCTCACAATTTTATGATAGAGAGACCTCAAATCTACAAACAGTAGGAATCTCTGCTCTGGGCTAACTGGTCACTCACTGCACGGGAGACAATGCACACAGTCCAGGAAGCTGGGCTTCTAGGACATTCAGGATAACAGAGGAAAATAACAGAAACCGAAAACCAATAAAACCAAACTTCTCCACCTGGCTCTCACGCTGCGCTAACCAGTTCTGCACTATTTCTGCACTAATTAAGTAATTCCATCTTATCTTTGCAGAATGGTCTACAGGGAGTATTTAATCTTCACATATGAATTAGGCGTTATTAGCACCATTAAAAGCCAAGGACACTGGGAGGAGACTGCACCAGGTCCCTCTAGTTCTCAAAACTACACAGGACCCCTTCTCCAAAGAACCTAAAGCGACCAAAACAGAAGCCCCCAAGGTGGCAGCAGTGACTGGACAGACACCTGCGTTTTCCATCGGCAACAACAACCCTGACGTGTAACTCATGTGGCCGCATTTACAAGGGAGGGAACAATGCTCCGTTATCGTTTGGGGACAGGACGAAGGACTCTGTCACCTAGCTTCTTTCGCCTGCCTGCTCACGCCAGAAACAATTTGAAGGAAACCTTCCTCCACAGTCCGAGGTAGAACTGGGGTCTACCAAAGTCATACATTCCCAGAGACCCCTGCACACAAGCCCCTCTTGACCTGCTGGGCCTGAGGGTTGGAGGGGCATCTCTACCAAGGAAAGGGACAAAGAGAGGGATGTCGGGGTCCCCTCTCCAAGACAAAGGAGGCACATCACCCTGAGATCCAGGCTGGCTGTGTCAACCTCCAGGGTTCCCGGACAATCACAAGCATCTGCGAGTTTAGGTTTCACGGGATGGAGAAGGCACCAGCTTAGAGGAACCAGTGCCGAGACCCCACCCTGGGGTGCGACAGTGGGAGGACAGGACCAGGCCACCCCGGATTCCCGGGGGAATTAAAGTCACTTGCAAGCATTTGCCTTTGCTGGGGCAGAAAAGGAGTGACAGGGAACCAACTCTGACATTTTATCTCCTTTTAAGAAAACACATTACATCTGGTGTAAGTTAAGGCGTGTCATTTTTCAATCCAAGACATTTTTATAATAGAACTTGGACTCTACTAATAACCAGTTACAACCTGCTACTCCTTGTGGTGACAGGCAGCTCACATCAGGACACACAGACACACTGGCTGCAGGCGCCCAGACCGGCATCTGCACCAAGAAGCACCTGCCACCCTGTCGGTCTCTCATCGAGGTTAGAAGAGGTTCAAGACCACTTCAAACTCCAGCTTTAGCCAGGACGGTGCTCAGCAGCTCCACGCTGGGGGCGGTCCATCCACAAAACAGGAGGAGGTTGGGACAAAGGAGATTCAGCCATCCCCCGCTTCAGCGCCTTGTTTTAAAGATGACAAAACTCAGGCCCTGAAGGAGCCCAACTTAATCCAAAGGGGCTGCAACTGTACCCAGGGGGCTGTGTGATTAAGTGGGGCTCCCACCAGGGCCTCCCCTCCTCCCTTCCCTTCCCCCCTCCTCCCTCCATCCCTCCCCTCCCCCACGCCCCGACTCCCGCCCCAGTTCGCAAGGGGTGAATCCAGTTCCAAAAGGAAAGTGAGGACCCCAGTAACGGAAGGACCTCAGCAGTGTGGCTTTGCCGTGGTTTAGATGCGTGTTTGCGGGAACAGAAGCGGTACGACTGGTGTGGCCCTGTGGCTTCGATGAAACAAAAATTATTAATAGGAAACCATTTATTTCCACTCCACCTCCTGATGGCGTAAATGAACTTTTGGCAGCTGGTTCCACTTTGCTTTGCTAATGCCAATTTTAAAATGAGTCCACAGGTCGCTGTGTGAGGCCGCGCCCCAGGCCCCATCGCTGACACCGTCCCCGCCCGGTGCCACGCGGCCCTACTTGTCCTTTCTCCAGGCTCCTCCATCTGGGGTTCTCTTTTAAAACACTCCTGTGAGGCTAAAGGCTTTAAGTAACTCGCACCAAGGTTATAGTTATTTTTTCAGATATTTTCCTCTTGACTTGAGGAGCCTGGGTGACGTGAGAATAGCAGGAACTGGATAGGATGGATTTGTCAGCAAAGGGAAAGGCGGGCTGAGAAACCCCTTTACAGCTGGACCTGGAGCCGGCCCGGCCCTGGACCCCGCCAGCAGGTTGAAATGGCCCCGCTCATGCTGGATGAAGGCAAAAAGGACAATTGGGCCTTCACCGTGGAGAGGCCCCGGAAAGGACCCACCGCACACACACAGCAAAGGGTTGGGAAAATGACACACCCTGGTGGAAGTTGTTAACCTCGCCACTCTCACACTCAGGGAAAGCGGAAGTGGGACCTGGGCGAGGCACGTGCTCAGTTCATGAAAAACACGATGTTTTCACCCCATGTCGTCCGCAGCAAGACTGAGGATGAATCGGATAACTCACATAAAGTGGCCAGATTTGTCGAGGAGCAAAGCTACCAAAATTCTCTGAAGAAAAAAATAGATAACATGGAAAGCCCTCTGTCTACTTGACAAAATGAACTGGAGTTCAAAACCTCCCCACAAAGACTGCTAAACATTTAAAGAAGAAGTAATACCAACGAACACAAAGCTTTCCAGAAAACTGCAATGTCAGGGATACTTGTCAACTCGTTCACTGAGGCCAGCATGACTCCAGTATCAAACCCAGACAATGATTTTATGATAAAACTACAGATTGATATGCCTCATGGATAAAGATACAAAAATTAGAAACAAAATTTCAGCAAATCAAGTCCAATGATACATGAGAAGGATAATATATCATGACCAAGTGGGCTTTACCCCAGGAACGCCAGGTTGCTTTAACATTAAAAATATATATATATATATAAAATTCATCATATTAACAGTCTAAAATAGAAAAACCATATGATTAGGTCTCTAGATGCAGAAAAACATTTGAAAAAATCCGAAATCTCTTATTAATTAAAAGTCTTGTCAAATAAGAAGTAGAAGGGAACTTTCTTAACCTGATGAAGAGTGGCTATAAAAAACCTGCAGCTTAGGGCAATGAAAACACTGTGATACACTAATGGCGGATACATGTCATTAGACATCTGTCCAAACCCATAGAATGTACACCACCGAGAGTGAACTATAATGTAAACTATGGACTTTGGGTGATGGTCATGTGTCAATGTAGGTTCACCAATTGTAACCAGAGCACCATCTGGTGGGAGACAGATGTGGACAGTGGGGGAGGCTGGGGGGGGGATGGACAGGGCCGAGGGTATATGGGAAATCTCTGTACCTTCCTCTTAATTTTGCTGTGAACCTAAAATGGCTCTTAAAAAATTAAGTCTTTTTAAAAAACCTACAGCTAACACAATCCTTAAACGTGATATTTAATGGTAGAAAACTGTACACTTTCCCATTAAGGTCAGGAAAAGGCAAGAATGTCCATTGTTGTCACCGAGTCTAAGCTCGCTCTGCTCACCGCACAAAAGGCCAGTAAATTGAGAGACGAGGTGTTGAGGCAAGGAATACAGCTTTATCCGGACAGCCAGCAGACCGAGAAGATGACAGACTAGTGCGTCCAAAAAACCATCTTATCAGGGTTTGGATGCCAGTTTCTTTCATAGAACAGAGAGGGGGAGGAGATGAGGAAGTAAAGTCAAAAGGCCATACGTTTTGCAAATATCCCCTGGAATGGCCAGCCTTGGGGAGGGGATGTGTTACTTCCTTCTTTCTTGCAGCCATCCACAGGTGGACAGGGTCAGGATGTACAAAGGCACTTTGGTTTAACATTCAGGCAGCGGGGGCAGGGTTCGGGAGGCAGGCCATTATATATCGACAGTATCCTTTTAGTGAACAAAAGCAGCGGGAAGCAAAGGTTAAAGTAAAAGAAACAGATCCAAGATGGACTCAGGATTGGCTCTTTCCTGTTACATTGTCCCCACTTGTATTCAACTTTGTACTGAAATTACGAACCTGTGCAATAAGGCAAGGCAAAAAAGTAAAATTCATGTAGACCGAAAAGAAAAAGGAAAACATTCTTTATTCACAGACAGTATGACTGTCTACGTAGAAATCCTATGGAATCTCAAAAAAAAGCCTCTAAGAACTCCAGGAGAGTTTAGCAGTGCTGCTGTAGATGAGCCACACATCCATCAAACAGTCAACAGATAAACAACGAACTAGTTCTCAGCAGTGAAAGGAGTGAAACATCTACACACTCAACAAGATAGGTGACTCTCAAAATAATTAAGCTGAGTAAAACATGCCAACACCCCCAAAACAGTGCATGCCATGTGATTCTATTTGCATCAATATCTAGAAAATCCCAACTAACATACAATATATATATTAATCCCTACTAATGTCAATATAATATAGTGACAAGAAGCATGCTAATGATTGCTGGGGGGCGGGGGGCAAGTGGGGCCGGAGGGAGGGATCACAGCAGGGTGCGCTGAAGCTTGAGAGTGGATTTGTTCATTATCCTGGTTGTGGTAACGGCTTCCTGGGTGTAGACTGTGTACGTCAAAACCTAAAGTGCCCAAGTATGTGTGGTTTAGTGTATGTCAATCACACCTCAGTAAAGCTATTTTTCTTATAAAAGTCCACCGTGTCAGCGAGGGCTTCTCTGCCACTGACCCTCTCACTTAAAATTGCATTATGGCCCCCCCGGCACTCCACCCTGTTCTCCTCCTCAGTCTCCTCCTAAATCCTTCTCCATAGATTTCTCACTTCCCAATCTAGCATAATTTATTTTTTTACACCGTATTTACTGTCTCTTCCCAGCCATCCCACTACACCGTGAGCTTCCTGAAGGCTCACCGTGACCTCTGTTTTCTTACTGACGAGTCCGTAGCAACCAGAAGAGAACCTGAATGAGGAATGAATGAATGAATGAAGGCTTCTTTGTCTCTCTCCCACATCCTCTGTTAACACAGAATGAGTCCTCATGCCTAAACTTTGAGCTGACAGGAAAAATCCAGAAATAAGGATTCTATGTGTATTTCTCTATTAATTGTGCTAATCATTCAGCCTTTTGGGGTTTCAACGTTCTCACTTACGTTGAGAAATTTTACCAGGCAATCTCCATGATCTAAATGTTGGTTATTTGTAATGTGCTCTCAAAACTAACCTACAGATTTGACAAAATTGTAAAGATTTAGCAAATTATAGTATATTCATGTGCTATAGTTCTATGTAACAACTTTTTAAAATGAAGTAGATTTATATGAACTGATTTGAAAAAAAAATCCATGTCAAATACTGTTAAGCAAAAAGAGATGCTGTCAAAAGATGTGTACGGTGCAATCCAGTATAGTAAAAATACCACAAAACCACGTATGTCACATGCTTGTGGTCAGAGGGACACAGAAGAAGACAGTGCGGTGTGATGGCCAAGCTGTCAGCCGTGGTTACTCCAGGGGGCAGCCAGAGGGCAGGGGAGAGTGTCACTTAATTCATACACTTCAAAACCAGAAGAGTGAAAAAACATCTACTTTTTGCATTTTTGTTTTTTCTAAAATTTTCTATTTCCATAAAGCTTTTTTTTCTTTAACATTTTTAATGAAACCCTGGCTCCTGACCTCCCATCTCCACTTGTATTAGGAAGGCCTGCCTGACTCAGGCTGCAGAATCAAGGCTCTCAGCACTGTTTCTCTGGGCCTGCGTATCCCACTGAAACCACTAGAGGAGTGGACTGGGCCACGAATGACCAAGAGCCTGAGGCCATCACAACACGTCCCCAGCCAGGCGCCGGAAGCCCAGACAGTCCAAATGCACATGTGGCAAGTCCATGACAAATAGCTTTTCTTTATCGATTTTCCTTACCGAGAAAGGAACCAGGCTTGTAAAACCCAGGACGCACCTTCCAAGCGCTGGCCTAGAAACACTCTCTCCTAACACACTGTCAAGGGCAGAGCACCCTCCCAAACCTCATTACTTTCCAGACAGCAGGGTGGGCTGACTTCATTCCACAGAAGGAAGAACAGGCTCTGGAAACAACCAAGTCCAAGTGTTCCTCGCCGTTGCATTTGATTTCATTTAGATAATTCCTGGAGCGGTGCATCCTCCCTTTCTCACTGACCATTTTGTCTAAAGTAAATGAGCAGGTAATATATCACACTCCTGACTCCAGACAGGTTCCCCAGGAAAAATGCAGTGCAACGAAGCCCCCTTTCATCACTGTGCGGTTGCTCTAGCCTGAGGCACACGGCTAATCACACCAGCTTCTAAATTCTGAAGTCACCTACCACCTCCCTGTTGATGGGTGTTGGGCTTTCACCTGTCCCCATGGCTACAGCCACCACTGGGTGAGAACGGGGTGTGTGGTATGAAGGCACCAGTCCCAAAGGCTGGCTTCATGTTCCACACCTGTGCCAAGCTCCTTGCTGAACTGCATTTACCGTGTTCCCTAAAGTGTGCTCACTCTGGAGAAGAAATAAGTTCCCTCATCCCACAGAATGGAGAAGGGAGGGGAGAAGAGGGGGCGACTTCCCTGGTGGCGCAGTGGTTAGGAATCCGGCTGCCAATGCAGGAGACACGGGTCCGAGCCCTGGTCCGGGAAGATCCCACATGCCGCAGAGCAACTAAGCCTGTGCGCCACAACTACTGAGCCTGTGCTCTAGAGCCCGTGAGCCACAACTACTGAGCCTACATGCCACAATTACTGAAGCCCGCGTGCCTAGAGCCCGTGCTCAGCAAAAAGAGAAGCCACTGCAATGAGAAGCCCGTGCACCACAACGAAGAGTAGCCCCCACTCGCTGCAACTAGAGGAAGCCTGTGCACAGCAACGAAGACCCAGTGCAGCCAAAAATAAATAAATAAATTTATTAAAAAAAAAAAAAAGAAGAAGAAGACGGGGTGGGATCACTGGAAAGAGAAGGAGGGAAGTGCAGGTCTGTGATCTAGAAGGCAAGGTTTCCCATTTTTTTATGATCAGCTGGTGGCTATCAGTGTTCATCCGAGATCTACCTGGGCCTGGACAGCAACCATGTTATTATAGCAAGATAATCCAACTTTGGGGTGTTATATTTTCAACAGCAGCATTAACTCCAGCTGAATCCAGCCTCTGAAAGCAACGAGAGCCAGGCCATTTAGAATATTAGACCTTTGTTATAAGCATATGGCATGTTAAGAAGTCCAATTTCATCAAAGGACAAAAGCCAATGGCTTCGTTGATGGAATCCATGTCCTCTTTGGTCACACAGCCTCCCAAAACTTGATCTCCCTTAGATTTGAGGCACCTTAAATATCAGTCTGCAATCTGGACACAAATTACCTGCAATCTCCATTTCTAAACAAGAGAATAAATTAGTTTTAGTATTCTTCCCCCAACCCTCTCTAGACACTACTTCCCTTGATATCTCAAGACTGGCTCCTTTTTTGTTGTTGTTGTTGTTATTTTAGCGTTTATCTTCTCCAATTGCTTTGTTTACAGATGAAGCAAATTGAAGAACAGAGAGGCTTAACGATTGTCCCAGGTCATGGCAGAGTCTAGATTTAAATTCAGGTCATTGGACTTCAAGTTCAGTGTCCCTGCCACCATGTGACAATAAGGCACATTGTAACAGGAACATCAAATAGATTCCATCTTTCATGACAACTCTAATGAATTTGTAGTGGCTGCCTGGATGAATATGTTGAGAAGGAGATTTCAGATTAGAGCTTCAATAGAATAATCTCACTAGAGTCCTATCCTGGGTTTTATAACTTCCTTGGCCAGGAGACGGCTTATCTTCTAACAGAAATGCTGGGGAAACAGAGGTGCTTCAGCAGAATATTTCAAAGGCACCCTTGGACTAGACCTTTGCCAGGTGGCTGTCTTTTCCTCAGCTTGGATGAAGGGAGATGAATGAGGGAAAAAAACTCAGTGGATGACTCTTTCTTGGATGCATTACCTGGTTTCAGGACTTAATGAAGCTCAGGTTCTTGAGGTCTCATCACAGAAAGAATTCAATGAGAGACAAAGTGATAGTTAAGAAGTGGATTTACTTAGAGAGAAACACACTCCACAGACAGCGTGTGGGCCATCCCAGAAGGTGAGTAAAAGATTCATTGGATCTTTTTTTTTTTCCATTGGATCTTTTAAAGGAAAACTAGAATGACCTTTCAAGCTGTAACAAAACAACTCATATTATGATGTTTATTATTTGTGTCTATGAGTTTATGCTTACATGTGAATTTTATAGTACATAAGAAGCCATATTATAAAAAGTAAAAGGTGAGTGAAACCATAGGGATACTGAAACATCTGATATTCTACATCTAGGACAAGTTTGTTTCCCACTTCTAGAAGAGGGCGAGCACACCCTTACTGAGTTCTGACCATGGACTTAGGGGGTGCAGATTAGTTGACATTGTCCTTTTGTCCTTTGAAATTGTTCGTGATGTTTGTTGTACTGTGCTTTGTTTCTCTAATCCACTCTGTGAGCACACAGATGACTATATAATAGGTATGCTGATTACTTCTGCCTTTCCAGACACATTTCTCATTTTCTTTCATCGTTTCCCCGTATCTCATCTGCCAGGCACTTCCTACCTGCGCTGATCACCTAATTTACATCCTTAACCTTTCCTTAGTCCTAACACTTGAATTTATACCTCAGTGGAGCCTGTCTGCCAAAAAATATCATATCACTTTTTTCAGAGTTTTTTTTTTTTGTCTTTAAAAGTTGGAAAATAAAGTGGCATGGATAAACAACTCTTTTTTTTAAATTAATTTATTTTGGCTGCGTTGGGTCTTTGTTGCTGTGCGCAGGCTTTCTCTAGTTGCGGTGAGAGGGAGCTACTCTTCATTGTGGTGCACGGGTTCTAGGCGTGCAGGCTTCAGTAGTTGTGGCTCACGGGCTTAGGTGCTCCGTGGCATGTGGGGTCTTCCCGGACCAGGGCTCGAACTCATGTCCCCTGCATTGGCAGGCAGATTCTTAACCACTGCGCCACCAGGGAAGTCCCAAACAACTCTTTCTTAATATGAGATGGATTACAAATCCTCCAGCATCACTGAGGAGATAAAGGAGACCGGAAAGGGCTTACCTTAAGTGCAGATGACACAGTAATTTATTTTAAAAGTGCTGGCTCTTTTTTTTTTTTTTTTTTAGTATTTATTTATCTATTTATGGCTGTGTTGGGTCTTCGTTTCTGTGCGAGGGCTTTCTCCAGTTGTGGCAAGCGGGGGCCACTCTTCATCGCGTTGCGCAGGCCTCTCCCTATTGTGGCCTCTCTTGTTGCGGAGCACAGGCTCCAGATGCGCAGGCTCAGTAGTTGTGGCTCACGGGCCTAGTTGCTCTGCGGCATGTGGGATCTTCCCAGACCAGGGCTCGAACCCGTGTCCCCTGCATTGGCAGGCAGATTCTCAACCACTGCGCCACCAGGGAAGCCCAAAAGTGCTGGCTCTTTATCACTTGGGTAAGGTATAGCCTCCCAGCAATTGTTTCCCAGGGTCTAAAAGACTCTCTACAGATACATGACATCAAGAAAATTGTCCCAAGAGACAGAACTTTCAGAGGACAACTGAAGGGGTCCCGAGGGATGTTTGGGGGTGATCTGCAGCAAGTTCCTACACCACATGGCCCCGGTTATGGGGCAGCCACCCCCGTCTCTCCCATGGATTCGCTCAGTGGGCTGCAGGTACGCAGCGCCTGTTCTCTAAAGACAAGGCTGCCGAGGCCTCCTCTTCCCCTAAAATCCTGTTAGTTGAATTACTTTAGATTTGCTCATGGTGTATCTTTCAACACATTTGGAAATGCCTACGTCTGATGCAGGGTTTGCTGATGCAAATGTTGGAGTTTCATAAGCAACCTGGGAAAATCACAACACAGAGAAGCAACATAAAACCACAGCTTCCAGCTCCACCTTAACTTCAAATAAATAAACTTAGAGATCCGCGCAACTTAGGCCTGGCCTCTGCTGTTGGGGTGACTGTCAGGGTTACTCACTGGGGTCTGAGCAACCTCCAAAGCAGGCCAGAGCCCCTACCCTGAGAGCGCTCACAGTAGAAAAGGGAAACAGGTGGGCACGGCCTTCCTCCTGAGGGAGAATCAGATGAGGTCAGTTCTCCGGGCCGTGCTGGGCGGTGAGAACCAGCAAGGGTGGCAGCCGCTGCCGGAGAGGCTTTGGGTTCCGTCACAGGGAAACGGAGGCGCATGTAAGCCCTAACTAGACAGGGCGCCTCAGCCCCGCAGGTCCCCCGGGAGCACGGCCTCTGGAGACTTAGGAAGGGACGGGTGCGCGGGGCCCTGCAGGATGAGCTAGACTAAAGCATTGAGGGAGCGGGGAGGGAACACGTGACGTCAGAACAGGGATGGACCCCACCCCCGAGGACAAGAGACTAGCAGCCCCACCGTGCACCCACGCGAGGAAGCGGAGGGCCGTGGGGACCAGGGGCCCCCGGGATGGGATAGCTCAGCGGTACGCAGCGAATGTTGGCTGTGGTTGCCCCAGAGGAGGGGGGCGGGGGTGCTGGGAGCCTGGGGTGGGAGCAGATTTATGTTTTACCATCTGCATTTTTTAAACATTTGAACACACGGTGGCGTAGGTGGGGAGAGAACCGGGGTCTAGACCTGAGGCCACAGGCTGCTGTCTCCTCCTCAACTTCATCAGAAATGGACTAAAGAAGTGGGACCAAAGAGGCAAAAGAAAGCAAAATTTGGGTGAAGCAAGTGGGGCAGGGGTGTTGGAAGAAATAAGTCTGTTATTTTCATATAAAAGAAATGACAGGGGACTTCCCTAGTGGCGCCGTGGTTAAGAATCCACCTGCCAATGCAGGGAACATGGGTTCGAGCCCTGGTCTGGGAAGATGAAGATCCCACATGCCGTGGAGCAATTGAGCCTGTGAGCCACAACTACTGAGCCCGTGTGCCACAACTACTGAGCCCGTGTGCCACAACTACTGAAGCCCGCACGCCTAGAGCCCGTGCTCCACAACAAGAGAAGCCATCGCAATGAGAAGCCCATGCACCGCAACGAAGAGTAGCCCCCGCTCGCCACAACTAGAGAAAGCCCGCGCGCAGCAACGAAGACCCAACACAGCCAAAAATAAGTAAATAAATAAATTTATAAATTTGTAAAAAAAAAAAAAAAGACAGGTATATTACAGGTTGCTCATGAAAACTGTAATTTATCAAAAACAAACATTCCTCAAAAAAAGAGAAACAATAATATCGAAATAATTTTCAAAATTTGTGCTGCTTTTCTAGGCCACATAATTCAGCATTCAAAAGAAGGAGAGCGAAGATTATTGAAATCACATCTCCAAGGCAGATTCAACTTCTTGGAAGAAAACGTGTGCTCATGCCAGTGAGGGCCGGGATTCTCAGCAGGTGACCGTAGTTGTCAGACAACAGACACCCCGGGACGTCCCGGGCTGACCCAGGGCAGCACAGGAAGACCCCCAACCCACTTCTGAGCCCGGGACTCCCCGGCGCGGTGCCTGTGGTTATCTTCCAAGCGGGACACCAGCTGGGAGGGAAAGTGGTCTGTTGGGCCACTTGATAAAGTGTGTGTTGGAGAATTTTCCACGGAGCGTATTTTGCAGGGCCGTTGGGGAGGGAGAAAAAAAAACAGTGTCACTCCTATAGACATTCTGGGGGCAAAGGCCTGTTCTGTGAAGACGCACACGGCCCACAGGCCCCCGCGAAGGACAAGACGCGGGTCTACAAATGCGCACGACCGAGAGACCAGGAGGCTCCCAGCTTGTCCCAGACGCAGGCTTTCCTCGCCCGCACTGGGAGGCCTGCAGAGGCAACAACAGCCCGAGGGAGGATTCAGGAGAGTGAAGAGTCTGTTCTCTCTTCCTCCCAGTCTCATTGTCAGATGGGGCTTCACTGGCCGTTTCTCTGGGGCCATCTCTCAGGGATGCTTCAGCCCACTATGTCCACCACCTATTTTTACAAATAGTTTTATTGGGAACATGAGCCCTCTCCTTCCCTTACCTACTGTCCAGGGTGGCTTTCACGTACAGGGACCGAGTGGGGTGGTGGCAGAAAACACACAGCCTGCCAAACTGAAGATGCTGACTCTCTGGCCAGCCGCTGGCTGAGAGGCTGGCACCAGGCCGCCTGGTCGGCTTCTACTTGATTAAAACCCCCCACCTGTCCCAGGCTTTGCCTCTCCCTCCGCTTTTGGTGCTGCAGACGTGGGGGTCCCTGCAAGGACGGCAGCCCGGGTGCCCTTCCCGCAGGAGACAGACAGAAAGAAACGCGTCCTCTTTCATCTCATCTGACTGCCGTTGGCATTGGCGGGGTCACATTCATCCACGGGCACCAGGGGTGTACCTGGGTGGGCGCTGAGGAGCCAGTCACTTTAAACAAGAAGTTTGGAGGAGAGCATCTCCTGGGCCATGAGCTGCCCATTGGTCCTGGCGTGGGCTCAGCGTGACCACTTCACTCACAGGAAGGGACACGGAGGCCTGGAGGAGGTTCCTTGGGGGCTGCTCCACCCTCTGCCTGTTTGTGCCACAACACCTCCCCATTTTCGGTGTTAAAGGGGGCGCCTGCATATATTCTAACTTTGGATGAAGGGCACGCTGAGATTTGGCAACTTAAGGTTTTTCTCTGGAGCAAATTTAAATCCCCCGATTAATCATCCGTCAAATCATCCATGCCTAGCAGAGAGGTGGGTCCAATTCACGTGCTCCTGAAAGGAGCTTGGCTGGTCCAAAAGCTCTGGAGTGAATTTTCAGATCAGGGGCCTGGCAGTGTCCTTCTGTGCTAAAAACAAAGACTTGATTTCCTACCAAAATTAAAACTTTCATGGGAACAAAGGGTAACATAAGATTTACAAAGCTTTTAGTTTTCTTGTTAATAAAAGTGTATTTAATGTTAAAATTATCACGATTAATAGTGTTTTTCTTGAACTGGTGAAGCTGACCCACTGGACAGGAATGCAGAGTTTATAGCGTTGGATGTTAAAAACACTTTTCAATCATTATTGGCCCTAAAACCAAAGCTATAAACACCCTATGTCGGAAAATATATTCTGCTTTCTGTCTTACGTTTAATTCCAATGGAGATGGAATGTTGGATAAGAACTTCTTGGTTATTGATGAGCAGGAAATTTTAACTTTCCAGAAAGAGAAATTTCTTTCTGTTTATAAACGTTTATATAAATGATTTACTCAAGACATACATAATACAGAATGCTGAAAGATAGAGAAAAGCATTAAAATATTAAAGCATTTAATTCTGATTTAGTAAATTCTTTAGCAATTCTTATGGGCCAGATTCCTTCACAAACATCCTGACTTCAATCATCACAGAACCCTTGTGAAATGGGCAGATGAGTCCATTTTACAGATGGGAAAACAGAATCTCATTAAATTTGTCCAAGGTCATATGCTACTAAGTAGACTTATTAAATCACACTGATTCAAAACAGATTTTATAAAATCCAAACATGAGGAAAATCCAGAAATGTAATATCCAAAAGCCAAAAGATTATTTAGGTGCCATTTGTTTTTATTCTCTTAATTAATATTTCCGAATTCATATTGTAAGGATTGCAAAGCGTTAGTGCAAAGCATCAAAGAAAAAGGGACTCTGCCACTGTTAACTGTTACTGTCACTACCTGAGAGCACAGTATGGGAAGGAACGCAGAAAGCCTTTCAACTGTTTTCAGGGTCTGTTTTGCAGGGTCAGGCAAAGAGGCTGGAGGAGATTCTGGCCCCACTGCTGGCTGGTGAGCGCCCTCTAGTGGCACTTTGTGAAAGTTCACTGGGGCCTTAACATTCTGGGGGGATTCCACCCCCATTAGGAATAGGAAAGCTAGGGCTCATTCTCACCCAGAACTGCACTGTTGAAAAATGCACACACAATACCACCGAAAATTCATCAATGAGGAGCTCTAGGAAAGAACAAATCAACAGGCAAGTACGTAAGCAAAGCACCACGTGGATACAGCCCCTTCCCTGCCCCACTACCCCCGGGGCCAGGCGGTAATCTGGCCAGCAACCAGATTTGGAGACAATGAGGCTGTCACTGGTTGTGGAAATAATAAAACCAAATTTGAAACGGGCTAAAATCGCCTCAAATCTCGGTAGCAACAGAGCATGTCTTCAGCAACAAAAAAATGCCTTTCATTTAAACAAATACCTTATTTCCTTTCTACCAGTTCTGAACTACTACTTTACCATTAAATAGCCCCTGAATTTGTTTTTCTTTTCACAAAGGTAAATTCAATTTTTTAACATGAAAATTATCTTAGACCTCCCATTTAGATTCCTATATTCACAGTTTGTTGTAATTTATTTATTTAAAGTTTAAACCTATGTTTAAATTCCTGTGTATTTTTTTATTAAACAAATAGAGTTTTTTAAAAACACCAGGCAGTGATTTTTTTCTCTTGAGAAAAAAAAAAGATTGTTTTTAACCATTCTAAAATTCTAAAATGTCTTTTTAAAGCTATAGACAACATGTACCCTAAAATTCCACAAGGTAAGAGAGAAAAGGGAGATAAAATAGGAGAATTTTTAGCAAATTATACAATTTTCAGGAAATAGAAACATGGCATATCAGGTAGAGGAGAAGCTAGCTTCATTTTCTAACTTTTATCTACATACCTTTCCCATCAGAACTTAAGGTCGAAAACCACGTCCCCCCTCTCTGTTGCTTCTACAGTGACTGTGTGATGCCATTTGAAGTTCTCAGCAAAAAGATGCATAATTGGGAAAATCCTAATTTTAGTCGTTCTCTGCTGCTCTCTTACTGCTGTGAGCAATCCTTTCCTTTTCCTGTGGTCTGTAGTCTATATACGAGGTTTCCCACCTTTTTATACCATTTAATGTTAGTTCTTATACAATGCTTTTTTAGCTACAAATGTTGCAACACACTATTTTTATATATGTACATTCCAATAAGTATGCCTATATTTATAGCTTATCATAGATTATTTTCTTTTTTTGTTTTGGACCTTTTTAAGCAATTTTCTTTAAGAAAAAAAAAAAATCAGGGCTTCCCTGGTGGCGCAGTGGTTGAGAGTCCGCCTGCCGATGCAGGGGACACAGGTTCGTGCCCCGGTCCGGGAAGATCCCACATGCTGCGGAGCGGCTGGGCCCGTGAGCCATGGCCGCTGAGCCTGCGCGTCCGGAGCCTGTGCTCCTCAGCGAGAGAGGCCACAACAGTGAGAGGCCTGCATACCGCAAAAAAAATAAAAATAAAAAGTCATCGCTTGAGGTGAGGTCAGGATGCACCCATGTCACGCCTGCTCCTTTTTGAAACAGCATTTCGAGGCTGCCAGCGTTTCCAGCAATCCTGTGACTCAGCAATTCCTGACTGAGAATCTTTTCTCTGTTTTTCTTAATTAAGTAAATGAGAGACTCATAAGCAAGCAGCTTGGCATCCTATTTTCTGTCCCCAACAGAAAAATAATTAGAAGCATTTTCCTTCCTTTTCCTGAGCTACCTTTCAAAATGTGTAAACTAACGTGGGCATCCGTCTAGTTATATGTGTGTGTGTGTGTGCGTGTGTAATTGCACGTGTCTGTTTGCAGTTTTCATCAAGAGGCCTTCTGAGGAAGAAACCAATGACACTGAAATCAATGCTTTTCCTTCACCCTGATTCCACACGCCACCACGACCAGGTGTAAACGTCTCTGTGTGTGTGGACTGCAGGGCAGGCAATGAAGAAGACGACCATCAGAAATGCACTCACGTTAGGATTTTATTCTGACTCTCTCCTTCCATCCCAAAAGGCACAGAGCATCCCCCTCACCTCCACCCTGCACCCCAAGAACCGTGAGGGGAGAGTTCCCACCTCTGGGTCCCCTTCCACTTCTAGACAAGCAGCCATAAGTGGTGTCCAGTCACTTGGGAATTTCTTACCCTAAGAAACTCAGGAGATGGATTGTCCACGACACTCCTGACCAGGCTCCTGGGGCCTGAGCCCCAAAGACTCAAATGGGGGGTTCCCCTAGGTCCAGCCCCAGCCCCCCCTTCCCTCACATCGCATCCATACCCCCCTGGGGACCATCGCTCCCAAATGCCCATCTCCAGGCCAGGCCTTTACACGGAGTCCCCAGCCCAAGGCCCAGCAGGCAGAGGTCTCAGAAGCACCTCCAACTCCACGTGGCCAAAGGGAACCAGGTCTTCATGGGATCACATGTGTCTCCTGCACCCAGGAAGAGCACAACCATCCTTCCAGAGGGACAATCTAGAAACTGGGGTGTAATCATTAGAAACTCCCTCTTCCCTACCTGACACAGTCAACTCATCACCAGATGCTGTCAATTTAAATCCCTAAACATCTCCAGACTCCCCTCACTTTCTCCACCAGCACAGCCCCCTCCCCAGTCCAAGCTACAACTGTCACCCACGTGGGCAACCCGCTACGTCCGCCCAGATCCACCCTTGCCCTCCAAACCCTGGTGCTGCTGACCCACGTGTTCTGCTGCTGGACCCCCTCATGTGACCTGCATGCCTAGTGTGGCCGCGTGTGACTCTCCCTTCCTGCTTCTAACGCACTGCCCGTGTCCGTGCCCCTCGATCCTGCCTTCTTCCCACTCGATTTCTCAGCTCCAGAATCGTCCCCTATAAATGTCCTTCCCTCCACCCTCCTGGACCCTCCCAGCGACTTCTCTGCCTGGAGCTCGTCACGGTTGGTAAGTGCACACTGACGGGGGGCGGGGGGGGGTGGTCCTAGGAGGAAGGGTTGAGCCTGCTTTGCTCAGCATTGTACGCCTACCATCCAACACAGGGTCTAGAATGTAACTGTTGCAGGATTAATATTGGTTGAAAATTATTTTTTATGAGTGAAGTGTAGAGTTCATAAAAAAAAAAAAAAAACCCGCTTTGCTAACAGGTGCAGAGTAAGGAGACAGGGTTATTGACTTTTCTGTTGTAAAAGCACCGTACCACCCAACACACAGACCAGAGAGAAAACTTCATTTTTCAAATTTTCAGGAGAAAAGTATTGATTCTTCAGTAAATGCCAAGCCTTAGGTGCATTGTGCTAAGTGCTAAACATGCAGTATTTCATTGAATAAATTCAGACACACGAACATTTGGGGGCATCGATCAGGAGGCCCAGCAGGGA
The DNA here is from genome assembly GCF_937001465.1 of Orcinus orca. NCBI lineage: Eukaryota > Metazoa > Chordata > Mammalia > Artiodactyla > Delphinidae > Orcinus > Orcinus orca. The sequence goes on from NC_064573.1 coordinate 60,980,417, forward strand.
TGCTGCGCTCTCTGACCTGTATCATCACAGGTGATTACAATGCTTTGGGACAGGAATGCTCTCGGTCTGATGAGTAGTGGAAGGGAAGCTTGGGAAGTTCAAGAGCGGCTATGCTCACCAGCCAGGGAGGTGGCCCAGCCCGCGTGTAACCCTGATGATCAGACCATCTGACTTGACCTTCCAGCCTCACTCCAATGCGACAGTGGCCCAAATTGTGGCAAATTATATAGAAATGTGTATCTCATACTGCTACCCAGACTCCCCGGCAGGCTGATCCCCAGCAGATGATCTAAAATATTTTACTCCCTAATTAGTGTTTTCAACAAGTATCTACATGAGAAGAGGACAAGAGTCCTCGTGGGCCCCAGCTAAACAATTTAAGCAGACCCATTTCCTCCCCCCCAGACTCCCACAGTCCCGCCCAGGGCCGCATAGGACCGGCCGCCATTGCCTTTGCAGGTTGCCTCTACCCTCCGCCGTCCACCAGGAGTTATAAGTTAAACCTGCACTTATATGTTTCTAGCAATTTGCTTCCCAGGCTCAAACACTGAGTTTTTAAAACTCTTTTCAACTTATCCAAAAATCTGCAGGAAAGTTAGTATTTTTCTTCTCGCTAGACTGCTAACTTGGCAATTCGTTCTCAATATTGGACCGGGTACAAAGAGACCAATTCAAAGCATATATTTATTCATGTCTGAAGCTGAAACACCTTTGGAATGCTCACTTTTTGGCATTCTGAGTAGGGCTAAAAATTTTTTTTATATTAAAATGTCCCCATAAAAAACAATGTTTCTTTAAAATCCAGGATGGTTCATAAATGCCCTGTGTACTTTAGTGATATTTTTGACCAATTTTTAAATGAATAAGTTGAAATAGATGAAAGGATTCAAGAAAAAAATAGCATTTCAAGAGGCTTCTTTTCAAAGCTAAGCTTGTCTTAGTGAAACCCTTAGGAAGAAGCGTTTGTCTGTGAAAGATACAGGGCTGGACACTCACCACACGCTCTGCACCCAAGTTCAAAGCCCTAGGGCTAAACTGTGTATTTCACTGTATCAATATCCCTCAATTCACAGCCGAACTCTCCCGATTTTGGACATATGCCCAAATTTCTGTCATTGTTTTTACTACTTGCTCTATTAGGACCTTTTCCAAATACCATCTCTGACAAAGGAGAAAATAAACATGTTTTTCCAACATGCAACCTAAATTCTCTACCCCTTGTAATATTTGTTACAAATCTCAGGCCAAGCCAGCTGGTTGACCAGAAGCCTATGTTGTTTCTGCTGCTGGAAATCTTTCTGTAATTATTCTACTTTCCTGCCTCAAGTAGAGCAGTTTCTAATGTAATACAAACAAGAATATTCCAAAATTTCATTTTTCATGGGTTATTTAGGAACACAGTCACATTACCCCATAGAAACCCAATTAGAAATGGTTGATTTTTCAAGCCAGTCTGTGAACGATGATTCACTCATAACACACCAGGGTGACATGCATTATAGTGGAGGCTGCCTGTCCCACGTCCCCTCACAGGAGGGACTTGTGATCACTCTCACCTATGCTTAGTTGAAAGGCTACAAAAGGGGTGAACCCAGTTCAGATGTGAAAGAATTTGACCACAGACAGCCAACCCAGACTGCTCCCTGAGTCCTGATTCCCTATTATTCTGGCCTTGGGGTCATTCAAAAATGTCCACTCAACAAATCCTTAGCCCTGACTGTGGCCATGATGCTGCAGGGGCCGGTCACCTGGTTGTGTCTTCCCCGTCCACGGTCTGCGCACCGTTCCAGCTCACTGCTGACTGACACACTGATCTACCACAGAACTTCACCAATGCCTGGTACCCAAACTAGAAATCCATCCTGTCATTCAAAAGACATGTACAGAGGTGCATTACCTGGGGATGGATATATCAATAGAAACACGAATATGACGTGGTTAGACCTGTGAAAACTGCCAGTGCCCCTGCTTCAAATAAATATTACCTCCTAACTTACCAGTGATTTGATGGAGAATGATCTAAAGCGGTTGTTATGAGTCAGACTCTGCACCCAGGCTGCCTGCAACCCTGGCTCTGTCACTTGCTGCCATCTGTGATTTGGAAAGTTCTGGAAACGTCTCTGGGTCCCATTTTCTTATCTGCAACATGGACTAGTAATCTACCTGGTAGGATTGTTGTAAAGAGTAGACTATTATTTCATGTCATTGGTTAAACAGGGCCTGGTACCTGGTATGCACTCAGTAAATGTCAGCTATCAGAGTTATTATTCATTAGCATTAAAATGGGTTTCAAATACTTATGACATAATAATGATAGGTGAAGAAGAAGAGAATTAGAAAATAAATAATGCATACAATATCACCATATCAAAGAACAGAAAACCTTATGTATAGAAGGAATTTTATGTTGGAAAAATGCAGCCAAATATTTTCTTTTTTTCTTTTCTCTAGCTTCTGGGATCTTAGTTCCCCGAACCAGGGATTGAACCTGACCTCTTGGCAGTGAGAGCATGGAGTCCTAACCACTGGACTGCCAGGGAGTTCCCCAGCCAAATATTTTCAGTGGTGTCTTGCAGTGGAAAGACAGTGGGAAGTTTTTTCTTCTTTTCTCTGCTGTTAAAAGATAAACTGAGGCGACTTCCCTGGTGATCCGGTGGGTAAGACTCCACGCTCCCAATGCAGGGGGCCCGGGTTTGATCCCCGCTCGGAGAACTAGACACCACATGCATGCCGCAACTAAGAGTCTGCATGCCACAACTAAAGATCCCACATGCCACAACAAAGATCCCGCGTGCCGCAAATAAGACCCAGCGCAGCCAAAATAAATAAATAGTTTTTTTAAAAAAAATAAACTGAGGCGTATTAACATTTTAAAGAGTTTATTTGAGCAAAAATCGATTCAGACCAGATAGCATCCGATGCAGCTGATAGAAGGGAGGTCTGAGGAGCTAGCTGTACAAAATGAAAGACTCTTCCAGGCAGAAGGGAGCAGGACAAAGAAGTTATCCCAGGCAGGAAAGCGGGTTGGTTACTTTCCCTTAGGGGATGGTGGGGGCCTATCCAGCAGGTGTCTGGTGAGGATTCCATTTCTGGTAAAGCCACAACCATAATTAAGTCTCGGTTTGCACGTGGGGCTTAGCATAAGCAACTTCATTTGGGGCCTGTTGTCTTGTTTTAACACTATATTCCAAAGATTTTCCCCACAAAATTAAATTGATTGTATAATTTTTACCGTGTTTTAAGAAAATAGAAACCATGTCTGCTGACCTCTACGTAAAATAATAAAGCTATTTCGCATTAAAAGAAAAATCCGATGTTTCAAGGTATACATCCTCTGCACACCCAGTTCCCTTTAAAGCTGATCATGTCGGTCACTTTCTGCTTTGTTTGTCAATACAGGGCACCCAGTGCTGCAGCATCGAGATACAGGAGAAAAACTTAATGACATGTAACAGTCTGAATTCCTAATGCGAACTTGGTCAATCTCCGATGCCCAGAAGACCATCTGTCTCCCTTTAATGTCTCGGATCACCATCTATATGTTTCAGACTTATCACTCCGGCCCTAATGCATCTGCCAAACACATGAATATTTAAATATCTAAAAAGACCACATCAACAACAAAAGTGACCGATTTACAGCTGGGGGGGTTTCCTTTGGTTACGCATTTCCCCGCACAGGGGCTGAGGGCTCAAATTCATTTCACCGGGAGGGACTGAAGTCCCCAAAAGAAAGAACCTCCATCGTAACAAGAGTTAAGGCTTGTTGAGAGCTTGCATGATCCCAGGCCGTGGGCTATGTGTCTGACATATCTCATTTCACCCTCATAACAGCTCTGTGAGGTATGAAATATTATTCACCTGTGATATTGTGATTAAATATGTATTTGGTCTCCCTCCTGGTTCCTGGCACAGAGCTCCTAAAACCCTTGGAATTTCCTAAGTGATAAGAGCCATAAAGGTGTCTTCTGTTATTCATCACGAGCTCTTTTCAACTACACTAGAGTATAAGTTAATGGAGTGGTTTTTGGAAAGGCCCCTAAGGATGGAGCCTGGTTGCCAGGGTAACCAAGGGAGTGGTTAGAGCGTTGGAACCTTCAGCCTCTATCCCCTGACCTCCAGGGGGAGAGGGGCTGGAGATTGAGTTAATCACCAATGGCTAATGATTCCATCAGTCGTGCCTAGGTAGTGAAGCCTCCATAAAGCCCAAAAAGACTGAATTGGAGAGCTTCCACGTTGGTGAACACGTGGAGATTGGGCGGCACCTGGAGGTCATGGAAGCTCCACCCCCCTCCCACACACCTTGCCCTGGGCATCTCTTCTGGCTGGTCCCAAGTTTTATCCTTTAAAATAAACTGGTAATCTTTTTCGTTATATTCACTAGTTTGTTGTATTTTTTAGATTCCACATATAAGTGAGATCATCCAGTATTTGCCTTTCTCTGTCCGACTTATTTCACTGAGATAATACCCTCCAAATCCATCCATGTTGCTGCAAATGGCAAAATTTCATTCTGGGGAGAGTGGGAATGTGGAGGGCTTATTTATGCCTGAATAAGCTAATACCTAAATAGCTTATTCAGGTATAAAATAAGCTACAAGGATATATTGTACAACATGGGGAATATAGCAAATATTTTACAATAACTATAAATAGTGTGAATCACTATATTGTACACCTGGAACTTATACACTATATACATAACTATACTTCAATAAAAAACAAATAAAATTTTAAAAACCTGGTAATCTGGTGAGTAAGCTGTTTGAGGTCTGTGAGCCACTGTGGGAAATCAGTCAAGCCCAAGGAGGGAGTCGTGGGACCCTCTGGTCTGCAGCCAGTCAGTCAGAAGCACCTGAATTGGGGATTGGCTGGCGTCTGAAGTGGGGACAATCTTGTAGGACTGAGCCCTGAACCTGTGGGGTCTGACAGTGACAAGCAACCCCTGCAAAAAAAAAATGACACCTGATTCAACATAAACCACATGAGGAAATTTCACCCAGGGTTTGAATCTCGGGCTCCTGGAACAGTGTATCAGAGCTCCCTGACATGCCCCAAGGACATTCACAAGACAGCTCTTCTCAAGGATGTATTTACCTCCAGCACGGGGCAAGACCCCCTTCCAGACATCAGTGGGTTACCTGAGCGTCTGCTCTAATCTGCTGGAATTCTATAGGGATCCCTACATCAAGGCTTCAGAGCTCCTAAAGCCTTGCATTCACCTGGGCACACCTTCCCCCTGGCTTTAACCTGTACCAGAGAATCAGCTCTGACTTTGGGAGAAGGCTGAACATGCCCCCAAAAGATACCCACGCCCTGATCTCTAGAACCTCAAATGGCAAAAAGAACTTTGTGGGTGTGATTTAATTACGAATCTTGAGAGGAGAGATTATTCTTGATCATTCAGGTGAGCTCTCAATGCAGTCACAGTGTCCTAACCGGGTGGCAGAGGGAGGTTTGATGCAGAAAACCTCCTCTGTGGGGAGGGAGGCAGGGTCGGGAGGGATGTGGCCCCAAGCCAAGGAGCACCATTAGCCACCAGAGGCTGGAAGCAGGAGGATTCTCCCCAGAACCTCCAGAGAAAGCGTGGCCCTGCCAACCCCTTGATTTCTGCCCAGTAATGTCGATTTTGTACGTCTGGCCTCCAGAACTGTTAAAGATGTTTTTTAAGCCACCAAGTTTGTGGTAATTTATTACAGCAGCCACAGGAACCTAATACAATTTTCACCTGGACTTTCCACTGTTTTGCACAACTTGACCTCAGAAGCAAACTTTGGTATTAAAACCTCTCAAGAGATCTTCTGCAGACACAACTAGGCTTGTACCAAGGACCACTCTCAGAAAAGTCCTGCTTGGGAGAAACATCCATTTTCATTGACATGAAGGAGAAATTCAGCTTGTTAAATATATAGGAAAATGCAATTTTCAACTGCGGTTTTAGCAATTAGTGTTCCTTTATATGCAAATAGAATTGGTGTTTCCATGCTAACTAGGCAAAGCTAATACATAAGTTAGATTCTGTTTCCAATCTACTGTACAGGTATAATTATGCTATTTATTATTTTTCTGTTCAGACTAAATTCCAAGTCTGAGAGGAGAGTTTTCAGATAAAACACGTTATCTAAAATGGGGTAGATTTCAGAGGATTTAGTAAAAACAAACAACTCCTTAAAAGTGGCTCTTTTCCCTGATAGTATTTTGAACCCAGACAGCCTTTGCAATATAATAAAATTTCCAATAAATGGAGCGTCATATTATAATACGACAGGATTATAATAACTGCTACTGATCTTGGAGAGACAGCAGTGAGCGGTAGCTTGAAGTGAGACCTTAGTACCCTGCCCAGGAATTAGACCTGGGTAGCCTGGATGAAAACCAGGAATCCTAGCCGCTAGTCCATCAGGGGCTAGAGGCTAGAAACAAGGTTCCCCTGGCTCTTGCCCCACCCCCGTTCAAAAGCAAGAATGTTTCAAGGAGGTAAAAACTGTAAAAACAGGTACAAAGCTTATTATTAGAGACATAGCACAACAACAGGTGGGAGAGCACACAGAGAAACAGTTTGTTAAGACAGAAGCAAGGCAGAGATGCACACCTGGAGAGAAGGGGTGTGGGCACCCTCCCTAATGAGGAGGGGCCCAGTAAAGAGGCAGTTAAGTCACTTATATAGGTCACTTCTTCCGGGTCTTGGTTTACCTTTGGCCAATTATCTGGTTTCCTTTTCCACACCTGATCTGCCCTAGGGCCCTCCCCAACATGCGTGCGCAACGTTTTTCCAAGATGGATTACAGCCCAGAGGCCTATGGGGGGCCTTGGCATCACCTATTATGGGGTGGCGCCCCCTCCTTTTTGACCCCTGAGGAGCCTTTCTGCGCATGTGCAGTGTCTCCCTTGCCCCAAGGATGGGAGATATGTGATCTCTTGATCCTTTACTCAAACAGGGTTTAGCCCCCTTCTGTCCCTGCCATGACTGTTATCCTAAAGTGTCCTCAGGAGACAAAAGTCCCGCTATTTACCGTTTCTGTTGGGTTTTTTTTTTTCTATCTCGAAGCGCAAATGGGAGGCTGGTTGTAAATGCCCAGCCTGGAGCCCACCTGCCTCCTGACTCACTACTGTCCTGAATTGAGACTGCTGTGCCGTGTGTTTTATTCAAGTAAAATCCCCATTTTAAACACTTTGGCGACCCAGACACCTCTGACCAGCACTGCTGTCTCGTGGCCACGCAACCACGGAATCTGCCAACCTGGAGATGCCGAGGGCCTCAGCGGCTGGTGGTCTCCCTGGTCTCACGGTGAGACCACCCCGTATGCCGTCTGGAGTGTGATAAGAGCTCACCCAGACCTGCCCCTGATGACATCTGGGGTGCAGCTTTCAGATGCCCTCATTCGTGGACAACCACCGTCATGTACCATGGCTGGGACCTGCCTACTGTAAAGTGACAGTCACAGTAACAAAGCCTTCTTCCTCCACATCGACAAATGTAACAGAAATAAGCCCATTTTGCTGTGAAGTGTGAGCAAAAAGTAACTGCAGGGTGTCTGCGGGAAAGCCTGGTGGGCGGGAGCAGGATGGAGTGGTGGGGTGGCGTGCGATGCTCCCCCCGCCACCCCCGTCTGCTGACGGAGGGGCCAGCGGGGTGGACCTCTCAGGAAGGGGCCTGAGTCCCTGACCAACATGGGGAAGGCCGCCCACTCGCCAGGAACACAGCACAGGGCGCTTGGAGTGAGAAGAAACAAACTCGCACAGAACCGATTTCTCACTCTTTCCACCTCCCGGTGATTCTCCGGGACCCTTGCTCTGTACCCCAGCAGGATACTCTGTGGTCCAGCCAGGCTCCTCGGCGGGGCCTCCTCGGTCACAGCCGCAGAGGACAGAGCACATGGGGGACAGGCTCCCCCGTCTGATGATGCCTGGAGAGGATGCCGCTGACTCTCAGGTTTAGGGAGCGCTTGGAAGGCTTGAAAAGATGCGATCAAACCAAAACCTCCCCTTTTCTTAGCCCACAGCGCCCTCTTGTGCTGTGAAACGGACATGGCATGTTTGTTGTTAACTGAGATTTGGGTTTTCTACTTCGCGTCACATTCCCGGTTGCTTTGACCTTTAACAGACACCCGCACAGCCTGCTGGACACAGAGCAGGAACGCGCGGAGGCCCCAGGAAGAAGCCCCGATGGGAGCGGGCGGAGGTGTCGGCATCACAGGTGACCGCGGGGACCGGCCGGGGGTTAGCCATGCAGCCACTGAAACCAGGGCAGGTTAACAAAACTGGGAGAACTCTGGCTACCCTGAGCAGGGACGAGGCAAAGATATTTAGGAAGATGTCTCAAATCAATGATTTCATAGCTTTCCAACCTGCTAAAACGATTGACCGGGACGTGTCCGCAGAGTATCAGCTGACCACTGTGTGACCTTGGGCACCTCCAGGCTTCCATTCCCACTTCCGTAAAATTCATGAAGGGGGGCTTCCTGGGGGCCACTGGGGAGTGAATGAGGTAGTCCATGTGGGCACATCGGAGGAGTCGGCTCCCAGGTTGCGGGGTGTGGGGGGGGCGGGCCTGGAGCCCCTGAGGGGAGGGGGCCCTGGAGCTCCCGAGGGGAAGTACTGAAACAAAACCCATTATAGATCGGATTAGTCCCTCTCACTCTCTCAAACACTCCCAGAAAACATTAAACCAAAATCTACATGGAGACTGGAAAACACAGACACGGGCTGGAAGGAATTCATTCCACGCTCCTTCCTGGTGGGTGTGGCATCCAGCAGATAAGACCCAGAGCTGTAAGTAAAATAGCCTGACCTCTGTCTCCTGTGGAGCCGAACTCCAACATCATCCCATCCTGGGTGCCACCCAAGTCCTCCCTTTTCACATCTGTGCTCTGCTTTCTCCAGATTCCACTAAGTCAGGACAACACCTCTTCATTTTTTTCTGGAAAGGCCAACTTTACACCCAGAGATGCATTGTGCCTCAGAATTTCATAGAAGACTTTATATATATATATATATATATATATATATGTATACACACAGCAGGTTCTCATTAGTTATCTATTTTATACATATTAGTGTATATATGTCAATCCCAATCTCCCAATTCATCACACCACCACCACGCCCCCCCCCCACACACACTTTCTCCCCTTGGTGTCCATACATTTGTTCTCTACATCTGTGTCTCTGTTTCTGCCCTGCAAACCGGTTCATCTGTACCATTTTTCTAGGTTCCACATATATGCGTTAATATACGATGTTTGTTTTTCTCTTTCTGACTTACTTCACTCTGTATGACAGTCTCTAGATCCATCCATGTCTCTACAAATGACCCAATTTCATTCCTTTTTATGGCTGAGTAATATTCCACAGTATATATGTACCACATCTTCTTTATCCATTCATCTGTCGATGGGCATTTAGGTTGCTTCCATGACCTGGCTATTGTAAACAGTGCTGCAATGAACATTGGGGTGCATGTGTCTTTTTGAATTATGGTTTTCTCTGGGTATATGCCCAGTAGTGGGATTGCTGGATCATATGGTAACTCTATTTTTAGTTTTTTAGGGAACCTCCATACTGTTCTCCATAGTGGCTGTATCAATTTACATTCCCACCAACAGTGCAAGAGGGTTCCCTTTTCTCCACACCCTCTCCAGCATTTGTTGTTTGTAGATTTTCTGATGATGCCCATTCTGACTGGTGTGAGGTGATACGTCATTGTAGTTTTGATTTGCATTTCTCTAATAATTAGGGATGTTGAGCAGCTTTTCATGTGCTTCTTGGCCATCTGTATGTTTTCTTTGGAGAAATGCCTATTTAGGTCTTCTGCCCATTTTTTGATTGAGTTGTTTGTTTTTTTTAATATTGAGCTGCATGAGCTGTTTATATATTTTGGAGATTAATCCTTTGTCCATTGATTCGTTTGCAAATATTTTCTCCCATTCTGAGGGTTTTTTCATCTTCTTTGTAGTTTCCTTTGCTTTGCAAAAGGTTTTAAGTTTCATTGGGTCCCATTTGTTTATTTTTGTTTTTATTTCCATTACTCTAGGAGGTGGATCAAAAAAGATCTTGCTGTGATTTATGTCAAAGAGTGTTCTTCCTATGTTTTCCTCTAAGAGGTTTATAGTGTCCGGTCTTACACTTAGGTCTCTCGTCCATTTTGAGTTTATTTTTGTGTATTGTGTTAAGTAGTGTTCTAATTTCCATCTTTTACATGTAGCTGTCCAGTTTTCCCAGCACCACTTATTGAAGAGACCGTCTTTTCTCCATTGTATATCCTTGCCTCCTTTGGCATAGATTAGTTAACCATAGGTGCATGGGTTTATCTCTGGGCTTTCTATTCTGTTCCACTGATCTATATTTCTGTTTTTGTGCCAGTACCATACTGTCTTGATTACTGTGGCTTTGTAGTACAGTCTGAAGTCAGGGAGCCTGATTCCTCCAGCTCCGTTTTTTTTCCCTCATGACTGCTTCGGCTATTCAGGGTCTTTTGTGTCTCTACACAAATTTTAAGATTCTTTTGTTCTAGTTCTGTAAAAAAAATGCCACTGGTAATTTGATAGGGATTGCATTGAATCTGTAGATTGCTTTGGGTAGTATAGTCATTTTCACAATATTGATTCCTCCAATCCAAGAACATGGTATATCTCTCCATCTGTTTGTGTCATCTTTGATTTCTTTCATCAGTGTCTTATAGTTTTCTGAGTACAGGTCTTTTGCCTCCTTAGTAGGTTTATTCCTAGGTATTTTATTCTCTTTGTTGCAATGGTGAATAGGACTGTTTCCTTAATTTCTCTTTCTGATCTTTCGTTGTTAGTGTATAGGAATGCAAGAGATTTCTGTGCATTAATTTTGTATCCTGCAACTTTACCAGATTCATTGATTAGCTCTAGTAGTTTTCTGGTGGCCTATTTAGGATTCTCTATGTATAGTATCATGTCATCTGCAAACAGTGACAGTTTTTCTTCTTTTCCAATTTGTATTCCTTATTTCTTTTTCTTCTCTGATTGCCATGGCTAGGACTTCCAAAACTATGTTGAATAATAGTGGCGAGAGTGGACATCCTTGTCTTGTTCCTGATTTTAGAGGAAATGCTTTCAGTTTTTCACCATTGAGAATGATGTTTTCTGTGGGTTTGTTGTATATGGCCTTTATTATGTTGAGGTAGGTTCCCTCTATGCCCACTTTCTGGAGAGTTTTTATCATAAATGGGTGTTGAATTTTGTCAAAAGCTTTTTCTGTATCTATTGAGATGATCATATGGTTTTTATTCATCAATTTGTTAATATGGTGTATCACATTGATTGATTTGCGTATATTGAAGAATCCTTGTATCCCTGGAATAAATCCCACTTGATCATGGTGTATGATCCTTTTAATGTGTTGTTGGATTCTGTTTGCTAGTATTTTGTTGAGGATTTTTGCATCTACATTCATCAGTGATATCGGTCTGTAATTTTCTTTTTTTGTAGTATCTTTGTCTGGTTTTGGTATCAGGGTGATGGTGGCCTCATAGAATGAGTTTGGGAGTGTTCCTCCCTCTGCAATTTTTTGGAAGAGTTTGAGAAAGATGGGTGTTAGCTTTTCTCTACATGTTTGATGGAATTCACCTGTGAAGCCATCTGGTCCTGGACTTTTGTTTGTTGGAAGATTTTTAATCACAGTTTCAATTTCATTACTTGTGATCGGTCTGTTCATATTTTCTATTTCTTCCTAGTTTAGTCTTTGAAAGTTATACCTTTGTAAGAATTTTTCCATTGCTTCCAGGTTGTCCATTTTATTGGCATAGTGTTGCTTGGAGTAGTCTTTTATGATGCTTTGTACTTCTGTGGTGTCCATTGTAACTTCTCCTTTTTCCTTGCTAATTTTATTGAGTCCTCTCCCTGTTTTTCTTAATGAGTCTGGCTAAAGGTTTATCAATTTTGTTTATCTTCTCAAAGAACCAGCTTTTAGTTTTATTGATCTTTGCTATTGTTTTCTTTGTTTCTATTTCATTTATTTCTGCTCTGATCTTTATGATTTCTTTCCTTCTACTAACTTTGGGTTTTGTTTGTTCTTTCACAGAAGACTTTTATCCCTTTTCATAAATCCTTAACCAAGATCTCAAGGGCCTTTAAATCTCACATCAGCTACTGCAGACAGTAGTGGGTTCTTAATTTTTCTGAGGTCACCACATTTCTACACGACTAAACTAAGCCCTTAGTATCCCGCTGGAAAACTCACCAAGAGCAGGCATTGTGTGATTTCAAACTACCCCTCTAACAACCTACCAGGCTGAAGCTACCTGATTATTATAACCCGTCCACTTGTTGGAGCACAGACATTCTAGACAAGCCCTCTGAGCTCTGACTCAGCCTCCTGGAAGTACAGACAGCGATATCTTAGTACAGCTTTTCCCCAGCAGCAAAGGCAGGGCCGCCCTTCAGAGCAGCAGGGAAACCAGCTAAGCACCTACTCAGACCAGGATCCCCTTGAGCATAAGTGTCCCTCACACTCTCCAGTCCCTGCCACTCACTGGAAGAACTCAGCATTTCTCAGCAGCAGCATCACCTCCTGGGAACACCTGCTATGCTCAAAGTCCACACTTTTATCCGCCCTGGTGATGCCCAGAACCCCTCTACATGAGGAAGGAGAATCACAGTTGCTAACACCTTCATGCCTCAAACAGATTTGTTAGCGGTTCTCATAGAAAATCCCCACTTAGTATCAGTTGTTTATGGGCCACATCTTAATGGGATTCTTGAAGAAACCAGTGAGGGCACCAGTTTGTTCAGGACCTCAGGGTTGGCCAGGCCATAACGCATCTCTAGGTCATGGCCTCTTACCGGAGGCAAAATCATTTCAAATGGCAGAGCTCAACTGCGCTCATTAAAGCTCGTCAGTGGGCTCGGGATAAGAGGACGGATATTCACCCAGGGTGGGCACACCCGTTAGGAGGGGGTGCTTTGGGTGTGCTCTGGAGGAACGGACATCAGTGAGGAGCCCAGTTTGAACTGGTCATCAGAGGAAAGAGCTCCTAACACCCTGATGTGCCCTAAAAAGGACGCTCTTATAGAAGCATATACGAAAGAGCATGATTTTGATGCTAAAAAAAGTGCTCTGGCTGACCGCTCGGCCAAGTGAGCAGAGTCCTCCCTAAAATCAAGGCCTTCCAATGTCACGCAGAAGCACATGCTTGGAGAAGTTCAAAGAGGCTGTCACGTGATGTCAGAAGTTGGCTCCAGAGTCAGACAAAAAGATTCCGGTAACCATCTGTCTGCTGCAGGAGGATAATCTCTCCTACCCTTACGTCAGCCTCACGCTGGTGCCAGGGAACTTCAAAAATGGAGCCGTGCAAACCATTTCTCATAAGATCACCCACCAGACTCAGATGTACTTAACTCTGGTGGAGAAATTTCACTAAAATTGCTTAGCGAGTACCTGGTGCACCTCCCATCTGTCACCAACACCATCCTGTAAAGTGTAAAGGAAAGGCGTGGGCAAGAGACCAGACGCTACCCCAACCCTGTCCCGACGTCTCCCAGTGGATGTCACAGTCACCATCATCCTATGTAGAGAATTCCACTCCACATCGCTCCAGTATTAAGGGACCCACATTACAGAAACTGTCGTTATGAAACTCCAAGAAATCATAACACTCACTCAAAAACTCCATTCTGTCCATGTTATCTTTGGCCTTCAGGAGATGTCTACAGGACCAATATTTTTTTAAAAGGAAAATTATCAAAATTCTCAGAGACCCCTGAACTTCCACGACCAGAGCTGCTGCCGTTGCCTCACTGACCGGGGATGAATTCCAACCGGAGGAAACTGACCCCTCCCTCCTTACCTGCGCTGATGACCAGAAACCCTAAAGTCTGGGAACGTCACCCAGATCTCATATTCACTCCTGTTACAAATTCGTCTGGCTAAATATTTAAAGGGACTACTGCATACTTCGTCTGCCCATCTTATTGGTGACTTTTCCTCAGTATCTTCCTAACCAGCCCGACACGACTGAAAATCCAGGGACCTCGTCTTCTAGGGGAGACGCCAGAGGGCGGCAGCTCTTGAACCCTGATGAAAAGTCCTGCAGACCCACAGCACCCTGGCTTAATTACTAGTTATTTATTGATCCTTGGGTTTGCATCTCCCAATTAAAGAGAAACCAACCTTCCTTAGACCACTGGAAAGTCACCCCACCCACCCGAAGCCTCTAGACCTGTAAGTATCCCCCAGACGCCTATGATCTTCTGAAGGCCAGTGCTGACCCAAGACCCCTGGGTCAAGCAGACACGGCAGCCAGTAGACAGCTTCCATCTGAAACATCAGAACAAGACCTCAAACGCCTGTAACCTTTGGTTGCCATGCACTTCTTTACGTGCTTTTGTTTCTTGGTGCTATTGTCTTTCCTCGCTGCAGGTTCAAGATCCTGGGTTTCTAATGGATGTGTGTTATCTCTTAACAATAGGACTTATAATGCCTCTACCCTTAACACTGTTATTTGCACCCCTGGTCACTCCTTCGTGAGTACAATACTTGCCATCACTCACTTGGGATATATCTAAAACATACCATTGAGTCACCTGTTGGGTTTGGACCCACTTTCATTTGGGCTCTAGCCACTTTCTTTTCGCTGGTGCACATTTGCCCTTGAGTACCGCACAGTACTCACTAGGCATTCAAAGGAATCACTTTCCTAGACAGACGCGACCACTCTGTGACATTCTGTATGGCAAATGCCACAACAGACAAGACGGCCAAAAGTCTAAAACCCCTCCTCACATCACAAGTAGTGAGACAGGTTTCCAGCTCTCAGAGGAGCTGCTTTTACAACCAAACTCTCACGGGAATAGAACTTAGCAAGGAACCAAGAGATGGGTGCACAAGCGGAAAGTAACTCATTTTTATAAACCCTCTAAGGAAGATGTATAACTTAGACACGGTTCATCGTCTTCTAGCATCACCACACCTGCCAATCTTTAAATGTCATATCTGGTGCCCTGTGATGTTCCAATTAGAATTGCCTGGCACCCCAGATGACCTCACAGTCCTTCTTTTAGTATTTTCGTGCTTTGCATTGTTCAAATGTTTGATCCCCCACGTCTAAAGTGCTGTTAGCCACTGTCTCACCAAATGACCATTCAACAGAAACAAAACTGTATAAAGTTTGTTGAAACTCAAGTGAGCTCCAGCATAGCCATAGATGCTCTGACCAGTGCAGGTGTCAGATGGTCACCAGCCTGGGAATGTCATCTGCCCCGCAGTCCTGGCTTCAGGGTAACCAAAAGGCAGGAGCAAGGAATGGAATTTTTTTTTAAACCACAGCATGCCAAATAGACAAACTGTAAAGAAAGCATAACTGGCAAAACCAGATAAACTATAGAGAAACAACATTTTAAAACACAAACCATTAAAGCTCTACCTGCATTAGCAATAGCAGCCCCCAATTGTGTTCTAGAAAAATAAACCTCGGTTCCAGCAATAGCCTTGCTTCACATATCAAACCAAGAAGCTATCCGCTAGTTTCTAAATTCTGACCAGTGGATGCCAAGCCCTGCTTACCGCCCTCACCCCAAACCACCCTACGTCAAACTTTCCAAACACCCAAGTGATCCAGCTACAGAATTCATTCCTTGAAGCCTCTTCCCCAGGCAAGTTTCTAGGGAACTCATCTTGTTTCCAATGACAGCAGATTTCTCCAACCACCTGCTGTGGGACCTTTGACCGAAGCCACCTGGGTGAACTTGGATACAGAGGCGTTTCCCCGTGTCCAGGGGGTAACGGGCGGGGACGCCGTGAAGTCCACCCGTATGTCCTTCTCACCCAAACGTGGGTGACTGGAGCCCGGTAGGTACATAAAATTGGATGAACGGATTAAATTAAAAAGTCACCAGTATTAAGTAAATAAAGAGATTTTACTGAGGTTAACATGCCTGTTTGCAGTTGCCTGTTTAATCTCAGGAAAATTAGTGAACAGCAAAAGCTTCTGATGCGTGAAAATGGGCCCAAATTATACAGAATGAAACCACTCTTTCAGGGCAAGAGCCAGAAGGTATGTTTGTGCCAGAAGTTCAATGAGCTGGATGTTTTAAAATTTTCTTTCTCTCAAACTTCTCAGGTATATTCCTCAAAGATTTTTAAACAAAGGGCTAATATTACTTCTCCAACTGAACACCCTGCTGATCAAAGACCTCTATGGGGCAGGACGGGCACAGGCCAGGTTCTGGGAGGCCCTTCTTCAGCCTCCTGAAATTCAGGGCCCATCTCACCACCCCTGGAGGGAACCTGGCCGCCCAAGGACACGCAGAGGCACAATGGAGTGATCTGAGCCCCGGGAATGACACCAGCGGGCTGGAAGTATGGGAAAAGCCAAAGACATAGCAAGGACAGGCACTCGGAGCGTGGACAGTGGAATCACGCAGGCTGACCGGCCAGCAGCAGGGGAGGCATTGCCCAGAGACGTCCCAGCTGGGCCCCTGCCCTCCCCTGGGTTGTTGCCAGAAGAATCCTGTCGGAACCAGAGAAACCGCCTATCTGCTGTCAGAAGGTTGAGAAGGAACCAAACAATGCAAAGAATGTGGGAAAGAACATTTCAGGCAGAAGAGACAGCCAGTCTGGGTGCCTTCGTGGTGGAGGGGTGGTGTTGATGGAGGAACTTAAAAGACAGTGATGCACGAAGGAAAGGCGGATGTTAAGTTACGACCCTGATGTGAGCACAGTTCTACATCAATCTTACACGTTCTTTCTGTTGCTGAGACACGGGCCAAGCAAATGTCTTTTCTTTCACCACTGAAACCCTGTCTTTCTGTTCTTTTCCGTTCTGTTCTGTCCTCCCCTACGCTCTACTCAAGGGAATTCACACATACTTGCTTGATGATAAAGCTGTGGTTTGTATTTGCATTTTTCAAGGGGTCTTTCCTGGGTATCCCCTAAATACACCTGGCTGTACCTTGTTTCTTCCTGGCTTCTCTGCTTTTTGGGGTTCAGCCTTTTAACTGGAAGACCATTTTACTACATCAGTGAGAAGCTTCAAGGAAGGTAAGAGGCCTCCTTTCCTTTCGCCAAGTTCACTGGAAATTAGAGTCACAGAGCAACCACACAGAGCAACACACCGACAGGTGTGTTGCAGCCAGCCCACTCTCAAGCCACACACCACCCGGCATCTAAGCAAGAACGTTCTCCCCTGATGAGCCCGCACTCATGAACTCTTAGAACCTAGTCATCCACCAGAAAAGAATACGAGAAGTTTAGCCAAAACATGGAAGAGTCAAGTTATTCAGGAAGGAAAGTCCGCACCTCCAGTGAATGGGGTCGTTGTCAATAGTCATAACATCTTTATATGACGATTCCACCACGTCATTTATCCTAAGTGTGTGTGAATTCTGTAAGTCGGGTTTGTTGAATGATGTAATGGAGGATGCTGTTCCCTTATCTCTTACTGGGTGGAGGAATACATGGAAGGCTTCGAAGCCCAGTAAAGGCATTTCATTTTCTTCACATCAGTGTCACAGTTAAATAAGGGAAACTTGACAAAAGGATCTACTGAGTTATTCTCTTAGATCAAGGATCTTTTGGAATGACAGCTCTCCCTGCAGTGGTCCACCAGCAGCTGCATTCTCACTGATGTAACAAAACATTTGAACACACTGAAATTTAACCTTCAGGACAAAAAAGAGAGAGAGAGAAGTCTTGATTTCTGCAAGAAAGTGCATTTGTACAGACCAACTCTCCACTGGAACAGGAGCCGTGGCCCTGGAGTCACTGAGAAGAAGACAAAGATGCATCTGTCTTACAGGTCCTTGATGGAGTTTTCCACACTCTGGGCTTCGGGAAGAGCCACAGCCCAGGCCTAATTCAGAGGGAGAAGTCTTCGCAATTTAAGCCAAAACATGACACCAGCTTCTCAATATGGCTCTGTACCCCCTTCCATCATCAGGCAACCACCTTCACAAAAGGGTCAAGAGCAGAGGCTTCCTTTGTGATTCTGAACCAAGAACTTTAGACAGCCTGCTATAATTCATCTGTGATTCACCAGTTAATGTGCAGATGGAGACTCTTCAACAGCCAATGCCACGTGACAAAAATTATTATTATCCATGATGGATAAGGGAGATAAACTTTCTTCTTCTTGTCTTTTCTTTGTTCTTCACAACAGAAAGCTGATACGTTCTCAAGATATTAGTTGCTCTCCAGTAAAGCAGCTAGAACATGGGCTCTGGAATCTGACAGTTCAGGCTGCTCTTGACCCCTTGACTTACTGTGTGAATTTGGGCTCATAATTTACTATCTGATAAATGCTCGGATTTCTTCAAGCAGAAATGTGATATGGTATTTTTAGTTTTCTTCATCGGTAGCATCTTTCCAAATATATAGTCTGCCATTATCAATACTGGAAGTTTGGTCCCTATTCCTAAAAGACTTTCACAGGAGACCCATTGTGCAAACATAGAGTATTTTGACTTCTGGAAAAGAATGACATTTCCATGATAAAGATGAGAAGAGCATGAAATTCAAAGGTTTTCTACCTCACTTTAATTTTTATTTTATATTAAGTTTAATAATATTAACATCAACACTTTATAGCATTGGAGTTGTGTATCCCAATGGGTATTGGGCTCTGGAGCTAAGTTGCCTGGTTCAAATCAAGGCTTTTCCACTTACCAGCTGTGTGACTCTGAGTGCAATGCTTGACCTCTCTGAACGTCCTTTTCCTCATATGTGAAACCAGCATAATAACGGCTCTACTCCATAAGACTTTGATGGGTTTTAAATGGGATAATACATGTAAATGGTTTGGCCCAATGTCTAACACATAGTAACTTTTCAATGAATTCAGCTACTGGCATTTAAAAAAAGATTGAAAAAGTGGCATCATTTTGTGAGAAATTACCATTGTCAGTGTTCTTTGAAAGAGTACTTGGATTAGTTGTAAATATATATTGCAAACTAGAGCAATAAAGTTTAAAAGTGAAAAAAAAGGATAATTGATATGCTAAGAGAGGAAAGAAATAAAATCACAGGAATTCTACAAAATATACCGTTAAAACCATAGAATTGAGTCAAAGAATGGGAGACCAAAAGAAACAAATAAACAAAGAACAAAGAGAACAAATAGAAAACAGTAACAAATATGGTAGATATTAATCCAGATATTTTATTAATCATTTTAAAGTGATGGCCTAAATACCATTCAAAAGAGGAAGACCGTCAGGTGGATTAAAAAAACCAAGACCCAACTATATGTTATCTACCAGAAACCCACTGCAATACAAGATAGACTAAAAGCACAGGGAGAGAGAAAGGTACAGCATGCTAACACTTATCAAAAGAAAATTAGAGCAACTGTATTAATTTCAGACAAAGCCAACTTGAGAACATAGAAAATTACTGGAGATAAAGAGGTACATCACATAATGATAAAGGGGTCAATTCTCCAGGAAGACATAATAATCCCTAAAGAGTATGTGCCTAACAACAGAGCATCAAAATATAAGTCGCAAAAACTGATAGAACTGCAAGGAGAGACAGGTGAATCCACTATTTTAGTTTGGAGACTTCAGCACCCCTCTAACAATAATACACAGACCCAGCAGGCAGAATATCACTAGGGAGGCAATTGAACTGAAAAACACCATTAATTAACTGTATCTGGTTGACATCTAGAGGTGACCCATCCACCAACAAGAGAATACACATGCTTCTCAAGCTCACATGGAACATTCTCCAAGACAGACTACACATTATGGGACATAAAACACACTCGAACTTGAAAGAATAGATATCACACAGTGTATGCTCTCAGGCCACAGTAGAATGAAACTAAAATCAATAATAGATATAAAGCTGGAAAACCCTCAAACACTTGGAGATAAAACAACACACTTCTAAATAACATGAGTGCAAGAAGTCTCAAGAGAAATGTTTAAATACTTAGAAATAAATGAAAATACAGTTTATCAAAATTTGTGGGATGCGGCAAAAGCAGTGCTTAGAGGGCAATTTATAACATTGAATGCATATGTTAGGAAAGAAGAAAAATCTAAAATCAATACTCTAAGCATCCACCTTAGGAAACTAGAAAAATAAAAGCAGGTAAAATCCAGGTAAGCAGAAAGAAATAACTGAAATTAACACAGAAATCAATGAAATTAGAAATAATAAATCAACAAAAAAAATCTGTGAAACAAAAAGCTAGGATCCTTGAAAAAAATTAGTAAAACTGATGAACTGCTAGCCAACTAAACTAAGAAAAGAGAGAGAAAACACAAATTTATAATATCAGAAATGAAAGAGAGGGCACCACTGCTGATTCTACAGACATTAAAAAGATAATAAAGATATAAAATAGATAATGAAGAAGGACCTACTGTATAGCAATATACTCTATACTGAGGGAACTATACTCAATATTTTTAATAATGTATAAGGGAAAAATCAGAAAAATATATATATATTCCATTCATATATATATATATATATGACAGAATCACTTTGCTGTGCACTTGAAACTAACACAACATTGTAAATCAATTATACTTCCATTAAAAAATAATAAAGGAATATAATGAGCAACTCTGTGCCCATAAATCTGATAACCTAGTTGAAATGGACCAATTCCTTGAAAGACGTGATCTAGCAAAACTCACACAAGAAAAAAGGTAAACTTAATAACCCTAAATCTATTAAAGAAACTGAATCAAAAATTAATAACCTTCCAAAACAGAAAGCACCAGGCCCACTGGTCAGTTCTACCAAACACTTAAGGAAGAAATTATACGAATTCTTTACAATCTCTTCCAGAAAATGGAAGCAGAGGGAATAAATACTTCCTAACTCATTCTATGAGGCTAGCATTACCCTAATACCAATACCAGCTAAAGGAAGGTATTACATTACAAGGAAGGAAAACTTCAGACGAATATCTCTCATGAATATAGATGTAAACATCCTCAACAAAATATTAATAGCAGAATAACCAACCACAAGTGTGGAACAACCAACTACAAGCGCACAAGAAAGGAAGGAGAAAGGGACCAGGGACCTTGATGAGGTAGAGAATATAGCCATGAGAGTAAAAATATCCCTTTCAGCATAGGCAGGGAAGATCATCTGAACTATCTGCCACTCACTCAAGAAAGCATAAGAGAGAAATAGGCCGAGAATATTTGTTTGTTACCACATGCTGAATGGGAGACAATCAGAAACAAGAGACCCTGGAGAACTCTACTAATGCGGGTACCACCCTGTGCGTAGTGAGTCCCGGGGACCTAGAAACATCTCCTGCATCTCCAGAGGAGACTGAAAAGAGAGTCAACCTCATAGAGACCACATCTTACAGACACCAACAGTGATAATTAAGATAAAATCAAGTTGTGAAAAGAGAAAAATAGATATATTAGCATATCAAATCCAGCAATGTATAAAAAAAATTATACACCATGACCAACTGGTATTTATTTATTTCACCATTCTCAGCACGGTAAATAAATAAGTAAGTAAATAAAATCCGTGCAAAAGCACGCAGCCATAAAATTTCAGAATCTTGGCCAAAAAAAAAAAATCTAAAAATATTCTCAAGGGAAAATGTGATCAACAATAAGAATTTTTTCAACTTCTAAACAAACAAACAAAAAATTTAGAAGACAATGCAATGGTGCAAAATTCTGAAGACAATGTATTCCCAATTACAATTTTATAGCTCTCTCCAAACTATCAACCCTAATGAAGGAAGAATACATTTTCAGACATGTAAGTTTTCAAATATTTTACCTATCCTGCACGCATTCTCATGAAACTACTGGAGAGGGTTTGCCTCACACAACTGAAGAAGGAAGCCTAGAGTAAGAAATGGGAATGAGTAAACAAGGAATCCAACATTGGAAAAATTTAATCACAGTTCCCAGGAAAATGATAAAAACTGTCTAGCTGGCCTAAAGAGAAATGGATTCATGTGGTAACAGATGAAGGGCTCCAGAAGAGAAGACATAAAAGAGAGAAAAAACATATATATGATAGATTAATAAATGTGTTTGGCCCTTATTGAGAGGAATTTTATAACTCTATATCAGTGTTTGAAGAAGAGCTCATGGTTAGTGAGTAAAAAAAAGCAAAGGAAAATTGAGACAATTAACTCTAGAAAAAAAATTATTACAATGAAATAACATTGTGTGAGAAGTAACAGTACCACTAATGGTTTAATAGGATGTATCCAACTAATACTAACTACAGACTCTATATTATTTTTTAAAAACAACAATTTGAAGGGAAAATAGAGTGAGCAGAAACAGGCAAAAAAAAAAAAAAAAAAAAGAAGTGATTTGGTCCCTGAAAGAAGTGAACCACACAAGGTGAAATCTATCATAACATGGTTTATCACCTGAGAGTATCCTCCAATGTCTGCAGCACAAAGAAGCTAAAACTCAATCAGAAAACCACAGTGCTGTAGCTTCAAGCGCCAGTGGATGAAGATTAATATTGTTATCCTAGAAGGAAACTGAGGAAGTCCACACTAGGAAAAAGAGGAGCCAGCAATGGGAGAGACTCCAAATATCTGTGTAAACTCGCCTAAATACTTCCTGAGCAAATGTGAACAGAGCATGTACAGAAGAGAACACTGGATCCTTGTAAAAGCAATATCCAAGGAGTTGGGAAAAGCTGAGAACTTTTAACTTCTGCTCACCACAGAGGAATCAGTATTTGGAGACTGAATCTCACCAACTGAAATCCCACAAGGGCCATCCCTCAGGAAAAGAAACTATGTGCCCTGACTATGATTTGCCCCAATCTAAGAGAAAAACTGAAATAGATACACTCTAAGGGAAGGTACAATCAAACATCCCCAAGTTTAAAGTGAATAGCCAATAACTGAAATGCCTGATAGAAAAATATAACGTTCTCCAGATAACAAAATCCAGAATCTTTATCATATAATTCACAATGTCCAGCATACAATAAAAAATTACTAGATATTCAATGACAGAGAAAAATGTGACCCATAATCAATAGGAAAAGAAGTAAACAAAATCCTGAGATGATACAGATATTGGAATTAGCAGACAAAAACTTTAAAGCACTATAATAAAATTTTTCAAGGACAACTAGGAAAGATGGTCATAGTGGGTAAACAGATGGAAAATATAAATCGAGAAATGGAAATTTTTAGTGGTCATTCTAGAACTGAAAAATACAATATCTGACATGAAAAATTAACTAGATGAGCGTATCAGCAAACTACTGAAGGCAGAATAAAGGATTATTGAACTTGAACATAGAATAATAGAAAATATCCACTGTAAAGAGAAAACTAGAAAAAAATGTAGAAAAACAATGAACAGAGCCTAGGTAAACTGTGGAACAGCATCAAGAGGATTAATATATGTGTAATATGAGTCCCAAAAGGAAAGAATAGGGTTTTTCAAAATATTTTGAAGAAATGGTGAACAGAAATTTCCCAAATTTGATGAAAAACATTAATTAAAAGTACAATAAATTCAATTAACACAACATAGTGAATCAACTATACTTCAGCTTAAAAATAAAGTACAATACGTCCAACGAATCCCAAAAAAGATAAATATAAAGAAACCCACACCTATGCACGCTATGGTCAAATTGCAGATAATCAAAGAAAAAGAGAAAATCTTACAAGAAGCCAGGGGGGAAAATGACATCTTATATACAGGAGGAAATTATATAAATGCCAACATCCTTCCAAAACCATGGAGGCCAGAATTCAATGGAAAAAAATGTGAGGTATGCTGGGGAAAATAAAAAATTAAAACTCTCAATTCAAAATTCTGTGTACAACAAAAATATCCCTCAAAAACCAAGATGAAGGATTTCTTCTTCTGCCCAAGTTGGAGGAGCAAGAGCCAACTACTTTCTCTTCTGAAACAACTAAAAATCCAGCCAACATTTATGAAACAATGGTTGTCAGACACTGGAAATCAGGAGGTGCAGTACAGTGATTCTTGAGAGTGTGCAAATTTAAATGGCAAGGCCTCCAATTGCTGAGGTTTCTGCCTTGAGAGGGTTTCTAGGCAGCAGCTAAAATAAAGGGAGTCAAGGTGGTCCCCCTGAGCGAGGCACTGGAGTGAGGGGCAACTAGAACAGGGGAGGGCGTCAGGGATGAGGAGACAGCCCCCGAGCTCTGCAGAGGGGTCCTGAGTCTTCCTCAAAGTCCTGACCAGGACACACATGAGAGGAAACCACCCGAAGAGAACTGCCCTATGTAGCAGAGGGAAAGATCCCAGAATGTCACACGGGGCTCGGAAGTTTACACCTGTCCAGGTGGAAATATCACAATGGACAGGACACCAGCAGGACAGAGAGGATGCTCAGAATTCAACTTCAGTATCACTTGCTTCCATCTAATAAAACTGAAACACAACAGTGAAATGATCAAACCGTTTCCAAGTAAGTATGCTCCAAAATAAAGCTCAAGAATATACAAAAGTATCCAGCACCCAACAAGGTAAAATTCACAATATCTGGCATCCAATGAAAATATATCAGGCTTGGGAATAAGCAGGAAAATGACTCATAATGAGGAGAAAATCAATCAATGGAAACAGACCCAGAAATGGCACAGATACAGGATCAGTAGACAAGAACATTAAAGGATTTATGATAAGCATATTCCATAAATTCAAGAAAATAGAGGGGAAACCGAGCATATTAAGACACAGGAGACAGAAGAAAGACCCAAATCAAGATATTAGAGATGAAAATTACAATGCCTGAGTTGAAAATTACACTGGGTGGAATTAAAAACAGATTAGACACTGCAAAGAAAAGATTTATGGACTTGAATATGTAGCAACAGAAATGACCCAAAGTGAAACACAGAGGAAAAAAACAGAAAAATTAGTAGAGCACCAGTGATCTTATTATTCCAAATACTGTGATAATTATAATCCCTCAAATCCAAGAATCTCAAAAAAATCCAAGCATAAGAAAAATGAAGAAAACTACACCAAGGCAGATAATAATGGAATTGCTTATAGCCAAAGGAAAAAATCTAAAAACAGCCAGAAAGAAAGAACACATTACATGCAGAGAAACAAAAATCAGAATGACTGTAAACATCCCATGAGAAGTAATATAAGCAGAAGAGAGTGAAGCAATATTATTAAAATACTGGAAGAAAAAATGTCAACCTAGAATCTATACCAAGTGAAAATACCTTATAGGTGAACAAAATGATACCGGATATAAGTCTGGATCTACATGAAGAGCACCAGGAATGGTGAATATGAGAAAAATGTAAATAAATAAGGTCTTACATTTATAGTCAATTGATTTTTGACAAAGACTTCTAGAAAATTCAATGGCAAAGAAATAAACTTTTCAATAAATTGTACTCAATTACATCCCCATACACAAAAAGATGACATGGACCCCTACTTCACACAATACACACAAATTAACATAAAATGGACACCCAACCAAAAAATCCACCTAAACGTAATAGCTAAAAGTATAAAACTCTTAGAAGAAAACACGGGAGTCATCTTTGTGACCTTGGGTTAGGGAAAGCCTTGTTAGATACAACATCCAAAGCACAAGTGACAAAAGAGAAAAACATAAACTGGATCTCATCAAAATTAAAAATGTTTGTGCATCAAAGGACACCATCAAGAAAGTGAAAAGACAATCCAGAAAATATGGGAGAAATCACATGTCTGATAAGGTACTTTTATCCAGAATATGTAAAGAATTCATACAGCGTAACAATAAAAAGAAAAACAACCCAGTTTAAAAATGGGTAAAGGATCTGAATAGACATTCCTCCACAGAACATGTACAAACGGTCAATGAGCACATGAAAAGATACTCAACATCATTAGCCATCAGGGAAAGACGAATCAAAACCACAATGTGACACCAGTGTCACCCCCACTGGGATGGCTATGATCAAAATAAAGGGGAAAACACACCAGTTCTAGAGAGGATGAAGAGAAGTTGGAACCTCATACACTGATGGTGGGAATGCAAAATGGTACGACTGTTGCAGAAAAGAGTTTGGCAATTCGTCAAAATGTGAAACTTAGAGTTACTCTAGGATCCAGCAATTCCATACTGAGGTATAGACTCAAGGGAAATGAAAACATTAATCCACATAAAACCTTGTATACAAATGTTCCAAGTAATTTGACGGCATCCCAGAACGAGGCTCAAAAACATTTAAAAGGGGCTTCCCCGGTGGCGCAGTGGTTGGGAGTCCGCCTGCCGATGCAGGGGACACGGGTTTGTGCCCCGGTCTGGGAAGATCCCGCATGCCGCGGAGCGGCTGGGCCTGTGAGCCATGGCTGCTGGGCCTGCACGTCCGGAGCCTGTGCTTCACAACGGGAGAGGCCACAACAGTGAGAGGCCCGCATACCACAGGAAAAAAAAAAAAAAAACATTTAAAAGAATACAGAACAAGTAAATCCAGCACCCCACAATACAGAATTGGCAATCTCTACAGTGCAATCAAAAATTAACAAGGATGCAAGAATGCAGTTTTAAAAAATGACCATCATGAAAATAAAAATCAAGCAATAGGAACAGACACAGAAATGACACAGAATTACTAGACAAGGACATTAAAACAGCTGCTATGGATATGTACTAAAAGTTCAAGATCTTAAAACAGGTCATATAGAGAAAAGCACATACCAAATAAGAAATAAGAAAGATATAGAAAAGACTCAAACTTCTAGAGATGAAAAGTACAATGTTTACACTGAATGGCAAACAACTTGGATGAATCTCCAGGAAATTATGCTGAGTGAAAAAGCCAGTCCCAAAAGATTACCGTATGATTCCACTGACATAACATTTTGAAATGACAGAATTTCAGAACTGGAGGACTAAGTAGTGTCTACCAAGGCTCAGGGGTAGGAGGGGTAGCAAGGGCCAGAGCATGGTGGGTATGCTTATAAAAGGGCATGTGAAGGACCCTTGTAGTGTGGGAACTGTTCAGTATATTGACTATGGTGGTGACTACGTGAATCTATGAGTGATAAAAATGCATAGAGATGGAAAGTCCCAACAGCTCTGGGGCGAAGTGACACCCGCCCTGTTCATTGCCACCCTCCCTGGCCGTGACTACTGGGGAAGCAGCCCTGCCGCCAGGGAGACAGCATCTCCCGGGAAAGCAATTCTCATCCCTACAACACACGCCCCCTGGGCACTCACAATGCACCACGGGTGTTAAGTTCAGGAAACATACCCTTGACCAGACAGGCAGTAACCCTTGGCCTCCAAGAGCTCACGCTCTGACACGGCCACATAAACAACATTCCACGGCTTCTGCAGGTGCAGAGCGGGCACGTGAGGCTCGGAACTGCAGCTACTACTTGTGCACCCTGAGGAGGCCCCTTTGAGTGCAGTAGACACTGCGCAAAAGGCGGACGGGACAGACAGACCAGGCGCTGATGTCACTTGTTGACATCACTGAGCCATTGAATTTGAATGTCAATTATCTGAGGAACAAGACGTGTATGGCCTAGGGGTGGGGAGAGGGAGAGAGAAGCAACCCAATAGGAAAACAAGCAAAAGCCATAAACTGACACCAAAAAAGAAGAAACAGCAATAACCAAAACCCCAAATATAAAAAGATGATCTTTCTCATTATTAATCAAGAAACGGAAATTAAAGAAAACCTAAGTTACCATTTTACGTCCATCAGACCAAAAAAAAAAAGTTAACAATACCAAGATGTTGAGCAAAGAAAACTGTCTTAAATGGTAGTGATGGCATCAATTCCTGTGTCCACTTTGAGAGAGTTCGGCATCACCTTCGACAGCTGAACACACGTATTCTGAGGTCCAGGAATTTCCCTGCTAGGCAGGTACCAGGGCAATTCCTGCACAATTATACCAGGAGACACACACAGATAGGTTCATACCAGCATTATTTTAACAGCAGGGGAAAAAAGTGAAAAGAACATAGTGGCCACAGGAGGGGAGAGTGCCAAAAAAATCAGGTATTTTCACACGACGGAACGCTATCCACCACGCGGTTCACGTGAAAATGAACTGCACCCACGTGCTTCCGCATGAACAAAGCTCGGAAATGTAACAGTAAATGAGAAAAGCCAAATAAAAACATCCAAAACTAGAACACATCTTGTTTACTGACACAAGCCCCCAGGGTGACAATGGCGGGACCTCCCGTGTGGCCGTGCTGGGCATCTACGGCCTCATCCCAAGGGTCAGTGCCCACACATCATACTGGTTGTTAAATACTTTGAATATTACCCCTCAAAGAAACCATAAAGAAGGCCGAGGTAATATAACCACAAGATTCAATTGCTTCCCATTTCAGGAAAGGAACAAGAGAGGGGGACAGAGGCTTCAGCATTAAAGTTATTGATCATGTTCTATTTCTCATGCTTGGCGGAGAGCACACATTTTTCATTGTATTATTCTTTTACTCTACACAGGCGTGTGCATGCACAGGTGCTCTTCTGTTTGGGGTGGGTTTTGCATGAATACGTGTGTGTGACTATATTCTTCTTTTTTTCTTTTAAAGATTTTTTTTTTGGATGTGGACCATTTTTTAAAGTCTTTATTGAATTTGTTACAACATTGCTTCTGTTTTACGTTTTGGTTTTTTAGCCACGAGGCATGTGGGATCTTAGCTCCCCGACCAGGGATTGAACCCGCACCCCCTGCACTGGAAAGCGAAGTCTTAACCATTGGACCGACAGGGAAGTTCCATGACTATATATTCTCCGATCCCACATTTTGTGTGGTTGCAGCCTCCAAGGAGGCCCCAACAGACTTGCTTTCCGGCGCTCGTGTCCCACTGCACGGCTCCACTCACGGTACGCAGGGCAGCCCGTCACTGCAGAAGGGACAAGTCTAGGTCCCAGAAGACAGCCTGAGAGAAGCCAGCAGTCATGCTGGAGGACCCTCGTGCAGCCCCGTGGAGGGGTCCACGCGGCCGGGAACTGAGGCCTCCTGCCAACAGCCAGCAGCAACTTGCCAGCCTGTGCGGCGGGGGAGGGATTTCTCGCCACTGGACCCAGTGGACCCAGGAAAGCCTTCACATGACTGCAGCCCCCACTGACCCTGGGCAGGACCACCAGCTCAGCCCTCCCCCAGCCCCTACCTACAGAAAGTGAGTGAGAAAGCAAACAGGTGCCATGTCAAGCGCCCCAGTGTTGGTTAATCTGCTAGGCAGAGAATGAGAGCTCACGGGCCTGGGCACGTGGAAGGGGCTCCTAGACAGAACCCCGAGACGTAGGGGAAGCTGCAAGGGCTCCGGGGAGTTCCTGAGAGCCTAGAGGACTTTGAAGGAACTGCTGGCAAAGCTTGGAGACATCTGAGAAGGGCCCAGGGGGGCTGGAGGAAAAGGAGGAGGACGTTCCTGGAGACCACAGGTTACCTGGTGGCAGATGCTCTGTCAACACTGTCAGCCACAGAATGTGCAGAGGATAGAATGGGCCTCAGGGACTAGGTCATCTGGCTGAACTTTGAAGGGACACTGTTTTTTTTTCCTTTCTGCTCACACTAAAATGCAACTGGCAGAGAGAAGCTAAAGGAAGGACTCCTCAACAGGAAGAGCCAGGAATTGTTGGGTCTGAAAATCCCCAGGCTCTCCAGATGCACAGGAGGCTAAAATTGAGAAAGCACTTCTGGACAACGATCAGATCCAGGGCCCTGTCTAGAAAACATGGCGTAAAGATGAGGCCTGGAGTTTAACTCAGAATCCTTTGTTCTGGCCTCACAGAACTGCTCAGCCCTGAGCTGTCTGTCAGGGACTACTGCAGGCTTCAAAGGCGTTGCCTCCCCAGGGTCTCAGCCACAGCCGGGGGTGGAGAAGGCCTGTCCTGAAGACGGGGGTGTGTGACTTGTGTCCAAGGGGATAAACCTGCTGAGGCCCAGACCCACAGAGACGCGAAGACAATTGCTCTGGCAGAACCACCACCTGCTGGACGGAAAGGGACAGAGGCGTCCAGATGACAAGTGGCCTTCGAACCTCAGTCACTGACAGACAGGAACATGGGAAACTACTCGGTTGCAAACACAGTCTGCTTTCCCAGGAAAGGAGAAACAGGAGTCAGAGGCCACAGCCGCGAGGCCAGGAGACGCATCCCAGGCAGGAGCAGGGCCAAGTCCCATTAACGTAACCTTTTCAACGTGCCCCAGAGGATTTCGGGATTGCGGTGGGACGACATGGCCATGTGTGGCCCGTCTCCCTGCTCTCTGGACAGGAACGACTGTGCGTCTTTCCTACTATCTCCCAGCATCGGGTGTTCCGTGCGGGGGAGGCACATGACTCATCTCTTTAAATCACAGATCTTCAGATTCGGGGGAGCCAACCTGAGTAGCCACAACTACACTCGGGCCTGAATTCGATAACGAGATCCTGGGTTTTCTGAGATGCTTTAATGGGGCAACGCCTTTAAGGGCCTTGAGAAGAGATGGGCGCATCTTGCGTGTGGAGAGGACGTGCATCACGGGGCCCCAGCGCCCCTGTCCTCCTGACGCTGGTGCCCTGAGCACACCCGCTCCACAGCGAGCAGGGCCTGCGTGGAACCAGCAAGACGCCGTACACATCACATCGAGTGGCCTCCAGGGCTAGGTCACGAGAGCCGCTCTGGCCTTCCCCCGAGCTCTCCTGGACCAGTCTTCTTGGGGAAGCCAGTGGCCAGGCCAGGGGGACATCACTGTGGCAGCCCTGTCACTCACACCCGTCATGTGAGTGAGACGTCCTGAAATTGTCGCTTTCGGCGTCTAAAGTTGGGGGGGGGGGCATTTGTTACCCAGTGAGGGAATGTGGAACCAGGCGCGACTGTAACAAAATTCAGGAGGAACTGTGGGCTTGGCGGTGGGCACAGCTGGACCCCCGGTCCCAGGCACCTGCAATGCAGGCCGGGGTCTTAACCACAACCTCGAGGATTTCAGGCCAAGCCACTCCCAGGCTCAGTGCGAGACAATAGATGCCCACTGCTGTTTAGAGCCCCCGAGGGTCAGGGTGATCTTCACGCAGCAAAAGATAACTAATACCGTTCATAATAAAAATTTTACAAAAGAAGCAAGTCTACTGAAACACAGGGAGACAGGCAACGCACTGAGGAGTTCATGGCTGCGAGGTGGTGCCTGGGCTTGAGACCACCGATTGTTCTACGTAAATGAGATCACACTACACTTTCTATTCTACTGACTGCTTTACACACCAAATGCGTATGTCATTTCAGAGTAAAAGGAAATCAGTTTTATGCTTTTTAAGAAAGACATTTTAAAAGCAATGGCTATTGAAAATCGTATTCTGATTTTAAACAGAAACACTAGTTCCAGGGAGAGAAAAAAGAAGTGTGGGGCAGACTACTCCACTGGGAAGAAAATGAAAATATGATTTTTATTCATTATTTATTCTAAAGCTTATCATAATTAATAACATGAATGTTATTAGTAATTTCATTTTATTAATACTAAACAAAATGAAACCTTTTTTAATCCACACAGATTCCTGCCCCAGCGGTGCCTTCCTTTCCCTGGGCTTTCTCCCAGGATTTCACTCAAATGCCTAAAATCTTCCCTGGTCAAAATCAAACACACAGGCTCTATTCTTTTCTCACTTAATATTACATCTTATGGGGCTTTTCATGTCGACCCACAGACTTTACTTTTACCATCATTACAGATGTATATTTTAAAGCATTTTAAAGGTCCCTTCAAGTTCCTTGCAAAATTTATAAATTTCTCCCTCTATACTGTACTCAAGTGTGCAAAGAAAATGTGGGTTCTTTACCCACCCCACCCGCCGGGGGAACCACTTGGATATTCCCACTTGACAATTTATGTAACCACGTCCCCACCCAATTAAATGAGCTCTTTTGGATGACTTTTGGGGGTAGATAAGGTTCTCCATTTTCTCCCCACCCCCGCGCCCCTCCAGGAGGGCCTCTGGGCTTGAACAGGTGCCGGGGCCCTCAAGGCATTGAGGCCTTGGTCTTCACCTTGGATCGGGTCCTGGGTGTGCACTGGCTGCTTCATGTCGCAAGGTGGTCTGGCCCTGCCCCTGGAATCCAGCTGGAAAATGAGACCTTTCCTTCAGAAGGAGCTTGCGGACACACTTCCCCTTGCTGATCCAGCCCACCTCGGCCCCTGCTGGTGCTGTGGGCCTCCTGGGATCCCCTTGTCACAGTTACAGTATAACCCCCCCACCCCAATCCGCCTCTAGAGCAAACTCCCCAGCAAGGCTCTCAGGTTCTCCCTGCGCATCTGGGTCGGTCCCACGCCCCCCAGGAGCTGACAGATGCTCTGTGCCTGTGCCCTGCATCCCCATCCGAGATCTCACAAAGCCTCCACCCCGCGCCCACCCCGCGCCCCGCGCCCACCCCGCGCCCCGCGCCCACCCCTCCCACAGCTCCCAACGAGAAGAGGGGGCCAAAGCCCCTCCAGTTTGGGCTTTTCAGCCAACCCACCTAAGACACCTCCCTGCTCTGCCCTTGCCTCCTGCCTCTGTCCCCGTTCCCTTTGGAACAGGGGGAGTGCGGGAGCAACACAGAAAATTGCAGAGGATGGACAGAGCCCAAGGACAAGCAGAGGCAGCAGGACCCAAGGTCAAGGCTGGGAACCAGCACCCAGCCGGAGCGAGAACCCAGGAGCCTGGAGTGGAACCAAGCCAGGGACGGAGTGAGGACCGGCCAGCTGGGCGAGGAGGGCCAGAAACACTGGTGTTCGCTGGCCTTGGCTCCCAAGGACGTGGATGGGACCTTGGGGGAGGGGTCTGAGTGGGGTGGGGCGATGGGAGACAGTGAATGTACAGACTGCTTTCAAGAAATTTGGCTGTGAAAGGGGAGAGAAGATGCAGATGAGAGGGGCACCAGAGACAGGCTTTTTCAGGGACGGGGCAGCCGTGACTGGCAGGAACCAGCCGAGTGAGCGAGAGGCTCCCAAGTCTCCTGCCTTTCCCGTGAAGCACAAGGGGGGCAGAGGGTGTTATCTGAGCCGAGGGCATCAGGGGAACGTTTGGAAATGGGCTCCCGCTGGGTGGGAGGGGAGCTGAGGAGGGAGGGGCCCCAGGTGGCCCGAAGCAGGAACTTGGGGGCCTGGAAGTAGGTGTGTGCGTGTGTGTCTCCCAGCAGACTCACCTCCAGCTCCCGCTCTGGCCAGGCAGGGTCACCCGCTCCCCCCACTGCCCGCAGGGCTCAGGGAAATGTGCCCCCGGGCTACAACAGACACAGAGCTGGAAGGGTCCTTAGAAATCATCTAGTCAAGCTACCCTGTTTTTCACAAGGAAAAACCCAGCTTGGAGAAAGAGCCAGGAGCCAAGCTGATGTCCTGCAGGGCAGCACCCGGGGCCCGCTGTACCCCCAGCGTGAGCCCGAGTCCCCAGCGTCGCCAAACCCCTGGAGCAGACGTAGTAAAACCCTAGAGCAGGAACGACCCGAGTGACAGTACTGAGCACTTAACTACCACAGACGGCACCGCTGCGGGGACTTAGCACGCTACACCTTCCCATTGCCAAGAGGCTAAGTTCCTAGACTTGCCAGAGCTCTGTCTTCTTCCCTGAAGGCGGCAAGGGGGCGGGGGGTCGGCCAGGGCTCGCGGGGCTTCTGGACAAGGCCAGCAGAGGACAGTCTACACCCTCCTAGAAGAATTCACCCACCATCGGTCGCATCATTTGCAAATATTTTCTCCTGGTCCCTAGGTTGTCTTTTCGTCTTGTTGATCGTTTCCTTTGCTGTGCAGAAGCTTTTAAGTTTAATTAGGTCCCATCGGTTTATTCTTGCTTTGATTTCCTTCGGAGACAGACCCGAGAAAGCGAGCACTCGCCCCCAGCGGCCGGCTCAGGGGGTCAACTTCTGAGGGGGGCGTTCACTGTGAATATTTGGGAGCTGGTTACGCTCCTGGTGCGTCTCCAAATCACGAAACTTACCAGGCGCCTCCAAATACGAGCTCCCACCCCATCCACAGGGACAGCCTCCCTGGGGCAGGGGCAGGAGCTCCCCAATCTCCTCTCAGCCTCTCCCGGAGGCACCCAGGCTCGCAGCTGTGTTTCCTCAGCAACTCCCTGACCCCCTGCTCTTCTCTGTCCTGCAGGCCTGCAAACACTTGCTCGTGGATGAAGCTGCGGCCCGTCCGTCTTGCCCCCTTTGGCCTCTCAGAAGCCGTGGGCACAGGGAACCATTTTGTTCCTTCTCGAAACACTCTCCCCTCGGGCTTCCCAAGAGACCCCTCCCTTTTTCACCTTCTGAGCCTCCGGCCTCCTTTCCTTCGACAGTTCCTCCTCCTGCATGTGCTGGACCGAGATTCTGTCCTGCACCCCCTCCTCTTCTCTCCGAGTCTCCCTCTGAGGTCTCGTCCACACCCACCGCCTCAAGCAGGTTCTATCTTAGGGCCAGATCTCTGCTCCAATTTCCAGTTCTGCAGGTCACCCACCTGCTGCCCTCACATCACCCCAGGCTCTGCAGATCCCAAGCCAACCACGCAGCATCTGTCTCTTCCCAGCACACAAACAGCTCCTCCCCTCCAGCCTGCTCACCCCACAGAAGGTCACACCTCTGCAGAGAAGCCTGTTCATGCCCTCAGCTGGAGCTCATCTGGACTCTCCCCGCCCTGCCCCCCACCGATGCTGCTGAACTCTGCCCATCCCGCCTCCTAAATATATTCCCAACCCACCACTTTCCCCATCTCGACTCCCTCCATCCAAACCAAAGCACCTAGACCCCCCACTGCACGGCACTCCTGGGAGCATCCTTAAGGCTGCCCTGCCCACACTGCCGCATCTGAGCTACTACACGCAGCAGCGGGCAGTGCGGACACTGCTCCAAATGCTGAAATCACTGAAGCCTGGGACCCCTGGCCACCTGGCCCCAGCCTCCACCCAGTCCTCCCCTTGGACCCCGTGCCCCCGACACGTGGCCGCATTTCTTATCACCTTGGGCGCCCTCCGTCCCGAGGCCTGCCCTGCCTGTTCCCCTCCCCCTCGTGCCCCTCCTCCACGCAGCCAGGCCTGACCAGTTCTGCCCGTACTTTAGTCTCACTTTCAGCGTAACCCAGTGGGGACATTTCCCTGATTGCCACCATTCACCGGGTTTCTCCATAGCACCGCAACTGAAATTGGGTTGTTCTTGAATTATCTGCTAAGTGGGTGTCTGCTGTCCTAAACTACGAGCTCCAGGGGAGCAGAGACCCGGGCCGGCTGGGCTCCCCATGGCCGCCCAGGGACTTGATAACTATCTTCTGGGACAGTGGACGAACCCTCAGCCCAGCCCATCATGTGGACAAAGCTGTGTCAGACTCTCTCGGGCACCTCTGCAGAGCTCGAGGCCTGAATCCTTGAGCCGGCTCTTCGTGGGCCCCGAGGAGGGTGGCCGCCTGCCCCAGCTCGCCCCTGTTGTTCTGGCATCATTATTGTGTCCACTTTCCAGCTCCAAAGAACTATGGTCCCCTGTGACCCAACCAACCCGGTGCAGGCACAGCAGGACAGTGGTCCAGGCCCTGGAGAGGCCACCACTGACACCACAGTGTCCACATGGCCGCAGCAGGTGGGGTCTGGCTGGCACGGTCCCGTAGGTTGGGAAGTCAGCGGCTCTGAGCACGGAGCTCCCTGCCGTGGACTGCTCCCTCACTCCTTGGTATCCCGCCCCTGTCTTCCTTCTGCCTCCGGCTTTGATTTCCAGAGAACCACAACTGAAACCAGGATTTAATTCCATGTGGCCTTGAGGGGGGCAATGAAAACTAACAAGTAGGAGAGGGCCAGCTGGGGGGGTGGGGAGACCCACGTTGGGCTCAAAGACAGGCCTAAGAGCCAGCAAACGTGGAACGAGCCCCCATCAGCAGAGGCGGGGACGCTGTGAGGACAAGCTTGGCCCCAAACAGGGCTGGGCAACTCCTGGCCGCCTTCCTACCAAGGATCCCACAGGTCTGCGTTAGGTAGACAGTTATTTCATGTCTCTCTGGTTAGAGAAAGCAACTAAAAGGAGGATGAACTAAACTCGCTTAGTTTGCAAATCCTACCCAACGAGCTGTTTTCCATGAATATTCTGGCTCACCCTGGCCCCAAATAAAGGTGCAATGGCCAGAGGATCCAGATGTAAAAATGATGAAAGACCCACCCCAACCCCCACATGTTCCCGGCCGACGTAAACACGCCCCCTCTGGCTACAACAGTATTTATGTCTCCAGACCCCACTGGCTGGTGGGTAGTAAGTTTCTCTGAAATCAGGTGATCTTCTTCCCTTTCTTTTCCATTGGATTGTTTCGGAAGTCATCAGCTACTTTTATTTTTCACTTATTTTTTTTTAAAGCTCTGAACCCTTAGAGATAAAGCCCATGCCAGCCTCCCACAACAGCAGGGCAGAGTTTGGGAAGCCTTTCCTGCTTGAGGGGGCTCCTTC
Organism: Orcinus orca; assembly: GCF_937001465.1. NCBI lineage: Eukaryota > Metazoa > Chordata > Mammalia > Artiodactyla > Delphinidae > Orcinus > Orcinus orca. Next base: position 61,016,726 of record NC_064573.1, read on the forward strand.
CTGGGGGCAGTTTCACTGTTCACCACAGCGTGGACCCAAAATGTCACGTCCCTTCGGTAACTCGAGCCTCTGGGGAGGGAAAGGAAGAAGCCGACCTGCCAGCCGGGCGAGCAGATGCGTCAGCCCAGGTCCACAGAGAGGCCGAGGTCCTGGCTCGTCAGTCTAGCTGCCGTGGTCAGGTTAAGAGCAGCCTTGCGGGGCTGGGTGGGTAGTGTGACGTTTACAGCAACCATCCACTCATGCCGGGCTCTGGAGGGAGGGCCAGCACGTTCCTGCCAAGGCGACCGAGAAGTCAGGCCGGGGCTCAGTGTCCTCCACACACAAGCTGGAGGCCGGCGGGGCTACACAGAGAAAACCAGGCAGAGACCCACTGAGACCAACTGCAAGGACTCGGCAGGAAAACAGAAAACAAAAACACGGCCCCTCGGTGCTTTCGGGGAGCACAGGGTACCCATCACACTGGATAGAAGGATCCCCAGAACTGGGCCTGGGTCAGGACCAGCCCAGAAACACAGGAAAGAGGACTGAGCAGGGAGGAACCAACAGAGACGCCATAGGAAGTGGCCGAAAGATGCGGGGGTGCTTCTCCTCCAGAACAAGTGCCTGAACCTTACTTCTTATCTGTGTGCACTCTTGCCGTCCACGAGGGTGACGTCCTAAATCTGCCCGGAGAGCCCCGCCCCTGAGCCCTTCTGAGGCACAGAGTTTGCACTTCGGGGACGTCAGCAGGAGCCCTCATCGAAGCAAGCTCAGGAAGCAGCTTTTTCTCTTTCTCTATGGAGTTTATGTTGAACTTGTCATATGGACGGGAGCCCTTGCAGAATTCAGAATTCAATTCCACCCATCCATCGCCCTGCTCACTCCCATCACCCACAGCAAAGGAACTAGAATCCAAATCACACTTCCTGGCCTCACGTGCTCCCAGCTTCCAGGCAGCGCGAAGGCCGACATTTCCCAGCAGTGTGGGAAGCCTGCGCTCCTTGCTCTCCAACCAGCATCACTGAATGCTCGCCAACCACACGCAACACCTATGGATTGGATGAGCATCCCCGGCACTTCCTGCTGCCAAGAGTCCAAGCTAGTGATCAAGAACTTACAATCTAGCCAGAGAAACAAGACGCCCCTCCGGTGGGCTAACCGAGCGCCTGGGGCCCGGCACAGCCGTGATGCAATGGGGGGTATCTGGACCACCCTCCAAGACGGAGCAGCCGGACACCACACCTTCCTGGGTGCCATGTGGGGGTGGATGCAGCCCCATCACAAGAAGGGGATGGGCCTGCAACCAGCTTCTGGGGCAGAGGGGAGGAGGTCCAGGCTTGCATGTCCCTCATACAGGACAAAGGCCAAAGGAGCAGGTGACCCAGGAGAATAAGAGTCTGCACTGAGCTCAGAGTCAGGACCACCCAGAACAGGGGGAGCTCTGACGGGGAACCAGCCTTTCACGCAGCGGGAGGGCATCCCTGAGCGTGGCCACAAAGCTGGTGGCCCAGAAACGCATGTGTGTGTGACGGATGCGTGTGCCGTGGGGGTTTGGGGGGGGGGGGGTGCCTGGGGGATACGGGCTGGCTGGGAGGGGTCAACTTGGGTCTAGGGGTGGGGGAGGCAGCTTCTGGGGTGCCCCCCTTAACTCTGTCTTTACCTAGGACGAAATGGTTAAGCAGAAGAATTTTTTTAAGGTTCCTGGAAGAGGCTGCTGATTCAGGAAGAGGAGGAAGAGGCCTGGGCGGGCCCCCAAGATGGGGCAGGTTCTCACTTCATCCTGGGGAGGCAGCGGGTTCCAGCGAAACACCTGCCTGGGTGTGCGGGGTTGGAGGGGCACATTCAAATGTCAGCCCCGCCGTGTCAGGGAGAACAGGTGGAACTGCTGTGTCCATCGGTAGGCCAGAGCCGAGATGGATCTCGGTGCTGGAAGCACCCCCAGAGCTCTCACCCAGCCACCTGGCTGGGTCGGCACATCCACTTGGGCAGCCTGCACCCCTTGTCCCATGCACTGTTTGCAACCGTCCTGTGGGGTGGACAGGCCCTAGCCCGTCTGTCTGCAGACCTGGAAGGCGGCCTGGGGCAGTGACAGCTCAGAGCACTGTCAGGGAGCTGCCCTTCTAAACCCAGGGTGGGCGGGGGAGAAGCCTTAAAATGCTCGTGTTGCCACCAGATTCCAGACATCAGCAGCATGGACCCTAGGACCCCGTTTAAGTCCCATCTGGTCCAGCTTCCTCAAGCCCTGAAGGTCAAGGGCGGCTGAGAGAGAACTTAGTGAGAGGTGCCTTCTCAGGTCTGCAGAGACCTCCCTGGCCCCTGAAGTCCCCGCCCCAATCCTTCTGCAGGCCCCAGACACGTCCTTCTTCATGGGGCCTCTGCCCTCTGTCCCTGTTCCCCCCACACCCAGGGTCACCCCCGGGCCCCTTGGACCCCCAACAACGCGTGTCATGAAATTTAACATTTCCTCCAAGTTTCCCTAGAAGAACCAACTCACACAAAAGCATTAGTGAGCAATGTGGAATTTACAAATTATTCCACGGGGAACAGGGAATACAGTCCCCATGTCTGCCCCAGCCTGCCCAGAGGCCTGGATGTCCGCCTGGGACGTGATCTTGGCGCTTGGGGGAGGGGGGCAGCATCCAGCCCAGTGTCTCCACAGCCACCCCAGCACCCGAGGCACAGCCGCGGGCCCCGGTGTCACCAGGGCCGCGCCCGCACACCCCACCCGCACCCCTCCACAGACAGCACCTGTAGTCAGACATTACAGGCAAGACTTTCTAACTCTACGTTTCAGTGTTTGATTTCTACTTCTGGCTCTACACAGAAATACTGGGTTTGGCTTTGTTTTTGTTCAAAAAGCAAGTCTCTCCCCTGGGGTCCGTGTCTCAAGGAGGACCCTTGAAAGCCAGCAGTCAAATCATCACCCAGAAAGTACTAGTTAACTAGTTAACTCAGGGCTGCTAACTAGCAGCAATTAACCCTTCCAACCCCATAACCCGTGGGCCTGCTGGAGAGAACAGGTCGCCACGGTGCAGCAACCTGTCCGAGTTTGAAGGCACATCAGAGAAAACAAGAAGACCTAGATGAAAGGGATGTGACAGGGACAGAGGAACAGCAAGAGTGGGGAGGGACCAGGAAAGCCGTGGAACCCCTTCATTTCTCCTCAGAACCTCAGTGAGAGCCATATGCAGGGCTCAGTGCAGTGTTTGTTTTTCAGAAGCAGGACCTGCCGTCTGGCGAGGGTGGTGGGAAGGGGGTGAGAGCACCCGGCGGCTCACGGGGCGGGTGTCCATCACCTGGCTCACAGGACCCCCTAAGGGCTAAGCCACACCGTCACCTATCAAACTAGCTCAGGTTGCTCCTCGGCAGCAACCAAATCGTTACCCTCCGCAAGGGTGAGACGTGACCCCCGCCGAGGTGGCTCCCTCTCCTCCTCCAAGGATTTTAGCAGCTGGGAACACCGCCCCCCAAACCCAAAACACTCAGGATCTTCCCGAGAGTCAGGACAAAGACTCCTTGTCTCCGTCCTTCCGAGTTTCCAGTCCCTCACTCAGCCCCAGCCTCCCCGGCCAACCTTTTCTCTCTGACAAACGTGAAGAAAGCCAGTCTTGACCAAAAGAGAAGCAGAGGGCCCTCGTGTCTCCAGGTAGGGCCACCTGGCTGCCCCTGGCTCTCATCCAAGCCCAGACGTCCACAGCGAAGGCTGTAGTCCCTGCCCTCCGACAGCCCGTTCCGTGGCTTTGATGTTTGACCTCAGCCCATCTGCAAAAGCTGATGTTTCTAACAATATGAGTGACACAGGAAATCGACCAGTTTATGGGGCTCAGGTGCCAGGCCCTCTAACGGCAGCCGTGCTGTCTCTGGATTTGTTCCTCGTCACCCGCGGGCCCCTCTCCTGTCCTCTCTCCCGGGGCGGCTCTGAGGGGCTCAGGCCACAAGCTCCAGGACCCACAGGACCGTCAGGAGACATCAAGGTGGCAGCCCTCACCCAGACCAGGCCATTTCCCTCCGGGTGGACACGCCTGCCTAAGGCTGCCTGGACTTCTGCCTTTTTCAAGAAAAGCCAGAAACACGTTTTTGTATGGAATGCTGCAATGTTTAAATGTCTGTAACCAATTCCCACTTTCTTAGAACCCCTGTGTGAACCGAATATCCATCCCAGCTGGTTGGACTGGACGAGGAGGCACCGAGCGTCTCCTGGGGTTTCCATGGGTGTTTAGACACACACGCGTCCTGCCCAAGGCAGCAAGAACAGGTGGTGATGCAAACTGGAGAATGCAAGTTTCTCCTGAAAGCATTCACGTATTTTTTAAAACTCTGCACGCCCAACAAAACCTATATGTGGCTTGACCTTCTGACTATAGTTTGCAATCCTTGTGGGCCCAAATTCTTCATACCTCAATTCCTTTTTCTATAAACATATATATATGTAATTTATTCTATAAAATACATATGTATATATTTCATGTGGGGTGGGGGGAGAAATGTTGAATTTAAATATCTCTAATTGCTCAATTATACTTCAGTAAAGCTGAAAAAGAACCCTCTGGTGATAAACGACTTGGCATCTGTCAAGTAGGTTCTTTGAAAAATGAAACTCAGGATTGGAAATAACCTAATGACTGAAATACTAAGCCAGGTAAAATTAAAAAAAAAAATACATGGTGATATCCTGACTGAACATAAACATAAGCTTTATAAAGTGGACAAAGTATTTAAAATACAGTCCATTCACTCAAACAAATATTTACAAGCATACCATTCATGTATTAGTTTAAATTATTTAACACAGGCCTTTACTGATGGGGCTATTTGCATCTTATGAAAGCACCATCCCATGCATAATCTCATTTGATCCCCACAAGCTCTCTAAGGTAGAATAAACTAAGTGGATCACCCTGTCTCACCCAAGAGAGATGACCGGGTCCAGGTTACCAAGCAATGAAAATGGAGACCTCGAGGTGAAGCCAGGGGCCCACCAGAGAACTGGGGCTTTTCCCACTTCACCTCAAACCTGCTCTTAAACATTTCTAACACAATGCATCAACTTTGGGATCAGCAGACACCTGGGAGCCGAGAAGACAAATTCAGGCCTTGAGGGGACTAGTTAGAAGCTATGTGAGGGGTCCCGGGATGTGCCTTCCTCAGCAAAAGCCAAAGAAACGACAACCTACATCAACACAGCTCCTCCGAGAGCACCACACGTCCCAGGAACGTGGTGGCATCGGCTTCGCTCATCCCATAACCACGCACGTCCCCACTCTGTCCAACACCCACTAGGGAACCCACCCCTTCCCAACCGTGTCCTTGTGCTTCTGAGGGGTGACCCCTGTCCCCAGCTCTGGACATAGTGGACGCAGACCCTGCCCAGCCTGCCAAGGTGCCTTCCAGACGGGGTCACAGTGACTGATTCAGGAGTGAGCGTGTGACCTTTTCCCAGGACCTCGCTGAAATTATCAGGAAAGGAACAGCTCTTCTGAGCACAGAAAACTAGCTGGAAGGAGGAGGTAAGCCTTAGCTGTCACCAGCTAGGGAGAACCCACTTGAAATGAGGCGAACACAGAGAGAACGTGAGGCTGAGAGACACAGCAAGTGTCTTGATGACATCTGAGCTCCTGGACAGAGTCCAGCTTGAAACCATTATGCCCCAACACTCCTGAATTATCTGATCTAAAAAATCCCTTTGTTTTGCTTTCACAAGTTTGAGTTGGGTTTCTGTCACTTGCAACCAAGAGTCTTCACTTTTAAAGCCAGTAGTAATCACAGGTAAATGCCTGCACATTATTATCCAGCATTTTCAATTTATTGTTAGACATTTTGTAGTGGGAAAATGAATAATTATGCGATCATAGCATTTTGAAAATACTTTGCTATGGTTATTACGAACGGCATTAACCATTTTTATTAACAGAATTCCTACTAGACACGAGGTGTTGGGAAGTTGGTGGAGCATGGTTAACGCAATCACTCCCCAGCTTGGCTGTGCTGACCAGGCAGAGAGGAGGCCCGCGGTGAGAGTGCGTCATGGCAGCAGAGGAAGGAGGGAACTAAGCAGGATGTGGAGCCATTCACTCCGTGGAAACAACACATGTCACACAAGGGAAAGTCTCAGTCGAGGATGCATGGGGGACTCGGGGGCCAAGCAAGCTGGGGCACTTCTTGGGCATCACACCTGCAAGTTTGTCCCACCAGGAACAATCCAGCAAGTTCTCTGGAGGCACCGTGTTTCTCTTTGAACCCGTCAGTGCTGATAAAGGAAGCCCCAGGCTGAGAAGCCTTCTGCACAGTGGGCATCCTGCAGCCCTTGGGATTTGCAACGATCGTGGCCCTTCCCCCAACAGAGTTCCCAACTGACTGCACCGAAGAGGGAGGATGAGGTCAAAATGCACCTGCCACCTGTGATTTCAGGGATGCAAAATTAAATCACAGGTCGGTAGACCTGAAAGGGAGGCGGAGGAGGGCCTATTCCAATCCCTTATTCTAGAGGAAACGAGGTCCGGGAATGCTGTGTCCAAGTGCCTTGGGCAAGTAACCACTGCAACACCACACAGTGAATGATGAAATGCAGGTGCAGCCTGTCACAGGGTAAAGGATCGAATCTCAAATACCGTCTTCCTCAGATTTCCTGCTGCCCTTGCTTTGTAGACTGTCTTCACTATCTGCCATTCTGCATGTGGATCACATCTCCCCAAAATCTTTGGGGGCCAGATCTTTACTTAGGTTGGACCTCAGGCCTCAGCTTCATCAGTTTGAAAGGGCGATAAACTCAATTTTGAGGTTAGCCTGGGCCAACCTCCCCTCTTATCTGTGCATTAGGCACTTCCAAGTCCCTGATATTAAACTTGAGGTCCTGGTACACCTTCCTGTCACCCCAAGGTCTCAAGGCTCCTGGACCCCAGTCCAGATCTTTTTCTGCTCTGTCAGGGTGACCTTCAGAGGCAGCTGACATGGTCAGGAAATAACCCCCCAGTGGTAAAACTAAAGGAACATTGTGTTTATGAGACAAGCAAGTGCCAGACAAGTTCTGATCCAAAGTCACACAGCTGGTTAATCACAAAAAGCCTGGGACCCATCCCTGACTCACAGCCTCAGCACCTCCTTGCAGGTCCCACTGCCTGCCCCGCCCTGACTGCATTAACTACACGCTGCTCTGCCCAGGGATTGTGTCCCGGAGATGTCTGACTGTAAACTGAATTTCCATAATCCATATACTCCTTTTTCATTGACTTCTTCAAAGAAATGTCAAATCAATCTTGTTAGCAGATGATTTAGTTGAATGCAACACAGTAAGAATCAGCTGATAAATTATAGCAACATCCAAAATCATGCTGGGACTTCCCTGGCGGTCCAGTGGTTAAGACTCCGTGCTCCCAATGCAAGGGGCCTGGGTTCGATCCCCGGTCAGGGAACTAGATCCCGCATGCCACAACTAAAGATCCTGCATGCCACAGCTAAGACCCGGCGCACCCAAATAAATAAATATTTAAAAAAAAAAAAACCCACAAAACTACTGACGGGGACAAGTCAGGAGCATTAGTTCCATGTTGCTTTTTTTTATTATCAGAAAATATTAAAGTTTCATGGAATAAGGATATTTTCCCCACCACATTTTCAAAGATGAATTCACTCAGCTAATATTTATTAATATGCCAGGCTCCAAAGATACAAGAATGATCAAAACAGTTTAAAAAGTCTCTGCCCTCAAGCAATCACGTGCTCACACGTTCTAGTAGGAATCATGTATTCTCATTTTTTTTGTTTTTCATAAACCAATTCAAGTTAAGAGTTTATTGAAGTTTTTTTCATGTGCTTGCAAGGCACTGTGAAAAGTACAAAATCCAATCTTTATCCTTTTCGAACTTAAAGTGGTTGGGGGAAAACAGACATGCACAAACAAAAATAACTATCCATGAGAGATGTCCAATCAGGTGACAAAAGTTAACCATCTCAAAATGAATCCTGGAAATAATCCAGAGGAAGAGAAATCAAGTGTGGAAAAACAGGCTTGCCGAGGCGAGAGAGAGGGGCGTCCGGGGTGGGGAAAGCACAGCAGAGAACACGACCCAGAAAGAGCTGGCTTGTTGGGGAGACGGTGCCGGGGCCCTCACCGCCAGCCAGAGTGTGAGAAACACCTGCACGCTCCAGAGCCAGACTGAGACCCTGATCATTCAGTCCATAAAATCAAGCTTCCACAGCTTATAAGCAGGGACTAAAGGCAATGGGGCTTCCTGCCGGCCCAACACACAGGGTGGTTGTAACAGAGAGACCAGAGGCCAGGTGTTGAGTGCCGGCTGAGAAGCCCCCTCCCGTGGGGAGGCCCTGAGCAAATTACAGGAGGTGGGGACAGAGCTCCCCAGGGAGGCACCATCGGGCAGGAAAACCTCCAAGATGGAGAGTGAGGGTGAGGAGGATGGGCAGAGGAGCTGTGAGGTCTGAGGCTGGGCGGGGGGCCGGGGCAGGGCCAGGCGACAGGGCACCAGCCAGGTCAGAGCTGTGATGGGGCTGCCAGGGCTGCTTCCTGCTGTTTCACTCTAACTGCTCTGTGCAGCATAGATTAAACACAGGGGCCCCAGCGCGGCAGAGCAGCGCAGGGAGCCCGGGGCAATCTGTGCGTGTGGACCCTCCCCTGCTCTTCCATTGGTCCAGCCGGACGCGTGGGGGACAGAAGACGACATCGGTGTCAAGCCCACACCCTTGACAGATGCTGCTGTCTGGGCCCAGAATCTCTCCGGGAAGGAGGAGAGAAAGGTTCAGAGGTGCCCTCAGGGCAGGGCGGCCTGAAGGGAGAGGCGAGGGCAGAGAGCACCCCTCCTCCCAGGCCTTCCCCTCCCTGCCCCCTCAGCCCCTGTCTCAGGACTTGGCAGCACCAAACTCGGGAAATTTCAAAGCCCAAAAAGGGAAGGGGCACAGGTCGCCCTCGGCCTGACGTCCCCTCCGCCCAAGCCCAGCACGTGGCCGGCTGCACCTGCGCACTTGGGCTGCTAGAACCTCTCCCTCTAACTGCCTCGGGTTCCAACCCCCCTCTCCTACCTTCCCCCACCCCCATCAACGGCTTCCAAGCAACTGCCACTGATTCAGGACTGCCTCCCATCCTGGCCCCAGGCTGGACCAGACCCTCACCTCCTCCAGCATCTTGGGTTTGCCTCCTGGGCTCCACCTCAGAACCTGCCCACTTTCCGGGAGTTTCTCGGCAGTGTCCAGCGCTGGTGATGGTCTCCATCAGTGGCTTGGGCACTTTGAACACACTTAACTACTTTGTCAAAAGCTCAGGATCACACAAAACTATTTGTTAGAAAGAGCATAATGCTACAGAACATTGTTCTGGCTGGGGGACCCTCCCCCGCCCTATGGCTGGTCTGGGATCTAGTCCGAGACCCACCGGCCCTTGTGCCTAAACACCACCAGCTGTGACCTGTCATTTCAGATTCTGCACAGGGATCTGTCATTTCAGATTCTGCACAGTCTCAGGACAGGGGCGGCGACACAGCCAAGCTCTGCCCGGCCAGGCCAGCCTGGGCCGAGGACCCCTGCCCTTCTCTGGTCACTCACCCTCCATGCTCACCCGGATGCTAGCTACACTCTCTTCCCCTCACAAGCAAACTACTTGGAAATTCTGCTCAGTTTGTTCTCCGGTTCCACACATCCCTCCCGACCAGCGTCCAATCCACGCGATCGGGCTCCACACCCACAATGTGGCCAACACCATCTTCAGCTCAAGACACCAAGGAACTTGTCATCGCCCAGAGCTATGAAGCTGTCCCGTCCTCATCTTGGGACATCCCTGGGACCACATGTTCTGTCGGGCACTCTGTTTGAGCTCTCCGTGTGCCAGGCTCGACGACACACAATACGGGGACAGAGATGAATCAAGATGTGGCCCCTCCAGGAAGCCCCCAGCCTGGTGGGGGACGAGGGCTGTTTTGTGGGAACGCACAGGGGAACGCCCAGCCCAACTCAGGAAGGGCCAGGAGGTTTTCTGAAAGGCTGAGGAGGAAGTCCCGAAAGAAGGAAAATGGGAGAAGCAAACACAAGGGCTGCACTGCCCACAGGCCTGTCTCACAGGCCCCAGAGCCATGGTCACAGCTGGGCCTCGGAAAGGCCTCTGGTGCCCCTGGGCCTGACCTGGGCTCCCCTCCCAGCCTCTATCATGTTCTTTTCTCTCGCAGACGGGCTTCCTCCGATCCCCAGGCCCCTCGGCTGCCCTGCAGCTCCTGAGCCTACACATGTCAAAACATATCATATCAAACAGAGACTGGAGACTTTCTTGATACTAAGTCTTGACTTTGACATTGGTCACCCAAGGTCAGGGCTCCACCCCGACCCAGTCAGGCATGGCAGGGGAGGGCATCCCCTGGAGCCCACCCCTCATGGGGGTCCATGGGGGTACCAGGGCCAGGAGACAGGGAGCCGAGCCCCCGTCAGAGGTTGGGGGGTGGGTCGGGCTTCCCCGGAGCAGGTGCTGAAGTGAGCCTGTCGCTCACATGACAGATTCCATCGCCTAATAAACTTGAGCTCCCCCCGCCCAGAGCCCCCTCTCGCTCTTGAGTCTTCTTTGCCACCAGGCACTCATGGGAACCTCTGCCAGGAGTGAGCTGAACTCGAGTGCGGCTCCAGGGTCTCGCACCTCCCGGCCTCCTCTGGGAGCCTGACTCGAGTCCTGGGACCCTCCGTCACTTGGGGCGGGGAGTGCTGTGGTGCACGGTACCAGGGTCACCCCCCCAGCGAAGGGTGCTGCCGCTCCAGCAGCGATTCTAATGCTGACGAGCCATGCCTGGCTTCCCCGGAAAGCGCCCCACAGATCCCTCACCCTTCCCAGCGCCGTGGGTGCACAGCTCGTGGGAACTGCCAGTGTGTGCCGCCCTCCACCGCCGTCCCCGCAGCCCCCAGGGCGATGCACATGCCCGGCCGCCACCTGAGCCCCGGGGCCCACATGCAGGATGCAGCTCCTGAGTCCTAGGGAGGGGGCCTGGCCCTGCTCCTCCCCACCTCTGGGCCTGGGTGGGTGCCCTCGGAAAACTCAGCCTACCTGAATCACTGCAAACTCACACACACTCACACAGGTAAACCTGTAATCTTCCAAGGTGCCCACCTGCCCAGGTGCTGTCACTGGTGTACACCTCCATCCCGCACGTGAGCCTGGGTGCCTGTGCGCACACGGAAGTGGGGGGTCGGGAATAAGGCAGGGACAGTAAAGCGAGGCAGGGGCCTTGCACAGACCAGTGAGGGTAGTGGGCCAAGAACCAAGCAGTAAATCCGTCTCACCCTCCGGCGCCACCGGCACCACTCTGGTCAGGTTCTCGGGACTTAAGTCTGTCCCCAGCTTCCTCAGACGACCACCTTTGGGCTGCCCGCTGAGAGCTGGAACTACCTGGGAGTTTCAGGCCCCGGGGTCAGGCAGGACCAGACTGCTCTGTGACTTGCATCCAGGGGTCCGGGATCAGACGAGGCTGAGACGTACCTTGAAAGCCCACTGGGCCTGGCTCCGTCCCACCCAACTCCCCCATTCTCTCACCAGTCTCTTCTAGGAGAACTTCCTTAACAAATCACTTGCATCCAAATCTCTGTCTCAGGGTCTGGTTCTGGGGAACCCCACCCAAGACCATTTCCAGCATGGAAAAAAAAAAAAAGAAAAACAGGGACTTCCCTAGCAGTCCAGTGGTTAAGACTGTGCTCCCACCGCAAGGGGCCATGGGTTCAGTCCCTCTTCTGGGCACTAAGATCCCGCATGGCCAAAATAGAAAAAAGAAATTGCTATCCCAACCTTGTGCCTGCAAAGAACAACATGTATTTTCCTATAACCCAACCAAACTTCTATTGAGAGACCTTGTTTCCCCCAGATTGAATGAATCCCTCAGTCAATTATAGGTTTGTTCCCAGGGGTGTACTGGTAAACCAGGATCTCCAGGGAAAAGAAAAAAGTCCTGATTTCTAGCATTTGCTAATTTCCATAATATAAACAATCCCACCACAGCCAGTCTCAAACCCCCTACACAATGTCACTGACCAGGGGCTGGAAAGAGGTGCCAGGGGAGCCAGCTCCTGCCACCTTCCTTCCCAGCCTCACTCTGGGGGGTTTTCTCCATTACTGTGAACACCTGTGACTCGGTGACACTGGTGGGGTCACAGCCTCTCCTCGAGGACGGCCACGCAGCCCCCGCCTGACTTGACCCCTGCTTTCCTGGCACACAGGCTGTGTTTTCTGGGGCCCTGTTTTCAAACTGCAGCCTGAACTCGGAATTCTCTCCCTCTGGGTTGTGCCGAAACCCCACGTGAGACACCCAGGAGACGGGACACAACTCCTTCCTCCTGTCTCTCCTTCCCGGGCTTGGAGAGCCCTGCCTGGGGATGGGAGGTGAGATGGGGTGGGGGCCAGGGCACCTCACTTGCTTTCCGAATGCTTCTTGGCACTCTGCCCCCTCTCTTCTGCCTTTGGGACACGATGATTAAAATCATTCACCGAGCTCAACACAGGGACACAGTGACCTAGAAAAACTAGCTTCCCCCTCCCATGGAGCCCACATCCGGCTCCTGTTCCTGACTCCCAGCCACTCAGCAGCGGAGCTGCTAGCCTCCTGGGAAAGCTCTCAAGGCAAGGAAAGGGCAGTTGCAAAGGCCCTGAGGCAGGAATGACCTTGGTTTGCCCTTGGTGTTTAAGGCACAGAAGGACAGTGGGTGGGGATGGACCAAGGCCTGCTGTGGAGGGAGCAGCAGGATGAGCACCAGGCCGAGCACCAGGCCAGCAGAGACCAGCTCAGGCAGGAGCACAAGACAGGGCAAGGGGGTGGGGTTACTCCAAATGCAAAGGGAAACCACGGAAGGCTTATGAGGAACAGAGTGATGTCAGTGGATTTATGTTGTTAAAAGATCCCTGGGGCTTCCCTGGTGGTGCAGTGGTTAAGAATCCGCCTGCCAATGCAGGGGACACGGGTTCGATCCCTGGGCCGGGAAGATCCCACATGCCGCAGAGCAACAAAGCGTATGCACCGCTACTACTGAGCCTGCACTCTAGAGCCCACGAGCCACAACTACTGAGCCCGAGTGCCACAGCTACTGAAGCCCGTGCGCCTAGAGCCCGTGCTCCACAACAAGAGAAGCCACCGCAATGAGAAGCCCGTGCACCACAACAAAGAGTAGCCCCAGCTCGCCGAATCTAGAGAAAGCCCGTGCACAGCAACGAAGACCCAACGCAGCCAAAGATTAATTAATTAATTAATTAATTAAAAAGGAAAAAAAAGATCCCTGCAGCCACTTTGCGGTAGAAGCAGACATTTAGATTAGGCTCCTGCAAAAAACAAAAAACAAACAAACAAAAAAAACACAACAAGTGAAAGAAAGTCATCATTTGGACCAAGGTGGAGGTGGTAGAGACAGAGGGACAGAGGAGACTCCAAGTGTCTGTTGTGAGCAGTGGATGAGGCCCGATCTCCTTACCTGAGTTGGGGAAGAGAGAACAAGGAATCGGTTTGGGGGGGAAGAGTGTGCATTCCATTTGCACAGGTTAACATGGGGTGACCGTCCGACTTCTAAACAGAGAGGCCAAGTCGTTCATGAAATACAGGAATCTGGAACTCAGGGGAAGAGGTAGAAGTTGGGATCATCCACACGCAGGCAGGATTTAAGCTGTGGGCTGGATTTTAACCAGGACCGACCTGGGAAAGGCTGAGCCTGCGGACCCACCACCACTTAGAGAGGAAGCAAAAGGAGTGGGGATGCAAAGGAGGCCGAGGAGAAGCAGCTAAAAAAGAAGGGACATCGGAAGAGTGTGGTCACAAAAAACAAGCCAAATTCTAAGAACTGTGTCGAACATAGCTGAGTTCAATGGGGATACAGAAGTGCCCAGCCGGCGTGCAGCACAGAGCCTCCACTGACCTGGACCAGGGCCGTGCTGGCAGCCAGCGGCAGAAGGAAGGGGCTGGAAGAGGGACTCAGGCCTGAGTTCCTGCTGGGAATATTTCGAGAGAAAGAGAAGAGAGAACTGCAGGAAAACAAATGCTTGAGACAGTGGGAGGGTCTGACACCGGGGCAGAGGCAGGTGGGCAGCCTCTAATGGGAGCAGAGATGGCCCCTGGATAAAAGACGGGAAACAGAGCTATGGATGAACATAGGTTTGCACATCTGGCCAAGAGAAGATGAAGCTCCTGTTCACTTTCTTCTAGTTTCTTGGTTAGGTGTGGAGCAAGATCTTAGCTGAACAGGTTCTTCCTCAAAGAAGGATCCATAAGGACGATCTGGAGAGTAGAAAACCATCCCTCCCCTCCCTGCATCCCCACCACCACTGGCACCTAACTGAAGAACCTACATGGACCAGCCGACAGTAAATGTTTACTGAAGGCTGCATCCGTGTTAACCTAGAGCACGTACAGCTGCTTTTGGGCCTAAGACCTTTGCTTCATAAGTCTGATTCACACGCAGGCTGTTGTACGATTTCTGCATGAACCAAACTAGCTCTCTAGCCATCATTTTGGTGTCAAGACAGAAACCAACCTCGACTAGGTTCTCCATTTCACAGGTCTTGGTGCCAAAAGGAGCTGGCCTGGTTTGACAGACATTGCCAGATGACAAAGTCCTTTTTTTTACAAGGGGACCACAATAGGGCTTCTTTTATATCAAAGTATTATTGGATTTTGTGATCCAAGAGGCACAGAGAATCTGTTGATACTTCTTCATTTTGGTGTCTATTTCAAAACTGATCAAGGGTTTTCAACAAACCCCACTACCTTGAAAGAAACCTAAAAAGAAAAAGAGCGTAGCAGAGAAGCAAACAAAATTTTGGAAGCCAGAAGGAGGATGGATCTACTGCCATCTATCTGTAATTGGCATCGCAGGTCCAGGAAAGCTAGGTCAGAAGAGAGTGGGGCGGGGGGGTAGTCCCAGAGCACCTGACTACTAACGATGCAGGGACATAACAGATATGATAGAAAGATCCAGAAATGAGGGTAATCTCGGGGCTACAAAGTTTTTACAAAGCAGTCAGACCCCTTCCCTCCCCTCCCCCACTCAACTCACTGAACAACTGCCCCGCAGCTGGACCAGCAGGGGCCCCGAGCCTTGTTCTTTGGAGAAGATAAATCAGGATGTCTGGACTGGGCTGGACAGCTGAAGGAGGGATGACGGTACTGAAAATAGAGGGACTAACTGAAAGTTTACAGATTGAATGATGAGCCCCCCACTAAGCTGTTAGAATATGGGGACCCAAGCTCCAGCTTAGACCCTCTGGGCAAAAGCATGAAGGAAACGTCTCTGGAGAATCTGACCACAGATGCTCCACTGGTGGAACCCTCCGGCCACATCACCCTGCAGGGAAGATAGCGCAAAGCAGTAATGCCCGCAGGCACGGGGCTTTCAACACGCTTCTAAGTTCAGAAGATGGCTGGATAATATGAAGGGAAAGATACAGAGTGAAAGACACTAAAACAAACATATAAATTCAAGAATAAGAAAACTTCACAATATTCTCATTAATATCCTCACAGAGGCAAGGAAATCTATGTCCCCATTAAACAAGGGCAGGATGATTTTATATATTTAGATAGATAAAGATACAGATATCTGGGCTTCCCTGGTGGCGCAGTGGTTGAGAAGTCGCCTGCCAACACAGGGGACACGGGTTTGCGCCCCGGTCCGGGAAGATCCCACATGCCGCAGAGCGGCTGGGCCCGTGAGCCATGGCCGCTGAGCCTGCGTGTCCGGAGCCTGTGCTCCGCAACGGGAGAGGCCACAACAGTGAGAGGCCCGCGTACCACCAAAAAAAAAAAAAAGATACAGATATCTGAACAACCAAAGGGAAAAAGCGATGGGAAATTAAGAGTTTGAGAGCAGATTTTTAAAATCAATGACTCAATATCATTAGTCACCAAGGAAATGCAAATCAAAACCACAATGAGATTGCATGGCACACCAACTAGGGTGGCTATAGTCCAAAAGACAAACAGCAGGTATGGGTGAGGATGTGCAGAAGGGGACTTTCATACATTACTGGTAAGAATGTAAAATGGAAAGCAGCATGGCAACTCCTCAAAGAGTGAAACACACCCAGCACTTCCCAAGAAAAATGAAAATGTATGTCCACACAAGATTTTGTACACAAATGTTCATCACGGTGTTATTCATAGTAGCCAAAAAGGAAAGTAGCCAAACGCCCATCAACTGATGAATGGACAGATTAAGCGCGGTCTACAAGAAGATACTATTTGATAACAACCCAAGAATAAAGCACTGACACAGCTACGACATGGATAAGCCTTGAAAACGCTATGCTGATTGAACAAAGCCACACACAAAAGGCCACGTATCGTGTGATTCTACTCATAAGAAATGTCCAGAACAGGCAAATCCACAGAGACACAGAGGCTGGGAGAAGAGAAGGCAGGGAGTTACTTGTAACGGATACCAGGGGTCTTTTTGGGGATGATGAAAATGTCCCAGGATTAGAAAGTGGTGGTGGTAGTACACTTTTGTGATTATACTAAAAATTTTTTTTAAAAAAACACTAATTGTACACTTAATTGTAAAAACACTTAATTTAAAAGGGTGACTTTTTATGACATGTGAGTTACATCTCAATAAATGTGTGTTATTTTAAGAGATCAATGAATGTTTAGAATTTAAAGTTGAGAAAAATCACCCACAAAAGTAAAGCAAGAAGACAAGTAACTGGAAAATTAGAAAGGGAAAATAAGAGAATTAGCATCAGGAAGTCTAACATCTGAATGATCAGGTGTCTTAGAAATAACAGAGGAAAGAAAGGACAGGAAAATCATCAAGGAATCAAATTTTCTCAAAACTGAAACACCAAGTTTCTAGATGGAAGGAAGCCTTAAAAAATGAGAAAACAGGAAGTACCTAGCAAAACGTATGCAATTAGACTCACACTGTGACGATCAGAACCCTGAAAACAAGAAAAGAGTCCATAAACTTCCAGAGGGAAAAGGCTCCATACAAAGGATCAGGAATAAGAAAGGCAGTGAGATTTTCAAAAGCAATATTAAAAACTAAAAGTCAACTGAATACCTTAAAGATTCTAAGGGGACTGAACCTGCACCCCCTGCATTAGAAGGCAAAGTCTTAACCACTGGACCACTAGGGAAGTCCCTATTCTACCTTTTTGAGAGTTTTTTAAAATTGTGAATCAGTGTTGAGTTTTGTCGAATACTATATCTGTATCAGTTGATATGGTTATGTGATCTTTCTTCTTCAGTCTGTTAATTTGGTGAATTGCAATTAATATTTTTCAAATATTGAACCTGCCTTGGACCCCTGAAATAAATCTCACTTGGTCATGGTGTTAAAAAAAAAAAAAAAGAAAAGAAATATAAAAAATGGGCAAAAATTTGAACAGACCTTTTTTTTTTTTTTTTTTTTTTGCAGTACGCGGGCCTCTCACTGCTGTGGCCTCTCCCGTTGCGGAGCACAGGCTCCGGACACGCAGGCTCAGCGGCCATGGCCCACGGGCCCAGCCGCTCCACGGTATGTGGAATCTTCCCGGACAGGGGCACGAACCCGTGTCCCCTGCATCGGCAGGCGTACTGTCAACCACTGCGCCACCAGGGAAGCCCTCCACTTTCATTTTTAATGGCTACATTATTATATACATTATCGTCGCATTATTTAATGACTCCTCTAGGACTATATAGCATACTAATCAAACATAGCCCCAATTTAGGGGAAGAGGAAGCCAAATTGGCCTTAACTCTTTCCTATAGTTTTACTTATGTTTCCAATGGAACAGTGTCAAAATGTGCAAAACTGGCAATAATAAAGTGCCACTTTCATCAATTAAGCACGATAGCCATACAAAGACCTTAGACATAACCTTTCACTACATCATAACTATTTGCTCTTCAAAAGGAAGTTCAGGGCTTCCCTGGTGGCGCAGTGGTTGAGACTCCGCCTGCCGATGCAGGGGAAACGGGTTCGTGCCCCGGTCCGGGAAGATCCCACATGCTGCGGAGCAGCTGCGCCCATGAGCCATGGCCGCTGGGCCTGCGCATCCGGAGCCTGTGCTCCGCAATGGGAGAGGCCCCAACCGTGAGAGGCCCGCGTACCACAAAAAAAAAAAAAAAAAAGGAAGTTCAGAGAAAGATGGATTAAGAACGGAAAAATTCTACCTGCAGCAGTGAAGATTATACATAAGATTACATATTATACCAACATGCTGTAATGTTACATTTACTTAGACTCCCCTCATGATTTCTATTTTCAGATTCATAATCATTCTTTGACATTAGAAATTGCCTACATCTATGACCCAATGATTCTTAAATTTAAAAAAATTATCCAGATTAAAGAAAAAACATTAAATTTTACTAACAGTTATATACAAATATTAAATATTTTATTCTAATTTATCCTACGCATAACCACATAATTCAATCATCTAATAATTAGTATTGATGGAAAAACTTTTCGCATATTGAGGTGTGGGGAAGTCATTCTGGCTTACACCTGATTTGGCTTGAACTTTATGCTCACTAGAATAGCCTGCCTCCTGGCCTATCAACCACGCATTGTCCATCTGCATCTGCTTGAACCACTAAAGACAAGAATGCATTTAAAAATCAAAATGGAGTAACTGTGGTTCAGGCATCCAAAATGGAGCCACGTGTCCATTGTGGACATGGTTTCAGACACATTCTTGCATCACTGAGAACTTGAATTTTCTGAACTGTATCAAACTCAAGGACACCAGCAGCCTTTCTCAAAACAGAATCTGGTAACAGCTGCCAGCTGCAACCTTCTGGTCTCAACGTCTCCCCTTGTAACTATGCCACGACTTCAGACCCCAACCAATCCTGGCTTAACAAGCGCCTCACTTCTTACCAGATCCAATTATCATTCCTGACAAACAACTCACCTAATTGTGCGGTTTTTTCCTTTATTAGGCACCCTCACTTTGCAGTCTGGAGGAACACAACCCAAGTGCTGCTTGAATCTGTGTCTCCTGGGGTATAGTCTTCAGTTTGCCTCAGATAAAACTCTTTTCTGTTCCTATTATAGACTGTTATCGATTATTTCCATCAATAGGATGTAATTAGAGGTGTTTGAAAGAAACTGAAATGTGGGCACAAGGGGCAGAGCATTTTTTCCCTAGAGTTCTTTTAATAGGATAGTAAGGGTTTTTTTCAGTTTATTATGTAAGGTACCAAGAGGGAATATTGTCTTCTCTTTCTTTTTCTAAGTAAACTATTAAATTTGAGTGAATTCTCATTTAGGTGCATTTTATTTTATGTGCTTAAACTTTTAAAAAATTGTACTATGTTTGCTTCTATTTTCAGCTGACTTTAATTTACAAACATTGTTATCCATCTCATGTGATACGACTTGATAAAGTGTGTATAGTAAACTAAGTTATAACAGAAAAGGAATTAATATGCACTTCTCAGATCTCGGTTCAAATATCCCTTCCTCTGAAAGGCCTTCTCTTGATCATACACAAACCCCCTTCCCTCCCCAATTTAAATTGGACCTTCCCTATTTCTCCTCACTTGTATAATTTGCATTATATAATAAACACATTGGCTTGTGTTTATATGACTGAACATACTTCCACCTCCTAGTGTACAAACTCCATGAGGACCCACGTCTTTTGTTTTTGTTTTTTTTTTTGGAGTACAGTTGCTTTACAACGTTGTGTTAGTTTCTGCTGTACAACTAAGTGAATCAGCCATATGTATACATATATCCCCTCCCTCTTGGACCTCCCTCCCACTGTGCCCCCATCCCACCCATCTAGGTCACCACAGAGCACAGAGCTGAGTTCCCTGTGCTATACAGCAGGTTACCACTAACTACTTATTTTATACATGGTAGTGTATATATGTCAAACCTAATTTCCCAATTCATCCTACCACCCCTTCCCCACTGTGTCCACACATCCATTCTCTACATCTGCGTCTCTATTCCTGCCCTGAAAATAGGTTCATCTGTACCATTTTTCTAGATTCCACATATATGTGTTAATACACGATATTTGTTTTTGTCTTTATGACTTAACTTCACTCTGAGTGACAGACTCTAGGTCCATCCACCTCTCTACAAATGACCCATGTCTTCTGTTTCACCCAATACCAACCAGGAAGCCAAGCAAATTGTGTGCGCTTGATACATATTAATAAACAAGTGGATACATGGAGGTCAGTGAATGCACATGACAGTGATATTTAGAACCTTCTTCTGTCTTCTCAAGTTAGATTTTCTAACTTGATTTCTAACCTGATTCTAACTAGATTTTCCTTTGTTCTACTCAAAGATCTAAAAGATCTAAAAGTATAGTATAATTTCCTTTGTTCTACTCAAAGATCTAAAAGTATAGTATAATTTTGGCAAAAAATTTGGCATAATATTAGGTGAAAAGCATTACATGGCATTTGTTATTAACAGGGCCCTAAAATAAAGTGAATTGTGGATCTCTATTTTTTTATTTAAAAAATTAATCAAATATAAAGTTTACTCCAAATGCCCACTGCTGTGTTGCATTAAACGGCCCAATTTGCTCTATTAACGGGATTTTTATTAGATATATTTACCTATCAGTTATAACATCCCATGTCATTTTGCTCGAAATCAAGGAACACGTGTTATAGCAGGTTTCTTAAAAGGTATGTTGAAATTTTCATGTGTTGCAAAAGCCCTATGAGATGATGGACATTATGTGAGAATTAAGGAGAAAACCAAGGGATCTCTGGTGGATTGGAGGTGTGGATAGAGGGCACAGGGTCTGGAAGCGGCCCGCTCCTCCCTGGGCTATATTCCGTATTCTCCTTTTAGCAAATATAAACGGTATGTGACAATTGGCACTTGTTTTCAATTTTTTACTAGGTGTAGAAATTGTTGAAAATTATGTCTTGGACCTCCTGATTTGGAAACTTTGTCGAGATGGAAGGTGTAATAGTTTAAGGTAGGGGTCAAGAGTGTGCCGAAGTGTGTGCACGTGTGTAAGATGAGCAGGAAACAGCGCCTCAAGGTGAAGAGAGCGCTGCAGCTGCTCCGGGAATTCAAGATCTCAAAGCTAGCATCCCACCCCTTTACCTGGCTCTCCGTCCCTATTGACCACTGTCCAAGATCACAGCCACGGAGGTGTTTTAAGAGCTGCAATGGCAGCTCCGGGCAGCGGCGGCACCGCCATGGCCTCAGCGGCACTGTCCGCAGCTGCGCACCGGGCTCGGGCAGCAGTCTTTACGGTAATGGGAACTGAGACGAGGGGCGGTACTTACGGTAACGGGGGGGGAGTGGCCAGGCGGCGGTATTTACGGTAAGGGGGCGGGGCGGGGCTCGGGGCTGCCCGTCCGGCCCGAAGTCCGCGTTGTCAGGTGATCTATTGCCGAGGCGGTCGCCGCCCCCTACACCAGTGGAAAACGTGGAATGGCCCTCGGGGGCAGTGAGGGGCCGGGGACCTGCCTCATCCGTGCCCCCCAGCCTGCAGGCTGTAGCGCCGCGCCGGGTCCGCGTGCAGCCACCTCCAGTCCCTCGGCTGGGGCCCCGGCGTGAGCCCCGCGCCCCGCGCCCACATGGGGCTGTGCCACAGCCTCCGGCCGCTGCTCTTCGGGGACCCGGAGCCGCCCTTGGAGGGGGCGCGGTCCGGTCCAGACCATACCCCGGACCAGAACCTGACCCCGGTCCCGACCCCGGTCCGAACCCCGGCGGGGGCAGGCGCGGCGCGGACCCCCGCGCAGAAAGAGAGGCGGCGGCGCGCGGACCAGCAGCGCGCGGAGGAACGCGAGGCCAGGCGGGTCAGCAGGAGCATCGACCGCCGGCTCCGCGAGCAGAAGCGCGACCTGCGGCGGACTCACCGGCTGCTGCTGCTCGGTGGGTACGGGTGGCGCGGGGAACCTGGCGCGGGGCGGGGCGCGCGGGACGGGAGGCGCGGGGGGCGTGGGGCGGGGCGCGGAGCCCGGCGCACGCTGGGCTGGGAACTGGGCTCAGGGCGTCCGCGGGCCCCGCGGGTTCTGTCTCGGGTCTAGATTGGTTCTTACCCGACAGCGTCTACTTGAGTGACTGGGCCGCGAACGCGCTGCTTGGTGACTCTGCTCTTTTCCACACCGTGTTATCCGGGCCCGTGGCTCACTTGTTACCGGTTAAGGAGCCTGCCCGGGAATTTCGTCCTCACTCGGTTCATCCCCAGGGCGTGCAGCCGCGGAGAGGCCTCGTGCATCTCACCTCCTCAGCGGCGGCCTTTGTTCTGAGTGCGCGAGTGAAAGCAAGTGCACGAGGCCTTTACATTGGTGGGTGTGGCTTGTCCCCTTTGGAGAAATAACTTCCACCGCCCAGGGTACGGGCCTTCTGTCTCACTGAGTAGGTTCGAGCCTGGTGCCGTCGTAATGTTTGCTCCTCCTTCAGAAACATTCGCTGTGCCACCTGCACACAAGAAAATGGGCACACCACCACCGGTGCTTGAAGGTACAGACCGCGTCGTTTGCTGGCATTTCTCAGCGAGTAGGACAGTCTTTCCTGTGAACAACTCGGAGACGTTCTCTGTGCTCGCAAAGCCTGGGTTCCTCATGCTACTTGTGGCTTTTAAAGTTTAGGCGGGAGGGCTTCCCTGGTGGCGCAGTGGTGGAGAATCTGGCTGCCAATGCAGGGGACACGGGTTCGAACCCTGGTCCGGGAAGATCCCACATGCCGCGGAGCAACTGGGCCCGTGGCGTGAGCCTGCGCGCCCGTGAGCCTGCGCGCCCGTGAGCCTGCGCGCCCGTGAGCCTGCGCGCCCGTGAGCCTGCGCGCCCGTGAGCCTGCGCGCCCGTGAGCCTGCGCGCGAGAACAAGAGAGGCAGCGAGGGCTTCCCTGGTGGCGCAGTGGCTGAGAGTCAGCCTGCCGATGCAGGGAACACAGGTTCGTGCCCCGGTCCGGGAAGATCCCACATGCCACGGAGCAGCTGGGCCCGTGGGCCATGGCCGCTGAGCCTGCGCGTCCATGAGCCTGTGCTCCGCAGCGGGAATGGCCACAACAGTGAGAGGTCCGCGTACCGCAAAAAAAAAAAAAAAAAAAAAGAGAGGCAGCGATAGTGAGAGGCCCGCGCACCGCGATGAAGAGTGGCCCCTGCTTGCCACAACTAGAGAAAGCCCTAGCACAGAAACGAAGACCCAACACAGCCATAAATAAATAAATAAATGTAAAAATAAATTTAAAAAAAATAAAGTTTAGGGGGGAAAAAAAAGCAAGACGTGGGCTTCTGACCCCAATTTTGTGACCTATAAGGAAGAATAATTGTTGAGTTCTGTGCCCTCCTGGGCACAAAGAAAGAACCCGGCCCACGATGGAGGAAGATCCCTGCTTATAAATGAGTGAGACTTTTCTTTAAGATCTCGAGAACAACTAAGTCTTCGGTTTTGAAAGGGCTCACCATTGCAAGAATGAATGACTAAAACAGCACAAACCTAGCTGCTGTATCCGGTGAAATATCTGAATTCTAACATAAAGGGACTTTTTTTGAAGTAACAAAGAACAAAAAATATAGAAGTGATCAGGTTATCTGAAAAGGGAAGAGGACACATCAGAAGCAGAGTTATCTGCAGTGCTAACTTCTGGAACAGGGCAGAACAATGTTTCCAGGGGTCTGAAAATACAGAATGGTGATCCTAGAACCTGGTACCTCGTTAAACCACTCTGTGTGTGTGTGTGTGTGTGTGTGTGGGTGTGGGTGTGGGTGTGTGTGTGAGAGAGACTGTGAGAGGAAAATAGATTTCCAGACACACAATTGCTCAAAGTACATCCCCAACCACATATTCTTCTGGAAAGAAATCAGAAATTACTCCAGTCAAATTTCTTTTAATGCACCAAATTAAAATAACTCAAAAAGGAGAGAATTGTGGTCTCAAAAAATAAGAGAAAAACAAATAAGGTCTACAGTTCTGGCAATGTAACGTTTTAATGTGATTGTGCAGCCGGACAGAAGTGTCTAAAAGGATATGTGAAGCAGAAGATGCTCAATACATTGAGCAGAAGATGCTCAATATATAGAAAAAAATTTTAAGTTAACGATTCTGTGAAAGGGTCCTGGGAGGTGAGATCTAAAGACTTGAACAGTGAGCAGTTTCTTATAACATGTTGAGAGACTGTCCCTTTAAAGACACTGCCTCAGCCTTGTGTGTCAGTATCATATATGACGTGATGCATAGTCAGGTGACTCACACTTTGGGGGGAAAGTGTCGTGGATCTTCCCACCAGTGGCAGCAAGAGTGCAACACAAACTGTCCTGTCAAGGTGACATTTAGTCCAGACCAGGTGTCGGTCTAACAGGGACAGTGCATCCTAGCTTCATCTCACTGTCACCTTGTGAGAATTCAGGCCCAGTGTTGCCGGGTCTTGAATTACCAGAATAAGAGGGAAATGCTCATTTTCATCTGAAACCTCCTTATTTTTAACCATTGGCTCAAATTAATAAAACACAATCTGTGTGCCTGCTGTGGCCCACAGGCCACCAAGTCTCACCTCGGTCGGATCTCTCCCAAGCTAAAGGGACATTTCCGCAGGCCGAGCACTGGGCTGTAGGGACAGCAGCCCCAGGTCAACACCAGCAAAACGCAGTTGATGAGACTGGGTGTGAGATCAAAATATGTAATCTGTCTGAACACACAGCAAGCGAAGCCAGGTTCCCCATCCTTCAAGTGAATCTTTCTGCAGCTGAGCTCATAGGGTCATGACACAGTCATGACAGTAGATGCCATTGATTGTTCTTGCGCCTCTTTTGTTGACTATGACGTAAATTCTTGTTCACTACCTTCTGATTGGAAAAGTATTCATTTGATATTATCATTTTTTCCAGATAATTATGCAAGTTGAAAATGGCCAACTGTGGTTAAGATTCATGTTTTTTGTTTCCTTCTATTATTTCCTGTTGTTTTCCTGTGTGTTTGGTCCTTCTCTGCCAGGAATACATCTCTCGAGATGGAAGCAGTCTCTGTGGGACACTTGCTGCCTTTCTCTTGTACTTGGCTGTTGGTAGAAACCAGAACGCTGGCTTGACCTCTGTCCGTGTCTCTAAGAGGAAGTACTTGGTACAGTCACAGAAAAACAGAATGTTCTCCAGTGGGAGGTTTTGATCACTTTTTTTCAGATAAATGTCTCTTTTCTTGAGTCGTGCTGTGGACTTGAGCTGCATGGACCCCCAGGACGCCTCCCTTTCAGTTTGCTGCCTTGTCCTGCCCCAGCCTCCTGTAGTCCCATGGCTTTTAAAGTCAGGAGAAATTCCAGATGCTCTGGCTGTGCCTTGGCTTTTCCAAACTCACATGCACAACACGTCCTTACAGCCCGGGGAGAAGATGCAGCCACAGCTTCTATATCACTCTGTTGTATAAACTATCACCAGCATCCTGCAGACACAAAGCTCCCCGTCTCAAATCAGTGGAGCAAGACTCGGGAAGCAGATGTGGCCCAAGGGATGGTGCAGTGAGAACGAGCAGGTGGGGCCGTGGACCTCCAAGGCCAGTGTGGACGGACCCTGAACCCACACCTCTCCTTAGAAGGAAGCACAGCCCAGGAGGGTGTAAGTTGGAGTTAATCGTCATTTGATGTGGGGATGGCCTGTGTTCAGAAGGATGTTGGGCCGTGTTTCGGGCCACCCACCTGTGAGTTCAGCTCCTGCCCAGGAGGGTCAGCAGAGAGGCATCCCTGTGGCCTAGTGCAGAGACAAGGGCTCCAGCGCCATCACGCCCAGTCTACTGGCGGACGGAGCAGGGCCTGGAGGAAGGGAGGCCACATGGAGGTCACCGAAAGATCAAAGTACACTCATAGAATAGATTTGTTTTTAAAGGGGACCAGGGATTCTTTTTTTCCATTTTGAGGGGTTTGTCGGAAAACGGTGTATTAAGGTTGCACTTGGAGCAAATGCACAGCAAAACGCCCAGCATATTTTCCACCATCAAAACCCGGCACCTGCCCCACGCCAGCTGCATCCACAGTCTAGTCACAACGCCCCATCAGCCTTCATGGTGTCCCTCTGGAAGGTGAGGTTGGGCCCTCTCATTTGGCTATTAGAGCTTTTCATGTATAAGGAAATTCCATGCGCTGGAAAGAAGCAGCAAAACCCAGGGGGAGATGGCCGTTTTCTGTCCGTCCTTCCCTCCTGGGCCAGGAAGGATGGTTATGTAATTCTCTCTCTCAAAAGCTCTAAAGTACCTGGTACTTCACTTTAGAATCATTTCTTAATTTAACGTAACAGCGTCCTGCACCCCAGCTATCCATAGATCGGTGCTGTCTGGCCTGAAAGGCGGGCAGAGACGCAGCTGGTCTGATGCACTTCCCTGCGCCCTAGTGGAGGATGTTTATTTAATACTCAGACCCACTTCCCCCTCTGACGGGTGGTGTTTTCTTAGAAGAAACTGCTCCCATTTGGGCTTGGGCACAATAATGAGCTTGGATGGGCAGGGAAGGCCTGGAGCATAATAACCAGGGTTTAGACAGAAACATTCCAGCTCAGCCGGGAAAGGAAAGTATTCATATTCCTCTTCAGAAAAAAAACAAAAAATCTAGTTACTTGCTTTCCTCATCTGTGAAATGGGATCATAAATCACCTCGTAGGATTTCTTGGCCCAGCGGGGCCCCACCCATACTGGGAGAAAACATCCCCAGAGCATATGCACCTGCAGAGCACTTGTTTCCAGAACAAAGAAAGGAATCCTACAGACTGACATAAAAAGATGCCGATTAAAACAGGGAATTCCCCAGTGGTCCAGTGGTTAGGACTCCGAGCTCTCACTGCCAGGGGCCCAGGTTCGATCCCTGGTCAGGGAAATAAGATACCACAATCTACAAGATGCGGCCAAAAAAAAAGGGGGGGGAAATGACTTGGAGTTGACAGTACACAAAAGAAGATACGTGAAAAACCAGTACACTGCCAGCATGATTGGTCATCAAGGAAATGCAGATTAAAACCACAGACAGCAGTTCACTCCTACCAGGGTGGCCTTCCTACCAGGGTGGCCTACAGACCCACAGTTCCAGTGCTGACCAGGATATAAAACAGGGTCAGCAGACTCTCTTTATGAGGGGCAGGCCGTGGGACCTAGTCAGCTCTGCTGCGCCATGCAGGCAGCCGTAGACCACACATAAGCACACGAGTGGGGCTGTGCTCCAATAAGACTGTGTTTATAAATGCTTACATCTGAATTTTATGTAATTTTTAAATCATGAAATACTATTCCTTTGATTTTTTTTTCCCAACCACTTATGGAGTCTTAGCTCACAGACTATGCAAAAACAGGCTGCAAACCAAAGTTTGCTGAGCCCTGATCTAGATGTCAAAGCCTCACTCTCTGTTGGTGGCACAAGGACAATTGTACAGTCACTTCCCAGAATTAGTGGGTAGTTTTCTATGAAGTTAAACATACATCCTATGACCCAGCAATACCACTCCTAGGAATTTACAGCAGAAAAATGAAAATATGCATTTATTATAAGAAGTTATACAAAATGCTTCTATCTGCTTTATTCAAGATAGCGGAAAACTGGGAACAACTCAAAGTGTCACTAACCAGAGAATGAATAAGCATACTGTGTATATTCATACAACGAAATACTCAACAATAAAAAAAGTACTGATCGATAACATAGCAACATGGATGAGATTTTTGAGTGTTATGTATACGTGCAAAAGAGTATCTACTTATGATTCTGTTTATACTGAATTCTAGAAGAGGTCAAGCCAGTCGATGGTGATAGAAATCAGAACAGTAGTTTCAGGGGTCAGATTTCTGGAAAAGGTCGTGAAGCACCTTTCTGGGGTCATGGAAATGTTCTGTATCTTGAGTGGGACAGTGATTACACAGGTGTAAACATGTGAGAACTTATCAAACTGTATGCTTAAGATCTATGCATTTCAATGTATTTAAATTTTACTTTTTTTTAAGATAAAGCCCTTAAAAATAGTGCCTAGCATATAGTAGAGGCTTAATAAATGTTTGCTGTTTTTAAAAGGATTTTTTAAAAGGATAGATCAAAACTCAAAAGAGGGACAATTCTAATTATAGAATGAGATAATAAATTATGGCTTGCTACACCAGGGGTTGCCAACCCCAGGCCTGTGGACCTATACCCGTCCCAGCCTGTTACAAACCGAGCTGCCCAGCAGGAGGTGAGTGGTGGGCTAGCAAGCGAAGCTTCATCTGCCGCTCCCATCGCTCTCACTATCGCCTGAACCATACCCCGCCACACACCATCCGCGGAAAAATTGTCTTTCATGAAACCGGTCCCTGGTCCCAAAAGGGTTGGGGACCGCTGTGCTACACCATACCTAAATTTAATATGTTTAATACAAAGATCCTTACTTACCATTTGTAGGATCTGTGTTCTAATGATCCCAAAGATTAAACACCAGATGCTGAAATGGGACCGTGGTATGTGAGTGAGGGCAAGGGTGGTGTAGCTAATCTCTCTGCCATGTGGTCAGAGTGAAAGGGGGGTTGTGGTCGATTAACTGCTTCTCTAGCCATTTACTGAGCTCCCTGGTGATGCCAGGCATCACGGGAACATCCACTGGAAATCATTAAATTATAAACTGTTTTGTTACCGGGTCCCCTGCTGCCTTGCTACTTTTCTGTTCTGTTCTCCCCTATCTTCTCTCTAAAACAGGACCCCAAACTGAAGTTGTAAAGCTGAAATTCAAAGGCAGAAGGCTGATAGGAAGCCATTCACTGGGCCAACTGTGTAGGGAAATCATAGTCACTTGTTTTCATCCAGACTCTTTCTACTGTGATAGAATTCCAGCTCAAACAGCCTAAGTTAGAGGCAGAGGAGGCGTCAGCCAGGCTCTGTCTGTCCCGGGTCTTGGTTCTGTGTGTTCACCAGCAACTCCAACTTCACAAAGTCTCAGGAGCCCAGAGGAAAGAGGCTGGTAACAGTTCTGGGTGGACAGCTCAAGTGAGAGCTTAACATTGTTTCTAACTGGTATCTGTTCTTGTCCCAAACCTCAAAGGTGCATTTTAAGATAAATGCATTTAATATTTTCTAAAATTATTTCTAAACTTAATTTCACCATTAATCTTTGAAAAAAGACATTGATTTCTTCATAATTTCTTCTGTTTCCTTACAGTGATGAAATGGACAGAAACATAGATTTTTGCTATATCATTGTAAGAAAATGAAAATATTCCTGGATTCCTGTCTTAGTGCATTTTATGATGTATAATCCCAAGCACTATTGCAAGCTAAAGACTCTTAGGCATTTCGAAGGCAAGTTGTTTCCTTGGGAGCCCACGGGTAAGGGACAGGGATTTCTCCTCTCTTGGGAGAAACCATAAGGCATCACTTAAAGTCCTGAGGTTTAAACACTGGTAGGGGTGGACCAGGGAGCAGATGAAATCTCAACAAGAAATGTCAGAACCGCTAGTCGGGAAGAGATATCAGGCATCAGTTCTGATTTGCTCTTTGGTCTTTGTGCTGATAGTTTGATGTTTGGCAGCAAATACAATATCTAAGCCATATTTCTAAAATCCTGGAAATGACACCCAGGATGTGACATTTGTCGGCTGGAAGGTTCATGTCCTCTAATGCGGAGAGATGGAGCGTTTTCTCCTGAGACGGGAGAGAGAACGAGATTCCCCACCTAATGTCAGGCTGTTCTGAGGCCCTTCAGGACCCGACCACGTGTCTGCCATCGCGCGTGCATGTGTGTGTATGTCTCTTTGTGTCTGTGTCTGTGTGTCTGTGTGTCTGTGGGTGTGTCTGAGTGTGCATGTCTCTGTGTGTGCATGTGTCTGTGTGTGCGTCTCTGTGTGTGTGTCTTTGTGTAGTTTGTGCATGTTTGTGTGTGTGTGTGACTGTGTGTGCATGTCTATGTGTGTGCGTGTGTCTGTGTGTCTCTGTGTGTACGTGTGTGTGTATCTGTGTGTGTGAAATATCACCGAGCACCGCCCCTTCAGGGCACGTCACACCATCTGTCTCTGTCCCTCTGTCCCTGCCATTTCTGCCCCCCCCCCCCCCACTGCTCCCTCTGCCTGGAGAATGGGTCCCCTTTCTTGCACTTGCATGAACGCATCTTAGCTTCACATCTTGCCTTTGTTGTTTCTCTGTTGAGAAGCCTTATTTGATGCCCATTTTTTCTTTCCCTGGGCAGCTCTTTCCTTCACAGAACTTAACCCATTTTGAATTACGTTTTCATTCACGTGTTTGCTTAGCGTTGACGCCAGTGAGCTCTTGGGGCCAGAGACCTCATCCTTCACGTTTCCTGCTGCATCTCCAGTGTCCTGCACGTGCCTGAAGGCATGTCTTTCAGTAAAGGCGTGAATGTCAGGCTTAGGTCAGATGGTGACAGGCAAATGTAAGCGCTGGCCCGGCAGGCGCCCTGTCCCCTCGTTCCCACCCCCGCTGCACCCCAGCAGGTGGGGACTGTAGGGTTGACCGAGGCTCTAGACCAAGACCACAGGGTCAAGTGGCAAACTTTTCTTTCTTTTTTTTAGGAGGTTACTTTGTTTTAGTATTTCTTAATCGAGATACTGTTGACAGAAAACATTATATTAGTTTCAGTGCAACGAAATGTTTCAGTATTTGTCTATATTGTGAAATGATCACAATAAATCTAGTTAACATCTGTCACCACACATAGTCACCCAAAAAATTGTGTGTGATGAGGACTTTTAAGATCTACTTTCTTAGCAACCTTCAAGTACATGATACAGTATTGTTAACTGTAGTCACCGTGCTGTACACTCCATCCCCAGGACGTATTTATTTTACAAATGGGAGTTTGTACCCTTTGTCCCCCTTCCCCCGTTTCTCATGGCTCACTCCCCTCTACACACAGGTGGACCCACCACACCAAAGCATCTATGCTACCTGCTCGCTGGCTCCTTGGCTTCCCTTGGTCCTCTGCCCCTAGAATCCCCCCCCCATTTTCAAAGGTCATCTCGGGTGTTACCTCCTCTTCCAAGCCTTTCCTGATCCCCTCTGTTGGAAGTGTCTGCTCATTTTATATGTAACTCCCTTAGAATACCTTTCCTTCTGCTGTGGACATTCATAAGTTTACCTGGAATCCATGATCAGACTGTATCCTATGGGAGTCATGTCCACTTTGGTTTATCTATTAAACCTCCACGCCACCTGGCAGAACCTGGCATAAAATAAATGGGAAATTATCGTTGACAAAACAGAAATGAGAACGCGGAAATCCTGCCGTGCATTTTAATTCCAACCCAGAAAGATTGCCATCTGTTCTTTTCTTAATTGAAATATAATTCACATACCATGAAATTCACCCTTTTAAAAACTGTACAACTCAGCAGATTTTTAGCGTATTCACAAGGTTGTGGAACCATCACCATTACCTCATTCCAGAACATTTTCATCTTTCCAAAAAGGAGCCCCCTGCCGCTTAGCACTCCCCCCTCCCCCTGCCACCCCTGACCACCACTGATCCACTTTATCTCTTTATGGAATTGTCTGTTCTGGACGTTTTGTGTAAAAAGTCACACAATATGTAGTCTTCTGTGTCTGGCTCCTTTCACTTAACAGGATGTTTTCACCCATATAACATGGACCAGCACTTCATTCCTTTTTATGGCCAAATAAAGTCCACCGTATGGATCTGCCACCTGTTACTTATTATTTGTTCTTTCAGTTGGTAGATATAATAGCTAAAATGTGTGTTTCCACTTTTTAGCTATTATGACTAATACTGCCGTGAATGTTCGTGTACCGGTTATTGTCTGGCCATATGTTCTCATTTCTCTTGGGTGCATATCTGGGAGTGGAATGGCTTGGTCATATGGTAACTCTCTGTTTAACTTTTTGATGAACTACCAGACTGTTTTCCAAAGCAGCTGAATCACTTTACATTTTCACTGGCAACATGTGAGGGTTCCAATTTTTCCACGTTCTCATCAACACCAGTTATTGTCCATCTCTTTTTTATTACAGCCATCTTAGTGGGAGTGGAATGGTATACACTGTGCTCTGCATTGGCATTTCTCTGATGACTAATGTTGCACATCTTTGGGTGCGCCGATTGGCCATTTGTACATATTCCTTTGAGAAATGTCTGTTCAAATACTTTGTTCCTTTCGTAACTGGGTTATTTGTCCTTCTGTTGTTGCGTTGTAGTGGTTTCTTAAATATTCTGTCTGCTGGAGCCTTTTGTTCTTAACCACGTGTAACTCTGCACCTTATACCCTAACCTGCAGAATATCTGTTCAATAGTGAATGATGTCAAGTTTTGCCTCTATTTTTATAATTTTAATTGCCGTGTACAATTGCCTTGCAATATCCGTAGTCTAATTCCAAGTTTCTAGATATGGACCTTACCAACATTTACATATTTATGGAGGGGTGGGTATGTGGAATTTTCTAAGATGTCAATATACTTTGAAACCCTGTTTTATCAACGTGAATGTGAAATCAACAGAACCCGATAGTTTATGATGAACAGGATAATTTAACAGCAGTAACACAGAAATACAGGGACATGGTGGGGGTGGAAAACAGCGGCCTTAGGAAGAGGGGAGGGAGGGAAGGGATGGGTAGGGGAGGTTGTGTATTTTGAAATAGGCGCGTTGTGAGTTTTGACTAACTGACACGTGAGATACTGCAAACAGAAAAGGAGAAAAGAAGCCGGGAAGGAAGCGAAGTTGGGACCGGGCTGTGGGGACCCAGGGCCTCTCGAGGCGAGGCAGGTGCGCGCGGCCGGTCGTTCCTGTGGCGGTCGCCAGGTGGCGCTGCGGCGCGGGAAGTCCGATGGATGGGCAGCAGCTGCTCCCGGACCGCGGTCCGCACTGGCCGCCGGGCGGGTAGCGGGGAAACCGGCTTGTACTGAGCTCCCAGGTGTGAGTGGTGGTGCTGGGCGAGAGGTGAAAGCGAAGGATGCCCTGCCAGTGGCAGAGCGGGCCCTGGAGGGGGGGACCCCACCGACAGGGCCCTTACCTGCGCACACCTGCACACACCTGCACGCGGCAGCATCCCCCAGTGGCGGTTAAAGCGGCGCCTCCTTTGTGTGGTCCCTTTTCTCTCCTGGGAATAATTGTTCTGTGTGCCTGTGTGATGCTGTACATCCCCAGACAGGTCATGCACCTGTCCATTCTGCATGACTGTTCCCGCC
This sequence comes from Orcinus orca, assembly GCF_937001465.1. Taxonomy (NCBI): domain Eukaryota; kingdom Metazoa; phylum Chordata; class Mammalia; order Artiodactyla; family Delphinidae; genus Orcinus; species Orcinus orca. The sequence goes on from NC_064573.1 coordinate 61,049,724, forward strand.
ATCTCTGTCCCAAGGAGGGCACCCCACCTCCTGACGACCACCGGTTCTAGTTTTGTCCGGCCTGTAATCAATTCTCCACGTAAAACTTGCCCCATCCCTGCCCTGCTGACAACTTTGACTTCTGGTCATCCTGGAGATAAAGAAGCATCCCTAACAGAACCCACAGCCGGACAGCATGAGTCGTGACTCCTTGGGGCAACACCGGCCATGCCATCAGCACTGCATAAATACTCGGGGAGACTGATGATAAACTCCACACAAACAAAATCCAGCTCGCCAGCAGGTAGGAAGGAAAGGAACCAAGAAATGAGTGAGAGGGGTTCTCACTTCTCCATGACTGATGTTATGTTCCCTTCTCCCCCCCCTTTATTTATCTCTTTGTTGTTGGCATGGACACATGGTATTTCTATATTGTTCAGTGGCTTAGAAGTCACTCCTGTACTTAAATACCTCGGTGCTGAAATCATCATTGGCCAAATAGGAGCCCCTTCTGTCTGGTCTTGTGTTCTCGGGAGGTGCCCCCAGCATTTGAAAGCACTTTCCTACTTTCTGGCATAACAATGTTCCAGATTTATCTGTGGCTCCCCTGCCCCCACCCCGGAATCTGCCGTTTCTCTGAGGAGGCCTGGCTCCTCTGGGTTGTGTGATACTGAAGACCAAGGCCTGGGCACTAGGTGCGCTCACCGCCACTGGTGTGTCTAATGCCTGGGTCTTTTCAGCAGACAGAACGAGGGAATAGATGCGTGTGGCACATGCACAGGTGTACAGTGTACACACACATGTATGTGCACATAATCACAGACACATACGTACATACTCTAGACATCACGAGCTCATTCCGGTCGCTACAATTCCAGTCCATCCCATGGGCGTCCCTTGCGTTTCGCCATTCCGTGTTTGTCCGTCCTCTTTCTCTCTGAAAATCCTGGTTCTCAGTAACCACCTCAGTGCACCTGTCCACCTGCCCCGTCCTGTCATTCACGCACCTAAGGGTTTGGGATTTGCACTCAGAGTCTCCCTTTTGAACCTCAGTCTTGAATTTATCTGTCGTCTAAATTCATCAAACCGTTCCTACTTAATGAGCAAATAAACCACGAACGGGAAATACAGACGATCCCTAGGCTTTGTCTCCCTTGTTCACAGCCCGCGAGCTTCAGAAAGAGCCCGTGCAACCTTCCTGGGAAAGGCCCATAGTTCCCACCTATGATGGAGCAAGTTCATGTTCTGTTTAATTTCATATACAGGTTGACGTTCTATTACAAGGGAAACTGTTGCTTTACACTCTGTGAGCCAAATTCTAAAAGAAACCAGTTGCTAAGGCAACTGAGTGAAGAGTTAATTAATTCATCAGTCATTATATGCAGATTAATCTGCCTGTGTTAGCAAGGAGGTGGGCTTGTTTGATTTCTCGTTTTGGAAGAGAGAACGGTGCGATTTTTTTCCCACCAGTCAGAGTTCCTTCTGGAAAGGGCTCAGGCTTTGGGATCAGACAGAGCTCCACCCCCATCAGGCCCCTGTGGAACCTTCGGACCAGCAGCCTTCTCTGCAAAGTGTGGATAATCTTGTAGCTGTTGCGATGATCTGATCAGATGAGCCACTAGAAACAGAGCACCTTTCAGTGTCTTTTTAAAAATAAGACGAAGGGTGACTTACAAAGGTTAACACACATCGCTCTAAGGAAGGAAGTGACATTTTTCTTCACTTGTATAATTGACTACACACCCCTATGTGCTCCCACTGTAATCTCTACAGAATCCCGAGGACTTGATTGCACGTCTGCCCGTCTCTCCTAGCCGATTAAACTGCTTGCGATCAGGGACAAGGTCGAGTTCGTCCTTGTAATCTCAAGGCTACGTGTGTGTAGGATTCAAAAAATGCTCTACAGTGAGTGAATGATGGAAACGCACCGCTTTACAGGCTCCCCTGGAGCCTCCTTCTGACTCCAGGGTGTGCATCGCCACCTGCTGGTCAGAACTATAACTGCAGTAGATGTTTGTAAAGGAGGAATTGAAGTCACGTGGCTGTAATCGGAAGCCTCAAAACGAATAGCGGGAAATCACGGGCGAGAAGGATTTCTGTCTTCAACCACGGTCATGATGAAGACCCTAAATGTAAATTTTTTTCTTGTCTTTTTGTGGTTAAATATACATAACGTATAATTGACCATCTTAACCATTTTTAAACACACAGCTCAGTGGCGGTTAAGTACATTCTCGTTGTGCAACCATCACCTCCATCATCTCCAGAATTTTTCATCTTCCCAAACTAAAACTCCAACCCCCATCAAACATTGGCTCCCCCTCCCCGTCCACCACTCCCTGGTAACCACCATCCTACTTTCTAATGTATTCAGTGACCACCTCGCGTTTTCACACCAAAATTAACCCCTGTCTTCGGCACTGAGTTGCATCTTCCAATGAGGATATTTCAGTCCTGGGTTTTTGGACACAGGGTGAAGTCAAAGACAGTTAACCTACCTTTCCTACTCATTCGCTGTTTGGGTTTTTTAAGCCATCAGTTAAAAAGACTGCATCCCTACCCTTTATGGATGGTACTTGTGAAAGCTCCTTAATACTACTTTGCTGTCGGAGTAGGGAAAAAAAGAAATTAATTCAGTAAATTCTAAAATATTTGATTGCAGAGTGCTATGTACAGAAAGGGAATGTTGAAAACGTTTCCCTACTTTTCTATTTAAAAATGTAAAAAAAAATTCACAAGATTTTTAAAGTGTGTTGTGATTAGGTCGTGGGGTGAGAATGCTGCTGAGAATGAAAATAATCCACACAGACCATTTCCACCGAGACACTAAGAAAGGAAACAGAGAAAACAACTAACTGCAAGGTGTTAAATGACAGGAAGCAGCACGAGGGCCGTGTGCACACAGGCCACTCCACCGCCTCGGCTCCAGCTCCACCAAGTTTGTTTACAAAACTGGGCGCAGCTTTTCGTTTCTTCGGCCTGGTCACTGCATTGAGTGAGGGTTCAGCTCTCCCACTCTGCTTTGTTCCTCTTCTTTAAAATCTTTCAATGTACCTGCTCCAAATGCCTTAGAGTGCAGTTTTAACCTCTACAGTATAAAATGCTAGACCAGTTATTAACGTTTTAAAACATTGATTTTTTAAAATTAAATTCAATATGTCCGCTATCTCATGCCAGACAGCATTCTAGTCACTTTTCAAACTGGCTTAGCATCTTCTGGATCCAGGCCTGTAGTGATGTGAAACAGTTCCTTTGAATTTTTCATCTTGTTAATTAAATTTCTGCGGAGGTCCTCCTTATAACGGGAGACAAATTTTGTTCTCATTGTTATCAACGAGGACTTGGGTCCAGCTAACCAGAGAACAGCTGTGATCTTTTCGACATTTGCCAACTTCAATCGGAGGGGCTCAAACAAAAACAGATTTCAAAATTGTTATTCAAAATTCACAAAACTAAGTACAAAAGAAATTCAAATAATTCAAATGCACTTAGTCAAATGCACTAAGACTTCTGAGACACCTTGTCTTAAACATCAACAAGAGCAGGAAAACACCACTTTGTTTTACGTTTGCCCTTTCGCCCCAAACTTTGTGCCTTCCCAACCCTTCTTGCTGCCCAGGGCGTCCCCCGCCCGGCCACCCCCTCTGCTGGCAGCGCGCTGCCGGCGGCCCTTCGCCTCCGCAGGTGGGTGTGCGCTGCGCGAGTGGTGCTGATGCTGCGCTGCCGTTGCCTAGCGACAGATGCCGGCACTGCCAGCTCCAGGCTGCTCCCCAACAGCGCCACTCCCGCGCTCCAGGTGAGCCAGCAGGGATTCTGGATTCTGATCCCAGGGTTCAAAACTCAAATGAGGATCGGTTTCCCAGACCAGACTAGGAAAAGGCCAGGTGACTGGGGTTTTTTTTTTTTAAACGTGTCTTGAGCTCCTACCTGATAGTAGACTATGTAAAGATGGGCTTGGCATTTCTCATCAGAAAGGTTGCATCGCTGTGTAGGCACGTAGCTTTTACATTTTGGAGTGGGTTAGTAGTGTTCTGTGCACTTACAGTGCAGACGCTGCAGCCAGGCTGCAAGGGTTTAGATCCCAGACACACCTCTTATGCACCCCCTAACATTCTGTAAAATAACGGTCACAGTAGTTCCTTTTAGGGTTATTGCAAATACTAAATAAATTGCTCCATGGAAAGGATTTAGCCCAGGGCCAGTAATCACTGGATAAGTCGTAGAAACGAGTTATTTTAACCCTAATTCCTAGATAAGAACAAGTGAAAACCTTTTGCTATGTTTTCAGGGTTCCAGGTTTTAACTTTTTTCTCCCTTTATAAGTTTGGTGGGATTTGTTTTGTCCCCTTTTCTTCCAGCTAACAATTTATAGAAACCTTGGCATTAAAAAAAGAGACAAATCTTTTAAAACATCCCACCGCACTCTATTTTTGTACACCTGTTCTCGCCTCCGACTGCCCCGTCAGCCACCGAACAGGCCACGTGGATGTTGCCGTAGGTGAATGCTTGTGTTAACACAAGGAGTGAGGCCTCACAACAGTGCTAAACAGTGTCGCTCCACAAGCTAAAACTCTTATCCAGCTCAGAAAATGGCATGGCACTGCGTGTTTGCTTCTGCTGTGTCAAGAAGAGACACTACTGCTTTTGTTTTTTAAAGAGTATTCTTATTTGGATACAGTACTAAACTGGACAAGTATTTTATGAATTTAAAATCTGGTCGTCAGATTCCTTTCATGAGAACCCACACTTGGAGCAGGAGTTATCTTTGGCCTTCGTGAATTTGTTCATCCATCAAACAAAGACTCAAGGGGCATCTCCCCGGGCCAGGCACTGAACTGGGCACAGCCCAGCAGGTGTGAAGTGCAGGCTCTGCCCCGGCCCTCACTGGGTCTCGAGTCCAGTGGACATTTGAAAGAGCAGCAAACAAACTGTTACAGTGTAGGTGCTGTGAGATACTGGAGAACAGAGAAGGGGGCCTGGCCCTGACTGTGGAAGCAGTGGTGAGGCAGGAAGGGTGACTAAGAGTTGGTCAAGTGAAGAAGGGGCCACACGTCTCGCAGAGAGTGAAGCAGCGCATGCACCCACGCCAGGCACTCGGGTGTCCATGTGCAAGGGGTCAAAGGGGGGCTGGGGCAGCGCCAGGAAGGGGGGACATGAGAGCTGAAGCTGAGGAGTTTACACGGACCCAGTCTTGATGGACCGTGGCTGGGGGCTTGGCAGTGGTGGGAATAGTGATGTGGTGAGATTTGCATTGTCACTGTGGCAGCACTGTGCAGGTGGGCCGGAATGTGTGAGCAGGAGGCCACTTGTGACATCCAGCCTGGACAGTGACCATGGCAACGGCAGATGGGGTAGAAAGAACAGGAACGATGTTTAGGAAACGGACCCAAAGGAATACGGTAACTGGGTTTGCAAGAAGGAAAAGGAGTCAGGAATGACTGCCACGTTCTGGTTGGGAAAATCAGGGGCCTTATTCACAGAGAGAGAGAGGAGCGCGCTGGAGGTGTGGGTGGGCACGGGGAGGAGATCCTGGAGGCACGGAGGTGGAGGTGTGCTTGCTGCACTGGTGGTCAGGAGGGTGGGCTGGGCTGGAGGTCTTGTGTGGCCGTCGTCAGAGCCGCGTGTGCAGAGGATGGGGGAGGCAGTCAGCCCCCGAAGGCAGGGCATTAAGGGGACAAGGGCTGTGCTGGGTCTGAGCCTCCTCTCCAGGTAGAGAGTGGGCGGGAAATCCAAAGGCCACGTCGGGGAAGCCGAAGGACCGGAGAGACTCCAGGAGGGTCAGAGAAGGTAAAGACCACAGTTCCTGGATGAAGTTTGACCCCGGGGGTCCACTGATGACCCCGTGAGAGTATTTCAGTGAAGCAGGTGGGCCGAAGCCAGGTGCCGGGACCTGAGGCGTGAATGGGAGGTGGGGAATGGCAAAGGGAGTCAGATCCCGGTTTTAACTCGGAGCCGGTCTGTGGGCAGGAGGACACGGCGGGGCTGACGCAGGGCCTGAGGCTGTAGGATGGGCCGTCAAATGGGACGGAGTTGAACGTGTTTGTCCGCCTGACGGAACAATCCGTAGAGAAGGAAGGAGAAGAGAGCGGGGAGGCGGGTGAGGCCCGCGGGGCCCAGGGCGCAGGGGCAGGGGCGGCGGAGACCGCGGTCCGTGCAGGAGGCCAGGCGCGATGACCGCGAGGGAATACGGTGGAGCCGGAGGGGAGTGGGGACTTGACGGCGGCGTCAGGGCCCCTGGCCTGGAGACCCGAAACTGGTACCAGCGACGTACCGGGAGGCGACCTCCGCGGTCACGGCTCTGCGCCCCCCGCGTCCAGCAGCGCGGATGGGGAGCGCCGGGTACCCGCTCAACAGGTGGAAACCAGCAGCCGCGCCAGGCTCGGGGCCACGGCGTCTTCCAGAAAAGTAGCAAAGCTGCTCAGAGCGCGCAGAGAGCCGGGGGCGGGAGGCACACGGGAGGCTGCGGGAGGCGGCGTGGGTGCGCTGGAACCGTCTAGAACGGTAACGGGGGAAGGCGGGGTGCCCGAGCCCGGCACGGACCCTCCCCCTGATAGAATATGCATGATCATGCGCGAGGCCTCGCGCGCTGGGAGCCGGAGGCGGCGCGGGATCCGGGAGCGCACGCCCAGACCTAGTGCCGCTCGGGCTGCGAGGGAGCCGCGCGCCGCGTCCGGACCGCAAGCGGGTGAGCCTCCGGGGGGGCCCTTCGAGGGCGGCCGCCACCCCTCCAGACCCCGGGACCCGTGGCCTGGCCACCCCCGAGCCGGCTCCCCACCCCGCCGCGGAGAGGCCCTAGGGGCTCGGACCCGGGATGGGGCGCGGGTGGCCGGCGGGTGTTCGCAGTTATTGGCGGGGACCCGGTGTGCTCCGTCCCAACGCGCCGCGTTTGGCCGCCACCGGCGGGGCCCGGGCACAGGGCCGAGCGTGCCTGCTCGGGGTACCCCCGGGCAGCGCATCGGGCGCGGGGCGAGGGGAGGGCCAGCTCCACCCAGCTGGCTCCGGCGGTCCTGCCGCCCTTGGCCCCGTCTCCGCTCACTGCTGTTTATCCAGCAGATAATTCTAAACAAATGTCTTTAAAAAGTAGTTGGCTCCGCGCGTCTTCCTTGTGTCCTCTTAGTCAAGAGTTCGCGGCGGGGAGGGGGAGGGAGAAGAAACGCCTGTTCCGATCGGAAAACACCGAGAGACCTGAGCATCTCTTTCAGCAGCGAGGAAGAGGGGCCGCCGCAGGATCCACACACACCTACAACTCTCTACTTTTGTGCAATTCCTAACTGCGCCTGACGTCCACGCAAGCGGTCAGGCATGGGGTGTTTGGGCAACAGCAAGACGCCAGAAGACCAGGGCGTCGATGAAAAGGAAAGACGTGAGGCCAACAAAAAGATCGAGAAGCAGTTGCAGAAGGAGCGCCTGGCTTACAAAGCGACTCACCGCCTGCTGCTACTGGGTAAGGCGGGGGGCGCGCGGCGGCGCACGGCCCGAGCGGAGCGCATGGCCCGGGGCGCACGGCCTGGAGCGCGGAGAGGGCCGGGCGGGCAGGGCCCGCGCCCCCGCAGATAGCAAGAGCGCACCTGGAAACGCCCGCATGGGGGCAGGACACTAGTTCAGTCTCGGTAGGCGTGAGAGATGGCTACGGTCCTCGGCCACAGATCACAGCATTCTCTCTGTTTGTTTGTAGGGGCTGGTGAGTCTGGGAAAAGCACTATCGTCAAACAAATGAGGATCCTGCATGTCAATGGATTTAATCCCGAGTAAGGAATGACCGATCTCGGGTTTGCTTCCCAACTGCATGCACATTTTGTCACTGCTTTCCCAGCCTCCCCAAAGTGTTTTCTCTAAACAGTTAATTTGATCTTTGAGTCGACCTTTTGGGGGAGGGGGGGCGGATATAGAAGTAAGTTGTTGAATTTGGCATATTTAGGCAAATCTTTCTTCTGGTAGTGTCTACATCAAAATAAAATAACAATATATGATTTATTAAATACTCTTGAGGTATTGATCTGCATTATTGATATTGCGCTGAGCACACTTAACCAATGTGTCTATATATACTTCTCTCTATATCATTTGTCTGCATCTATTTCAATCAACATATGGATAGATTCAAATAAAATATATTTACAGGTGTAGCCCTGTAGTGTTTATATGCAATAGTCATGATGATTTTGCCATGTTACATAAAACCTGTGTTGTTGTCTAGAGCTAGAGATTGTGGTGTGTGCATGTTTGTTTAGAGTCCAAACCAGTAAAGGTGGATGTTTTCCTTTTCCACATAAAAAACTTTGCACTGTTGTCCTGGGGCTAATGTTGACCTCTGGTAGTACCATTGTAGACCCCCTGCAGCTGGGAATTTAAAATCCCACTCAACTGATTTGGGGCAATGTGTAAAGTTAATTAATAACCATTCTGTTTTCATACAGGGAGAAGAAACAGAAAATTCTGGACATCCGGAAAAACGTTAAGGATGCTATTGTGGTAAGGAATTTTTTTTTTTTTCGGCCTTGCCGTGCAGCATGCAGAATCTTAGTTCCCCGACCAGGGATTGAACCCGTGCGCCCTGCAGTGGAAGCCACTGGACTGCCAGGGAAATCCCAGGAATTTCTTTTAATATTTGTTCAGTAGTAAGGTTGCACCCTCTGCTCCCTCAAACTGCGTAGACAGAAATTATGCACTAGATTACCACACATGGAGCCTAAATGGTTTATTTATCCATGTATCTTTTTCCTTCACTCCACTTTAGACGATTGTTTCGGCGATGAGTACTATAATTCCCCCAGTTCCACTGGCCAACCCAGAAAACCAGTTTCGATCAGACTATATCAAGAGCATAGCCCCCATCACTGACTTTGAATATTCCCAGGTAAGTAAATCCTTACTGAAATATTTTAAATGGTACACAGTGGAACAGTTTTTTAACGAGGTGGCTTACTGAGAACCAACGTTAATTATTTCATCTTTGACTTTCTTCAAAATCTAGCTCTCTGCTTAGGAGAAGTGCTTCCCTCCATACCCAAATATTAACGTGTTAAAAATATTAAAGACAATAAGATTGTAAGAAATGCTTTTATGAGTATATCGGTGGGGGTGATGATCAGGGAGACAGCATACCTCTAAGAAATATTGGTAGTACTTTTTCCTCAGTGTATTCCTAAATCAACAATTAAGCCGTTTCCCAGATAACAAAAAAGTAGAGATTACACGAGCAGAGAGAAAGGCTTTATGGTGTGTGACTGCATCCTTGGGAGTAATAGAACAGAATTCAGTTCACTCTTAAAAGACATGCATCCTTCAGCTCAAATGAGAGGCGCATGCCAGCTGTAGGTCATACATGGATTACTTCTGAATGTTGACTGTATCCTGGGAAAATGTGATTTACTTCAGATCTGCAGGATTTAGGGCTGCTTTTCTAATCGCTTGGATGGCAATGTTGCTTATGCGAAAGGGTGTTATGAATACTAGTTTTCTCTTGTTTGGTGGACATACGTTTCTTTAAAATATTGTTATTTGGTAATTTGATTAAACATGTCTTGAAGGAGAAAAATAGTTTTTCAATTTCTCAGAAAATCATTTTTGTTAACAATTGTGCCCAGAGAGCATGTGTGTGTGTGCATGTGTACCCCTCCAAAACAGTATTTCAAAGTCTCCACTGCCTGGCATGGTGGTCTTGAGACATTTTTCATTCTCAGAATCCTCTTTTCTGAGGGAAGCTGATGCAGGACCCAGTGTGTAAGACAGATGGGCCCATGTGCCCCCTCCCCTCCCCTTCAGTAGAACACACCTGCCCTGTAGGCTCTGTATCCAGATGGCGGATAAGAATTACATTTTAAAGCTTTTTTTTTGCATCCTCTCATGTGATTTTTGTTTCTGATAAGCATTCCCATATAGCCAGTGAAACTCCTAGAATTTCTAAAAAGACAGAGGTAGCGGTGGTGAACTACCTAGAAAAGGCGGCCATGCCAGTTGGCGTGGCAGGCACAGTGTTTTTTAGTTAACTGTGTCTTTAACTGAGTGGTGTGGAGGGGGCTCAAGGAGACGATGGGGGGCCAAAGCCGTGCTTCAGCCAACTGGAGCTCTGGGTCCTCCCAGCTCACTGTGATGATTTACATATTGGAAAAGTCACCCAAGACTGCAAGGTCCTAGCTGAAATCAGGTTGTTCTTATTCAACTTCAGATTTACACATTTATAGACATGTATTTGAGTTTTAAATTTTGTCCTGCATGCTTGCCTAAAAGTCATAATAAAACATTTCCTATGTGGTTCTGATGAAGGGAAAAGTTATTCTTAGCATATAAAGAGAAATTAGCATCAAGATGTATCGATCTGTCACATCTTCTTTCTTCTGTTATGACAAACTCACATGTGACAAGAGCTCCCAGATTCTATCTGAAATCCAGTAACTCCCACGTGGGTTACTAAGGAATCCAGAGCACCTAATTTGCAAATGTGTTTTTGAGGTATAGCATGATTTTTAATTAAAAAAATAAAACTCAAGAAACCATTTGCATTGAAGGCATGTATTTTCGTATAGATATGTTGAGGCAACTTAAAAATGATTATCGGGGGCTTCCCTGGTGGCGCAGTGGTTGAGGGTCCGCCTGCCGATGCAGGGGACGTGGGTTCATGCCCCGGTCCGGGAGGATCCCACATGACGCGGAGCGGCTGGGCCCGTGAGCCATGGCCGCTGAGCCTGCGCGTCCAGAGCCTGTGCTCCGCGACGGGAGAGGCCACAGCAGTGAGGGGCCCGCGTACCGCAAAAAAAAAAAAAAAAAATGATTATCGGGGGCTTCCCTGGTGGTGCAGTGGTTGAGAGTCCGCCTGCTGATGCAGGGGACACGGGTTCGTGCCCCGGTCTGGGAAGATCCCACATGCCGCAGAGCGGCTGGGCCTGTGAGCCATGGCCGCTGAGCCTGCGCGTGAGAGGCCACAATAGTGAGAAGCCCGCGTACCAAAAAAAAAAAAAAAAAAAAAATGATTATCGGAAATCGTAATTAACTATTAATAAAATAAAAGAGAATTGGGAACCAGCAGATGCAAATGCAATTATAATACTTTTTCAGAGGTAATACTTTTTTTGGTAGTTTTTAAACCTACATTCTGTTGTCATATGTGTCTCTGTCCATGTCAAGTGAGATTATGTTTACAACTGAGCCTACACTTATATAAATGAGGAAATTAATATCTAATATATAACTTTCTTCCTGAAAATTGTGTTTTAATATGCACACAGTTTTCAGTAACACTTATTCTATAGTACTCTGAAATATTCATCACTTATATCATTAGATTAAATAGTTCTTGAATTTATGTTTTGATGATCCCCTTAAGAGTGACATTAAGACAAATCTCTGACTTATATACTAATAACACTTGGTACATTTGAAGACAATTAACTTTTGTTTAAAGAAAATGTGTATTGTAAAAGTCATAAAAGTAGAGCTAACTCAAGTATTTCAGTAGTAAACATAACACGAATTTACTAAGTCTAGTACTTTTTTTTGGATTAAATCCTTGAGAAAGTCTGTGTCGCAATCCAATTCCTTGAGGATCTTGTTTATTTTCCTGTAGATCTAGAACAATTTTTGAACCAAATATGTCCTATCATTAAAAGTTAATTTCAGAGTTATTTAATTTTAGAAGGAAAACTTAGAAGAATGTTTAAGATTCTTCTTTATTATTAAGAATTTGAGATTCTACGTGAGATTACTCTTTATAATGAAAAATCTACAGTATCTTAGTAGCATCCTAAGAATTTCCTCTAAGAATGTCACACTTGGGTTTACTCTTTACATTGCCTCCTACTTGAATTTCAGTTGGATTATAGAAAGAAGAGTGAGGCTGGCGGGTGGCCTGCCTAGGGGATGGTGCCGGGGGAAGTCAGGGCCAGCATCAGGGCCACAGATCCCACTGGCCTCTTAGGCCTGGTCTGTCCCGACCTGGAAGGGCTCTGGAGCCCTCTCAGAGGGGATTTTCGTGACCTGAGTGTTTTATCAAGGTCGCTCTGGCCTTTGGCGGAGACGGGCTCTGGGGAGGAAGAGGTGACTCCTGTGACAGTCCGGATGGCAGACACCGGGGCAGCCTGGGTGGCCTGGGATGGCTCACTGGCCATTGCCTGTTCACAGCGTTTTGCTCATGAGCACGCCAGATCACCTCCACTCTGGACAGGGCTCCACCCGGGACCCCTTCCTGGGACGGCACCCCGTCTGTGCACCCAGCCCATCGACACGGGAAGCGGTAGGAAATACACAGGCTCAGGTGGTGGTCCTGAGAGAACGCACATCACTAGATCATTTACAAAGTGGGAAAATATTGTGGTTGCCCCCGCACTTCCCAAAACTCTTTGCACAATACCGGACAAAATCACTGACGGATTAAATTGGAGTATTAACTTGTTCGTTTGGTATTTTCTTCCCAAAATGTGGTTATTTTATTAGCTCCCTTAAAAGTGTGTTTTGCTGGCATTTATAAGGGTCAGTGGATAAGTGAGGCTTAGTGAGAAATGTGAAAGCGGTCGGGTCATTCAGTACTCTGTTATCACCACCCATTTCCTAAGTGAACGTTTATCAGAATCGCATGTGGTCACACACCCGGAGAGCAGGCGTTACTCTTCCCAGCAAACATTTGCTTGGGGTGCAGGCCAGCTCGCCAGAGTGGACCTGGCCTTCCCCGGGAGCCTGCCCACCCACCGTGGGCCTTGGCTCCACTTCAGAGCAAGTTGTGACCTGGAGCAAGAGGCCTCCCACTCGGCGGACAACAGGGTGGGAGCTGGGCTTCCTGGGGCAGCGCTGCGGAGGGCGATGGGCTGGGAGCCCTGCCAGGTGCCAGCGCCGGTGGCTCCCAGCTGCCCCTCCTTTGGGGAGTATATGCAGAATCCTGATTCACACCATCCAGGCTAGTGGTTTTCCTTGTGATATTTTAAGCAACTGAACCCTCTCGCTCCCCCACCCCAAAAAGCCTTGGAAGCCCACCGTACAAGTCAGGTAGGAGCGCCCAGGCCGCAGCCCCACGGGGACCCCCGGCATCTGCCCTGGACCCCACCAGGCACCGTTGGAAACCACAGGGGGTGGGGTGGCGGGTGGCGCCAGAGCCAGACCACCTGGGCCCAGATCAGACCCGTGGCTGGATCTAAGCAGTGTCCCCAACGCCTCCCAGCCTGCCTGGGGGTGTCTCAGCTGTCCCCAAGGGGCGATCCTTGCCTCTCAGATTACAGAAGCCCAGGTGAGAGCCCGCCCAGGTAACCCCTGCCTGGTCTCCGTCACCAGCAGCCCCCAAACACTGAGACACTGTATGTGCCAGGCACTTTGCTAAGTGTTAGGAGCACAGAATAGCGATGAATCAGAAGGTCTTGCCATATAGTGAGAGACAGATCATAAACAGAAAATTCCAATACGCCAGGGTCGTGCTGTGAGGCCACAGCAAACAAAGAGGAAAAAGGACTTACTGTCTAAGGAAGCACTCAGGTACCCTGCTTCCTTGTCCGAAGTACAAGCTACCCGGACTAACGCTTCGATATTAGCACATCCAGGAATCTAATCTTCTCAACAAGTATGACCAAAGAGTTGACCAGAATAGCCAATACCTTATAGTTTGCAAAGTCCCACCCTGCCCTCTTCCTCTCCCTGCACCTTAGTTTCAGTCAGATTCTCCTAAACCGGCCCTGGTCCTCCTGCTTTGCCACCTTCTCTGCCCGCCTCTGTCCTGCCCTCCAGGTGGCCTCACCAGCCACAGGTTCTCTGAGGCCCCTGGACGCACCTGTATTTGTGAGATCTCAGATCTCGGTCAGACCTTCCACCTTGCCCCTGGGGTTCCAGGTCCCACCCAGTTTTGCCACAAGTTCCAACAAGCTTCTGGCTGTTCTTCCAACCGAGCACTCCCCCACACGCCTCTGCCTTGTGCTGCCTGGTGATGGGGGCTGAGCCGGTCCCCACCCACAGGGAGCTCACACCGAAATGTCCCATTTCCAGAGCCGGTGTCTTTTCAGGACACTTACCCGCATTTTGAACTTTCGTAAATAAAATATTTAAAATGTCCTAGGGTATGTTCTCTAGTTATTGGAAAAAAAAAAAAAAAAAACCTCATCCAGGGGCCACCCTCTGTCTGTGCCCCTGGAATGTGCTCAGGGGCTGGTCTGAATTGGGAGGGGGCGCTTTCTCCATCAGAGTCCTGCCTCCAGGACTCCCATGGCTTCTGTCCAAACGCTGCCAGGCGGAGGGTGGCTCAGACAGTTAGCGCTTAGATCCGTCCTGCACGTTCCTTGTGCTGGGGAAAGGAAGGGCTGTCCTTTTAGTAAAATATCCCAGTTAGATAATTAGTCACACTAGGGCTTCACAGAAGATACTTTTTTAAAATTCCATCTTCTTCTTTGAAATATTATCATAAGGGATATTCCTAATAAATAATAACTTTTTTTGAAGCAATTTTCAACTTACCCCCAAAATGCAAAAGTAGGACAAAGAACTCCCATACCCCGCACCCAGGTTCATCAAGAGGTAACCTCTGGCCACATTTGCTCTCTGGCCCTGTCTATACTAAAACACACCTTTACGCGCCATTTGATAGCTGGTTGCAGCCATCATGCTCCCCATAAATACTTCAGTGTGTATTTCCTACAAACAAGGCCCTCCGCTTGTATAACCAAAGCACAGTTATCAAAATTAGGGGATTTAGCATGAATACAATGCCTATGCAGATTTCACCAGTTGTCCCAATAATTATAGTGAAATTATAGTAATAATAATAATTCTGTTGGTAACCCTGGTCAATAATCCAATGCAGGGTCTGGTGGCCTTCCCAGTGGTTGGGGACATTAACTCTGGTCACTTAGTGAAGGTGGGGTCTGCCTCTTTCTCCTCTGTAAAGTTACCTCCCCCTCTTGTAACTCATGAGTACGTTTGGGGAATATCCTTTGAGACTGTGTAGACACCCTGTTCTTTTCAAAACTTCCACACTCTCATTTTAGCGCACTAATAAATTTCATCCACAATAAATATTTAAGAGGGAAAGCTGTTGACAATTCTTTCAATTATTTCTAAATCCCATAAAGAGAAGTAAATAGAGTGTGGAGACTGGTGCTGCCTTGCGTATGATAAAAAGCTTGTCATTCATGCTGTTAACAATCAGAGTTTGTGAGGGTCACTCAGAGCAGCATCTTCTCGTCTATACCCTCACGGCGAGAAATCTGGGCTGAAACCACGAGACACATTTTCCCTAAAGTATTTTTCTTCATAGAAAATACACTCTAAGGGTTACAAAGTAAGGCAACATTTTTTTAAAATTCCTTGGAGAAGATGTCACTGAAACTTTAGGTCCTTTGAAAGTGTGAGATTTTTGTTGTCAGGGTTCCCCTCAAATTTGGATGTATTGGAAGTTTGTCATCAGGTTTACCAAAGCAAAGTTCACTTCTGAGGACACTTGCACTTTTCAGAAGCATTTGACATTAAACATACCATAGTAATGGGGCATTTTGTCCTTACCATTGCAGTTTTTTTTTCATTTTATTGAAGTATAGTTGACTTACAATGTTGTATTAATTTCTGCTGTACAGCAAAGTGACGCAGTTATGTGTATGTGTATATATATATATACTCTTTTTCATATTCTTTTCCATTATGGTTTATCCCAGGATATTGAATATAGCTCCCTGTGCTATACAGTAGGACCTTGTTGTTTATCCATTGTATATATAGTAGTTTGCGTCTGCTCATCTCAAACCCCCAGTCCTTCTCTCCCCCACCCCACCTTCCCCTTGACAACCACAAGTCTGTTCTCTGTGTCTGTGAGTCTGTTTCTGTCCCGTAGATAAGTTCATGTCGTATTTTAGATTCCACATATAAGTGATATCATATGGTATTTGTCTTTCTCTGTCTGACTTACTTAATATAATAATCTCTAGGTCTATCCATGTTGCTGCAAATGGCATTATTTCATTCCTTTTAAGGCTGCGTAATATTCCTTACCTTTGCAGTTTTATGTAACTCTGAGAGAAAACGTTTTTACCTTTTCATCTATCTCTCCGGAAACGGAGGAAGGAGCAGAATGAGTTGATCTTCTTGTGTCAAATTAAGGCTTGAGTGAGTCAACACACGTGGCTTATGACACAGGTACATGAGGTTTTCAGAAGCAGAAAAATGAAGTTGCTCCTGAGAAGATTCCTTTGAAACACTGACTTTTCAAGTTTTTAGTTTTGCATGAGAATGTCATCCATGAATATGTGGGGTTTTTCTTCACCTCTTAAAATAATCCCACACAGTTTTTATCCTGTCCTTTATTACGGCATGTAGATTGAATTAAATCAACTTCACATGTAACGTTCTCACTGCACATAGCAATTTCATGTTTTAAGTTGTATTTGTTTGAATAGGAAGTGTCTGTGTGTGGCACAAAATCCAAAAGATAGGAAAGAATGGCAAGTCCTTCCTCACTCCTGCCCCCAGGCACCCACGTGTCGTCCCCAGAGACAGCCAAGGTGACGTAAAATCGACTTAGGGTCCTCGAAGAGCAATCTTTTAAATATATTTTGATCTCATAGCAAAGAGTCAGCTATAAAATGTCATTGCAGTTAATCTTATCAGTATGGAGAAAATATCTAGCCTGAATTGCCAAGTAAGCATTTTTTCAAATAACATTTAACATTAAAGTAAATTGTATTGAAACTGTTTTGATGCCGAGACAAAATGCCAGAGTGGATGGTGACGAAAATAAGAGAGGTTTATTAGGCATCCATAAAATACTGAGAATTTAAAGTGCAGAAGCTGCAGGCGTCATCCTTGGAGGGAAACCACAAATGACACAGTTAAGCAGAGCAGGACACGGGAGGGCACTTTACCTCTGGGTTCTGTGTGGTGGGTGAGCTCTTTGGTCTGACCCCATCCCGCCTTGGCTTTAGGACACACCGTCTCCCCCGACACCCAGCTTCCTTTCACAGACCTCATTGGAAGTTTCTGCCCAAGAGAAAGCCCTAAAAATACGTAAAGGTATTTTCCATGTCCTATTCTTCTGAAAAGGGCAAGTGTCCCCAGGTGCGACGTGCTTTCCTCCATCTGCAGGTCATTCCCCAGCTCTGGCTCTTTCCACCTTGAAAACCCACCTGCTGATTTTTCTTCCTCTATTTGAAAAGCTCAGATTCCCGAGAGCACAGTGTTCACGCTGTATATTTGCCCTTATTTAAATAGTGATTTGCCAGGGTCCGTCCTGAGCACTCAGTAAGCACCCAGTTAATGCTGAGTGATCAGAATAACTAAAGAAACAAGTTATTGGCCGCTTTTAAATCCCTCCAACTAACAAGGCTAGAGTTACTTAGAAAGCAGATTATGTGTCATGATTCCAAATGCTTAACGTTTACGCCTGTCCTTTTATCTGAAGCTCACATCATGACTAGTCATGTTGAGTTTTGCCAGTAAACATGCATTTACGGGGTGTGGGAGTCTCTTCCCCTTGCTTGGCACGGCATGTGGTGTATAGTTATGCTCTGAAAACGTGCTCGAAAATCACGTGTTTGCCATGTGCTCAGTGCTACACTTAGGACCGTGAGTTACGCTAAGAAACTCTGAGTTATGACTTCTCACCTCCAGAAACTTATGACTTAATGAAGAAACAACATGTTCGTAATGTGTAACATCTGTAACATATAATACGTAACATAGAATTAATGAACAATAAAGTATCCTGTAATGTCAGGCTACCTTCTGTGGGGTAGACTGGAAACTCTGTACCCATTCAGGGAAGAAGACCCGTAAGAACCACAGGTGCTCAGACCACAGGCTTGGTGACCATGCCCTGGGGGAGAGGGGCTTCCTGGGCTAGTAATAGTGTCACCAGCAGAGCAGTAAGAACTGAGGGTCGTGGTGGGGAGGACCCAGCACAAGTCAGAGGTGTGTACTGAAGGGAGATGGAGCATTACAGAGGTGGGACATCGACCGCCAAACTAACTGGCACACTCAATCAGATGAGTGTTGGTAGAAGAATGACAATTGATATTTGAGCTTTCATTTTTATCAGCTACAATGTTAAAGGATTTATGGAGTTATCATCATTTATTCTCATCCACAGTAGTGTGTTCATTACCCAGAAGAACACCTTTTACTACAAGTTGGCTGATTTGAGAAATTACTAGGGGGTTCCTACACCACTTTCCCAAGCCTCTACTCCTTAGTTTCCCAAACCTTCTCCTGAATTTTAGACATTGTCTAAATGTCCCATTGCTTTACATAGTAAATAATGGCATATCATTTCAAAGTATTCAGTATTAAATTCTTAAGGGTATTTTTAATAGTTCTTAAACCATTGTATTTTTATTTGTTTCTTTGTTAAACTGTGTCATCACCTCCCAAAGAAACTCAAACGGCACCAGCTGGCATCTTTAGCTGCTTGAAAGAATTTAGGTGATAAAGATTATCATCCATGTTTCTTATTTCTACGGTTAAAAAATTGTAAGTAAGTAGTACGTCATATCCATATCATCACATAAATTCCTCTAATTCGCTAGAAGTTAAAATCTTTCAAATCCGCCTTCATCCGTTTTATCTGAAGAGGCATCCTATTTGATTTTTTTTTCAGTGATGGCCTGATGTGTGTCAGGAACCGTGTTAGGCGTTGGAAGTACCAGTGCGAGTGCATGCCCGTCTGCATGCCTGTGAGGAATAACAGGGTGCGTGCAGAGTTCAGTAAATAATTAGGAAAGGTTCGCACATGGGTGCAGGGGAGGAGGGATTGCTGGTGAGGTTTGGGTGGCTCGGTACCAGGGGAGCCCGGACTGACTTGTGGACAGGTCCACAGGTTGACCGGGGACAGAGGGCAGTGTGGCCAGAGTGTGCAGTGGGGGATGCATCCAAGGGGTCCATCTCCCAAATCCCTACATCATATGAAGAACTTAAGAGAGTCTAGCCCTGCAGAAGTACCATGGCCAGATGGTCTTGGAGTCTCAGCCCTCATGAAGCTAATATTTAGGTAATTCAGCTGGAGACTTTTACACTAACTGCAGTGTAACATTTCATAGTATGACTATTATGGTAGAAATAAAAGCACCAGTGCCGGTAGTAGAAAAGAATTCTGAGGCATTTAAATGGTTGTGCCTCAATAGAAAGATTGTCTTACATTGTTCTGGTTGATTGCATGGAGAGTACATTTGAAACTACTTAGTATTTAAGCTAGATTACTAGCCATGCTTCTCTTTGGTTCTCTTTACCAAGAAGTCTGGGAGAGTGAGCGTGTGAGGCTTCTGCCTCTAGCCTTATCCTGTGCCCCCTGGAGCCCCCAGCCCTGCTGCGGCGTCAGCGGGTCCTGGGTTGGGCACACCTGGCAGCCCACATGGTGTTGACGGTGCCCCTTGTCTACACTCTGGCGGCTGCTTCTTGAATCTCGGCCTTTCAGCTGGTCGTGACCTCAGGGTGTCTGGTCCAGGTCTCACTTTGTAGACCGGCACAGAGTCTTGCGGGGAGTGTCACCCAGGCGTGCTGCCCTGGAGGTGGGGTCAGGACAACGACAGTCTTCTGACCCCCAAAGGCGGTCTGCTCACCATCCTTATCCGTGTGTGGGTCGGACCCACATTTGTACAGAGGAGCTTTATGATCTGTTCAACAGAAACATAAGAAATTGCCCACGTGTGGCCATTTTTGACCTACAACATGGCCGTTTCATAAGGTTCAACCTTGTGGATTTCGTGCCACCTGCCAGCCTCGGTCCCTTCGGTCGCCTGGTCCCTTGCCCTGCATCTGTGTGGCGGGTGCCCCCGAGGGGCCCAGCTCTGTCCTCTCAGTCCTGGACTCCCTCCTCAGGGCTGCCTTTCACTCTGGTCACTTCCGTCACCCCCACCGCCAACCCCAAGGTGCTTCCCTCCCATCCCGGGTCTCTTCCTGTGTTTGGGCAGAAACCTTCCAACCAGCCCCATCTCCTGGGATACCCCCCACCATGAGATGAGAGGCAGCCCCAGTGTCCCCCCTGAAGCCAGTGTCCCCCCCCGAAGCCGTGTGCTCACGTGTCCCACGCCCACTCCCCACCTGGTGCCTCTCATTCCTGCGCCTTCAGTGCTGGCTTAGCCAAAGCCACAAATTTTGGGTAACTAAGCATGTACTGTTTTTGCTTATCTACAGTTGTAACAACTAAAGGTTCACGCAGTCTGTTTAAAGGATTTTGTGTGAAATCACCCCAAAAGAGCCTCAGTGTATGTTGGGGTGGGAGAGAAACAGGATGCTCTCTGCATAACAAGTCTCTGAATAATTCCCTTAGTCAGCTCGGTGTCCTTTCTTGAGGCTCTTTTTTGAAAAGAAAGGAAGCAGAGTAGTACCAAAACTCTAATCATAAGAGCTTGACATATATAATTATATAAAAACCGTTGTATCTGAATCATTCTGGTGGATACAGTGAAAGTTCCTCAACCTTGTGTCTGAGGATGCAGTCTCTGTGGTTCCTGTCCCGTCTCTGCCTCCTCCTGCAATCTTGGGAAAGTTGAGGAGCATCTCTGGGCTCAGTTTTCTCATCTGTAAAATGGGGTCAGTAATAATGATGCCTGTCTCATGAAACTGTGACGGGAATTCAGTACAGTCATGCATCTAAGTGCTCGGGATTGTGTCTGGATGCTGCAAACGTCCAACAGACGTCAGCCGTCATCCTGGTTGCCCTTTCATGTGATATTTGTAAATGTATGTACACTGCCTTCTGAGATGTTGCCACGGGCTAAGCTTTGGAAACTTCACTCAGGGATTTTGTCATCAAATCACGCAGAGAACGCTGTTGCTGATGAAAGGAGAGTTGAGACCTTACATCTCTCCTGAGGATGGCAGTGAGCTCTCAGTGTCCTTGCTGGATTCCTGAGACCAGCAGGGCCCTGGGGAGCAGGGAGACGGGAGCCTCCACGAGGCTGGGATGGAGCCCGACCGTCCCCGCTGTTGGATGTCCGAGCTGCACACAGGCTGCCCCGTCTGACAGCACCTCTGGGAGTGGTCCCAGAACAAGCCTGCCTCTGACTAACGGGTCTGGCTGTGGTGTTTGCAGGGGCCTCTCTTCTGTAGCTTTTCCAGGATTGGGTTGCATGGGCAGAGTCAAAAATACTATACTCTGCAGAAAACGTTTTGATCTGGGATAAATTCATAGTTTAGAATAAAAATGTAAAGAAAAACAAAATTGGGATTTTAAAATACATAAAAGTCTATCAAAAATTTTTTTCTCCCCCTTGGTTTTCATCCTTTTTTGGCGATGTGGGTCAATCAGCTTGATACAAGTGAAAATAAGGCCTTAGCTCCCAAAGCCCTCAGGCACATCCTGTCCTGAATCCAGTGGTCACAGCATCTCTGTCATCCTCCCTGCATACCTCAGGAGACAGGAGCTCGGAGAAGGCGGTTGACTGGTCCAGGGTCAGAGCTGGGATCTGGGAGCAGGTGGTCGGGGCTGGAGCCCGGTGGTCTGACTCTGGAGCCTGCTGTGTGGCCTTCCTGGGCTCGGGAACTGCTGGTCCATCCTGATCGCTGGGTCAGCCTCATTCCAGCTGAGGGTGTAGGGGTGGGGGCTTGGTCAGGCCACGTGCAGCCCCTCGGAGCAGCCTGGAAAGGGGAAATTTCCTGGAAGAACGGGGTGTTCTCTGGAGTCACTCCGGTCCACCTCTAGTGGTGCTGTAAACAGTCAGCTTTGGTGGCCACTCAGTTTTCGTAGGAGCAAAAATGCAAGTGAATGAAAATGAAAGTTGGGAATTATTGGATCGTTCACTCATTCAAGTAGAATTTCCTGAAGGCCTCCTGGGTGAAGGCTAGGGTGGCCTGGAAAATGGAACATCCCAGTGACCAAGACACGGTCCTGCCCCGAAGGGCACGTCATTCACCCGACTTTCACTGCAAGTTGGCCATTTCCACGGGCACACTCTCGCAGCTCTGTTCATTCCCTTGCATCATACTGCAAACATTTAGCTGTGCAGTCAATTAATTAATCAAGGTGGAAAGTATCAACCAGGGATTATTTTTCTACTCCCTTGAAGAAGCGTCGTGCAGCTTCCTGAGCTGGTGAAAGACGCCTCTAATAATTTGTTGTTGTTGTTTATGAACTAAATAGGCCATTAGAACGTGGATCGTCACCCCATTAGGGCCTCTTCCCAGCTTTTGGTTTATACTCTTCCTTGGGGTCTCAGATGGCTCGTGTTACATTGCTCGGACATAGTATAAAAATATCTCTGTGATAGGGACCTCCCTGGCGGTCAAGTGGTTAAGACTTCGCTTCCAATGCAGGGGGTGCAGGTTCCATCCCTGGTCAGGGAGCTAAGATCCCACATGCCTTGCGACCAAAAAACCAAAACGTAAAACAGAAGCAGTATTGTAACAAATTCAGTAAAGACTTTAAAAATGGTCCACATCAAAAAAATCTAAAATCTCTGTGGTAAGTTTCTATTTTTAACTTTTTAAACTTCTTTTCATACTCTGGCACCCGAAATTATTCTATAGGAACTTGAGTCCAGTCCCTAAAGTAGAGGGATTTTTGCATTGTCACGTCCGTGCCCTCCTAGCCAGGTATTTATCCCTGTGTGCTGTTGGTACATATTTGAATTCTATTCTGTAAGCCCATCTTTTAGAGAAAATGTCTAAAAATTTTTATAATGTGCCTGATATTTTAGAAAGGATAAGGTTTTGTCACATTTAAGATGTGCTAACTCTGGGACTTTAAGTATTTTCAGGTCTTCAAAAAAGTCAATGCTTATGGGAGCCTCTTTGGCTCTTTAAAATAAAATATTCCAGCTGTAAGTGGAAGGATGGGGCCTCTCTCCAAACAGTTTTCAGAATTATTCCAACCAGCCCCAGTGAAGTCAGGTGCAGCACGGCGAGCCCAAGATCTAAAGGACTTGAGTCAGTTCTTGGCCAGACACAGTCTCTTAGCCAACTTGCCTTTGAATTTTCCCGTGTGTAAAATGGGGACGGTAATACGTGCTTCATCTCTGAGAATGAATTAGATCTCATGAGAAAGCTCGGTAATTTAAAGAACAGAATAGCCGCGAATCATTATGGTTACTACCGTTGGCCAAGTTGAAATACGAGAACCAGAAAGGGACTTGGAATTACAATAAAAATTAGCAGGAAATCCAATTTGATGTACACACTGCTGCCAACCCCACTCCTCACCCGTGAGACCTGGGTCACCCCAAGGCCTAAGTGACTGATGACAGGTGTTATCCTCCAGGTGTCTGTCATTTTAACCGACTCAGAGCCTGGGACCACAGGATTGATACTCTACAAGTTCAATTTTAAATATCAACCAGTGAATGACTAAAACTTCTCAGTGCTTTTTATGGCTGTTTCAAATTAGGGTTTAAGTGTAGGGAAAATATGTTTTCTTTTTCGTTGTAGACGTTTCCTCTTATAGGCATCTTTTCAACATGCCACATCCATGGTCGCTGCAAATTAAGCATCCCCTGACCTATACATAAGAAAGTGGACTCAGAAATGCCTAAGCATTGATGTACAGCTCTGAACAACTCTGAAGTTTCCTTTGTGTCACCCAAGCCAGGGAGCCCAAGCCAGAGTTGAGGGAGCCTAACCCAGGATTGAGGGAGCCTTATTACCATACACCTTTAAAAATGTGGAATCTCTGAAATTGCCATGTGTCTTATAATAGCTATGCACATTTACTGTGACAGCATTCTCCTCCCATACACCCCCTCACCCCCCAAAATCTATTATTATAACTGTAGTACATCCAGAATGGAGAAAATACAGCATTTTGTGGAAAATTAAATATCATATTGCTTCGAAAAAAGGAAAAGAACAGTTGTAAACATTTCCTTGGCTAATTACATAATTCTTAAAAAATCATTTTACATAATGAACAAATTACTGAGTTCTTTGAAGATAAACCTTGTCCTTTGTGGTATATATGTATATATGTATATATAATTAAAGTGACTGAAAATCTCTATTTGATAAGCAATATGGAAAGGAAATTCTGAGTTGCACATGGTAGAATTCCCAAGGTACTGGATGTTTCTTTATTCTGCCATTTTTGAGGAAAACCTAGGAGATTTCTGGCTACTGCAGGGATTACAGTGGATTTCAGAATTAAGTTTGTTTTAATTAATAAGTGTTATCGTGAGGAATGTATAACAGGAAACGTAGTGGCACTGTTCTTAGAACCAAAGGCTGGAACAGCCCGTCCCATCCATAGGATAGTGGACACAGACCCTGCGGGGACCAAGGGAGGCGGGTGCAGCAGCAGTGGATCCCACCCCCATCACGACATGGGTGGGTCTCCGTGTCTTTATGGTGAATGAAGAACTGAAGTGATGAAAGGTTATATAGAATACAGTACTCTTCTATGAAGTTCAAAAACAAGCAAAACTGGGCTTCCCTGGTGGCGCAGTGGTTGAGAGTCTGCCCGCCGATGCAGGGGATACGGGTTCGTGCCCCGGTCCGGGAAGATCCCACATGCTGCGGAGCAGCTAGGCTCGTGAGCCGTTGCCGCTGAGCCTGCGCGTCCGGAGCCTGTGCTCCGCAACGGGAGAGGCCACAACAGTGAGAGGCCCACGTACCACAAAAAAAAAAAAAAAAAAAACAAGCAAAAGTACCGTATTGTTTCAGCGCACATATATTTGTGATAATTTTTGTAAGAGAGAAGAGAATGAGCATCACAGTACTCGGGGTGGGCGCAAGGAAGCAGGAGAAGGTGGGCTGCAGAAGGTGAACATCAATTATCCATCACGCTGGGTGCGGGGGATGGGAGGGGCTCAACGTGTTCTCTGTATTATAAACAAATACGTAACAAAACAAAGGCAAAGAGGGCCCTGTGTCATTCCCCAATTCTGCTCACCTGCAGTCCCCATTAAAAAGAAATTGGAGTTTTCTAATTTATTAGCAAAGATTCTTCTTTGTGTCCTGTTCCCACTTAGAGGGAAGTTTACATAGATGAGTTCATAGATGAACTCGAAGGGGCTGTGTGAGCACAACATCCAGTAAAGAAAATCCTAAATCTCAAGAGTTTTACTGAGGTTTGCATTTCTTGTGATAGAAGATGGTGCTTTAAGATTCGCTGGCACGACGCTGCTGAGGGTATTTCCTCCGTAAGGACAGATTCCAGGGACTTCCCTGGGGAGCAGGGGTTAAGAATCCCCGCCTGCCAATGCAGGCGACACGGGTTTGAGCCCTGGTCCGGGAAGATCCCACATGCCGAGGAGCAACTAAGCCCGTGCGCCACAACTACTGAAGCCCGTGCGCTCTAGGGCCTGCGAGCCACAACTACTGAGCCCTTGTGCCACAACTACTGAGCCGTGCACCTAGAGCCTGGGCTCCACAACAAGAGAAGCCACCACAATGAGAAGCCCGCGCACCGCAACAAAGAGTAGCCCCCGCTCGCTGCAACTAGAGAAAGCCCATGTGCAGCAATGAAGACCCAATGCAGCCAAATAAATAAATAAATAAAATTTAAAATAAATAAATAATTTAAAAAAAAACAGATTCCGATTATGCAGAAGGCACGGTGGAAGATCGGTGTTTGTTGAAGTAACTGTCATTCTGGAAACTTCATATCACATCCTGGCAGTAATTCTTACAGTAATTCCAGAGATGGGTGCTGTCCCATTTCTTTCTTATTATGAATGTAAGCCAGGTTATTTTGAAAGTATTCTAAACTTTCAACATTCAAAAGAAATGGGTGTGGGGAGAGGCTGCTGCCTGAGCCTAGTCCGGCTCTGCCCTTCCTGGCGACCCCACCACCCTGAGCCTCAGTGTGTCCCTCTGTTGAATGGACGTGACAGCAGAACCTCTGCCCCAAGCCCATGAGGATTGAATTGATTGAGTTAATATATGGAAAAGGTTGGCCTCCACCTTTGCTGGTCTCGGTATTCCCGATTAGCCATTCAGAAGAAAACCATTTTTAAATCAAATGTTTATGTTGCCTCTTTGCAAAGCCAAGACACTCTGCTGATCTCAAAGCAACTGCATCACTACATGAGACCGTGGCCGGCCCTTCTCAGTGAGCACGTCCTCCACGCCAGCACTGACCAGATACAGAAAATAGGGGTATAGCGAGAGCCACAAATGCAAACCACGTGTGTAAATGTACATTTTCTAGTGGCACATTTTTTGAAAAATGCAAAGAAACAAGTGAAATTTAATAATATATTTTACTTAACGTGATATAGTCTACGTATGACTTCAATGTGCAGTTTTTAGAAGTTATTCATGAGATAGTTTGTCATCTTTTTTCTTAATCAATCTTTGGAATCCACTGTGTATTGCGCATGTCAGCACACCTCAAGATGAAGAAGCCACCTGTCAGTGGCGGCTGCCACATCAGACAGACAGGGCTGGACCCGAGGATGGGGCAGAGGACATAGTGATTTCTTAACCAGCCTGAGCGTTGGTGCTAGTGACAGGTGCAGGCCAGTGGCTGTTTGTTGGGCCTCTCTGAGCCCCCACTGGGACCCTGACGTCCACGTGGCCATCCGAGCCCCGGCTGGTGGGCAGGGACACCCTGAGGAGGGGCCCGGCCTGGGCCGGGCAGCGTGTGTCCTCCTCACGGGGCAGGCACACTCGTCTGCCCTCCCGATGCTGATGAAAACCTCCTCCTCCTATAGAACCTTCTCTGCAAGGCTTCTCTGTCTGCAGGTCGGTGGGTGAGGTGCCCACCATTTAGCATGACTCCAGTCCAACTCCCTGCCTCTCAGCCTCCCGTGTCATTCGCCATGTCCTGACTCTGGGACAGTCAGCCACGTTGCCCTCGTCCGTATCTGTAGGTGGTGTTGCCAGCGGCCGGGCCTCTGTGTGTACAGCAGGTGTACCTCCGAGACCTGCTTCACCACACTCCCCAATGACGCCCCTGTCATGATCGAAAGCTGCCATGAGCCTAGCGCCGTGTGTGTGACACGTACCCTTCTGGGTGCTTTTGCCCAAAAAGGGCCCTGTGGCTCTGGATTGCTTGAACAGAGACAGATTGTGCGATTTTGTTCTTTTCGTTTTCTTTTATGCGTGCACTTTTTTAGGGCATTGAGTAATTCACTGAAAACATACAAATTAGCATTTACTTCTGAGCCCAGCAATTGGCTCTGGTCTATGTGTGTTTAAAAAGACTGTGTTACGAATCTAAATAGGATACATAGGGGGAGAAAAGATTCCTTTTCAGCTCAGTGCGGAGGAAAAAGCCAGAACCCGATTTCTGAGCCTTAAAGGAACTCGCTGTGCGTGTTCTGTCGGATTCTGAGAGCTGGGCGGGCCTGGGTGTCCGTCTTTGAGGGAGTCAGAAAAGTGGGAGGAAATGTGTGATTCATGGTGAGCAGAGAATCCGAGTTTGGAAACAGGGAATGAGCAAGAAGCATTACTCAGTTGCCGCTATTTAAAACTGGGGACCAGAGGACAAGGCGCACAATGGTGTTTGAAGAGAAAAAGTTCCAGATATTGTAACATTTTTAGTCTCTCCGAAGTCTGGAATTGCTGTGATTCATACTTTTTGTCTGTCCCATGCTTAGTTTTTGTCCCGTCAGCCATTTGAAAGGAGCACCTTTCTTCCCCAGCTTCAGTCCCCTGAAGACTTCTAGATATTTCTTTTTGCAAGATTTTGCCCCAGTGGCATTTGAAAATCGAGTGTAGACAGGTGAGAGGGGAGAGGGGAGCTGAAAGTTGGGACGAGGCTTGGGTAGGTGGACCTGGATTCTGCCCACTCCCCGGCATCACCCCTTGGGAGGCTCTGCAAAGGTGTGGTGGGCGTCTGTAGGGCAGATGGGCAGTTGGGACGCTCCAGAGCAAGCTGTGTGCCTTGAGCCTCCCAACAAGTAGAACAAATGGACAAGGTAAATTTTAGAGCTCTGACAATTAGAGGAAACAAGGGTGCTGGGCCGCACTTGGAGGTGCCAGCGCTCGTGCCCAGGTGCTGGGGGCTTCCGCCCAGCCCAGCCCAGCGACGCCAGCAAGGACCCGCTGAGAACCCTGGTCCCAGTGAGCTCCCATGCAGCCTTTCCAAGGGTTTTCTTTCTCTCTCTCTCTCTAGCGTACAATTCATCCCATTAGGTAAAAGAAGTCACTGCTGGTGAATTTACAACCGAATTGCATTGTTTCTGGTTTGGTTTTGGTTTTCTGGCAATGTGTCTTTCCTAAATTGGGCTCAAGTCGTTGTATGAGAGGCCATAAAGGGTCATTCTGACCAGAGACCTGGGGTAAGTCCCCCTCCAGCAGAATATCAAATATTCGGAGTCTTGACTCCCAACGGGTTACAGCACCCGCACCTCCTCCGGCTCAGCCCTGTGTCGAGCTGTTATTGAAGTCTTGAAAGATTTCCACCCACCTCCCGCCCACTCTCCTGGCAAGTGAAAGACGTTTGAATTCCTCTCTCAAGGGAGAAAATTATTAAAGTGAAAGAAAATGACTGTTCCCTGTTCTGAAAAGGAGAGAGGAGAAAAGTGGGTTGTGGCCCTCCTTTGCTATTCTGTACCTGTGAGGATGCTGTCATGCCGGCTCCCAGAAATCAGGAGAAGGAAGCTGATCCCAGCTGCCTTGTGTGCCTATTTCAGCTTAGAACCCAGGGTCCTGAAATACAGAGCAGGAGATGCCATGACTGGAAGACCCCAAGTAACTGAATACAGAGAAGAATGTCAAAGGGGAAGGAAAGGAAACTCGGTTTATGTCTCCTACCCCTGGAGCCCTAGAACTGCCACTGAAAATGAATCCACTTGAGGGTCAGATCTGGATGAGAAGTAATGATTCTTTTACACTTGACTAAAGACTGTAGGGGGATGGATCCTCACACATCTCCATTTAAATCTTTTTGTATTTTATGAACATCATTTCATAATTTGTTAGTTCAGCTCACCTTTCTACAGCCCAAGCTAATGAAACTGTTCAAGCTATGTTCACAGAGCCCCAGCCAAGCTGGAAGCATCAGGTTAGGGGCTCAGACAGGGGTGAGGGGGTGGGGTAAAGATTTTTTAAATAATCCCTGTTCTAGTGCTCGTGGTCTAAGTAGGAAGATAAGACCAACACACATGAAAAGCTACAGATCAAGAGATCCTAGAGGGATTCCCTGGTGGTGTAGTGGTTGAGAATCTGCCTGCCAATGCAGGGGACATGGGTTCAAGCCCTGGTCTGGGAAGATCCCACATGCCACGGAGGAACTAGGCCCGTGAGCCACAACTACTGAGCCTGCGCGTCTGGAGCCTGTGCTCCGCAACAAAAGAGGCTGCGATAGTGAGAGGCCCGTGCACCGCGATGAAGAGAGTGGCCCCCGCTCGCCACAACTAGAGAAAGCCCTCACACAGAAACGAAGACCCAACACAGCCAAAAATAAATTAATTAATTAGTTTTTTAAAAAAAAAAAGAGATCCTAGGATTTCACTAAACCCTAGTCTAAAACTATCTCTACTTTCCACAAATACAAAAGGAAATAAGAACCTGACAATGGCGAAAGTCTATTCCATACAAATTTCAGAACAATGCCTTCCCCATCCCCCTTCAGATGTAGAAGTATTAGAACTGAAATCTCTGCCGATAACACATCACTTTTCTGGCGACAGCTCTGGGGCCTGGAAGTGACAACACGCTATTCAGTGAGATGGGTGGAAGCCATTCTCGACCTTTGCAGCATCACCTAACTTTGTCATTAGTGACTTTTTGCAACAATGACGTAAAGGATGAATATAGAGCATTTCATACCTTGGCATCATTAGGTAGCATCATTAACTAATAAACGTTAAACCCAGTTGGGTTTTCCTATATTTGAGATCACCTGCCTTGGTCAGTTCTACGTCATGAAGTTTTCATGCATATTTAGGGAGCCAGCTGCGCTGGGCGGGCTCCACAATAAAGGCACAGGGTGGACTTAGGCACCTGTTCCATTGCCGTTGCCAGTTTCCCACTGCCTTCTGCAGACTTTTCTTTTTACTTCCTGCTGCCCCAATAAATAATCCTGATCAAACCCAGAGCCGATCCCATAATCAGGCCTTCGAGATCTGAAGCAGCCTGAGAACTTGGCAGCCACGGGGTCAGTGCATTATTCCCAGATCAGGCCGCACCTCAGAATCGTCTGGGGAGCTTTTAAAGCAAGATCCCAACGCCTGCCCTCGGAGACTTTGAGTAGGAATTCTTGGGGAAGGTTAGAGGAATCTGTGCATTTGAAAAGCTCCCTGAGGTTTCCACTGCACCCCCAGGTTGGGCAGTAATGACCAGACTCCTGGTGTGGTTCTCAGCGCCTGGTGAGGCCGGGTTGTGGCCATGGACTTGCAGTGACTTCTGGTTATGGGGTGTGGGTTGCCGGACGTATATGTAGCTTCACTTCAGAATCACAGTGATAATTGCACCTTACTGTAGCCAGTTTTGTATTTACAATTCAGGGTAAGTCTTGATTCATTCAAAGTCATCGACAGTATTTTTGCTTAAAAACAGAATGTGTGATACATTAAATGTCAAGGATCGATCGTAAGGAGGGCTTGACACCTGCGCCCCCTCCAGAGGGTCGTCCAGCCCCAGGCAGGGTGGCCTGAGCCTCCTTTGGCCTGTCCTTCTGCTCCCACCCCCACCAGGCCTACAGGGAAACCGGGGCGGCTGGGGCGGGCTTGCTGGGAAGCTCTCTGCACAGCACAAGTGCTGGGGGGTCGCTTTGGAAGCCGAGAAGGTGGTGGGACAGCCCAGGCGGAGCCAGAGTCCTGAGAATTATGGGCACCTCGTGTTTCAGCGGGAAACGCTGAGGGATTAAAGAGGCTTCGATGGCGTTAGGAGCTGTGCCCCCCGCGCCAGCGCCCCCCACTCCGCCTTGTACGCGAGGTCCTCCAGAGTTGGGGACTGCAGGATGGGGTCGCTCCTTGTCGGCTCAGCATTTTCTCCCAGCCCCACCTCTGCCTCACCTCACCCCCATGTACAGGGAGGGCAGGGCTGTGCACCCAGGAGCGTGTCTGGGGGGAGACCACACAGAGACAGCCAGATTCCCTCGGATCAAATCAGGCAGTTATGCATCGTACGGATGACAAACACACCCCACATCTCCTTTGTAACGTGGATTTTTAAAATAAAGTTCTCCGTGTTTCTCCTTTTATTCTACTTACATTTTGTGCCCACTTTTTTCTTGTCATTAGCTACCGTAATTTGGAAACAATCTTAAACTGACAGAGTTTTACATGTCATTTACACAAATAATGCTCGTATGATTTTGAGGAGGTATAGGAAGAGTTTAGACCCAGAAGCTGTAAAAACACCTTGTTGTTCATGCGTTGTAACAAGATTCAGTCTGCCACCGTCTGTGCTGCTGTGTTTCAGAGTAAAAGTATCAACAAAAATGTTTTGTTTGAAGTTAAAGTAAATATTTTATTGGGAACACATCACAAACCTGATTACATGTATCTTAGATACACGCTTGAAGAAGAGAAGACTCATTTGCAATTATTCAAATAGCGAGTCAGTATGTGTACACCTGAAACTAGTGTAATGTCCTATGTGGATTACACGTCAATAACATGAATAGTAAATAAGTAAATATATAAGGAAGGAAAGACTCAGGTCACTGATGCGAACATGAGAAGAAAATTCTAGGAAACCAAGTTCAAGGCTTCAGTTTTCTGGAGATCCCCAAGGGTCCGGGAAAGGTGCTCTTTTCAAAAAATAATGAGATGCCAGATGTATTCAAAGTAAAGATTAAAGTGGTGAATGGCTTTTAATGGTGTGAATAGAATCGCTGAGCTGAGTGTGGGGTCTCTGTGGGGTGGGGTGGGATGGGGTTGGGACCTCAGCCGGCTCACCCAGCTCTGCTGCGATGGCTGTCACAGCCTCTGATTCCCACGCTGACATCACTGAGTCCCCGGAGGGGGATGTTTACAAGCTGGATCCACCTCACTGTGAGTGCGGATGTTCCAGGAGTTTCTGACACTGTTGTGAATTCTCAGCACCACAGCAGGTCGGGGTTCGAAGGGAGGGGGAGCCTGTTAACATGTTTGACCTTGATCTCTGAGACCCCTGGGCATTTAACATCATGTCAAACTCTGTGGTCTGTAGCCTGTTGATTTTTCTATCAGAGCTATTTCAGTACTTAATAAAAGAAAGAAAAGGACTGCTTACAATGTACAGAGCAAGGTACCCTGACTTAGGGATGATGCTGTGTCCCTTTAGTGTTGGGAAGGGAAGCTGAGTGTTGAGAAGCTTGTTGGATTCGTGAGACGTGCCTGGGATCCTAACGAAGGTTTCCAGGAAAGCGAGGAAACTCTTAAGAGGTTTGCTGGCCACGGTTATCTTCAGATTCCCTGTCCACAGTGTCCCCATTGCCAGCCACCCAAGCGGAGCCAGTGAGGTGTTTTTCTGTAGCCACAGCAGAGCAAGAGACACCCAGGTAGGAGGAGAGACCAGAAGAGCCATAAGGGAGCCTATTTGCCTTCTCAACAAAAGGCTCATTATCAAGAGATCACGCTTGTTTGTTTCAAATACATGAGCTGATTTCTCTCCTGGGTGCTTTTCTTGGTAAAACATTTTAAAGGCTTTCAAAAAGGAAAAAGAAAACACAAACCTATAACCAACTCCACACGATCTAAATAAGATGCTACGCCCGTATCATATCCCCTCCCCCCACAAGAAAATCAGCGACTAGAGCATGTCTTACCCATTTAGGTAAGACATGGTCAGTAGAGCATAACCAGGTCAGCTTGTAGGTATGTCACCCAGACTTGGGTGGCCCCCTGGTATCACATCTCCCACCCAGTAAGTTAAGCCAGTCTCTTCAAGGCTCCTGGCTGTTACCACCTTCATCGCTCATGTCCTGCTGATTCTTTTTTTTTTTTTTTAATACTTTATTTTTGGCTGTGTTGGGTCTACGTTGCTGCGCGTGGACTTTCTCTAGTTGTGGCGAGCGGGGGCTACTCTTCGTTGCGGTGAGCAGGCTTCTCATTGCGGTGGCTTCTCTTGTTGCAGAGCACGGGCTCTAGGCACGCGGGCTCAGTAGTTGTGGCTCGCGGGCTCTAGAGCGCAGGCTCAGTAGTCGTGGCGCACGAGCTTAGTTGCTCCGCGGCATGTGGGATCTTCCCCAACCAGGGCTCGAACCCATGTCCCCTGCATTGGCAGGCGGATTCTTAACCACTGCGCCACCAGGGAAGTCCCCCCGCTGACTCTTTGAGTTTAACTCTACCTCCTTTGGAGACCTGTCCAGTCTGTTCTGAAATGGGGCGATCTCGCCCTTTCCCAGATTCCCGCAGCTTTCACTTCCTGTGGCTCTCCTAGTTGGCACTCCAGCTTTGGTCATTATGTTATATCCAGTACTTATTGCCCTTTATAGTTGCCTAATTATTCAGTATATCCGAGCTGCAATCTCCTTACTGAAAGTGTTAACTTCTTGAGACCAGGAGTCGTGGCTTATTCTGGGGGTCCCTCTCCCCAGTTCCTCGCCTCATTCTGGGCACATAATCTGCAAAATTTCAAGCTCCTTGAGAACAGGGACCACCTCCTCACTCACTCACCTCACTCTCCCCAGCCCCTAACACAACACCTGCCACAGAGCTGAAACTCAGTAAGCATTTGGTGAATGATTGATGGTTGGCAACTTAGGCGATACTTGGGCTTTGATGACAAGTTTTGAGGGAGGAGGTCGTCTTTGTTTTAAAATGTCTTTGACAAACTACCATCATGGTGACATGACGATGAAACTTCCGTATGAGATTCTTCATAGTCCATTTGTGGGAGAGAGAGCACTACAAAAATTTTTAATAACATTAGGCATGTTTATGTAGTATGGACTTGTTATAGTATTGAAATATGTCATTTTCCAGCAAAAATTCACGTGAATTTGAGAAATAATCTAGATTGAACTAACCCTATAACAACATACATAACCTTACACCATACACAAAAGTTAACCCCAAATGGATCAATGGCCTAAATCTAAGAGTCAAAAGCATAAAATGCTTAGAAGAAAATATAGGGCTAAGTCTTCCTGACCTTGGATTTGACAGTGATTTCTTGGATATGACACCAAAAGCTCAAGCAACGAAAGACGAAATAAATACATTGGACTTGATCGAAATTTAAAACGTTTGTGCATCAAAGGACATAATCAAGAAAGTGAAAAGAAACCCACAGAATGGGAGAAATATTTGCAGATCATATATCTGATAAGGGCCTAGTATCCAGAATATATAAAGAACTCTCACAACCCAACAACAAAAAGACAAACAGCTCAATTTAAATATGAGCAAAGGACTTGAATAGACATTTCTCCAAAGAAGATGCACAAATGGCCAATAAGCGCAAGAAAAGGTGCTCAACATCATTAGCAAATCAAAGCCACAATGAGATACCATTCCAGACCTGCTAGAATTGCTATAAGGTTTTTGAAAAACTTGAAAATAACAGGTGATGGTGAGCATGTGGAGAAACTAGAACCCTCATATGCTGTGGGTGGGGATGTAAAGTGACGGAAGACAGTTCAGCAGTTTCTTAAAAGGCTAAACGTAGAGCTATCATCATATGACCCAGCAATTCCAAAATAATTGAAAGCAGGGAACTGAGGAGATGTGTAAACTAGTGTTGATAGCAGCGTTATTCAGAATAGCCAAAAAGTGGAAACAAACCAAAAGTTCATCAACAGATGAACTGATAAACACAATGTGGTGGATCCGTACGATGGAATATTACTCAGCTACCAAGGAATGAAGCTGTGACACATGCTGCAATGTGGATGGGCCTCGAAAACATGCTCAGTGAAGGAAGCCAGACACAGAGGACCACGTGCTGTGTGATTCCAGCTGTATGAATTCTCCACACTAGGTAGCACCCATAGAGACAGAAGGCAGAAGAGTGGTTGCCTCGTATTGCATGGAAGAGAGGATGGAGAGTTACTGCTCTGTGGGCAAGGGATTTTCTTTCGGACGATGGAAGTTTGGGGACTTACAAATAGAGGTGATGGTTACACAACATCGTGGTTCTACTAATGCACACTTTAAAATAGTTCACTTTCTATTCTGTGAATTTCACCTCAATTTTCTTAATCTTTTAAAAAGACATACATATGCAGGCATCTAACAACGTCTGTGCCTACCGTCAGGAATAATTACCTTTCTTAAATTTCTGTTGAGTGAAAAATAGATTAAAGTAACTTATAAATATAGCATTTTGACCATGTATTATTCATGCTAAGCTACAGATTTGAGGATAGTGACCAAGAGGCAGATGTAATGAAAAGCCTTGTACTGAAAGTGAAATCAGTTTTGTTATGAGGAAAGTCCTGCTCGGGCCAAGAGAAGGGGACTTTCCAGAAAAGCTTATTCACCCAAGCACTCGTGACACAAA
This sequence comes from Orcinus orca, assembly GCF_937001465.1. Lineage (NCBI taxonomy): Eukaryota > Metazoa > Chordata > Mammalia > Artiodactyla > Delphinidae > Orcinus > Orcinus orca. Next base: position 61,084,905 of record NC_064573.1, read on the forward strand.
TATTTATTGAGCTCTTACTAAGTGTCAAGGACAAAAAACATGAAGATCCCTGCCTCGTGGGGCTGACAGTGTAGCAGGGGATACAGAGACTAAGTAGGACATAGTGAATGAGTTAATTGCAGGCTTTAGGAAGTGCTGAGCGCTGTGGACACAGGAACAGTCAGTGCAGCGGGGGGGCCTGGGCGTGGAAGACTGAGGATGGTTAGAGAGGGTCTCATTGGGAAGGGGACTGGGGAGGCCCCGAAGGAGAAGAGGCAGCCGCACAGCAGGGCTAAGGCGCTGCCCGGGTGCGAGAGGGAGGCCAGTATGGCTGGAACAGTGACCGAGAGGGAGGGCAGAATGGGGACAAGATGCTGGATAGGCGACAGAAAGGGGGCGCCAGAGAAACAGGGCTGGTGTCACGCAGGGACCCTGAGCGGACAGGCTGTAGGCGGTGAGCACGGTGGTGACCCCAGCTGACTGCTCTGTGCAGCCCCGAAGATGTGGCGGGTGAGAGGCACTTGCAGTAATCAGGTGAGAGAGGCCACTGGTCGGAACCCGGCAAGCAGTGGAGGTGGAGCCATGGTGATGGATTTCACGTGCCTGAGAGACACAGGAGCATCCAGGTGACTTCAGGGCTCAGTCTGAGCCACCGGAGAGACACAGCCTCCATCCGCCAAGTTGCAGGGCAGGTATGGGGGGTCAGGAGCTCGGCTCCGGCCGTGTCGAGTGTCCGGTGTGCACTGGACACCCGGGGAGAGGCGAGAACTGCTCTTCACCTTCAGGTAACAGGTTCTTCTGAGGAAGTTGCTCATGGTCGCATAGTGAGGAGATGGCGCTCAGATACGTGCTCCCGGGCAGGTCCTCGGAACAGTCACCGCGGTGAGCCGAGCGGTGCAGAATCATCACATGGACCACTTATGACATCAAAGCTTTTTCCAGCATGGACCTGGTTACCCAATTCCCTGGAAGGTTAGGAACATTTTTCTTGTCTAGGAAGAAAGTGGGTTTCGGGTAAAGATTACAAGAAAAATGTTTCTTCCTCCTACAATTGTCAGATGCCTTCTTTGATTCCCTCTGGACAGTGCACTTGCCAAACAAATATCATTTTCATGATATTTAGAGTCAAGTTAGCAAAAAATTAATAAAGATCATGCTTCTTATGGGTTTTCCCCCAAGATCCTGTCATCACCACTGAGGTAACTGGCCTAAAAGATTGAGAGAGTAAGAGCAGAAGCCATCCATTTACAGGGTTTCTTGTGTCACAGACAGCCCCTTGGGCTGCGCTGATCTCTCCTCTTCCAGACCATCGTGGCCAAAGTCAGCTCAGGAGGCAAAGAGTGGGCCCAGGAGGAGGCTTCCTTGTTGTCGGGAATTGTCGGGAGCTCCAGGAATGTCAGGTCCATCTGTGTTCAAGTTTAAATCAGAAACACGTTCAAGGGGCTTCCCTGGTGGCGCAGTGGTTGAGAGTCCGCCTGCCGATGCAGGGGACACGGGTTCGTGCCCCGCTCCGGGAAGATCCCACATGCCGCGGAGCAACTGGGCCCATGAGCCATGGCCGCTGAGCCTGCGCGTCCAGAGCCTGTGCTCCGCAATGGGAGAGGCCACAGCAGTGAGGGGACCGCGTACCACAAAAAAAAAAATAAATAAATAAAAGAAACACGTTCAAGAGCTGGACGAGAGTGACATCTTGTAACACTGGCTGCACTGCCTGCCTCCGTTCGGGTAAAAGAACATTTAATAAAGCTGCTGAATGCTGAGATGAATTAAGCATGATGAATCAGAAATTCCAACTAGTAACTCTTGTAAAATGGTTCCAGATGTTTCTCTTGGGAAAGGAGGCCCTCTCCTAGGTATATACCCAAGATAATTAAAAACCTACATTTACTCGAATACCTGGACACGAATGTTCACAGCAGCACTATTCACAACAGCCAAAAAGTACAACAACCCAAATGTCCATCGAAGGATGAATGGATGAACCCACATGGGCCGTCGACACAGTGGGATCTTATTTGGCCATAGAAAGAATGAAGCACTGACCCATGTTACACCCTTGGAAACATTATGCTAAATGAAAGCCTGACACAAAAGGCTACGTATCGTATGAGTCCCTTTTTAATGAAACATCAGAACAGGCAGATCCGTAGAGACAGAAAGTGGACTGGTGTTTGCCAGGGGCAGAGGGAGGTGAGAATGAGGAGTGACTGCTCGTGGGTGCAGGGTTTCCCTGGGGTGATGGACACGTTCTAAAGGTGATCGTGGTGATGGGTGCACAACTCTGTGAATAAACTAAAAACTACTGACTTGTACACTTTAAATGGGTAAACTGTATGGCATATGCATTATAGGTCAATAAAACTGTTCCATTAAAAATAGACAGAGGGAAAATATAAAACTTAAAATCAGAGAGTCCCAGAACTGGAAGAAATCTTAAAGGTGATCTCATACAAACACATGAGTTTAGAATATCAAGGTCTTTGGGTTCTTTGGACAGTTTTCCTTCCCTTTTGTGTCTGGTGCCAGATTCGCAGCTGCTGCAGGTTTGCACAGGAGATCTGCTGCGCCTTTGAAATCTTTTTTTCATGGAAACGTGAATCCCCTAATCCCTCCAGGAATGCACCGCGGGTGTTGTGTTTCCATTTAACCATTGCTTCCTCTCAGGGAGGCTGCATATTCCCACTGAGGACACCCTCAGCCTGTTGTAGGGTGTCGGGTACACGTGCAGCTTAGTTAATTACTAAGATCCCCCTTAGTAACTGGGGACCGTGGGCCTGCACCCTGGCCCAGCCCACTCCCCTTCCTCCTCGCCGCCCCCCAGCTGCCTACGGGCTGAGGTGGGGCTCTCCAGGGCCCCGGGGACCCCCTCCCGTGTGGGGACTTGGAGGCTCAGCTTCCAGGCGCCCTTCCATGGGACTGCACACGTTCTCCTACAAGGGCTTGGCCCTTGTTTCTAGAAAGCAGCTGCAGTCCTGTTCAGCCAGCCCCACTCCCTCTCCAGCTGTAAGTGCAGGAATCTGGGGGCCTTGTGGCGGGGAGCACGGGATCTGGGAGCCCAGGCACCAGAAGCTCAGGGTGCAGCTCAGTGCGACAGCAGTGCCCTCGGGGCTCCTGTCCCCGAGGCCCACTCTTGGCCACCATAACCTACCTCTTGCTGGTGATCTGGACGTTCCCTTCTTGTGTTCAGAACCCGTGCCCCCTCCCCAGCGCCTGGTGTGATGCCTCGTGCCCTTGGGTGTCCTGAAGCTGTTTCTGGAATTCAGTCCTCAAGCCTGCATGGCCTTCTCTTCCCTGCCACGTGCTTCTCTGTGAGCCTGTTGGCACCTGGCGGCCTTGTCATGATGCTACCAGATCTGCAGCCCGTGTTCTGGCCCTGTCCTTGTGCCCAAAGCCAAGAACTCCCTGACCCTCCCCCCAGCAGCACTTCACAGGTCAGTCCTCACCTCTTGGCTGTCCTGAGGCCTGGTCCACCCACCCCCTTCTAATTTTGTCTTCCTGCTACCCTCTCACCGCCTCTCTCCTGCCCTGGCCCCTCACGTGCACATCCTCACCCCCCTCCTCCACCTGTCGGCTGTGTGCTCATCACTCCAGCTGAAGCTCCAGCCTCTGACCAGAAGGACCCGTTCTGTCCCCGGGGAATAGGACATAGTGGTCAGAGTGAAGAAGCTCCCCTGGCTGGGACCTGAACCCAAAATCCATGCTCAACCAGAAATATTGTTTTAGGATTCCTCATTAGGCACCTCTACTATGTTTTACACTAAAATTTTCCCAAAGAAATATGTATCTAATTCTACAGCCATTGTCAGTAGGAATATACCAAACCCACTTTTACAGACATTTGCTTTGAATCTAACCTGTTCCCAAAAAGAGGGTCTTCTCCCTCCATTTTGCCTCTCAGCACGTAAAACAGGACTCAGAGTGACTAAAAGACCAAGAATAATACCTCCAGGTGTTACATAATCAAGCTTGATGCCACGGAGAACTTTTGTCAGACGACTTGACAGAGCCTGTCTGGAAGCAAAGACCAAAGTCGTGATTCTTTGAGTCTCTTATCCCTAATAAAAATACATAATTATTTTATTTCTGTTCCCACACAAATAAGTTTCTCCTGTGAGTCTCTTTGGCATGCTTCAAGTGCACAAGTTTCTCAGAGAATTAGGATTTTAGAGAGAGAATCTTAGGTATAAGAGTGGGAGTATTGTGAAGGAGAAAATCAAAAGCTAAAAAATTAATTTGGTGGGGAAAAAATACTTAAGGAAAATTATATGTTCCCATCACAATGGGGTAGATTTCTTTAACTCTCTACTATGGGTCATGGATCTAATTACTAGAACTTTATACTTATCAGTTGTTTTCTGAGACTATAATTTGGAAATAAAAGATAGAGTCCTTAGACAAATCTTACTATATCTTAAAAAAAAATTTTTTTAAACCAAGTGCAAGAGCAGCAAAACACATGCCACCTGGCCATGGTGGGCAGCAAAGGCCCCTTTGGCTCAGTCCCCCTGAACCTTGGAACCACAGGGGATTCTGATTCTGCCCCAGCCCTTGTGGGTCATGCTTCAGGGAGAAAAGAGACAGGCCAGAGCTTTGTGGGTAACTCTCTGCTCAGCTACACAGGAAGGAAGTGAAAGCCTCTGGAACTAATACATGAAATTAACAAGGTTGCTGGATATAGGATCGAATACAGATGTCAACTGTATTTCTTTGTACTAGCCATGAAAAATTCCAAAAATGAAATTAAAAAAAAAATGCACCTTCAAAACAACATCCAAAAAAATTACTTAGGAAAAAAACCCTAACAAATGAAAGATGTATATATTGAAAACTAGGAAACATCATTGAGAGAAAGTAAGACACAAACAGATATTACCATGTTCATGGATTAAAAAGCTCATTGTTGTTAAGATGGCACTTCTCCCCAAAGCAACCTAGAGATGCAGTGCAATTCCAGCCAAATACCAGCAGCTTTTCTATAGAAACTTACAGGCCAGTTCTCAGACATATGTGGAAATTCAGAAGACCAAGAATAGTCAGAATGATGTTGGAAAAGAACAAAGTTGCAGGACTTAACACCTAATTTTAAGACTGACTACAGAGCTACGGTAATCATGATGGATGGAGTTGGCACAAGGATGGACATGTGGGTCGGTGGAACAGAATTAAGTCCAGGAACAGACCCACGTGTGTATGGTCAGTTTCAGCAAAGGTACGAAGGTCAGTTTCAAAAATTCAATGGAGAAAGGGTAGTCTTTTCAGTAAATATGCTGGGGGGAAGCTGCATATCCGCATGGAAAAAGATGAAGCCTGACCCTTTCCTCCCACCATATCCCCAAATTAACTCAGATTGTAGACCTAAATCTAAGAGCTAAAAATATTAAACTTTTAGAAGAGATCTTGGAGAAAAAAACTTTACTTTGGGTTAGGCAAAGATTTCTTAGAACACAAAAAGTGAAAAGCAAAAACTGATTAATTAGGGACTTCCCTGGTGGTCCAGTGGCTAAGACTCCACACTCCCAATGCAGGGGGCCCGGGTTCGATCCCTGGTCAGGTAACTAGATCCCACATGCATGCTGCAACTGAGAGTTCTCACACTGCAACTAAAGATCCCGCATGCCGCAACTAAGAACTGGCACAGCCAAATAAATAAATAAACTTAAAAAAAAGATTAATTAGACATCATCAAAATTAAAAGCTTTGCTCATCAAAAGATGCTTAGGAATGGGCTTCCCTGGCGGCGCAGTGGTTGAGAGGCCACCTGCCGATGCAGAGGACACGGGTTCGTGCCCTGGTCTGGGAAGATCCCATATGCCGCAGAGCGGCTGGGCCTGTGAGCCATGGCTGCTGAGCCTGCGCCTCTGGAGCCTGTGCTCCGCAATGAGAGAGGCCGCAACAGTGAGAGGCCCGCTTACCGCAAAAAAAAAAAAAAAGATGCTTAGGAAAATTAAAATACGAGCCACATTGGGTGAGAAAATGTTGGCGAAACCTGTAGCTAAGAAAAGATTTGAATCCAGGCAATTTTTTAGAATATTTTACTCTTATGAAAAATAAAACAATAATAAGAAGACATACAATCCAAATTTTTAATGGGAAAAATATTTGAACAGACACCTCAAAATGAAGATATGTGAGCAGCCAACGTGAAACGATGTCCATCATCATTGACCATAAGGGAGGTGCAAACTTAAACCACAGCCAGATGCCATTACACACCAGTTAGCATAATTAAAATCAAAAAGACTAACAAAACCAAGTATTGGTGAGGTTTGGAGGAACTCGAACCCCTACCCATCGCTCTTGACAGTGCAAATGGAATGGTCACTTTGGAAAACAATTTAGCCATTTTTTAAAGTTAAACATGCACCTGTCCTGTAACCCAGCAATTCCACTCCTGGGTATTAACCCAAAAGGGATGATAATAGAAGTCCATACAAAGCCTGGTACACAGATATTCCTAGCAGCATTACTCATAACAGTCAAAAACCATAAATAACCCCAATGTCCATCCACTGGTGAGTGAGTAAACAAGCAAAATGTGGTCTTATCCATACAATGGAATAGGACTCAGCAGTTTTTTTTTAAGCTGCTAAAATACATAACAAAATGGGTAAATCTCAGAGAAATCAGGCTAAGTAAAAGAAGCCAGACACAAAAGACTATATGATTTCATTTATACAAAATTTCTAGAAAAGGCAAAACTATAGAGACCAAAGTAGATTGGCAGTTGTCTGAGACCAGGGAAGGGGGCAGATGGTGGAGGGGTTCTAAGACTTGTCTGTGTTAGTTGGGTGTGTGACCGGATAAGTAAATGGGTGAATTTTAGGGCGTATAAAGTATACCTCAAGAGGCTGTTAGAAATGATTCTAAGAATAGTTAAAGTTGGCTGTCACAGGGGGAGAAAGACGAGTGTGATGTATATTGTAAATGTGGGTTTGCTCTCACTGGTCTCCAGCCATGAGGAGCTGCTACAGAAGAGAAGGAGGAAGCTGGCCAGGCCCTGAGGCTGCTTCCAGATCCAGACTGATCACGTCCTAGTCAGGGGCTCAGGCAAGTACAAAGGATCCAAGATCATTCCCATTTCGTCATCTGTAAAACGAGAGCTGCGTCACCTGCATGGCAGGGTATTTGAGACTCAAGTGAGCCCTCGGCCGAAGACCCTGAGAAGCTTGCCTGGGACCCACGAGGCCCCAGGAAAGGCCAGGGTGACGCCACTTTACGTTTGGTTACTTGCTGTGGTTGTCACCCACGGGGGTCGTGCTTCATGCTGGGAAAGACTCGGGCTTGGGGACCCCTGATTACTGTCTACACTTTATTTGGTTTGTTTAGCCTGGTCTCTGAAAGCTGTTTCTAAATAGAATTTGAAGCATCCTGTATTAACTTAGACCTGAGGATGGACAGAGATTATAAATAACCAGGTGTGACGGATCCCACACAGACCTTCAACTTGACATCCACCAGATACCTGAAAAAAGAAATGACAGAAACCTATTAGATCGTTCTACTCCCCGAGGGGTACAACTGAGTAGGTGTATTTTAAATGAATCAGACCCAAACTTGAGCTTTAGAAAATTCTACTTAAATGGCTACTCTCCTGACTGTTTCTGAGGCCCATTTGATGGTCGTGGTGGCCGTTGTTCACTGCATTGCCGTGGAAAGTTCCGGTAATCATTTATTTTTGCTCCAGCGTGTTCCAGAAAGGATTTAGTGCCACTCACGAAGTTATAATACAAGTTAATTTAAAAAAACCAAAGTATGGCAGAAGGAAGCTAGGAACAGGTGAGTGAGTGATGTGGTAGCAGAGGTGAAGTTGGTACCCAGAGCATAAAGGCAAGGTCTACACACAAGCTGGGACCAACCCCCAAACGGGATTTCTGAGCTTCTTGGCGGTCAATTCAGTGACATAAATGAAAGCAGCAGAAAAGTCACAGGATCCCAGAGGATTAAAAATTAATAATGAAATTGGTAAAGCATTTTCTTGAGAGATGCAAAAAAGTATTACTGACACTAAAATTAAAGAGGAATATTTTCCATAAGTCATCCTAGGAATAACAATTTTCACTCAACCCAGTAAGGGTTTCCACCACCCTCAGGACAGGGCACCACATGTGGGAGCAGCTCCACCTGAGACCTGGGTGCCCTCCAGGCCACTGGACGACATCTCTTTCACCAGATAAGAAATATTATGCTTTTGATGGTTATGTCCAAAACAAAAAGTGAATCTTAAGTGTCAGTGTAACCAAAAGTTGTTTTATTGTATTACATTAGCAGAGAAATCATGCAATAATTTTTTTTTTACATTTCTTATTGGCAGACATTTATTTGTTTTAAAGCAGTTACGAAGAATTAAAAAAATTTTTTTTTTTTTTTGTGGTACGCGGGCCTCTCACTGTTGTGGCCTCTCCTGTTGCAGAGCACAGGCTCCGGACGCGCAGGCCCAGCGGCCATGGCTCACAGGCCCAGCCGCTCTGCGGCATGTGGGATCTTCCCGGACCGGGGCACGAACCCGCGTCCCCTGCATCAGCAGGCACACTCTCAACCACTGCGCCACCAGGGAAGCCCTAAAGATTTTTTTTTAAATTGTTACCTACCTGAGAATTCCAGGCTAGCTTTGAGTACACTTTATACCTACGGGAAGGCGTAAACAGCAGAACGAGAAGGAAAGTGCTGTAATAGGAAATGGAGGAGTTGGGTATTTAATTTTAGTTTAAATTTTGATTTAAACATCAAAATTATGCTATGAAAATTTAAAGCCTTGCTCTTTAAAAGTAGGTTTAATTTGGTATCATTATCATGTTTATTTTCTATAACACAGCTCAAACTCCTTTGAATTAGAATGACATAAATGACCATGTATTTCAGTTGCTAAATATATGAAGATCACAAGGTGATTCTCAAATTCAATAATACAGAAAAAATTAAGAAATGTCATTTAGTAATTTTCTTTTTATGCTCTCAGTGTCTCTCAACTCTCAGATGTCAAAAACAAGTGAGACTTCACTGTGAATCACCTTTTCAGTCACACACACACACACACACACACACACACACCCCACTGAAATTATTTTTATTTAGTATTATTCATCTTAGTTGCTAACGGAGGCATACTAAAAGTATTCCTCATATTTATTTCCCAGTTGTTTTAACAAATGTACAGGAATTCTAGCCAGGCTCTGGACAAATATTTGAGCACAGCTAAAGAAGCTGCAGTGGTTAATGATTTTACAGAATCATTTCTTTACTGGTTTATGTATTTTTATTTGAGATTGTGGTATTGTGGCTATGACTTCTAAAGATTTATCTTTTAGAAATAATGTTGAAATAAAATAATATGGTGTGAGAGAACTGCTATTAAATAATAAAGGTGGGAGGGAGATGCAAGAGGGAAGAGATATGGGGATATATGTATATGTATAACTGATTCACTTTGTTATAAAGCAGAAACTAACATATCATTGTAAAGCAATTATACTCCAAAAAAAAAAAAAAAAAAGGAGAAAAGGGCTGAGATACAGATAAAAGAGAACAGCCACTTGAGTGTGGAATCTGCCTGTGGGTAGTGAGTGCCCAGGGGGCGTTCTCTCTCCTTGTGTAAGTTTGACATTTTCCCTGATAAAAAGGTGAAGGGGCCACAGCAGCAGCAGCCCTGAAATTTTCCACGAAGATCTGAGAACTCCTTAAAGAGTAAACGTAGGGAATCCTGGGGACCTGGCCCTGGTCTAACCCCGCTTCTTGTTTCCCAACAAGGAAGACAAAGCAGCAGATCGAGCCTGTTCTGTCTGCTCCGTGTTGTCCACGGCGCCTGCTGTAAGATCCCGGCACTCACGGTTCCCATCTCACTCTGCTGTCGGCATGTCCCCAGGAACCGTGCATTTTGTTTCTTGGGTCAAGCACCCGTCTGTGACTCTGTCTCAAAGGCTTTTGCTCAGACTATTGAAGAAAAAATGATTCTGACACTTGTTAAAGACAGTAAGGAACTTTCTTCCAGGACCACTGCACAGGGGTTTGCAGTAGGGGGAAAGTGGGGCTCAAATCCCAATATCACCATGACAGGGGTATAACTGCCCTCCTGGACCGTCCGGATAATAGCACAATAGAGCATTTCTCTTTAGACCTGGGGTGCGTGTGTGTGTGTGTGTGTACGTGCGTGTGTGTGTGTGTCTCCTCATTTGACTCTTTGAAGGAAATTTTTCAAGGAAGCCCACAGACTCCTTCAATGGAGTGATGAGAGCGGCCCTGGAAGATTCCAGAAGGAAGCATCAATCCAGGGAGACAGGATAAACGCTGAGGGTCCAGCTCCTCTCCTTGGCGTGGAGACTGTCCCTTCCTGTCACCTGTGGGCAGTTTGGGTTTGTTGTTGATGAGGACAGACAGGCAGACACGATAGATACAGAGACGTGCGGCACAAGCTTAAAAGCTGTTCCGGACACTGGGAGTCAGGCTGGGATGGACTAGAACCTGGTGAAGCTGCACTCAGGGCCCCCTGCTCCCCCTTCCAGGTCTTGTACCTGATTTGTACTCATAATTCTGTGTTCCTTTTTTTCAAAGAGGGTCCACAAGTTGTATAAGCATCAGACCCCTCAATACTTGGATCCACCCTTGTATGGAATCGTGAACCAACTCAGGTCTTGTTTCTTCCTGCAAAGAATCTGCGCTGATTCTTAGGGAGAGCAGCCTCGACTGCTTCCTGGCGGGGTCACCCCAGGCCCTCTCCTGCAGAGCAGAGATGGAAATCGGGGCTTCCTTGGTTTGGGAAGGGATATAAATATTCTAACAAAGAGTTTTGTGAAAATTTATGTAACTTATTTTATACTTAGCTGCTAATGTATAGTCATCTGCTTCCATAGCACTGTTCATTTAATTTGGATAATTTTGGAAATACGGATTCATAGAGCCACCTTTACTGAGGTAGACAGGCTGCTATTTCAGAGGCTGCTGGTGCCGTAAGGGATGGGCCTGCGCACAGTGTGTGAACCAAAAATCCCAGTTCACGCTTAACTCAGAGTTTCTAAAAAGGTCAAAAAGAGTAAATCACTATCCCCAAAGGGTATAATTTTAAAAGTTTCTTTCTTATGTACCTAATGCTTTGGGGCTGAATTTAACCCGTCTGCTCAACCATGTCTATTCATAATCGTGGCTCACCTAGAAGATTTAAAAGAAGCAGCTAAAACAGAACTTGCCGTTGTAACAAGCATGTTTTTTCACGGCTGAAATGGCCATTCTGCTAGTCAGGTCGTTGTGTCCTGAGAACTTTAAATTCTTAGTTGTATTGATAGTTGGTGAATGTCATTAATTTTTGACTTGTCATTTCCACTTTGAGGAACTTTCTGGAACAATAAGAATGTTTGAGCAGTAGATTGAGTGGTGAGATCTGGGCCTTCCACTCCATGTGTGGAGTCAGCCTCCACGAAGAAAACAATTTATGCACTCCCTGCAAATGTCTTTGGCATTTTCTTTTTACTTTTAACTTCGGAAGAAGGTAACACATGGGTTTTCTTATCTGTAACTTTTTCAAACTTCAGGAATTCTTCGATCACGTGAAGAAGCTCTGGGATGACGAAGGTGTGAAGGCCTGCTTCGAGAGGTCCAACGAGTACCAGCTCATCGACTGCGCCCAATAGTGAGTCTGTCCGCGAGGACCAATCCGTGCTGCCCTCCCAGAATCTCTGAACTTCCTTAAGTACAAGGAACAAATAATTAACAACTCATTGCAGAAACCAGCTTTTAACATGAGTTTAGTAGTTGCAAAACTGAAAATCCAGCAGGAGGCAGTGTTTCGGGGAAGAACCAGAAGCAGTTATATTCATTTTACCTCGATCTTTGTATTCAGTTCTAGTCATTTTTTGCCTTCTATAGAGTTATAGGCATGTTCATAAATTATAACATACTTAGGTATTCATTACTATGTTTTAATTTTGGAGCTGGGGCCCCCAAATTAAAATTTAAATAATCCACATCTGCCGTCAGGCCGAAGCTCTTACTTAAAGTAATGAGATCATCCGACACACATCTGAAGTAGGCTAGAACCTCAAGAGTAGATGGTAATTAAAATAATAAGTAAATATATGATGAAAAAAATGTATGAGGAGAAATAAGCAAAGGACTGTGGTGCCAAGGCTGGCTCATTGTTTTTCCCTGAAATTCTCATTTTCCTATTTCCTATCTTTCGCTATTTTAGATTCAGTCTATAACTATTACAGCATAATGGTCCCCAGAAGAAGGTTAATCAGTGAGTTTTAGCTGTGTTTGCTCATTTGATAACAAAAACTGTATTTAAAGTTTGTCTTAAATAACCCTTTGGGCAGCAAGAAATAAGCTTTTATACATTTTAAGTCTGTAAACTCTAAAAATCCATACTTGTGGGAAAGGTTCCAGAAGCGTCAAATGGAATTCACAGTATTTGGGACCAAATCTACACTATTTAGAACTACACTGTGAATACTGACTTTAAGGACAGGGAGGTGCGGCCCCCCCCGGGCCCTCCCCACCCCTCGGAGCTCAGGCTCCATCACCTGTCACGGGCGAGGGGTGCTGAGCGGGGTGGGCAGGGCCCAGGAGGGGACGCAGGCATGTCCCCAGCACTGACAGGAAGCGTTGTGGGTGCCCAGCGGTGATGGAGGTGGCCGTGGACAGGCGAGAGGGGTCGAGGGGCCACACCCTCCCAGGCCAGGGAATGTGGATTTTCCTCCGGACGCAGCGAGTGGCCATCGGCTGGAAGAGTGAGTCTGTCAGGTCACTCTGGTGCTGCGTGGAGGGTGAAACGGAGGCGGCAGAGACCCGTGGGTGCACACAGGCAGGTGGTGGCCCTGGAGGTGAGCCTGGGGCCTCAGGGACAGAGCCAGGCATTGGATCAAACAAGGGAAGTGGAGGAAAGGGGGGGTGGTCAATGAGGATGACCACGGGGCCGTTATTGGGACAGGGACCCAGGAGATGTCGTTTATGGAGGACAGGATGCTATCAAGCTCTGGTTTGGGGAAGTCTAGCTGTGATGCCAGAGGGATTTCTAGCACAGCTGGAGATAACACTAACATTCATATAGGTTTGCTTTTGAGGTTCTGGGGGAAAGTGTCTGACCGTGGTTCCCAGTATTTCTTGAGCGAAGTCGCCTCTGGACCAGAGCGCCCTTCAATGTCACATTAGGAGTTTCTCTTTCTTATAAAAAGAGACAACGCATCACCATAGCAATAGAATTAATGGTTTACTTTAAAATAGAACATGCAAAGTAAATTTGACAAAAAGAAGCAACATGAGCTTCGACAACAGGCAGTGAGGATCCAGATCTTTGCTCTGCTGCCGAGAGCAGAGTTTGGGCAGGTTACTTCCATGGGGATAAAATTATGGGCTGTATTCCTGTACAGTTGTTGTAGGGTTAAGTAGAGACCCGAAACCCCAGAGTGGCACCTGGCACACGTGAGCCCTCCTGAGCTCTTGCTGCTGTGTCTCCAACGTGGGAACCGAGGTCCAGGGGGTAACCTGAGGCCACTGAGATCAGGGTTCCCACCTGGGGGGTGGCGGGGCGGGGAGCCCCCGCCAAGCTCTGCTATTTCTTTCAGTTCCGTACTTTCAAATTACAGAGAGTGAGACTCTGAGGCACGAGGTCAAGACCCCAGGCTCGTCAAAAATAAAACACCAGGGTTCCTGCGGTCTTCACTCTGGGCTCGGCAGAATCACAGAAAGCGGTTCCCCCCTAAACCTCACTATCTGGGTCAATCATAACGTCCCAGCTTTGCTTTTTTAATCCATTTTAATATGCATGGGAATCAGGTTAGGTCAGCAACCTTTGTCTCTTAATAACAATCTTGTTTTTCCTCTGCACTCAGATGTTGAGGTTGGGGGTGAGACATTTCAAAAACAAGTAATATTTCAGTAACTCTTTTTAGACCGACACATGGAGACAGATGTTTTTTTGTTGTCAAATAAGATATTGAAGGAACGTAGCTGCTTCCACCTCCCATCACCTTTGCTCATGAAATAAAGGACAGAAAGGACATTTCAACGTCCAGCCGGGGATGTCCTGGGACCAGGACGCTCATGCCGGCTTGCCCAGCGCCCCAGAGTTCCAATTCCTTGGCGAATGCATGTTGTTCCTCCTCAAAGACCTGGTTCCTTAGTGGGAGTTCTTGCATGAAATCAGGGCTATCGGAAATAAGCGAATGGGCAGATCGGGAGCCCGGGGCTCAGCGCGGGGCCGATGGGGCACTGAGCTTTGCCCTGGCAGAGTCCAGGGTTCTGACAGGTCTTTTCCTCTCTCTTCTGAATCTCTTCTGAATCTCTGAGAAAACATCTGCCGACATCTCAGTGTGACTCTAAGTCACTATGTTACCTGCTCAGCAGTCTTGTGTTTTGAGCCCAAGTGCTAATTAAGAAGGGATTCATTCTAAGCCCTGTTGAAGTAATTTCTTCCATGGCAGAAACCACGGGACTATTTGGGGGAAGAGGCGCTTCCCAGGGGGGCTGAGCTGCCAGTGAAGAATCCAAGGATGGTCTCGCCACGGTAACTCAAAAGCTTAAACACAGAGGAACCCGGCAGTTTCTCCCCTGGGTATACACCCAAGAGAATTAAAAACATACATCCACATAATAATGTGTACATGAATGTTCACAGCAGCCAAAAAGTACAAACAATGCAAATGTCCATGAAAGGATAACTGGATGAACAGACGTGGTCTGGCCACACAATGGGATCTTATTTAGCCATGAAAGAGAACAAAGCACCAACATGTGGTACGACATGGATGAACCTTGAAAACGTGAGGCTCAGTGAGAGAAGCCAGACATAACACATATTGAATGAGTCCAGTTGTATGAAATGCCCAGAACAGGCAAATTCATAGAGACAGAAAGTAGATTAGTGGTTGCCAGGGGCTGGGGGAGGGGGAAATTGCGAGTGACTGTTAAAGGGTACGGGGTTTCTTTTGGGGATAATGAAAATGTTCTGGAACTGAATCATAGTGATGGTTATAAATATACTAAAACCCGCTGAATCGTGTACTTCAAAATGGTGAGGTTTATGTTATGTGAATTATATCTCAATTTAAAAAAGGAAATATTACAGGGGAGGGAAGGGTCCAGGGCAGGACAAGCAGTGGCACCACCAGTCAGTCTTGGTGAGGACTCGTGAGAGCAGAAATCCTGCCTCCTCTCTGTCCTCTTCCCAACAACAGATTCAAGTCTAAGCAAGCATTTTAAGGGCTGCTTCTTTGTACCCGTCGCCCCCTCTCCAGGCCGCGACACACGGGCGCATGTGGAGCTCCCAAGTTATAGATCACCTTTCATATGAAAATGAGAAAGTCTGCTCAGGTCTGTGCGTGCTACCTGGCATGCAAGGCGCGGACACTTGCTAAGGCTCTTTCAGGAAAGGGGGGATTTGTTCTGAGTCTCTCAGAGCCACTGAAGCCCAAGGCATCACAACCTCTCTGTCCCTGTCTGCTGACCCGTGGGGCCATCCCATAACCCTCAGACCAGGGCCCAGAGGAAACAGGGCAGACGGGTTTGCTCCAACCGGGCAGCCTTGTCCCTGTCACCCCAGCCAGCGGCCACCTCTGTGTCCCCAAGCAGGGCTGCGGCAGGCGGGGTGGGCACTGCACCATCCAACACCAGGACCAGCCTGGCTGGAGGAGCATGGCAACAATCATTATTATGAACTTCAAGGGTTATACATTTGGTAAAAATGAGTGTCTTTGCAACATAAAGCAAGCTGAGCAAATTAGCAGAGATTATATTCATACAGAGGTCCCCAATTCCCACTGTGAAAATTAAAAACAATCTCTACTACATTAGCCCCCAAAATGCGTTTCCTTTAAGTGCTGATAATAAGTGATTATGTAGCCATGGAAACAGCTATTTTGAGAGAAAGGAAATCAGGGAAAATCAGATTTTTATTTATTTATTTATTTATTTTTGGCTGCGTTGGGTTCTGGGTTGCTGCACGCAGGCTTTCTCTAGTTGGGGAGAGTGGGGGCTACTCTTTGTTGCAGTGCACAGACTTCTCATTGTGGTGGCTTCTCTTTGTTGTGGAGCACGGGCTCTAGGGCGCATGGGCTTCAGTAGCTATGGCACGTGGGCTCAGTAGTTGTGGCTCACGGGCTCAGTAGTTGTGGCTCATGGGCTCAGTAGTTGTGGCTCGTGGGCTTAGTTGCTCTGCAGCATGTGATATACCTGGACCAGGACTCGAACCCGTGTCCCCTGCATTAGCAGGTGGAGATTCTTAACCACTGAGCCACCAGGGAAGTCCCTGGAAAATTGGATCTTTAGAACAGGTTTATAAAATCATACTCTGCTTAATCTAACTTGAAACTCTACAACTTGGAGGGTATGTAGGTTCTCACGCTTTGCACACATGTGTTTACGTGATACTCACCTTTCGTATACATCCATTTACATAATTGGTTTTAGAGCACTCTGGAAAGGAGAGAATATCCCCCTCAAAAGAAAAGAGCAGTGAGAAAGGTGTAGTGATTTCCCACGTGTGCCCTTTGCCGCCCGGCAGGAGCCCATGGGGGCCCGTTTGTCCCCTCCACACCAGCCTGGATCTCAGGGCTTGCAAGTCCTTGAATGTGAGCTTTCAGGACAATCTGGAAATTATTCACAAAAATGAAGTTTCAACTTCAAAGTGGATTTTTAGGTCATTGTAAAATAAACTATAATTTTAAATATGCATCTTACTACATAGTGTTAACTCACTAAATATCCAGTCAATTATCTGAGTGCTTCTGACGCCTGGATTTGACCTTCATTTCAGCCAAGTTTATTTTCAGATTCATTTTCTAGATCTGTAGCATTGGAAGTGCTCCTGTTTATGGGCAGTAATGTTTTTAAGTATGAAGAATAAATTACATGCAAATATCTCAGTATAAGTGGGTAAGCCTGGTTCTCCTCTGCCGTCTTCGGAAACTTCACCCCGAGAAGCAGCTTCTGAGAGGGTCCTGAGGGTGGGAACCTGCACTTTCCTCGTGGGTCCTCTTTGCTCCCACTGTGACCACACTCACCACACTCTGACACCAGATGTGTTACACCAGCCGGGTGTCCCACCATTTAACTCAGTTCTGACACTCCCTTCCCAGGAGATCCTCAGGCCCCACAGGGTAAGGGCTCAGGCCACGAGACACCCCACTTAAGGTGCCAATCACGACGAGGTCCCCAGGGGACCCCCCACGTCTGTCCCACTTGACTGCAGATCGGAGGTGCCCGTGTCCTCCTCCACCTCGGATTCAGTTTTCTGCTAGAACAGCTCACAGAATTCAGGGAAATGCCTACTTAACGTTTACCGGTTTATTAAAGGATATGATAAAGGACACAGGTGAACATCCAGATGAAGAGGTCCCCAGGCAAGGCCTGGGAGGGTACTGAGGGTAGGAGCTTCTGTTCTGTGGAGTTGGGCGTCCCCCCTCCCAGCATGTGGGTGTGTCCACAGCAGGGGAGCTCTCCAGGCCCCATGCTGCTGGGTTTGCTGTGGAGGCTTCCCCATGGGGGCATGATACATCATTAACTCAGTCTGCAGCCCCTCCTCCCTTCCTGGAGGATGCAGGTGGGGCTGAAAATTCCCAGCTTCTAATCACAGGTTGGTCTTTCTGGTGACCAGCCCTCAACCAGGAGCCCACCCAGAGTCACCCCATTAGAACAAAAGATGCTCCTCTCACTTAGGAAATTTCACGGGTTTCAGGAGCCCTGTGTCAGGAACCAGGAACAAAGACTACCTTTTTTTTCCGTGATTTCACACTGTATACATGGATCTTTTTAAACCTCTCAGAAAAACTACTCCCCTGAGCGGAGAATCCTGGGGGATTCCCGTTCCTTGTCTCATGGATCCTCAGACTTCCTGTAAAGGCTGCAGGACTCCACGTCCTTGCCCCTTCCAGCAGGTGGAACGAGTTTCCTGTTCACTTTGTATTGTCAGATTCATTCTGAAGGCTGTGGACATAGGGCCATTGAACCAGATAGTGTTAAGTGCGTGCACACACACACACACACACACACACACACACACACACGCACACACGTTTTTGCTGCCTTACAGCTATTTTTCCTCATGTTCCATAGAGCTAGACCCTTTGTCAAACAGTATCCCACGTGGGGTGCCAGCGTGCCAAGGGCTCCGCAGGGCTGAGGTGTAGGATGTGTTGCCCTTAGAGCCCCCCCCAGAGCCTTTGTGGCCATTCAGTTGATGCCAGGAAACCCCAGTCTCCACGGGGCCCAGGTTAAAAATTAGGGCTAGTGTCCAGAATTTGTAGCAGCAGAATGAAATGCATCAAATACCAAACCAAAGTGGTACTTGAGTAGAGTGAAATTTTCAGTGTTCACACTGGTAACACTTAACTTACTGTATGACCTGCGTAGTGTGGGTATGGATGGCGGCTGGTCTCCTCTGGGCTCAGCGTCCAGGGTCTCCTGCTGGGGGAGGGGTGTGTGGAAATACTCTGGTTTATGTGGCTGAGTAGCTGCAAACAGTAGCAGAAATGGGTTTTTTCGAGTTGGCCTTATAATCAATCACAGGAAACATTTAAGTTAATTACGCAGGAATGTGGAAAGGAGAAATGCAAGAAATTTCCCACCAACTGGAATTCCTAGCAGCCCCTAACCACTCCTCCCATTCCTTAAGGTAAAGTCAGATAGATGCTTAAATGTTTTAATGTGTCACATTTCCAACTGTGATGACGGGACTCTGACCCTCACATGAGCCCGAGCTTCAGTGGCATCTGAAGAAGCGGGTGCCCTGTCCTCACCTCGAGGTCCTGCAGCTGGACGGGGCTGGTCGTCTAAGCAGTAGATGTCCTTTCTCCCCAAAACTGCACATCTAAAAACATGCGCATAACGTCTTGATAAGAGTTAGCGTTACACAGGTGTATGCATTTGTCAAAACTCAGCAAATGTACACTCACAATTTGGGTTTCTATGGATCAAAATTTACATCAAAAGAGTGAACTGTGAACAAACATTGATTTTAGCTAATGACCTGGGTGCTGAATCATGTAGGAGGAGGCATTCTGGTGCTTGCAATTTTGTTGAAATTATCAGAAATAAGATGGATAAATGGGGTAGATGTGTGACTTTTTAAAGTACAGTAAAGGACTTCCCTAGTGGCAGGGAAGTGGTTAAGAATCTGCCTACCGATGCAGGGGACACGGGTTCAAGCCCTGGTCCAGGAAGATCCCACATGCCGCAGAGCAACTAAGCCCCTGTGCCACAACTACTGAGCCTGCGCTCTAGAGCCCACGAGCCTAGAGCCCATGCTGCGCAACAAGAGAAGCCACCGCAAAGAGAAGCCCGCGCACCGCAACGAAGAGTAGCCCCTGGGCTTCCCTGGTGGCGCAGTGGTTGAGAGTCCACCTGCCAATGCAGGGGACACGGGTTCATGCCCCGGTCCGGGAAGATCCCACATGCCACGGAGTGGCTGGGCCCGTGAGCCATGGCCGCTGAGCCTGCGTGTCCGGAGCCCAGGCACAGCAACAAAGACCCAACACAGCCAAAAATAAATAAAATAAATAAATTAAAAATAAAGTACAGTAAAAATGGTAATGGCAGAATCTAGGTGGTGGGTATTCAAGTATTCACTGTAAAATTATTTCAAGTTTGCTGTGTGTTTGAAATGTTTCATGATAAAATGTAGGGGGAAGAAAAATATACATAAGTATAGATGTGATCAGAAGTCTACAGAAAAATAACATAGCACAGAGTAATGCATTGGTAGTACCCCATGAAGTATATAATATGGCACATAAGACATTTGATGTGGAAGGGTTTTACTACCATTCTTTTAAGTGTTTGTTGAATTATGTGAAACACTTGCAAAGAGCCCAGGGAACTCAGGCTGAAAACCACTCATACTACTAACTATTAATAAGATGTGCAGCTGCAGAGTAATGTTAAGAGACGTGTCCTGTAATTCTCAGCTTCCAAGTGTAGCTGCAGAATAGCCCATTGTTATAGAAACTTACCATGCACATCATATGAGTTAACATATCCATCCTCACACAAATGCAAAGAGTTTATTATCTCCATTCTACAGAGGAGGAAACAAAACTGCCCACGACTACATAGAACTACCAGGCTGTTACTTGATTTAGCCAGGATTTCACATTTTAAATCTAAAGATTGTGAGAGACTATTATGGTTTAAAAGTTTAACAAACATGATGTGAGCATGAAATGCATGCCAGGTGCTGCCACAGAATAAATTTTAAAGATGATGAGGGTGGATCCTAGCTTATAAATAAGTGGATTTTCACAAGGACACCCATTTTCTCAGATTCTGAAGTCGCTCTCCTTAACTGTTCATTTTTATCACATTCGTGTATCAAACATAGTTTGCAAATGAAAACCAGGATAGTTGGGTTTTTTTTATAGAGGTCCTCATAGTTCAAGAAATTTAAAGGATAATTCACCGAAAAGAGAAAATATTTGTAAACTATGTATCTGATAAGTTATTTGTATCCAGAATATATAAAGAACTCTTACAACTCAATAACAGAAAGATAAATAGGGCTTCCCTGGTGGCACAGCGGTTAAGAATCCACCTGCCAATGTAGGGGACACGGGTTCGAGCCCTGGTCCTGAAAGATCCCACATGCCGCGGAACAACTAAGCCCATGCGCCACAACTACTGAGCCTGTGCTCTAGAGCCCACGAGCCACAACTACTGAGCCCACATGCCACAACTACTGAAGCCCGTGCTCCTAGAGCCCATGCTCTGCAACAAGAGAAGCCACCTTAATGAGAAGCCCGCACACCACAATGACGAGTAGCCCCTGCTCACCACAACTAGAGAAAGCCCACGCGCAGCAACGAAGACCCAATGCAGCCAAAAATAAATAAATAAAATAAATTTATTTTAAAATAAAGATAAATAACCCAATATTAAAATGAGCAAAGGATCAGAAGAAACATTTCCCCAATAAGATATATAAGTGGCCGGTAAGCTGTGAAAATGTGGTCAACATCATTGGCTCTCAGGGAAATGCAAATTGAAACCATAATGAGACACCACTGTACACCCACTAGGATGGCTAGAATCAAAGAGTCAGACGAAAACTAATGTGGCGAGGATGTGGGGAAATTGGAACCTTCATATTTTTGCTGGTAGAGATGTAAAATAGTGCAGCCGCTTTGGAAAACAGTCTGGCAGTTCCACAAAAAGTTAAACACAGAGTTACCGTATGACCCAGCAATTCCTAGGTATACATCCAAGAGAATTGAAAACATACATCTATACCAAAACTTTAAGACAGGAACTTCCCTGGTGGTCCAGTGGTTAAGACTCTGTGCTGCCAATGCAGGGGCCACGGGTTTGGTCCCTGTTGGGGGAACTAAGATCCCGCATGTCACGCAGCGCAGCCAAAAAAAAGAAACAATCCAAATCAACTGATGAATGGATAAACAAATTGTGGTCTGTCTATGCAATGGAATATTATTTAGCTGTAAAAAGGAATGAAGCACTGACACACACAGTACAACATGGATGAGCCCTGAAGATGTGATAAGTGAAAGAAGCCAAACACAAAAGGCCACATACTGTGTGATTCCATTTATATGAAATACCTAGAATAAGTATTTCTGTAGAGACAGGAAGTAGGTTAGGGTTGCATAGGGCTGAGGGGAGTTGAGGGGGCGGATGAGGAGAGGACCTGCTTGATGGGTACCGGGTGCCCTTTTGGAGCAATGCACATTCTAAAAGTGATCGTGGAGCTGGTTGCACAAGTCTGGAAGTACGAAGAAAACCACTGAATTGTGTGCTTTAAATGCACTTTGAGACCCCCTGTTGCAACTGGCTTGTTAGATTAATTTGGGCACCACAGTAAAATTAATATGGAGACTGCTGATCATTTGAATCTGCCTAATTTCAGGGCGATTCTATTTAATACCAAGGAAAAAGCAAAAAGAGAGACTCCGTTCAAAAGCGGTGAACGATTGCTCCACAGAAGTGAATGCTCCTGACCCTATAAAAGGATCTCTGTCTCACCTGTGTGCTTGAACTGGCAGTACAGGTGTGCTGCTGAAAGAAAAGGGAAGAGGAGAAATGGAAAAACAAAAATACTGATTCAAAATACGATTCCCATACTGAAAAGATGTCTTGATATCTCTAAAAAATATCTTTATGGAAACTGGCAGGTAATTTTATAAGAAGTTATTTCCATAGGATTTTGAGCTGTTCTTCTCCACACAGTGCCCAACACAGTAACATCTCATTAAATATTTGTTGAATGAATAAGTAAATCTAATCAGGTATTTTAAACTCTCCGTTATGAATGGGTCAGTGGGCCACTGCTGGCTGTTCCCCACCATGCCTGGAACAAAGCCCAGCACATAGTAGGTGTTCAGAAAGCAACTGTTACATGAATGGACTTTTACATTTTAACTGTTCATTCTCGTTTGTACAGAATTCATCTTTCTCTAAAACTCAGATAAAGGCACAATATCTGTTCGTAGCGTTATTCAGAATAGCCAGAAAGTGGAAATAACGCAAATGTCCATCGTACGATGAAAGGAGAAACAAATGTGGTCTAATCAGACAATGACTGTTGTTCAGCCTTGACAGGACGAAAGGCTGGTTCCTGTTTTCACATGGCCTCCTTTCGAGCAGAAGCGTTCACTTCTGCTCAGAGACAACGGGCTGCTCTAGTAAATAGTACATTACATAAGGACTTCCCTCTTTCCAGTAAACAGTGAGCATGTGTTCACACTGTCAAGAAATGTAATTACAGCCTTTCAAGTATGATTCAGGGAGTGGAGAAGCTGCCCTTTGGTAATTTCACATCAAAGAAAGCTTTCAAGAAAGGAAGAAAGTAAAACCGTCCTTCTTCCTTACACCAAATTCCATTGATCACATAATAATTAGACTCCATGATACCAACAGAAAGCTACCTTTCAAATACAAGCTTCATTCTGTTCTTATATTAACTTACTAAGCACAGATGGAATTCCCATGTGCTCGCTAACCGTTTTATCCACGTGATCACAGTTAAGTGCTTGGTACTCAGTGTTTCCCATCCTGTTCTCCATCGATGTGAACCTCGAGGGCCGGGCATTGTTTCTGAGGAGAAGGAATGAAGGATTCCTCATACCAGCTACGGGGGCTCAGAAGGAAGTCACTTTGCCGTGACTCTCTGCTAAGATGTATGCAGTAACTAAATATATCCTCTTCTTTTTTTATATATAAGTTTATTTATTTATTTTATTTTTGTCTGCGTTGGGTCATCGTTGTTGCGCACAGGCTTTCTCTAGTTGCAGCGAGCAGGGGCTACTCTTCGTTGTGGTGTGCGGGCTTCTCATTGCGGTGGCTTTTCCTTACTGCGGAGCACGGGCTCTAGGTGTGTGGGCTTCAGTAGCTGTGGCACACAGGCTCAGTAGTTGTAGCTCGTGCATGGGCTTAGCTGCTCCACGGCATGTGGGATCTTCCCGGACCAGGGATCGAACCCATGCCCCTGCATTGGCAGGCTGATTCTTAACCACTGCACCACCAGGGAAGTCCCAATATATCCTCTTCTAAAACTGACAAGACTTACATCATTTTTCCAAGAAAGGATACATTTTATTATCCTCAATTGACCATGTTTAACGACATCTCAGATCCCTTCTAAAATAAGAAATTTGGCGTGAAGTGAGCACAGATTGGAGGGCCCGTTTCTCACTGTGGTTCTTCCTCTAATACATGGTGTGCTGGTGTGACACAGTGGTGTATCTGGTCTCTGACGACAGGGCGGCCTTGGGCCTACAGAAGGCTGTCTGCATAGGGAAGCCCTCAGTTGACCCTCTGCTTCTCAGGCTGGCCTGCCCTCGGCCAGCTGCCTCTTCAGGACCTGGGAGGTGGTGGGACCTGCGTCCCGGGGCTGTGGCAGACACACGACACGGTGGACACCACCTGTGCTATTTCCTTGCTTTATTTCATGTGAAAGACATTGAAGAATTTGCAGCATTTCCCCCATTTGTGTAAGCTGAAATTCAGGGAGCTCTGAACTCTCTTTTAACCCCTAAACTGCTCTGAAAATACATTTTCTCTCTCCCGCAGTATGCTAGCGTTTACTGTTAAGTATTGTTTTCCAGATGTTAACCCTGGCTGGGATTTTTTATATTTAGGACACAGTTAAACATGCCTCAAGGCAGCCTAGTGGTTCCTGGAATAGAAATATCTGCTAGAACCTAGCCTCACTGGGCAGATTTATCAGGGAAGCTCCGCCAGCACCTCTGTGCCCCAATTGTGGCGACCCTTCCAAAAAAAGAAATGCGGGGGAAATGCACCCCTCTGCTTTGTGGAACAGTATAAATGCATCACGTGTGTGGATTACTTACCTGTCCCCACCTCCCACCCCCGCCGTACATCCCGAGCCTCGAGCCAGGCAGTACTTGTGGAAACAGGTGTGAGCTGGAAGAGTTTGGCCCAAGTCCACCAAATAGTAGAATAAGAAAGCATAGCCAGTATATTTGAGTTCAGATACCTTGTATCTGATGACTCAGTTCAAAACCATTTTAAAGCTGACACTGCTTTCAAAAATACCTACCTTTGGCCTCCTTCAGACCACAAGTGTTCACTGCCTCAGAGAAACTGAAGGCTATCACAGTAATTATAGCAATGTAGAAGTGTTAACAAGTATCTGGCTTTTTTAACAGGATTTTTCACGTTTTAAATAGAAGTTTTAAGTTATCTCTAGTAGGATTCATTGGGTTACGTTATAGTGGAGTTCTCGTCCTGTTTTGCTTCCTAACTGAAGACATCAGCTTAAACTAACAAAAGCTTTACATTTTGGCTCAAAAGCTTGATTGCAGCTCCTCCTTGAACAAAAGAAATTGCGAGCTTGGGCACTAATGGCCCGGGACTCCTTCTTTTATGTGGACAGTGTGGGTTAAACTAGACCTGAAGGAACTTTAAGTGGTTCTCAGAGTACATGGCTGTCAGCACTGTCCTCTGTTCTGTGGCCATGGATATTTTAAATCACATGACCCACTTAAGCTTAATTTAACTGTGACAGGATGCTACTTAAAAGCTGTGTCTCGGGATGGGTCAGATACAGCACCGATTAAGGATGTGGGTGTATCAGCTGCACACACCGGTACCGGGAGCGGCAATGAGGGGCCCAGGGTTGGGTCCTGACACTCAACCCCACCAAGCCCTGAGGACGCTCTGCTTCTAATGTTTCCATTATTCCCAGAAGGAGCTGCCAGAGCAGGCCTAGACAGGGCTGTGATGTGTAGCAGATCTACTGCCCAGGGTGCACAGTAGCTGTTTTTAACGTATGGCTTGTAAGCTGAATGTTCAAGTTTAAGGGGAAAAAAACTTGTGTGAGAACCGTCAGCCTCCAGGTTCCTGGAGAGCGGTCCCCTCTGCAGCCTGGCTGGACCGGCGAGCAGTCCTGTCCACCTGCCCCGGACCTGTGGTCCTGAAATCCCTTCTGACCCAGAGCAGTGGCCGCAAGATGACCTACTTCCCATCAGGCAGCCAGGCAGCTGTTAGGTACTGCAACATGTTTCTATGCAGGGAATAAGCTTTTCTTAAAAATAAAGAAAAAGTAGCAGAATAAAGATTCCCAGTGACGAATGGAAAGAGTGATGGGAAGAGGCGTGCAGGCACATGTCGCAGACCGTGAAATATTTCAGGTCTTTGTTTTCCGACCACAGTTCCTTACTCTCTGCTTATGTTCATCTGTCCCTTTGAGGCAGGAGGAGGAGATTTTCTCACCAAAGGAGGAGATTTTCTTCCTACAAACTTTTGTATGTGGAGGAGTAACATAAAGATAGACACAGTCCGCCTTCTCCCTTTTGCTGAATCTTCTCTGTGCGTTCCACACGAGATCTGGCAACATCCATCACAATTGCCGGGAGAAAAGCAATTTAAACAGCACATTTTTTTCTCTAAGTAAATCTTAAAACGAATCTCTACAGATTGTTTTAGGGATTTTTTTAATGGAATTATGCCATGTATACCATTTTGGTCTGTTCCTTTTGCTCCAGTTAAGTTTTTAGGATGTATTCATGCTTTGAGTACGGGTATAGCTATTTCATTGCTATGCAGTATTCGATTGTAAAAATCTGCCACAATTCATATCTCTGTTCTGTTCACAGTTACGTTGTTTCCAGGTTTAGGTCATGACGTCTTGTTTTGTACCCGGGGCACACATGCAAGCGTTTCTCTGGGGTGGATCATTGCAAGCAGAACTGGTGCTCATGGGGGTGCACTTTTTAACTTTATTAGATAAAAAAAAGAGAGGTTATATTTACTGACACTCCCACCAGTAGTGTATGAGAGTCTTCACTGTTTCACATCTTGGCCAAAGCACACTATTTTGAGACTTTGCCTGAATTATTTGAATTCAGGGATTTTTTTTTTAATTTAATAGTTTTGAGCAGCCTCCCCCGGTTCCAGGACCTGATGAAGACATGACTGTTAGATCCTAGGTCCTCCTTTTCCAGTTTTACAATTGAGGAAACTGAGGCCCGTAGAAGTGAGCTGGTCTACGCCAGATCACACGAGGAATCACCCAGCTTTACCAGAAGGGACCAGCGCCCGGTGCCCTGACTCCCAGTCAAGGTCACACCCAGGCCTCCCCCTCTTGCTTTCACATTGCTTCTTTTGTTGGGAAAGTCCAAAATCGTCCTAAAATAAGACCAAACTGAAGAGAATCTGGAGTTACGTTTTAACAAAACTCAAGGGGGGAAATTAATATTTAGAGTCTTAAAAAAAAAAGGAATTACTGCTATTGCTGTTTTCTGAATCAAATTGTTCTTTATTGCAAAGAGGATCGGGAAGGGGTGGGGAGGCTCCTTCTGTGAACGGCTGGGTGCAGTAGGGATTGCCTTCCTCTGCACCAAGGGAAATCCCGGAAGTCTTTAGAGCCTAGAGTGTTGAGGTTTCATTTTCAGCCTGTCGTCAGATCAGTAAGGTGTTCAGCATAGAGCAGGAGAATCCCTGTGTCCGTGTGATTAGACCATCAGGACAGGGGGACTCGGGCTGTGCTGCCACCGTGAGGACCGCTGACCAGGCGTTTCCCAGCTGCACCTGTGCGGAGCATCGTGGCAGTCCACTCAGGGGCGACTTTTCTGTTTCCTTCTAACGCTTTCTTGTTTTCATTTTTCAACCTGGACATCATGTTAATATAATTTGAAGGACAATGGCTTTGCGATTTCCCAAGGTTTGAGGAGTCTCGGAGTCTCACATTATGGCTGTGTTCCTAAATGAATAGAGAGGAAAATTATATATATAATAGGTGCAGTGGTGTATGTCATGCAGTCCTGGAAATGGTCACCAAGGGGGTATGTGCCCAGTGCCGGGTCCTTCGCCTGCAGTCATATGTTCAGCAGAAACACACTGAGCTTCCGTGTGTCCCCGAGGGTGACTGGTACCTGGTGCCAAGCAGTGAACTTTCAAAAGCGGGTGGTTCCAGATGATTCCTAAGAATCTGACCTGAACAGCTGGGTGCATGGAATGCCCTTTAGCAGAAGGAGCAGGTTTGGGGGGAAGGACCGAGCAGTCAGTGGGAGGACTTGCCAACGGCCTTGCACCCCCAGCTCTCCAGGGTCAGCAGGTCGTTGGCACATTGGGCTCAGAAGGAAGCTGGCTCTCGGAAAGTGACCATGAGAGCTTCAGCCTGGGTCATACTGAGCACAATGGGGTGGCTGAGGTGTCAGAGAAGAAAGCAGAGGGCCAGGCCTGGGAAGCAGGGCCCACGGCAAGGTCAGCCTCCCCTCGGCATCCAGTCTGCCCGGGCCTCTGGAGTCCTCAGCTGGAGTCTGGAGTCCAGGCTGTCCAGCAGCCAGAGGAGACCCGCCTCGGTCAGCAAGCGTAGCCTCAGGGGCTGTCAACTTCTCTGAGCAGCCTTCCTTAGCTCCTGTTAACCTCGCAGTCAATCCAGTCCTCAGCTGTCTCAAAACAACTCCTGCTGCATCAACCTCTTCCTTTAAGTAGAAATGATAACTCCCCTGGATCCCATGTTAACTTACTGCATCCCCCATTGTTTCTTACTTGTCCCACCGCAGCCCTGGAATCCCATTCCTCACACTTAGCAGCTGTGGACCCAGCCAGTGGCTTAGCGTGCTGTGCTCCAGTTCCCTGGCCCGTAGGATGGAGGTGTTAACAGCGTCTACCTCCTAGGGTTTGTGAGGATGACATGGGTCAATTCATGCAAAGTGGCCAGAACAACCCAGCACATCAGGACTTAATATGTTAGTTGTCATTATCCTCATAATCTGTCAAGGTTTCTCATGCTTATATTCCAAACCCTGTCACATAATGGAACAGGCCATGGGTAATGGTCAAGGAACTGGCTTGCTGACTGCAAGGGACCCAAAAGAAAGGGCGGGGGGGGGGGCGGACAGTGGGTGAGCAGTGAAGGGGGTGGGGCCCTCTAAGCCCCACTTTAAACAGATTTCTTCCCTTTATTGGTCTTTTATATTCTGTTTCTAGGAATGTCTCACGTGAAGAAAGAGTTCTGCTTTAGGGAAAAAAAGTAATCTTGGCTAAGCTGCTGACGAGGGTAACGTCCTAGCCCCTCTCAGCCACAGTTCAACTCAGCAAAACCTTACTGGGTTCAGTGCCTGCTGTTTGCAGAGCGTGTGCTGGGTTCCACGGGGGGAAAAAGGAATAAGACTGTTCTCTGCCTCCACGCAGTTCGTAATATAATAGGTACCCGGACCCCATGCCAGGCAGTCTGACATGTGTGCTGTGCGGGGTAAGGGGACAGCACAGAGCGGGGGTCCTGGAGAAGCAGCTTTGAGCAGGGGCAGGATCACAACAGGCAGAGATGCGACGGCTAGAAGCCCAGGCAGTGGGGACAGTGTCCGGAGGACCATCCCTCCTCATCCACACTGACCAAGTGACACAAATGGTGTTCAGCCTCCAAGCTCAGTCTGGCTTGACTGGGTGAGGAGGGAAAGAAAAGGGAGGGTGGGGACCGTGTTTGCCGCGTGCCTTTCTGCTCAGGTTTTGGAGCAAGAGAGTGATATAACCAGAGCTGCGTTTTAGGAAAATGCATGTGCAACAGCACCACTGGCAAACTATCACACGAGGCCCAAAGGGATGGTGAGACTTTGGATTAAAACTTTCTCAAACAGAATTACTCTCAGAGTTCATTTTCAGCCTAGCTCCTTAGGGCAGGTTGGGCCCTGCTATGTTGTTATTGCTGTACGGGAGGAATCTTCCTAAAAGAAAAAAGCCACAGCACAGTCTGCTGCCATCTGAAAGCCTGCACTTCTAAAGGGTATAATACATAGTGACAGTTTTGATCTACGCCAGTGGGTGTGGGTCCCAGTACTTCACCATCCTCTGCCTGCATAATTTAAAATGACAGTTTCGTGTCAAAATGAAATGTGAGTGAAGTTCCTTGGATATTTATAAAATATCAAACAGAATCATGTCAGCAAAAGATGGGTCTTTTATTACTAAACCACACAAGGATTTTTGTATGTTTGGAGTTGCTGGCAACTCATCTACAAGCTGACCTTCAGCCACAGCATAGACGAGGTGGTCCGCGGACCAGAAGGTATTTTCACCCGCTGCAGTAAAAGGATGTCACAGGCTGCAACCAGATTGTCCTCAAAGACCGAGGCGCAGGTCAGTGATACAACTTTTTCTGTTTCGTACTTTTAATTATTAACGGTCCACGTTCCCCTGAGAAAGTGGAATTTGCCAGAGCAGATGGAGAAGGCTGTGGTCTGCTAACCTCAGGACAGCTTCCTGGTTTCCAGCCTCTGGCCGGACACCTCAGGCCACCAAGTTTGGACAGTTTTTACGTGCAGCTCCAGACAATCCTGTCCGTGCCTACGAAAGTGTGTGGACACGCATTTCCGTTAATTTACTAATGCCTCAGTTCTTTAACAACTGGTGCGGGGGGCGGGGGGGACTCGGTGCAGACCGCGAGCGCGGGGGTCAGGGGGGCCGCGGTAAGCGCTGCAACATCTGGCCGCCTGGGCCCAGGGGCGCCTCGTCCAGGTCCGGGAGCCCCGCCCCCTACGCCGTGCGCCCCGCCTGCCCCGCTCCCGGCGCCGAGCGATGACGTCACGGTCTGCGCCGCGTGCTGCAGAAACGGGAAGTAGGACCAAAACAAAGGAGCGGCGGCCGGGAGCGGTCTTTCTTTTCCTACCTCCTCCGGCTTCCACCTCGGCCCCGGCCGCCGACCCCCGGGAGCCGTCCGATCATGTCCAACATGGAGAAACACCTGTTCAACCTAAAGTTCGCGGCCAAAGAACTGGGCAGGAGTGCCAAAAAATGCGACAAGGAGGAAAAGGCCGAAAAGGCCAAGATTAAAAAGGCCATTCAGAAGGGCAACATGGAAGTTGCGAGGATTCACGCCGAGAACGCGATTCGCCAGAAGAACCAGGCGGTGAATTTCCTGAGGATGAGCGCGCGGGTGGACGCGGTGGCCGCCAGGGTCCAGACGGCCGTGACGATGGGCAAGGTGACCAAGTCGATGGCCGGTGTGGTTAAGTCGATGGACGCGACGTTGAAGACCATGAATCTCGAGAAGATCTCCGCCCTGATGGACAAGTTCGAGCACCAGTTCGAGACGCTGGACGTGCAGACGCAGCAGATGGAGGACACGATGAGCAGCACGACGACGCTGACCACTCCCCAGGGCCAGGTGGATATGCTGCTTCAGGAAATGGCAGACGAGGCCGGCCTCGACCTCAACATGGAGCTGCCGCAGGGCCAGACCGGCTCCGTGGGCACGAGCGTGGCCTCGGCCGAGCAGGACGAACTGTCCCAGAGGCTGGCCCGCCTGCGGGACCAAGTGTGACCGCGGAACCCGCTCTCAGGCGTCCCGGCCGTAGCCACCTTCGAAGACGGATACTCTACGCTAGAAACTCGGAACCGGCCGGAATGCTGAACTGCTCTTACTCAAGATGCTTCTACCTTTGGGTTTTACAGTGCTCTCCAGATACACGAAGACGTCCCAGGCCTTCACTCTTAAATGGATTTGAAAGTTCTGTATAGCTTGTTATCATGTGTATTTTTATAGCTGCCTTTTAACAGATCTGGTTAATTTGGCGTATATGAATCTTTCTTAAAAATTTGGTCAAAACTCTAGTTCCCGTGTATTCAGTATTCTGCCTGAATTACCAGAATTGAAGGTTTTCTTTTTAATTTTGTGTAATCGATAATATCTAGAGTTGACGGGAGGTGATTACGTAGGTTGATTACAGCGCTATCAGCACCTCATTAAGAGATTTATTTCATGGGCAGTGCTATTCTGTGTATCCTTTGTTTATTGTAATCAGATCCAGACTAAAGGTGACTATTCATCTGTTCTCATAACTTACACTAAAATTACTTTACGATTTTCCTGCATAATGTTCAGTTACTGTTTACGTCCTATAAATTTTTCTTATGGTAGTTGTCTTTTTATAACTGGAAATGCCACGTAACTTCCATTTATCATAAGAGAAAAGTGTTCATTTATGGGTTTAAGATTTACAAGGTTTAACGTTAGTATGACAGTTTTTTCCAAGTGAACTTCTCTCTCATGTTTCTAGTTATTTTCCTAATTAGACTTCTTTTAAAGTATGGCAATTAGCATGACAGTCACATTACTCTGACGTTGCCAAAGAACCGTTGATTGGTTTGAGAAAGCCCTGGGACTGTGTGTGTGTAGGTTTTGTTTTTATTTTAATCAAAAATAGAAATAAAATTAGAACTGCATTTTAGGTTCTAATTATTTGCATTTATTATCTTGTCTTAAAAGCAACAGCTCTTTTAAAACCTCGAAAATACAAGTTGGAGTGTTTGGCTTAGCCATGCAAATCCCTTACACATACATGGAGCCACGTGGAAGTCTGGGAAGGACAGATGCAGGGTCAGACAGTAGGCTCGACCCTCTCAGGCCAGAGCCCAGATGTGCTGCCTTCCATCTTTCTGGAATGGTGGTGTGTAAAGTAAAGTAAAAGTGAAAAAGCAGAGCCTGTAGCTACCACTTTCTCAGAGCCGCAAAACATGGAGAACAGCAACTTGCTTTTGCCTTGGCGAGCATATTAATCTAAGTTAAACACTTAAGGATATTTTAAATTCCCTCTTCCCTTCACTGGAGAGAATTCTAGTATTTCAGAAAATAATTAAACGGACTCTTCCAAGCCCTTTGAAAGATTGAGAAGCAAGTATTCACTGTTACAACATGTCCTACTGTATGAATGTGTGTGTATTAAGGGGGGAAAAAAAATGAAGAGTTGTGTGCAGATGAGGACTGGCCCTCGTATGTAAGTGTCATTATGTCTGACGGGATGTTGTTCCAAAGTCTTCTGTAAGGGACATCTGCCAGTCGTCTGCCCCAAATCCTCTTTCTAGAACTTGTTCCTTTTGGTGTCACCTCTCATCCACAAGGTTGCCCAGAGGCAGCTGTTGGTGAGCACAGCATGAGTCCTAACCCCTCTTTAGACTGAAAACATCATTACCACTTAAATAATAGGTTGGTGTTGATCCTTTGGTAAATTGAGGACCCTTTTATAGTGCAGATAATTCCCAACAAAACTAATATATTTTGTGAGATTAAACAATGCTTATATATGCTTGAACTTTCTTAAAATATGTTCATTTCAAACTATATGAATGTACATTTTTATGAAACATAAATATTTTCAAAAGCATACCAGGCCCATGAATTATTTCCTCAGTTTTGCAGTTGATGAAATGCTGGAATATGAACCACAGAAGTTTGTCAAATAAATCATTTTAAACTGCATGTTATTGCATACTTACTGTACATCCTGTTTACAAAGCTATTTCAGGAAAAAGAATTCAGAGGTTGATTTGGTTCAGAAAGCATAGTATTTTTCCAGACTCACCTTTAGCACCTGAATTTCTGTTTGCATGCATATTTCTAGAAGCCCAAGTTGTTATTTCTTTACTGTAATAGTTTCTTCGTGGCAACAAGGTTCTTCCTCATACTGAAACTTGCCTAGGCTCAAGAGAGAATTTCCAAAAGGATCCAGCTCATACCAAGGAAATAGTTCATCTTCCATGCAACTACTAGTATAATTTTTGCTCTTATTTCTCCTTTGTATTTTTCTGCCTTCAAATTCAGTTTCCAAATGGATTTAGAATAAACTTTTAAGTTTACTTTAGGAACTATTTAGTTTATTTCAGTTCAGATGATAACTGCACTATTGGAGACCTTTCTTATTACAGATGCTTCTTCCTGAAGGAGACTTAATGTGTGTGTGCCTTTCAGATGAGGGTGCCATGTGCCCACCCTGCTGTCTTCGATTTGGAAAGGTGCTGCCTAAAGTAAGCACCCATCTGACAACCTTATTCACTGAACATGATCTCAGGGTCAGCCGGACAACCTCACCTCATTGAGCAGAAGTGAGGCACCTCATGTTCTAGATTCCTCCTCTGCAACAGGCATGACACCCTCTTGGAAGCGTTTCCTTAGCCAAAATCCAAAGCTCAGGACCTCGGGTGCTGTTGGCAAAAAGCTGTGAGCCTGTGGTCATTGAACAAACTGATGAGCAGGCCCCCATCTCTTTTTTTTCTTTTAATCAACTGGTTGGAATGAGACAGTGCCTGCCTGGTGTACCGGGGTTTGTTTTCCTACAACCAGATAGTAGGCTCCATGTGGGGCAGGACCAGTGCATCTCAGTCATGGTTCCTGGGCATCAGGTGGTATACCCAGCTCAGTAGGTGTGAATGCAGATCTCCCTTGGGTGCTGTCACTCGTGACCACGCCCAGAGCTCCCCGGTGACAGCATCACAGTGGGTGCAGGGGCCCTCAGCAGAGCCCAGATGTACCCTCAGGACCACCCTGTCCTCTTCCTTCATCGTGTTTCTCCAAATTGAGGTATTTGCTCCTGCTCTTGAGGGTTTGTACATCCTCCATCCCTCCTGAACGGTGTCAGGACAAACAATTCAGCAGTGTTTGTTGAGAACAACTGAATACAGTAAAAGATTTGGACTGAGGTGTGTCAGATGCTGGCTGTCTGGGGCTTCTTTCTAGAAATAAAGACATGCTTCTGCCTTAAACGGTCTTCAGTGGAGTTAGGTAGATAAGGCACAAGCAAAAAGAGGAAAATACACAAGTGTACACAGGTGTGATAGAGTCATCAAGATGAGTAACGTCAGTGCTCTTTGCGCACCGTTTTATACCTCAGCTTATACAAGGGGGGAAATCACGATGTAAGGTGTGCTCCGAGCTAATCAAATCATGAAACAAACTACATGGAGGATGGGATTATAGTGTCCTAAAACTGGTTTCTTTTTTCTTTTCTTCCTTTTTTTTTTTTTGAAGTAGCACTGGCTTATGACACATAAGTTTCATGTTTACAACATTCTACTTCTGTACACACTACAGCAAGCTTGCCACCAAAAATTTCGTTTCCAGCCATCACCTCACAGTCGATCCCCTTCACCCATTTCCCCCTCCCCCTGCCTCGCCCCCTCTGGTAACCACTACTCAGTTCTCTGTATCTATGTGTTTGTTTTTATTTGGTTTGGCTTGTTCATTTATTTGGGGGTTTTGTTTGTTTTTTTATAGTCCACGCATGAGTGAAATCATACTGTATTTTCTTTCACCATCTGCCTTACTTCACTTAGCATAATACCCTCAAGGTCCATCTGTGTTGTCACAAATGGCAAGATTTCCTTCTCTGTGTGGTTGAGTAATATTCCTTTGTGTGTGTGTGTGTGTGTGTGTGTGTGTGTGTGTGTGTGTGTGTATAATCTTCTTTATCCATTCATCTGTCGATGGACACTTAAGGTGGTTTCCATATCTCAGCTATTGTAAGTAATACTGCTATGAACATTAGGGTGCAGATATTTTCTGGAATTAGTGTTTTTATTTTCTTTGGATAAATACCCAGGAGTGGAATTGCCGGTCCATAAGTAGTTGTTCTGTTTTTAATTTTTTGAGGAGTATCCATACTGTTTTCCACAGTGGCTGCACCAATTTACATTCCCATCAACAGTGTACAAGGGCTCCCTTTTCTCCACATCCTCACCAACACTTGTTATTTCTTGCCTTTGATAACAGCCATCCTAACAGGTGTGAGGTGATATTGTGGTTTTTGTTTGCATTTCTCTGATGGTTAGCAGTGGTGAGCATCTTTTCATGTGCCTGTTGGCCACCTGTATGTCTTCTTTGGAAAAATGTCTCTTTGGCACTTCTGCCCATTTTTAAATCATGTTGTTTTTTTGTTATTGAGTCATGTGAGTTCTTTATATAGTGTGGATATTAACCCCTTATCAGATATATGATTTACAATTACCTTCTCCCATTTGGCAGGTTGTCTTCTTGTTTTGTTGCTGGTTTCCTTTGCTGTGCAGAATCTTTTTAGCTTGATGCAGTCCCACTTGTTTATTTTTGCTTTTGTTTCCCTTGCCCGAGGAGACATATCTAGAAAGATACTGCTAGGACCAATGTCAAGGAGCATACTGCCTACATTTTCTTCTAGGAATTCTGTGGTTTCAGGTCTTGCGTTCAAGTCTTTAATCCATTTTGAGTTTGATTTTTATGTAGGGTGTGAGGTAATGGTCCAGTGTGATTATTTTCCATGTAGCTGTCCAGCTTCCCCAACACCAGTTATGGAAGAGGGCATCCTTTCTCCACCGTATGTTCTTTGCTCCTTTGTCATACATCAGTTGTCCATATGTGTGTGGGTTTGTTTCTGGGCTCTCAATTCTGTTCCATGGAATTGGCTTCTTAGAAGAGGTTGGGTTCAATCTGAGGCTTCAAAGAAAAAAAAAGTGGGGATTACACAAAGGTCTGAAAAGCGAAAACTACGTGGGGATTTGACTGGAGTGGAGGGTTTGACCTCAAGAAGAACAAGGAAGAGATGGGACGCATTGCAAAGGGCTCGGAGGCCAGATTCAGGGTTGACTTCACTGAGGGCGGGAACAGGATGTGAGTCATCAGGTGTGCCATCCAGGTGACAGGAGAGGACAGGCCAGGGCAGGGGAGGAAAAGGCATGATGCTTCTCAGACATCCAAGGGCACATGGGTCACTCATCCACCCCGGCTCTGGCTCAGCCGCAATCCCGATGCCCAGGCTCTGGTCCGAGGACCACCTCTGACGTGGCCTGGATCTCAGCCCTGCTGCACATTAGATCAGGCTGATGCTCTGTCACTACTGCTAACGTTTTCCTCCAGTATTTTTTACATCAAATTTTTTACATCATCATGAAGTGAATTTCAGTAAGACACTGAGAACAGGGTTTTACTTGTGTCGATTTAAAAAATGCACAACGTGAGAGTTGCGAGTTGTTTTATTTGGGGCAAAATGAGGACTACAGCCCGGGATACAGCATCCCAGATAGCTCTGAGAAACTGCTCCAAAGAGGCAGCGGGGGAAGGTCAGTATATGTGTGATTTTGGTGAAGGGGGAGTACATGCAACTGAGCACATACTGTTTTGCAGAAGGTTTCTGCTAGTCACGAGGAGCAGTCGTCACCATGAAGGATTTTAGTGCTTTTCTAGATATGAACAGATACAAGAATTGGGCTCATAAAATCGGCTTCTGAAAACATCCAACTCTCTGAAGACCTGTTCTGCCAGTTTTTCCTGGAGCACAGAGTGCCTCATTTTTGCTGTCCACCTGAACTCCTTTCAGGGGGTGTTGACAGTCAGCAGCTGCAGCAGCACAAGAGTTAATCCTTGTAGAGGTAGATGGCAAGTGCCAATGGAAAATGCCAGTTTGTAGTTGACACTTGGCTTGACACAGCTCCAACTTGCTGCATTTTTCATAAAAGAAATCATTTTAAGTACATTTTAATTAAACGTCGTTGGTGCCTTTCCTGAGATCCAGTTGTTCAAAGGCATCTAACAGGATAGCTTCATCTTTTCACCATTCCCCCTTCAACCCCCGCCCCCGGCCCACAAGAACCCGAGTTACTGGGGTGGCAGACAGATGAGAAATGAAGAGTGAATTGCTGTTTCGTGCCAATGTCGAGCAGAAGGGGATCCCAGTGGCCAAAATAAAAACACTTCTGTAAACACAAATATCCTCAGCTGTAGCAGGAAACAGTGAAGAGAAATCAAAGTAAATTGCCTTTTAACTGCTTTCCTTAAAGTGACCATAAGGGTGGGGGTGGGGTGACTTTTCTTTTTAATATTTATTTATTTACTTATTTATTTGGCTGCACCGGGTCTTACTTGCGGCATGTGGGCTCTAGTTCCCCAACCAGGGATCGAACCCAGGCCCCTGCATTGGGAGCACGGAGCCTTAACCACTGGACCACCGGGGAAGTCCGGGGGGTGACTTTCTATAATTGTATTTTGTTATTGTCCTGCGACTCTTTATCTAGTGGGAGTGAATGGTCTACAAGTGGAATACTTAGATCTTGTTAATTTTATGGCATAACAGGCAGTGGTATATTTAGGGACAAAACCTTTTAAATTTTAGTCAGACAAAATTCTGTGCATGATTTGGAAGATCCTTTTACAACTCCTCTCTCTATATATTATCTTAAGAGCCCCCGTTTGAAGAAGTCCTACTACAACGTGTGGGAAATGCTCACTGGTTAACCAGCACTGTGTCTTCCTGTGTCGGTTGCAGGCTGGGCCTCACAGCCCCCTGCTCACTTCATCCCACAAATATGCAGGGGCTGGGCTGCCCCACAGGTGCTGGGGAAACCCGGCCAACAAGCCAGATCTGCCCTGTGGGTCCCACATTTGGAGGGAGAGACAGACGATAAACAGAAAGACAAATACATGTCAAACCTGTCAAGGGAGGGCAGAGGCCTGGATCCCCGCTCCCCCACCGTGACGGATCAGGACCCTCAGGACTCTGACCTGCTGGGGAGACATGTGTCCAGGAAGAACGCGGGAAGCTGCTGGCCCGTGGCTGCCCCATCCCCCTGGGCTCGTGCAGGCCCTGCACACCTGCCCCCCAGCCCAGAGGCGTCCCCAGAGCGGTCTCAAGCACGTCTGGCTTTCTTTTCAGCTTCCTGGAGAGAATTGACAGCGTCAGCCTGGTGGACTACACGCCCACAGACCAGGTAGGTAGGGTTGGGCCGCGACCACCGCCCGAACCAGGGGACACTGTACCCTCGGGGCCCAGCCATGCCCCTCCAGGAGGCTCCCTGCGCGCACCCCCCCCCGAGGTCTGAGCTCCTGGTCGTCCCCTGGAGTCCATCCCTCTACGAGGCCGACCCTGGGAGCTCAGTTACCCTGGCCTTGAGCCTGCCCCTCGAGTCTGTCCTCACACTTCTCATCGGGCTCACATGGGCCACCACCCTCCACTTCCAGAGTCACTGCGGTGGCCAGTTTACATCCTAATAGATCCGGTGACCAGGAAAGAAACCCTGACACCTGACAGGCCAGCAGAGGTGTCAGCCTTGAGAAGCTGTACGGCTTTCTCATCATCTTTTACCTTAGAGACTAGAACTGTGAGAGGAGAGAGAGTGAGTCTGATCCGGAGCGGCAGCTGGCGGGACGGGCGCCTCTCCCCAGACACTGGCGGGCTGTTGGGGACATGGTGTCAGTAGGGAACACTCAGGAGTGATTACAAGAAGCTTCTGAAGGAAATAAAAGCAGAGCCATCAAGTCTCCAAGACCAAACCAGTACATTAACTGTGACTTTCTCCGGGGAGCGAGACCAAGAGCATTTGTCTCTTGGTCTCTTAAGTCCTGTTTCTTTTCCGATGGACAGAATTGCTGTTTGGGACACTCGCAGCCTGTGGCTGCCCCGGGCTGTCCTCCTGAGGACAGGGGTCACTTGTTTGCTTCTCTCTTCTCTGCCCCCAGGACCTCCTCAGGTGCAGAGTTCTGACGTCAGGGATTTTCGAGACACGATTCCAAGTGGACAAGGTCAACTTCCAGTAAGCGTGTGGGCAGGACCCTCCCGCGGGCCCCCCAGGCCTGGGGTCGGGGAAGCGGCCTGGATACCGGGCGATCCCGGGCCTGCAGTGCTGCAAACCCGTGTGCGCGCCTGCAAGCCCAGGTGTCAGTGCAGGGAAGGGAGGCACTCGAGCCCGGTGGCCTCAGTCAGGTGCAGAGGAGGAGGATGCAGGCAAGGAGCTGCCCAGGGGGAAAGAGAGCCAAGCAGCCACTGATCACAGGGCTAAGGGCTGGGATCAGAGAAATACCGGGGTGTGGACACCCATCTGGGCCAGACTGGGGAGGCCCCGCTGGGTGCGTCTGCAAGGTCACCTGGGGAGCAGAGCCACGGGCCAGGGGGAGGGAGAGAGCAAAGGACGGATGTCCTCCCGCCCCCGGCTAACGGCACCCCCCAACCCATGTTCTCCCCCAGCATGTTTGACGTCGGAGGCCAGAGGGACGAGAGAAGAAAATGGATCCAGTGCTTCAACGGTGATTTCTCCCTCTCTCAAGAAAATGGGGACAAACCCACACTCCCTCCTGCTGCTGTGTTTCAGTAGCTTTCAATCCACTCACCTATCAAGTGTCTTAGTCCCATGAATACGGAAGTTAAGCATCCTGGGGTCACACTGTCTCTGCTAGTTTCGGGGCCCCGGGTCAATTCTGCGATCACAAGGGAGCTCTCCCTGGACATGGGTGGCTGTAACTGCTCTAAATAACCAAGGTGCCTCCCCCACTCCTCCCACCCAGATGTCACCGCCATCATCTACGTGGCCGCCTGCAGCAGCTACAACATGGTGATCCGGGAAGATAACAATACCAACCGCCTGCGGGAGTCCCTGGACCTTTTCGAGAGCATCTGGAACAACAGGTGACAAGACAGTAAACTCAGTCTCCCGCTGCGTTTAAAAATGCCTCTGGGCTTGCTTTCATCTTTGTTCTCTGATGGAGTCCTTCCTTGTGATAAATCTTCTAAAACCATAAGAAGCTTCTTTCAGTCCATTTAATGTAGAGATTTACTTAAGATGGGGGTGTGAAGCTGATGGGACTTTGTCACGAAAATCCAGAACTCTGATTTGGAAGCCTAAGGTTATATACGGTTCAAAATTGGTTTCGTTTGGTTTTTAAAATGCAAAAAGCGCCCATTTAAAACATCCGCTCATGACTCGATGACCCCTGAGCCCCTCCCTCGACTTGTCAGCGAAGTGACAGGTCCCCACCCAGACCCTCAACACCCAGCTCCTCGCCCAAGAGCCGCAGATGCCCTGCGTGACCATCTATTCTGTTTCTGTTGTTGTGAGAGCTTTAACTTCTCCCGCTTTTCTGACCCTTTACTAGTAAATTACACCACACAAATCCGAGCGTTATTTATTCCTGATGTGAACCTTGGCTTTGGCGCCAATACAGCCCTGTGGAGCTGAATCCTCCTCCTGAGAGTTTATCCTCATGAGGGAGTCTTGTGTGCAGATGGAGTGGGGGCTGAGGTTCCGGGGCACCAAATAATCCCAAGCCCGGCGCCTCGTCCGGAGGGCAGCACGTTGTCCTCTCCATGGATAATGCCTGCGACAGAGGTGCCTGCTCAGGCAGTGGACCCACACCTGTGTGTGTTTCCTGCTCCTTTCCAGGTGGTTACGGACCATTTCCATCATCTTGTTCTTGAACAAACAGGATATGCTGGCAGAAAAAGTGTTGGCAGGGAAATCAAAGATTGAAGACTATTTCCCAGAGTACGCAAATTATACTGTTCCTGAAGACGGTAAGATTCCAAAATAAGTATCTTGTGATTAAGGGAAAGAATTGTTCTTTCCATAGCCCTGTAACTGTAATTCCTACGGTTCTGATGAATCTAGAAAACTCAGTTAATTTAGATCAATCTTCTTGACTCCTGCCCCACCCTTAGCTTCTAGAGTATTAAAATGTCCTTAGGGTCCCATTTGTAAAATTTTCAGAGTTCAGCTTGGTCCACGCTGAGCAGGAGGAGGAAGGGCAGCTTGACGTGAATGCGGGGTTTGCAGGGAAGCTCTGCCTCCTGGGGCCCCGTGTCGGTCGGTCCGCCTGGACCTGCCTGCTGACCCCGCACAGTGACTGACCGGGAAGTCGCTGTCTGAGTCACTCCGGCCAGGCCCGCAGGGACGGGCAGCAGTGACCTCTGTCCCGAGCTGCCCGCTGCCGACCACCGTGTTGAGGCCTCTGTCCCCAGCGATGACTTTGGCCACAGCATGGTGACTTCATCGGGTGACCAGCCGTCCCGGGAGGCTGTGAGGCTCCTGGTACGTGGGAATTTCAGTGCTGAAGCCGGGAAGGTCCCGTCTGGCAAACCTGGAGGAGTCGGGACCCATTTCCAGTGGCTGCTCTTGGGTTTTGAGTTTCCTGGGCCACCAGAGTCTCCAAGGAGGGATTTGCTTATGGCAAAATAACCCCACTCCTCAAGGTTTAATCCCAAACTGGATAAAGCAGGATGAAGGGGGCTCTCCCAGAAACTTCAGTTAGAAGTTAAGAAACCTATCGCGGTCTTTGCACCAACCTCAGCCAGCTGGCGGGGTGCTTCCTGGGCCCGGGTAGTAGCCGCCGTCTGGGAGCACCCCAGCCCCCATGCCACCCACCCCGCAGCAGCCGGGCCTGCTCTGACCTTTCCTGGGAACCAGCCCCTCGCTCCCCTTACCCTGTCTGGTCAGCATTTTTCCTGGGAAGTCTCAGGATGAGCTGGCAGCCCTCCCTGCAGGAAGGTTCACCAGGTGCAGGCGATTGGGGGCCGGCTCACCGGTCAGTGAGACGCTTCATCTGACTTGAGTAGAAGCTGTTCACCCGGCACCAAACATAAACCACTGTTGAAGTCAAAGTGACCTGGGAGGAGGAGAGAGACGAAGGTCACGTTTCAGTCTTTGGCTGCATGGCGCGTGTGCTTCCGTGCTCTGTGTGCACAGCCTCCATCCAGCTGTATCTGTGTGTCATGTCATTTAAATAAAATTCCCTTTGATTTTCTACAGCGACACCAGATGCGGGAGAAGATCCCAAAGTCACAAGAGCTAAGTTCTTCATCCGGGATCTGTTCTTGGTGAGCATTTTCCTTGCCCTTTGCTGTCCTGCCACCTTAGGGTGACCCTGCTCTTTGCACTTAGTCTCTCACGAGCTTATTTAATCTCCCCCAAACAATGAGGGATGGGAAGGTGTCGTTCCTCATCTCATAGCTGA
Source organism: Orcinus orca (assembly GCF_937001465.1). Lineage (NCBI taxonomy): Eukaryota > Metazoa > Chordata > Mammalia > Artiodactyla > Delphinidae > Orcinus > Orcinus orca. The sequence continues at coordinate 61,126,792 of NC_064573.1, forward strand.
GCACACGGAGGCTCAGAGAGGTCGGACTTCCGGCCTCAGGTCACACAACTTCCCAGCAGGAACGGGCAGGGTACAGGCCCCGGGGCAGCACTGAGATGACCGACCCCGCTGGCATGTTGCCTTTCAGTGGGATGCGGGGTGTGGCCTCTCCTCAGCTCAAGGGTCACATGGAAGCGGACCTGCTCAGGTTCAGATGTTCCCTTTTTGAAAAAACTCTGTATTTTGAGATGATTTCAAGCTTACATAAAAAGTGAGAAATGGGGGGCTCAGCCCTGACACAGACGCCCCCACCCCCGGCCCTCGGTCCCCCGGAGCTGACGGGCTGCATCTCCGCAGCGCATCAGCACGGCCACGGGCGACGGCAAGCACTACTGCTACCCGCACTTCACGTGTGCCGTGGACACAGAGAACATCCGCCGCGTCTTCAACGACTGCAGGGACATCATCCAGCGGATGCACCTCAAGCAGTACGAGCTCCTGTGAGCCCCCCAGCCCCGCCCCGCGCCCCAGGGCCACCGGCACAGAGCAGCGAGTCCCCGTCCATTGTGCGGGCTCGCGTGACCTCCGGGCCCCCGGCCACCTCTGCCCCCACCACCCTGCCCTGTGTGGGGGTGAGGGGGCCCCGACTCGTGGAGAACTTGGCGGATGGGGAGACGCACTGGCCCAAGCGTGATGGGGCGTCGCCCTTCTGACCCCATGGGCCCACGACTCAGAGGAGCCCCAAGCCGCAGTGGGGACAGAACCCCCTTCAGTCCTGTCTCCAGGGGCGGCTGGCCTCAGCCTCTGTGTCAGAGCCCCTCTGACCATCCACACATCAGCAGAAACCCCCCCCCCGCTCTGGCCACACGTGTCCCATCCACGATGGTCCCCAGACTCACGCTGCTCAGGCAACGGCCTCCTTTCATAGGTTCTTTTTGTTGTTTTACTGCTGGTTTATTACACTGTACAGACCACGAAATGTAATATTATTTTGTATAACTACTCAAGGAGAATCCCTGTAGATCTCCGTGCCTTGACTATGGCTGTCCCTGTAAAAGAAACGTGTTTCTGTTGTGCTGAACAGCTGTCATCATACTGCCGCTTGCTCTGAGAAAGGGAGTGAATGGTGTATAGAGTTTAGGGTATTTTATCAGGTTGGTACTTTTTAACAATACTCCTTGATAAATATATATATATATATATAAATTTATATAAATATAAATGATACACGTTAATCATCCACATTTCACAAAATGCCACACCCACATCACAAGCTTCTTTCGGGGAACCAAGGATGTTTTTTTCTCTCCAGAAAACATGTTTCTCAATTATCTGGCAATTTAAAGACTTTTCCAAGGTCACCCATTCCCTTAGTCAAAGTTTTTGAACCACTTAACTTGACCACAGGTCTCATCGTAAACGAACAGTGAGAAAAAGACAAGGGTTCCAGGCTTGTGTCTGGCCTTGGAGAATCAAAGGATAGAATGTGATTTGCCTTTTGAAGAAGGAACATTACAAAGCCTTTATTTGAAATACAAAGTCAAAATACATGGCTGTTTCTCAACCTTGAAAGACTTGCAAATGCAGCCTCATGAGTTACATCCAGCTCAAGACCTAGAAAGCCATTCTCGTCTATCCACGGCCTTGAGGGCGGTTTTCAAAGACAAACTTTTAAATTGTCCAAGCTTATATTTCAGCGACACAAATGCAGAGATGGGGCAGCCTAGCCTGCATTACTGCATTAACTTCCATTTCGTCTTTTAGTCTTTAATATTTTTAAGTTTACTCTATAAAGCAGCATCTTATAATCCTTTGTAAACTCATCCACATTTAAATACTGCTCTTCCATGAAATAAAGGATGACAACTTTACAGACAATGCACCATCACTTTTTTTATTTCATTATCATCAAATTCCTGTTCCTGTCATCCTTGATTATTTCATAAAACTGTCAGTTGAACTGAGACATATAAAGTGGAAATGATTTTCAGTTTCCATTGCATTTTCAAAGTAAAACATGAAAACCTGAAGAGCTACAGCCCCACACATACACCCCAAAAAATGAAATTGTATATTTTTACATGCATTATTATTCAACAATTCCGCTGTAACTAAACTTCCTATTTAAAAGTCTGATTGAAGAGCCAGACTCTTAGGGAAAAAAACACAAAAAGAATACATTTTATCCGGTTTAAAATTACCACGGCATATTTATTTTTAAATACAAAAAGCCTCTTCCTGGTCCATTTTTCAAGTTTCTTTTGATCACTGACAGGCATTCAATTCAAATTTAACAACTTGGTCTGCTGGAGAGAAAATTACACTCATCTAAAAATCTGATTCCAGGGACTTCCCTGGCGGTACAGTGGTCAAGACTGTGCTTCCACTGCAGGGGGCACAGGTTTGATCCCTGGTCAGGGAACTAAGATCCTGCATGCCGCGTGGTGCAGCCAAAAAAAATTAATTAATTAATAAAAATCTGACTCCATTAATTTAGCACAGAAATACAAAAGCCTTGAGAACAATGTATTCCTGCTTGTAGCATCTGTATTTTATTTTAAGTATACAGCTTTATAAAATATAAGAACTTGAGAACTACTCATAGGAGGACAGAAGCAAACCCAGCATTTGTGAACAGCTAACCCTCCGTCTTGGGGAAGGAAGGCTGTCTAGTGCATGCAAGTGATGACATTCATAGCTTTTACACACTGTACAGACACAATCTTTGATTACACATATATTTGATAAAACGAGAAGACAGACCAGCTGTAGAGACAAGTCCCATTTTCACAGCACGAGAACAGCACAATCAACTATTGATTCTGCAGGACTCTGCACCAGCAACCCAGATCCTACGAGCTGTGCCCATGGCCCACTTTGGTCTCGCCCTCCGTAAGCACTGCCCGAAGTTCAGTTTCGTTGGCTTCGGGACTTACTACTAAGTGCAGAACGTCTCCTGCTACTCACGTGGTCTTAAATTTTCTGAGCATGTTCCAACCGAAATGAAAAGGTGAGGCTACAAGCCCAGCGTGGACTAACGTGAGGAGCACAAGGCCCCCGGCCGCCGTGCAGTACGTGGTCAGAACCGTGTCCTCGTAGGGCAGGTAGCACTTGGCAAGGGCGTACTCTGTGGCCGTGACGCTGCCCTGGAGAGTAAGCGAGACTGTTAGCTGCCGTGACAGCGCCAACCCACAGACCCAACCGAGGAAAGGCAGCCGCTGGGCGTGAGGCACCCGAGACCGAGGGCACAGCCTTTAGCCACCCCCCGCCCCCAAGCACTGGGTCCCAGTGTGCCGAGTGCACACGACCTGGAGCTGACCTCCACTGAATCTAGCCCCTGGCACGGGGGGTTCCTCTAAAACCCGGGGGGGCACATGGCAGAGGGGTTCAGAGAGGCCTGGAGACTTAGCATCAGTGGTCATCCAGGAACAAGCAGGACACGGCTGTTGTTCACGCCACTTGATGCTGAAATAAGCAACTGTTACCAGAAATACGTGTGCTGGGGGCATCTCAGTGGGCTTTTGTTTTCTTTTTTTTTTTTTGGTAGATGTTTTTGCTATGTGGAATGACAGTGGGGAACGTTCATTTACTTTGAATTTGAAAACAGGAGGTTTTCCCCATCTTGTTATGAAGTAAAAGCCCCTGACATGAAAGCACTGTGACCTGGATGCTGGACTCATGGGTCAAAGAGAGGAGCTGAAGCTTCAGGTCATCACTAATTAACATCTTTAATAAACGTGCAAGAGCTGTAGCATTTTTCTGTCAGAACAAATGGGCGTGTTTGGAAAATAACACAAGATGACCCTGCTTCCTTAGAAAACGGAATAGGCAGAGCTGGTACCCAAGGGCACTGCAGGGACGCAGGATGAGACGCCTCGAGGTGTCCCTGCGCAGCCGCAACTGTCCCCTGAGAGGTGTTCCTGCTGGTACGCCTGGGGGGTGGTGTTTACAGCTTCTGTGTATTTTCACAGATTGCAGCAATTCAGTAGTTGATCACTGTGTTGATTTAAATACGTATGAAAGCTTTGAGACGAAAATAAAGGTTCACGTACCATGATGAAACTGGGGTTGTTTCTGTTCCTCCAACTGAAAGATGGCACGCTGACCTCCAGGACGTCGGCCCCGTGCAGGACCTCGCAGGCGCTGTGCGTGTGGCCACTGAGGACCAGGCGCGGCCGGAGCCACCACAGCAGCTGCAGTGACAGCAGAGGTGGGGAGAGTGCAGCCAGGGCCCAGGGCCACCGCCACAGACACCACCCCGCGGCCACTGCCCCGTGGCTACCATGAAGCCCCCGCAGGTGGGCGGGCCCGCTTCCCTCGGCCCTGAAAACCCTTTGGGCTGTTCAGACTCCACCAAAAGTTGAGCTCAGGCTCTTAGGGAGAATCTATTCTTCTCATCCCAGATTTCATATTTTCAATTATATTTTCTCTTTATAAATATTTTTATAAATCTACTTCATAAATGTACTTGCTTTGCATATTACATACACCATATAGTATATCAATATTCGTGTGAATATATACATACAGATACACACACTTAAGAAAGCACATTCTAATTAAGTCCCTAAAAACTTAACTCTAAGTGTCATTCACCTTCCCAAATACGTGGTGATAGGAAAACAGAATAAAGAATAGCTGAGAACGTTATTAACTAGATCTTAGGGAACAGAAGTGGGTTTCCTGGGGAGGGGCTGGGGGGGCGGGAGGATGAAACAGCTGTGCAGGCACTGCCTGTCCCACCCCGCGTCCCTGTGTCCCCAACGTCCCTGCGTCCCAGAGGCAGCAAACCTTCCTCGAGGCCTCCTGGGAGAGCGCGTCATAGCGCTCCTTGAAGGGGGTGTACTTCTCGTCGGGGGATGCCGCGTCCTCCCCGGAGCAGTTGGCGTCATTTCTCCGGTAAAGCGGGAAGTGCTGTTCAGGGTCAGAGAGGAGTCAGGGGACCATAAGACCCTGGACGCTTCCTCCAAACACGGGCGGGGACCCCCTCACCTGCAGGAGGATGGGGGCCGAGGCCGGCAGCCGCTGCCTGTCTCCACACTCTTGGGGGCGATGCTCCTGCTGGTCAGAGGTCAGGCCCTTAACTCACACCCCCGCCTTCACTGGACGGTGGACAGTGGGGAGGGAAGGCAGGGAGGCCATGCCCTGGGGGTGGGAGGGTGTGGGGTCCTACCTCCCGGGAGCAGTTCAGCCGGTGAGAGATTTCCAGGAGCTCAGCCTCTGCTCCAGAGCAGATATCACAGCTGTCCCCTTCCAGTGCAACGCTGTTAACCATCACGAAACTGAGGCAAGGGCAGGAGATCAGCCATGGGCCACCTGTGCTGTCCACTGGCGACTGTGTCCCTGGGACACAGAAGCTACACACCCACGGGGAAGAAACCCCAGCACAGCTGTAAGTCTCAGCCTGGCTGTGCTGTGTCTGCAGGTGCAGACGATGCTAAGAGGACAAAACAGCATCTCTGGGCGAGTCCAAGACGCGGTGAAGGCTTTTCCACCCTGAACGTGTGAAAGGTCCCAGGTGACCGCCACGCTGAGCGTCTGACCTTGTATGCCTGGATCTCGGCTGTAAAATGGGGAGACGAAGACCCACCCACACACCCTGGCTCCCTTTGGAGATGACGTGAAATAAGACAACAGAGCAAAGCCTAAAACCCGGCGCGGGCAGGGGTGCTGCAGAGCTAGCTGGGCCAGAGGAGCCCAAACTGGGATTGACAACAAGGCCAGCTGTGGTTCCCTGGGCCCCCTTCCCTCTAGTGCACTGTCAGAGACGCCCACTACATATGCCTTCCTCTCCCACATGCACGTCCACCGGGCACGAAGAAGATGCCTGACACTTAAAGAATTTAGAGATAAGAAGCCGATTAATCCAATGATCTGGGACATGACCATCGTGTTTAAACTTTCTTAAGGAAATTCAAGTTCTAGGGGTCTTCATAAGAATTCCCAGATGATACTCACTTAATTCCTTTCCAAGAAAACAGCCTTTCAGGGTTGAAAACTTTCTCAAATCGTTTTATTTTGTATGTGTTCATCCTGTGTTCAATTGTAAAAAGAAACAGTTTTCAGAACGAGCCATTTTAAGACATCTTAAGAAGATCATGAACACAGAAAGTAACTTCCGGGACCTGAGGGCCTGACCAGCACCCTTCGTTCTGAGCTCCCATGGGCCCCAGGTGGGCGAGGTGCCACCCCCACTGCCCCACCGCTGACCAGCCCAGGGCCTGGAGCCTGGGGCTAGCGGCTTCGTCCCCAGGGCCCCAGCTTCCTCACTGGTACAGTGGGTAAAGTAATAAAAAATACTAGGTAAAATAAGAGATTAAATGTACAGAAGTACAGTGCTTCTAACAGGCTGGCACATCAGAAGCACCGTGTGAACATTAGCTAGTAAAGCCCAAATCGTCGTTTTCTGATTCCCGGAAGAAAACTGGCCACGAAATGTAAGTTTCAAGTTAGAATCCCTCCAAGGCACATACAGATCAGCCGTGGAGCAAGCGTATGATGTGCAGGACAGCAGTCCCGCCCATGTGGAGCCCTGCCACCTGACCGCACAGGTAAGGCCCCCCAGGCTGGGCAGGCAGGAAGGCACAGCCGTGCGCAGGGGCCTCCTCTGACCACTCACTGGTAGTGGAAGCCGATGTCATGGTTACCGGCCACGGCCCTCAACTGCACATGGGGCGGGTGTCGGAAGATCTTCCAGAAGCGCCCCACGTCGTCCGCCCAGGCCTGCGGGGAGAAGCACCACCGCTGTGGCCCGGGAGCCTTCCCTGCCCTGTTTTGAGGGTGAGGAGGTCACTCCCGACCAGATCAGATGTTCATAAAGCCATCGTGTGGAATTTCTAACATTCTTTTCCCAAAACTAACTTAATATTTTAACTATTTAATTTGATGCCAAATTTTAATGAAATGGTGTTATCTCCCCAAACCACCTGCTTCATACACCACTTCAAGGTCACCTGACGGCCACGCACAGACCCCAGGCTGAGTGAGGATGCCCGCAGATCTGAGCATGTCCTAAGAACGGGCTCTGCAGAAACGTCAAGTACACTGTGTGTCCCCCCAGGATGAGGACCAGCAGCTCCCGCGGGGTCACACTCCCTGGGGCTGGATGGTGGGGTAGGGCCCAATGAGACGTGGGGGAAAGACAAAGTCCAACAAATCTCTCGAGACTTTTCTGACTTTAACTGTTAAGCTTGAGAATGATGCTTGTTTAGTTCTTATTTTTATTAAGCCTAAAAACATAAACTGGACAAACACTCCAGGCTGGACGATACCTAGTTGAATAGTAGTCAACTTTATCCTAAAAGTTTTAAATTTGGCCCAACCAAGGGAAATAAGCTGGATAGAGATTCCTTCAATACATTTACAAAGACTTTAACAAATAATACTTAAGGTTAGAATAACATAAAATTAGAAAAAGATAAAATGTTCCCTTTGATTTGCAAAACCAACATCTATATCCAACCTCATTTTATAACTAGCTGCTTTTTACATACAACATTTCCATTGTTTCATAATTAGTTCTGCACTAGATCACAACAAACACTGCAACCCTATGAACACTGGGTTTCTGTCATACCTGGACCAAGACTTTCTTTGTACAGCTTATGACCGTCCTGCGAAATTTCAATGAATTTTTAAAAATATCTTCCAGGGGACTTCCCTGGTGGTCCAGTTGGTTAAGACTGCACTCCCAATGCAGGGGGCGCGGGTTCGATCTCTGGTTGGGGAACTAAGATCCCACACGCTGCACGGCGCAGCCAAAAAAAAAAAATCTTCCAAAACCATTAGTGACAGAACATTTTTAACTAAGCAGCGAGAACAGGTTTTTTTTTTTTTTCCCATTAATCCCAGGAATGTAGTAGGCAAAGCATTCTGACAGCCAAGGTGAGAGGGGCCTTTCTCTCTGGTTTGTGGAAAGGTTCACATCACCCGGTCTCGGGCCCGAGGGCAAAGGAAACTCCCACCTTCCTCAGAGGAAGGAAAATGAGAGGAAAGCAAGTAACCTGTACATAGCACAATCTCATGATGTAGCCATTCTATTTTAAGAGCCTAAAGTCAAGCTACGTTTCAGCATGTACTCTGTAACTCCGGGGACAACTGAAACGCTTCCCTCTTGCTTACTTTTCCCCTTCCGAGAGCTTCGTGGGAAGCGTCTGGCTAACCCAGGTGTCTCCTACACAGGCAAACCTAAGATGAGCCGACCTAACTCACGACTGTCATTGACACAGAGCCCAAAGACCTCAGGACAGGCCACACACTGTTCATGCTGGAACCTCCGACCCATGGCCAGGGCTCCACGACCCCCTGGGCTTTCTATGCTGGACCTCAGCACAGGACCAGGGTGCCAGGGTTGCAGGGTCCCACCTGGGAGGAGCTCCACTTCCCTTCGTCAAAGACGTCTCCCAGAATGAAGATGACTTCGGGCTGCAGCAGCCACAGTGCCGTCTGGAAGGCTCGCTCCATCTGCCACTCCCTGGAGGCCCAGAGAAAAGGAAGGGTCAATCCACTTCTTGGGCAGAGCTACATCCAGCAGACGGTCTGACAGGCCATTTAAAATGTGAACTAAAAGGTCCCCGCTCCTTCTTCCATGGCCCCCCTTGCTTGGAAGAGCCAGAGTCCCCACCTGCTTCACTGAGGGGGCAAAGGCACCAGGGGACCATCAGGCTGCCCCTCCCACCACCGCAGGGACTGCCTCCCCGGGTGGGACCCTCAGACCAGCCCCACCCTGCACGTGAAGCTGTCCCTCCTTCACCAGAGCCCAGGGGCCTGGGAGGCCTGGATGCGGCTTCCAAAGATGCCAATGCCGACGGACACACAGAGGAGATGCAGCACAGGGCTTATTGGGGGAGACGAGAGACACAGCCCAGCATCAGAACTCCCGGAGGAAGATGATCGCTCAGAGCCTCGGGTCTGCAGCCCATCAGGCCACAGCCCAACACAGCGCCCCCCAGCAACCCGTGGTCGCCTCGCCAACGCTGCCTACTGCCTTTGATTCCTGGTTTCTCTGTGGTCAACGAGACAGTGAAACCTGCTTTCACGGATAGTCACGGGATGAAGCGAGCGGGCACGGTGCCCACACTGGTGCGGCTTCAAATCGGCAGCGCCTGCCCCGCCTCCAGCTCCCTGGCCAACTCCGACTCCACCACTGTCCTGTGATCCCAGCTCCTCTCCCCTCCCAAAGCGGGCGTTACGTCTGGTGCACAATAGAGGGGACGGTAACTGTCCGTCAGGGGAGACTGAGGCCAAGAAACCTCTCTGCGTGGCCACTGCTTCACCCAGGACGCCTCACAAATACATACCTTGGTTTGCCCTGATTTACTGTTATTCACCCTGGCGAGGAAAGCGTGTAGAAGCAGCAGAAGGAGGACACGGCAGGCTGCTCGTGGGACTGCTCATAAACAAGGCTCCCTAGGTGAGGCCCAAACAGAGAACCTGGGCCTCACCCTAGCCCTGGTCTAGCTCATGCCTCCTGGGGTTTAAAACTCTGAGGAAGAAGGTACAGCAGCCCCGCCGTCCATCCCGCCTCCTTCGCCCACCCTGGGGACATCCCAAGCACTGGAGGACATTCCCGCCTACAGGAGTAAAGGCCTGTCCAGGGAGGCACAAATGAAGCCACGGTGACGAAAAGGTGCCAGGGACAGGGCCACCAAGCCAGGAATTGCCTTCATGCCATCAAGCACAAAGGCCAAAGGGTGGAAGCAAGCCAGTGTCCAGGAACAGATGACAGATAAACAGAATGTGGTCCGTCTAGACAGCAGAGTAAAACTCAGCCTCAAAAAGGGGCTGCTACCTGCCACCACACAGATGGACCTGGAGGACGTTCCACTCAGTGAATCAAGTCAGACACAGAAGGACAAACACTCACTGTGGGACCCACTTACTGAGGGACCCAGAGCAGTCAAGTTGCTGGAGACAGAAGTAGATGGTGGGGGATCAGGGCCTGGGGGAGGGAAGGGGAAGTCAGTGTTCAGTGGGGACAGTGTCTCAGCTGGGGAAGATGATGAGGTTCTGGGCATGGATGGGGTGACAGCTGGACAGTGCTGTGAATGTGCTTAATGCCACCAAGCTGTGCACTTAAAAATGGTTAAGATGGTAAGTTTTACATTATTTGCATTTTACCACAGTTAAAAATAACATTTTTAGGAACTTCCCTGGTGGCACAATGGTTAAGAATCCGCCTCCCAATGCAGGGGACGCGGGTTTGATCCCTGGTCAGGGAACTAGATCCCACATGCATGCCGCAACTAAGAGTTCACATGCCACAACCAAGGAGCCTGTGAGCCGCAACTAAGGAGCTGGTGAGCCACAACCAAGGAGGCCACGAGCCGCAACTAAGAAGCACATATGTTGCAACTAAAGGAGCCCACGAGCTGTAACTAAGGAACCCACCTGCCACAACTAAGACCCAGCGCAACCAAAAATAATTAATTTTAAAAAATTTTTTTAAATAACATTTTAAAAAGCCTTCCAATGAGAAAACAAACTAAGCCAAGCAGGTCTAAGCTGTCCCCAGGGAAACAACCATAAATCTGCTCCTCCTCCAGTCTCCCAGAGGGGCAAACCCAAGGGCTCAAAATTTCACACCAGAGAGGTGAGGGGGAGAGGAAGACCCCTCCGCGGACCTCGTCCACATAGCCTGTGAGGTTTCCCGTATGAATCCACTTGCAGACGGGGAGACAAAGGAGCTCAGAGGCCTGATAACTATTCCAGAGCCACAGGACCCAGACCCACACCCGACTCACAATCCTGGGTCCTTGTACGTAACAGACACTCAGTAAATAGTAAGTTAAAGGAAAAGCCAAATGCCCCAAACGTCCTTCTTTGAGGAGAAAATAACGAACGCGTCCCTGAAGCCGTGAGGCCCAACCCGTGGGGAGAGGCCGACAAGCCTCCAGCCTACGGACCCACAGAAAGCCCTCCGTAATTTGTCCAGCCCCTACCTCCGTAATTTGTCCAGCCAGTGGCCTCCCACAGCACCGAGCAGGTGGGTGTCAGCCAAGAACATGGCCCTGAGCACAGGCTCAGGGGTCCCGAGTCCACCGGCATCCGCGGGAGTTTTCACTGCAGGCCAACTGCACCGGAAGATCACTAGGTAATAGATTAGAAATTCACAAAAGAGAAGCACAGCAAAGACGATGGCCGTGAGTCTCAGCAGCACCAAGCCCCTCCTCTTCAGTGGACGGAGGTGCTGCCTCCCGGCCCCCAGCCGGGTCGAGGCCGTGTCCTCTGCAGCCATGTCAAATCCACGAGACTTCCCACAAGGAAACTAGACTCCTGGCCAGGTGCAGCTGGCGCTGGTGTCTTAGCCGAGTACCTGCAGGGAAAGGAAGAGGACCGGGTGATGTGTGTCCCTTAACAAGCCACTGTCACTAGCCCTCCATTAAGAACTAGCAAGTTCCAGAACCCTCTCACCTTCCCAGATAAACAGGACTGTCCTGTACTTTCACCAGGACGACCCACCACATGACTTACAGATAAGGGAAAACAGTGGCTTCCTAGGCGGTCTCTACACCTCCACATGACAGGATAGCGCTACTAGAATGATCTTCCCACCAAGATGACAAAGTTTTATTACTACTTTAGAAATCATGAGATGGAGGGAGTCTAGGGAAGGATGTTCAAGGTGCAAGACATAACAGGAAAAGTCAACAATTAGCAAACAGGTGCCAGTTGGCTCCCAAAAGGATGCCCACCTACCTCCTCAAAAATCAACAGGCCGTAGCCCCATGTAACAGTGTTGCCTTTGGTGTGAATTCTCCACTTTTCTACACGGCTCTTCCACAAAAGAAGTAGACATTCACAGACAAGGTGTTTCCTCGCTGGCTCAGGGTTGGGGTCTGATGCAGCCACAGCCATGAACACTGCATTGGGTTACACACATTCCCACAAACATGGGTTTTCACCTGCACATCAGCCTTAAACTCTAGATGGCCTTCCTTTATAAGACATTTATGTGCGGTTGTCTCTCTTCGGGAACCTTTCAAATGTTCACGGGTTCATCTGAATCATAGATGAACTTTGCATCCATTTTTGACACATCTGACGAGAATGTTGATGAAAGAGTGGCCTGAGGTGGGTTTTGAGAGGTGGCCTTCCACTTTAGGTTCCTCCACTAGTGCTCAAGACCAGGATCCTACAACAGGCGGTGACCTGGAGGCCACAGAGAGCTCAGACTCGGGAGAAGCCCCAGAAGGCAGGGGGAGCTGTGGAGACACCCACCATGGATCTTAACTGAGCCAATAAATACAGAGTCCTTTCCAGGGAGGTGATTTTCTAGGATGGATCTAGGAACCTTCATATGGTTGACAACCAAAGGGACAAGGACACTCATTCTTTTAGGGCTTAAAACAATCGCCGCAAAGTCCGGCTTCCAGAATGTTCGCACCTGCACCTGTACAAGCCCAGCCTACTCCACAGTGGGGTTTATAACACGCAACTCCTAAGACGTGGAAAAACAGCAAAACCTCACCTAAAAACAAACACGGGCAAACGTGTATGCTGAGCCATTAAACAAAAGCTTAAAACACAACCCAGTGTTGAAAATACCAGAAACGGATCAATGAGGAAGCCGGCTTGCGACGACTGAAATCATGCTGACGGCTGTGGGCTGCACTGCTCAGGACTCACCTCCACAGGCGGCTTTTTAGAAACGAGGAAATGACGGGCAGGTGCTTCCCACCTCCCCATCCTGTCCCGTGTTTGCCCGCGAACCGCATTGTTTATAGTAAGTACCCGATGGGAGAGGGAGCAGGGCTCAAAGGCTAGATTTTAAACACGTCCCTTGGGACACAGAGGTCACAGGCAGCCGCGCATGTGACCTGGGATCACGGAAGACGCACGACACACGACAGCTTTACCCCCAGGTTTGGGCCGTCAGTGATGGGAGCCAGCCCTTCCCCTCTGACCTGGACTGTCCTCCCCACCTGTTTTCTCTAAGGAGAGTGCAGGGTGGCTCTGAGGGTGGTAGCGCCGCCTCGTGACGTGTGGTCACCCGACGCGAACCTCTGCCCACATGGCCAGCGCTTCCTCGGATGGCACGAGGAGGAGGAGCAAGTCCTTTTTGCTGCCATGCACTCGTCACAGTCACACCTCAGGTGTGGACAACCGTCAGTGTGACTCGGGGCACGGACTCTCTGCTCGCTGCTAAAAGAGGGAAAAGCGAAGGGACTCGAAGGAGTAACGAACCCTCTCAACACCATCAGCCTCAGCCTGGACTCATTCAAATGGACCAAAACCACTTGCTCTCACTGTCCCATTTCCTTTCAAAGTCCTAGAATCTCCTAAAATCCTAAAAGCCAAGGCCAAAACAGCAGCTGAAACTTGCTAGACCCTAATGTCCCCAACCACGAGGATGAGAGGGAGGGAGCCCCAGCCCTGGGGCTGGTCTGGAGCCTTCCGTCAGCAGCCTTTGCTCTGTGGGTCCCAGTTTCCCAAGAGAAAACCCTAAGGACAAAGTTAAATGGCTCCTCCACACCCACTGCTCCGTCAGAGAACCTTGTTCCCCACGGCATGGTGACAGAGACCTGGGAGCACAGGGAGGTCACACCCCGGGGGGAGGACACAAGAGCACGAGGACAAGAAGAGACACGGTGGGTTTGCACCGTGGGCACGGGGGACCCCTCCCAGCCCGCCCTATGCCCCACAGCTGTCAGCTTAGATAAGGGCCCAGGCAAACGGGTCAGAGGGCACAAGCCGAGCCCTGGCCCTTCCTCAGGCTTCCGTGTTCTTTCTGCCATAAACAAACAAACCACAGGACTTAGAAGGAAGGAGGGGGGGAAGGGGAAGAAAGGAAAGAAGGGGGGCAGTAGGCCAGCCAGAGGCTGTTGAGAGACATTTTCTGGAGAAAACCCCAATACCACGTGAACCTGGTATAATGTGATTAAAAAAAATAGAACTCACCATCAGAGTGAAAACCATATTTGACACCTTCTTACACCAAATCTTTCAAACAGAGTTCCTTTTTCTCAAAGCTTGGAAACTGCTTTTCTTCCTCTTTCCAAAACTCACTGTACCATCCATCAAAGTCGTGTTCCTAACGCTGTCTGCAACGTCATGGCCACAGCCCACCCCCTTGACCTTCTGAAGTGAAGGCAGTGTTTAGGGCTGACACGGTGGGGGAACCAGGCCAGGCGTGGCTCTGAGCCCCACGCCAGGGGCCCAGACGTCACTTCCACCACGGCTGCTTTCTACGGCCCTCTGCTGGCTCCTAGCCTGCGGCCGGCCTCAGGGACCTGGCTGCTGCTCACTTCCGGGCCCGGCTCGAGGGAACCTGCAGCCATGGGCAACCAATCACTACCCTGCGGCCGGCGGGGCAGGGAAGAGCGAGACGGAGCAGCCCTGGCTCTTCTTCCGGTGTTGCATCCTCCGTCAGATCTGTGAGAATCGACCGCAGCTCTGCTGGGGGACCTCAGCAAGTCCCCGACCCTCCCTGGGCCTCGCGGGGTCACAGCACCTGCCCCCACTGCACCCGTGGAGATTAACAGAAATGTTCACAAAAGTGCTTTTTTTTTTTTTTAAAGTAAGTCTTTCTATTGTTGACAGTAAAATTAACCAACAGTCGATCTAAGGAAAAAATGGAAAATTTTATTCAAGCCAACCTGGGAGATGCTCTTTTGTTTCTGAGACAAAGAGTCACACATCAAATGTATCACTGACAGTTTACACAATCCAGACCTGCATGTACAAGCAGTGAGTGGTGGGCCGTCACGGTCCCTTACAAGTTGAAGAAGGAAGGTCACCCCATAAGGAGCTGTGACCCTTGATGAGATGAAGAAGGAAGGCCCTCTCTAAGTTAGGAGGGCTGGTCAGTGCAGGTGCACAGCACACACTAAATGGGGGATGAGGCCCAAATGGGCAGAGAAAAATTTTGTATCTAAGGTTTTCTCGCCTTACCATAAAATATGAATTATATTTCATCCTTATGAGGCAGGCTACTCAGGACAAGATTAGCGTCAAGCTCACACCCTGAGGGATTCCCGCAGGCTCGGTCAGTGGAACCCAGCAGGTCCAGGGAAGGAGGGCCAGTGACCGGAGGGTCTGGGAGCCATGGCCGCCGGGCTGACCCTGCTTCTCCATTCATTCACTACGTGGTGCTTCTAACGCTTCACACCTGAAGCCCCCAGACCCTTGCCTCACTAAAAGTAAACCTTATGTTTTATCTCAACCATAATAAAAACCAGTGACTTAAGATCCCCACAGCTGTTAGGGAACCACTGACTGAAACCGCCCGCCCTGCCCAGGGAGGATAATGACCGCTTGCATGATTTATCTTACAACAGGAGGTCCTGATAAGGAACACAGACTGACAAACAAGCTACCAACAGCCAGAAGAATTAGGGAGAGCCCAAAAGAAGGCAGGAGACGCCAGTGTACAATATGTCCTGCCAACCTCTCAGAAACCCTCACGCTGGAAACCATCTTGACTGAGATGCCTGCACTGCCAGGAATTGGACCAAATACAGGCACAAGCAAAATGACTGGCCATAGAGGACCTGGGGAGCTAAACCCATTACCATAAACCCTGAGACTACAAGCATGTGGCAGAGCAGGTCTCCTGGGTTCCCTTACCCTGCTGCTCTCCACCTGGGTGCCCCTTCCCACTAAAGTCAAGTCTTCTGCTTCATCAGTACATGTGTCTCCTTGGACAATTCATTTCTGAGTATTAAAGACCCCACCCTTGGGCCCTGGAAGGGGTTCCCCTTCCAGTAACACAGCCACAGCTTGAACCACCAAATGCTACTGTCCCTTTCATGTCCAGGCTCTCACAAGTGAATGGAGAGAAAACGTGTCCTTTCCTAGACTAAGCGACAGGGGGTCTGGTCCCTCCCAGGCGCAGATGCCACTGTCCCCTCCTGCCTGATCAATAAACACACGAAAAAGATGTGTTTATCCATCTGTATCACCAGCCTGTAAGAGGAGGAAGTGGGAGGTTATGATAAAGACTATATTCTGTGTGTTGTCTTCTTGGGATTAATGATGAATAATTCTGTCCATATTAGAAGCTTTCCTCTGCGTTAGCGGTTTGGGCTCAAAAGGCAAAATTAATAAAATGTTATTGTTTTCACTCCCCAAGTTCAATTTGTCAGTTTTATTAAGCTCAACAAATTTAACCCATCAGGGCTTCCCTGGTGGTGCAGTGGTTGAGAGTCCGCCTGCTGATGCAGGGGACACGGGTTTGGGACACGGGTTTGTGCCCCGGTCCGGGAGGATCCCACATGCCGCGGAGCGGCTGGGCGCGTGAGCCATGGCCGCTGAGCCTGCGCGTCCAGAGCCTGTGCTCCGCAAAGGGAGAGGCCACAGCAGTGAGAGGCCTGCGTACCGCAAAAAAAAAAAAAAAAAAATTTAACCCAGCAGGAAAGCCATACAGGCTCCCGACACAGCTCAGTGTGGCCTCGGATGAAGGGGCAGACTCACAGGTCTAGGACCCCTCCTGGCTTATCTACATGTAAGAGGCCCTGCTGACCCCTACAGGGCTGAATCTTGGTATTTTGATTTCTACTACACACACACTTCTTATTCCTGACAACACAGACGACAACAGTATAAAAACAGCTCAGTAACATCTACTGAAATGGAGCAGGACCCTATGGGGCCCACTCCGGTACAAGGCCTTTCTGTGTGCCCCGTTTCTGGTTTGTAGGAAACAGGCTTCACTCAACCTCCTTGACCTTTCCTGAGTCCCAAAGGGCAGATTCAAACAGTTACTAATCAGGAAAGGGAAGGAATGCAGAGACAAGGAAGTAACAGTCTAGAAACAATAGTGCAGCCTTGGGGCAGGGTCCTCAAGACGCAATAATGACTTTGAGCTCTTTTGCAGAACTAAGGCTCCCACACAGGTGTAGGAAGGCAACTTCAGGCTGAGCACAAGATCCCTGGAGCCCCGCCCTGCTACCTCCCCACCCACCAAACAGAAGAAAGCCACACACCCTGCACCCTCCCCCCAAATGTTGCCTATAAAAACTTTTCTCTGAAGAACCATGGGGAGTTTGGGGTTTTAGAGCAGGAGCCATATTTCCTCCTTGTACTGGCGCCTTTCCAATAAATACCCCATTTTCCTTCACCACAATCTGGTGTCAGTAGATTAGACCCAAGTTTGGTTCGATAACACTACTATCCCAGAATTTTTCAAAAAGCTAGAAGAGACTCATCACTGGTTTATAAAATCAGTTTGGTGGTTTCTGACCCAAATTTTTAAAAATAAAATAGAATAAAACAACACAGAAAAGACAAGCCTGTAGGGCACACTGTGGAGGAAAGGCAGAGTAAAGCTTTGAGCTCCGTTTTTCTGTACACGTGCCTGTGTGCACTGGCCATGACATCAACAATACTTCCTACTGCACTAGGCTCTCGGCTCCCTGCACAGGAACCCAGCCCATTTATCTTCATGTCCCCCCCTCTCACGCCCACTTGGTGCCTGCAAACAGTAGGTGCTCAATTAATGTGTGTGGACTTAATGGCTTACGTTTAGTTTTATTTATTTTCCCGGGCATTTTAGAATTACAAACACACAGCGTGGCTGTTTCAGTCCATCATCTCTCTTTAAATGCACAACAGTCTACCCTCATCACAGACACAAGAGGGAAAAGGACAGAGGCTGTTCCTGCTCCTCTGAGTGGGAGCCAGGCAGGAACGTAAAGACTGGCAAATGCGTGCCCAGAACCATCCTCTCACCAGCCCCAGTGTGGGACTCAAAGAGAGGAAGAGCCCGGGCAGCTCTCTGGTTGGTAGGAAGTGATGACAGTCTTCCCCAGCCTCTTTGGAGTAAACACTTTCTTCTAAAAGGGAAGGACACAGAAGTGCTTGGAGCTCCTGGGGTCTCCCCTAAAGTCTGGGGCCCGGGTGATCCCAACAGCCGGGGAAGCCCACACCCCAGTGTGTTATTTCCCAGCAAGTGATCTCACGCAAGTCACTCAAAACAAAACAAATAAAAAAGGGACAGGATGGTTATTATCAAAAACAAAACAAACAGAAAATAACAAGTGCTGACAAGGATGTGGAGCAATTGGAATCCTTGTGCACTATTGGTGGGAATGTAAAATGGTGCAGCCAATGTGGAAAACAGTACGGTGGTTCCCCCCCCAAATTACACATAGAACTATATGATCCAGCAATCCCACTTCTGGGTACATACCCAAACGTATTGAAAGAACAGACTCAGATATTTGTACACTAATTTCACTGCAGTACGTTTCACAACGGCCAAAAGGTGGAAGCAACCCAAGTGTCCACTGATGGATGAATCATGAATAAACAAAATGTTGCATGAACATCTAATTACAATGGAATATTATTCAACCCTTAAAAAAGGAAAGAAATTCTGATACAGGCCACAACATGGATGAACCCTGAGGACAGTATGCTGAAATAAGCCAGACACACAACAACAAATACTGTACGATCTCACTTATATGAGGGCCCTTGGACTTCCCTGGTGGCTGGCTCAGTGGTTAAGAATCTGCCTGCCAGTGCAAGGGACATGGGTTTGAGCCCTGGTCCGGGAAGATCCCACATGCCATGGAGCAACTAAGCCCGTGTGCCACAACTACTGAGCCTGGGCTCTGGAGCCCACGAGGCACAACTACTGAGCTCACATGCCACAACTACTGAAGCCCACGTGCCTAGAGCCCAGGCTCCGCAACAAAAGAAGCCACTGCAATAAGAAGCCCACCCACCGCAGCGAAGAGTAGCCCCCGCTCAACGCAATTAGAGAAAGCCTGTGCGCAGCAACAAAGACCCAACGCAGCCAAAAATAAATAAATTTATATATGAGGGCCCTACAGAAGTCAATTCCATAGAGACAGAAGTGGGATGGTGGGTGCCAAGGCCTGGGGTGGGGGTAATGGAGAGTTATTATTTAATGGATGTTGAGTTTCCATTTGGGAAGAGGAAACAGCTCTGAAAATGGATGGTGGTGATGGTTGCAGAACAATGTCAATGTACTTAATGCCACTGCACTGTGCATTTAAAAACGGTAAAATTTATGTTATGTAGGTTTTGCCACAATTTTTTTAAAAAAGAAGACACGCACACAGAAGACCTATAAGTTAACAATGTCCTATAACAAGGGCTTCCTTTTAGATTTAAATTCACTACTTTTATATTTAAAAAAAGAAGAAAAAGTGTTGGGAGCTTGGATTCAGGGGAATATCACTGGGTCATCTTCTCACCTTTTAATGACAGAGACCGGTATGAAGGTTGGCTTGTGCTCCCCAAAATCAGAGCGCCTCTACCTGAAATAAAAGACAAACTGTGTGCTTTGCGGCAGAATAATCTTTCATTCATTAACTATCGTTAAAGCGGAAAATGCATCACCTCCTAGAGGGCACAGTGGCTGCTGCCTCCTGCCCACAAGGAACCCGAGCCACGCTGAAAGTAAAAGACAGCGAGAACCACAGAGCTAACGACCTAACGACCGACATTAGTTACTGGCCAAGAACAGTTCTTTTAAGTTGTAGTATAAATACTTACACATAAAACACGTATACAAGATCGCTCTGTATGGCCCAACACACAACAACAGTAGCTGCAGTCCATCACTGGGAGCAAAATATTTCACCCATTGACTGATTTTTAACTTCAAAGCTATCACTGAATAGCTAACTTCCCTCCCCCAAAAAATTAGCATTAAAACATGTTTAATACTTGTCCACTAATGTTATATTCATTATTACCACAATGTCATCAGTGGCTGTTTGCATGTTAAATTTTCCATCTTAAATTACATTTTAAATTAAGACGGGTTTTTAAAAATCTACAGCAGCAAACTAGGAAGGGAGCAGCCCCTACGATTTAATACATGGGCCTTAGGTAATGGTAATTTTCCAGCAAATAAATAATTTCCAGTATACGGTTTTCTCAAGAGGTAAACCTGCGTTCCTAAAAGGGCAAGGGGGCTGCAGCTCGCAGGGCCGGTAACAGCAACGAACGGAAGCACCGACGCCTCAGCGCGAAGGTGACACGGAGCCCAGCTGCCTGGCCCCCACCTGCCTGCGCAGCCGCCTGCTCCTGTCCCGGAGGCCCAGACCCGCGCCGGCCTCTGGCCGCGGACTCCCACCGCCGGTCCGCAAGGCGCGCCCCGTGCGTTCCCGCACCAGTCTCAGTGCGCCGGACGTCCCGAACCTGCCAGCGGCGCGACGCTTGCTCCGCAACGGACCCAGCGGGCTGCGGGCGACGAGCGCGTGGGGCGGGGCCCGAGCGCCGTTGGGGCGCGGGGGGCGGGGCGTAGAGGCTCGGGAGTGGAAGCGCAGGGGCGGGGCGCACTGGGGGCGGGGAGTGGGGCGTAGAGGTGCAGGGGCTGGGGGCGGGGCGCGCAGGCGGAGGGGAGGGGCGCGCAGGCGGAGGGGCGGGGCGCGCAGGCGGAGGGGCGGGGCGCACTGGAGGCGGGGGCCGGCGCACTGGAGGCGGGGGCCGGGGCACTGGGGCAGGGTGCGGGCCTGGGTGGGGCGCGGGGAGGGGATGCACACGGGGCGCTGGGCGGGGGCGCCTGTGGCTGGAGACGGTAGGGGCGCTGGGCAGGGGCGCGCACGGCGAGGCGCACGGCGCCGGGGCGCCTCTGGGCCCTTCCCCGGGCTCCCGCGGAGGGTGGCTGTGCGGCCGCTCACCTGCGTCCCCGCCTCTCCGGCTGCTGCGCGCCGGCACCGGGCCGCTTTCATCCTCTTCTGCGGGGCCTGGCTTAGCGCCTTCAAGAAACGGGTGCGGAATAAGTGAGACAGACATCACAGTAACTGTTTATTTTGGATTTTCTTTAAAAAATTTTTTTATAACACTATAGCAGGGCGTGTTCTACTTTTCAATATGCTTTCATATCATTACTTCAAATAATCCTCAAAATAACCACGTATATCAAAAGCAAGAATCACTATGTCAAAAAAACAAACTGAAGCTCGGAGCGGTGGTTCAGAGTCTTCCAAACAACCAAGTCCGGTCCGTTTTTCAAATCTATGAGTACAGTGAATGTACTGAGATGTAATATAAGAAGTCGCATAGAAAACAATTAGCAAAATTCCTGGTATATGTAAGTAAGCAGTAAGTGGTAATTATTATTATTAATTAAAATATTTGAATATTTTCAAATATGCCCAGATAAACAATTTTAACATCACCAAAACCGGCACAACTGGACTCTATGAACAGTGATATGATGCAACAGGAGGTAAGCATCACCTCCAAATTATTCTCACTAACCGGAAAAGTAAAGGAAAAAAAATGAAATCTGGTTACGCCTAGAACTACAAGCTTAAGGAAATACAGGGACCAAAGGAACATGTTATGCTACACCAGCAGGAGGCGGTCAGCCGAACCCAGAATGTGGGGAGTCTACAGACCAAATGACCCAATTTCTTTATTCAACAAGTAGCATCACGACAAAAGGGAGGAGGGCAGGAGGAGGATCTGTTGTTGCAAATCAGACGGGAAACAAGGCAGCCAAATGCAGTTCCTGGCCTGGGTTGGGTCATGATTGGGACAAACTAACTTCAAAAAAAACACCAAAAACACTTTTTAAAAGATTGGGAAACTTGGACATGGAATGAATGTTAGGTGATACTAAAGACTTATTGGTAATTTTGCTATGATAATGCTCTTGGGGTTTTTTGTTTGGTTGGTGGGTTGGTTGGTTTTGGGTTTTTTGTTTTGTTTGGCTGCCCCACGTGGCATGTGGGATCTTAATTCCCCAACCAGGGATCAAACCCATGCCCCCTGCAGTGGAAGCTTGGAGTCCTAACTACTGGACCACCAGGGAATTCCCCTGTAGTTTTTTAAGATTAGAGAATCATACTAAAATACTTATAGGTAAATTATATGATTTCTGGAATTTTCTTTAATACTCCAGAAAAAAATTTTACGGTAGGGAAATAGGAGAATAACCGCTATTGGCAAAATGTTGCTAATGCTGAAGCAAGGAGATGGGTGTATGGCACAGTGTTTGGCAGAATAATGGCCCCCAAAGATGTCCATTCCACGTCTCCCAACCTGTGAACAGGTTTCCTTACGTGGCAAAAGAGACTTCACAGATGTGTTGAAGGTTAAAGGGCCATTTATCCATTAGGTGCTGTGAACTGAGTGAGTAGGTACCAGATCCAAAACCCATAGACGATGCTTAGGGCAAAACGATCTGACAAGTTATTCCCACAAACCCCCCAAATGTCAGGGGAGTGAGGATGAACCAGAGATCACTACAAGACCGGGTGACATCAGTGTAGATGCAGGTAGAAACAGGAACAGTAAAGAATCTAATGGACCTGATGACAGGGAACCCCAAATAGCATCAGGTTCCGCAGGAAGCATGGAGAGGAGAGCAGCTGAAAACAGGAAGGATTTTTCTTCGTCCAGCGGCAAGGGGCCCACGGATGGGCCTGAGGGGCTGGAGAAATTCTTCTTCTGGAAGAAGACCCCACATGGAGGGGGACTCCCAGGGTGGGATGAGAATTTTCAGGACATGGACAAGAGACATGGAGGAAAGAAGTGCAGATAAAACTGGGAAAGAGGGAATTGCAGAAGGCAAGCTCTCACACGTTAGCCCGCCGATGACAGCAACAGAAGGTGTTGCGAAAGCTCTCTGAACGCTGCTCCTTTTGGATGTTCAGAAGTAAATTCAGGAATGAGCATTAGGGAAGAAGTGAGGTCAAAAGTTAGCAAAGTTATCATCAGAAAAAAGAGAACAACAAATAGTATAACATTCCTGAAGACGATGAAAGCATGCCACAGAAACATACCCACAAAACAGACCAAAACTGTCACCTACTATTTCAGAACAAACTAAAGACATTCAGAGAATGAGAGACAATGTAAATCAGAATCAGGAGAAATTAGAAATAAAAGAAAAAATTAAGAAATAAAGACTGAACTAAAGGAATGAAAGGAACTTAACAAACAGCACCTTAAGAGAAATGGAAAGTGAAAAAGAGAAAATCTTTATAAATTTAAAAAAAATGAAGAAAGACAAATGAGTGTAAGAGAGGCTGACAAATATTGAGGACAGCCAAGAGCAACCAACAGATAACAGGAGTCCCAGAAGATAAAAGCAATGTGAGAGAACAGTTCTAAAACCTGCAATTCAAGGAAACGTTCCTGAAATTAAAAATAGGCATACTTGAAACATATCGAAGGCAAACACTACGTACCTGAGGCTATGAATTCAGAATGTTCATCACCAAGACATATTCTAGTAAAATTATTGGGTTCTCAATAAAAATGAAAAAATATCTTTGGGCATCCAGGCAAAAACAGCAAGTGAGGGAATAGGATTTAGGTTATCATCAAACTCTGACAGTGTGCTTTATGCCACAAGAGACCAAAGTACATGTACTTAAGATTTTGTAAGGAAAGAAAATGTGAGCCATGAATTTCAAGTATTAAGGTCATAGACCACTGTTATCAACATGCAGGAATTCAGAGAATTCAGTTCCTGTGATTTCTCCCAGAAAACAATCTTCAGACCATCAGAATGACTAGGGAGAGACATTGCTGTAAAGACCGGAGGTGAACATCAAAGTCACAGTGTCATTTGAACTAAGACCAAGTTAGGGTTAAGAGAGAGAGTGGTATGTAATAGCTATACGCTCTGACAAGATAGATGTACAGCTTTTTTTTTTAATGGCGGAAGAATGGAGAACACAAATGCAGAGACAAATTCTTGTTTTCAGTAAGCATTATTGGTAGCAATATTATTTGTAGTGTCCTTCTAACACTCTTGCATGTATAAGAGGGGATAAAGCAGATTAGTAACTATGGGATATTCTATCAGTGCCTGATGAAAAATGATTATGATTCTTTCATGACTTTTGCTCAGGATATTATTGGTTCTTTAATGTTTTCGAGATTCAGGGAAACTTTTTCTCTCTTAAGCTATCTATAATCTATCCAACTTGGTATATTATACTTTTATAAAGAGAAACAAAACAATCCAGAAGTAGACCCAGACCTTCTAGGATTGGTTCATTGCATTTCCAGTTCATATTAGACACAGCGATTTTCTTAAATCCCTGCAGGTAGAACTAGCCGGAGCCATCGGTGTAGAAACACTGTCGTCAGAAGCAGAGGAGAGCAAGGATTAAAGTACCCACAGTTGAAGCAGCTGCATGGAGCTTGGAAGAGCAACCAGTTGGAACCAAGCCGAGAAAGCAGTGGACCCCGCATCTACAGGGAAGGCCAGGTCGCGAAGGCCAGTGTCCACACCGCCACAGGGGGGTGCTCCCAGGACAGTGGAGAGGTCAGGGGCTCAGCACCTCTGCAGGCTGGATAGTGGTAAGAGAAACAACTGATATGGGCAACGAGACCAGGGCCAAGTTTTGAACCCCAAAGGCCAGGTCCCAGACTGCACCCTTGCTGTCCCTCTAGGCTGCAGAGGCCCCACCAGATAGGCTAGTGAGAGGGTGTTCCCAGCCTAGCACTCAAGAACCACAAGGGCCCTGAGTTCCCGGGCAGATGTCTTTCCTCAGAGCACATCACCGTCCTCTGCCACGACTGGAGGTGGGGAGTTTGCCAACAGAAGGATATTCGTAGAGCTGTTTCACTCATGCTCTTTCTTCTGGACACACATCAGATTCTCCAGAAATGGTTTTTGTTAATTAGAAAAGGAGAGGGAAAGACAGACAGACGGAGAGAGGAGGAGGAGGGGGAGGAGAAGGAAAAGAAAGGAGGAGAAGGAGGAGTAAGAGTGGAAGGATTAAAGGAAGGGAAAAGGGAAAGAACTGAGAGACAGAAAACTGAAAAAAAAAGAAAGAAATGGAGGAAGGAGAAAAGGGAGGGAGGGACATCATTCTGGTGGGAACACGTGCGCGCACACACACCCACACCCACCCCCACTGTGATCAGCCTAAAGAAATCCGCTATTTTCAAACTACACCAATATCTTAGCCCTTCCTAGAGCATCCTTTAGGGTAAGAGCAGATAATGGCTGGGATAACTGCATGTTTTGGTTTAAATTATTTTTATCTCTAGGGTCAACTATACTTTGCTTTTCCCTGAAACATAATCTAAAAGACAGAGGGTCTCAAGGCAAATAATTGTCGGTCAGAAAAAAAAAAAATTGTCCGTCCGAAGTAGTAAAGGCGATCAGGTCGTGAACTAACTAGCTTGCAGCCAATTACTTCATGACCGGATGGAAGGACTATTAATGTCCCCAGCAGATGGCGCGAGCTGCCCTCTGCCGAATGAGACTTCGCACCCTGGGCTCCATTTAGTGTCAAAATAGGTTTCCTCTTCACGTGATGGTCAAAACAGTAGCCCCTAACCAGGTAAGTTTGGGTTAGGAAATAAATCGTTCAGCAGAATTCCAGGGGAAGCTGAGTAGGGAAGACAAAATCTGGAGGCTTTTACATTTGTTTCTCATGTTAAACTGTTTAAAAACACGCACTGACCTCACCGATAATACTGTTTCATTCACATCATCTGGGGCTCTGAAAAAGTTAAGAATTCTTCCAAGACAGAGTTTTAAATTAAGTCACAAAGGACAACAAAGTACTAAGAATTAGGACATCTGAAAGTATTGTTATCTGGTAGGATAATTGGTGAAGAGCTCATAAATGAGGAAAGCTTTGCTGTAACAAATGAAAGATAAACCAATTCTGAAGGAAACCTCAGGACAGGGAACGTTGACTAGGGATTACTGGGACAAATCAATGTTTCTGCTTCTTCGCTGGTTACTTACATTCTGACCTCTGGGCTGTGCGTTTTTCAACGAGCGAGCACACAGCAGAATGGAAAGCATTTACATCTCTGGACAAGAGGCAGGGAACATAACATGTTTTCTTTGGAATCATCCTCAAATATGGGACAGAAAGTAGAGCTTTATTAATCAAGTTCTTAAACATCTGTCTTCACAAGTTTCCAGAGAAAGAGTTTGGAAGTTCAAGTCTATGACTAATTTCCAGTGAACAGTGGAGCCCCCAGCCCCTGCAGCCTCCCTTCCCGCCCATCCACCGATATTTTAACTCTCTGCAGCTGCTTTTGCTGTCAGCCCGCCACGAAAACTTTACTTTCCAAAGACATTTTAAATGTAAAAGTAATATGTTAACTGCAAGACGTTTGAAAACACTGAAAGGTGTAGAGGAGAAATTACCCACAATTGAGTAGACATTGGCTTGTATCCAGTTGTGGCAGCAAGATTTCGAGTCACGTGCTGTGTTATGTCTGCTTCGACTGCTCTTAGTCTGTTTGATGGGGTCAGGGCGCCTGATTTGCTGGGATTGGAAGTCTGATGCATCAGGTGGATAAGAACACGGACGTGTGCAGGGGGAATCTGCCCTCAAGGATTATAAACGTGCCCTGTGGAAGTGTTTGAAAGAAGCAGATACTGCATTTATAATTACAGCTTGAATTATCTACCGTAACTTGGTCAAGTTTAGAAATGCTGTTGTTTGGGGGAATTTAATCTGTCAAATGTATATACAAGCTGAGCATTGATTACAGAACTGTCTTCGGACTTGCTGACATTATCAGGCCATTGACTAGATTAGCAAGACTCATAAACTGAACATAAAGCTTGAAGAACATTTGGTTTTGATTTTATAATTTTAGTTCATTAAGGACTGGTAAAAAAAACACCAGCTTCTTTTCTTTTCTGAGCATAACACCCCCTCCCCACCAAACACTCAATGGACAGGCCTCTGGCCACAGTTTCGAAAAGCAAAGGACATGCACCTGCTCAAACTGCAGAAAAGGCCAAAGCTCTTTCTTCCTAAAGACTGTAGGATTTTTTTCTGATTAATACAATTTTTGGAATATTTATGTAACAGTAGTGTTTTCCAATGGGTGTTTTTCCACCCAAAAGGGCGTTTTGGGAGAGAGCGAGCGTTCCCTATTCAGTTCCTGGAACAGCTCAGCGAGTTCTGCAGATTCTCACCAGCTTGTTTTTCTCTTCTCATCAGGCAAGGATGCAGTGTGCCCTCCCTGGACCCCTCTGATTCTTCCCATCCGGTTAAGGAAAGACTGATGACAGGGCCCCGGGGACAAGCCGTTTCCATGGTTCCCAGACTTCTGGATTCCAGACGCCAATGACAGCTCAAAAAAAAAAATTTTTTTTTGGGTGACCTACATAGATTTGTCAACCATTTATGTGGCCAAGTGAGAGGGAAAAGCAAAACAAAACCTGCCATCTCCCATCAGAATCATTTTATTACAGAAAACTTTTTTCACCCAAATACAGAAAGGACATTACCTCAGCTAAAGACAATGTTTTGCATGGAATATTCTTAGCTGGGTGGACATCTCCCGGGTTTGGCCGTATTACTGTCGTGTGGGTGTGACCATCTCTGTGGGCAAACTAGTGCCCAGCTTGGAATTTCGGACCCAAGATCCAGCTGCACGTGGCCAGCCCTGCCCCCGTCACACCCGCTTGGGGCTGGGCAACCTGTGCTCACATGGCCCAGCTCATCGCCCACTGCCTGTCACCCACGCCCAGCTCTGCTCCCGCTGTGGCCTCCCCTGGGCCAGCCTGGCTGCCTGGTCTCCTTGCCTGAGTCGGCAGAAGCATCAGCCTCATTCTCCTTAAAGCATCTGTGCCCCTTGATTAATGTGCCTTTCAAATGATTACTAAGTCAGCATTATTTTAGCCTCCACAGTTGTCACTGGGCCAGTCCTGAGCCCAGAGATATCACTTGAGCCCTTCCATTCTCCAGGGAGCAGAAAAAAGAAGGTCCTGCGTTTCCTGGGAGGAAACTTAGTAGGATTGTGCTGTTTCTACCATCTTTCCCAAAGAAAATGTGAAATAAAGACTTCCACCCTATATAGAAGCACCTCCTAGTCTCAGACCACAAGCGTTTTCCATGTGTTAATCATCTCATGCAGCGGTGGAGGCTTTTAGACACCCAGATATTCAAGCTTTCTGAAGAGCTACCCAATGCATTCGATGACTAAATGGAAGTTATATTAGTTTTCTATAGACTGGGAAAGATTTTTTTTTTAATTTGAGTCCAATATCCTTTACCTTCCTTTAAAGGCTTTCAATTTGTATGTGAATGTTTCATAGGACCTCTGATGATTAGAATATTGATAACCATAATTGGGCAAATACTTAAGACATATTCATTCATTCAACAAATGTTCTTAAAGCACCTACTACGTGCCAACCACAGCACTGGCTTTGGAGATACAATAATGAAAACCCATTCTTTTCCTCAAGGGCTTAGGAATTTTAGTCCGGGGAACAGACATGTCAACATAAAGAGAAGTGCTCAGGGCTTTCCTGGTTCCCTGGGCAGGTCCAGAGCAGCGTAAGGGAGCGGGCATCACCAGTTCCACCTGAGTGATGGGGAGCAGCTTCCCAGGGGCAGCAGACACTGGGGTGGGGGGGTTGCGGATGGTGAGGGCCGTGGGGGCCACCCGAGGAGTCTGGGCATCCTCAGGGAAGGAGGGCAGGGAGGCTGTGCTGCTTACTGGTCTCCCAGCTCAGAGCCATCTTCTCAGCTCTGCATTTTGACGCGGGGCTAAGACTATGCAGGTCCCTTTGCCAGCTGGCTCCCTGCTAGGCTCCACCAGCGAGAGGCCTGGAGGAGCTGGGCAGCTGGAGGAGGGAGCAGGGCCTGCTCGCCTACTGGTCTTGACAGCACTGCACCCTGAACCAGCCTGCCCGCACCTGGCAGAGGTGGCAGCTCCCACAGGCAGCAGTCTTGCCCCCAGCGCCTCTTGGCCGCAGCCCCTGGCACCCCTCCCTCCCAGCAGGTTCTGGCAACCCCAGCTCTGAGGCTGGGAGCTGCTTCCTGCCTTACTATCTCTGCGGCCTCAGTTCTCTTTTTTTGCCTTTTTACCTGCTTATCCAATTTCTTTTATTCAGTTCTCTCTGTTGAAATACCCAGTGTTGTTTCTGTTGTCCTGACCGACCATGATTGATGTCATGCTGGGAGTGATGGTCCAAGAAAGCAGACTCACAGGTCAGGCCACGGGACTGATGTGGGCAGGGCAGGCCTTGAATGCAGTGCCAGGCTCCTTGCTGATGAGAAGCGGCCCATGGTGGCCGCGCATCACTATCAGTCAGATGATCACCCGTGGTTCGTTGTGATGAAGCATTGACTGGCCTGTCTCAAGGACCAAGAGGCTGTGGCCCTTGACCATTAGGGCAGCAACGAACATTCCTGGGTGGTAGCTGGGGGGGCCTGCAGCTGTGTTTAAGAAGGAAGCCAGCATGTGAGGGCACGCCTACAGGAGTGGAGATTCGGACTCTCCTGCAAACTAAACTCAGTAACTTCTTGGTTTGAATATGTGTGAGAAAGCTCATTCTGAAATGCCCTTATTCACGTGTTAAAGTAAATAACTTTTGGAGCATGCCGAGAACTGAACAAGATACCCCAGACGACCCGCCAGAGCACAGTTGGACGCTAACCTAAGCAGCTTTAAGTATCAGGGAATCATAACACCTGCTCCTCAGTCCAGGCACCTGCTCCACACTCGCAGTTACTCTCTGAGAGCAAAACGGAGGGGTTTACTTTGACCCCAGTCACATTTCCCTTTGCCAAGCCGTCCACAAAAGTCCCTGAGGCCTTATTCTGTTATCTACTGTGAGTTACCTCTTTGGTTTGTCAGCTCAAAACTGACACATGCTTCTGTTCGTTCAGTTCTAAAAGCAAGTGCCTACTAGATTCAAAGACAAAGAAAAGCAAATAATTGCATAATGTGTCTAGGTCTGCAGCCAGTTGGGGAGTTGCCGGGACCTAGGGGCCTGGGAGGGGCCTGGGGAGGCCTAGGAGTGGAAAATTACTGATTCTGAGTCAGAGGAGAGGCAAGGTCTTCAAGGCCCCCAGACAAGGTGGTCTTGGCAGAGACCCTGAGAAAGGGGATGGAGGTGCCTGGGCCGGGCTCACAGATGTGCCCAAAAGCACGGCTGGGGAGGCTTCTGAGTCTTGGGCTGAACTCCCTCCAGAAAATGGCAGCACGCTGGCCGAGTCCCAAGTCCAGTGCAGGGAGGGCAGACCCCACCCCTGTGAGACCTGCCAGGTAAAACTCTGTAGTTGCCTATGGTCAGGTCTGAAAAATCACACATGTAATTTTGACCTGGAGCCAGACTCCTCGGAATAAAGTTAAAGTAGGACATGATTTCTCAACCCCAGGGTTATTATCCTTTTGCGCTGAACAATCTTTTGCTCTGGTGTG
Organism: Orcinus orca; assembly: GCF_937001465.1. NCBI lineage: Eukaryota > Metazoa > Chordata > Mammalia > Artiodactyla > Delphinidae > Orcinus > Orcinus orca. The sequence goes on from NC_064573.1 coordinate 61,156,855, forward strand.
TGTGGCGGGGGGAGAGTTGTCCTCTGCACTGGGGGATGTTTGACAGTTTCCCTGGCCTCCATCCACTAGGATCGTCTCGTGCGTCTCGGCACACGGTCAGCGTGGAGGAGGGTGGATCCAGATGACGGGGGTTGTGGGGGGTGTGGGGGCCCACCTGAGGTTAAGAATGGCCAGACATCATACTGGGATTCAGATGAGATGAAACAAACAACAAACTCATCAAATGTCCAAACCAGCCGTCGTGGCCCTGGGAAATAAGATCAAAGTAACTTGGGGAGGTAGAGAAGTAGGTAGAAGAAAAGAAAACTTGGACATTTTATTTATTTAGACTTTGCTTTGTCCCAGAAAAGACAGGAGGGAAGGGACTCCCAGATTAATAAGGACAGAGGGGGAGGCATAAAGGAGACAGTCTCTCCTGAATGCCCTCCCACCTCTCACCGCACCCCCGCCTTTGGCCCAGCTTGGGCACCTTGCATGCCACCTCCTGATAACCAGAGCATCCACCTAGGCTGCACCCTCAGGTGGGGGTGGGAAGGGGCAGTTAGGAAATCGTTTTCCAGGGCGGAGCCCGGTACTCTAGGGGCTACCGAAGTTACTGTGGTTCCCCAGGGCCCCTGGAAGAGGCAGCGAGCAGACTGGCATACAGGGCATGATGGTGAAGGAGCATTTCACGTTTCCACAGCGAATCACCATTAAAGCACGGGAAACTTGGATAATCCATTAGAAAAGGCTGATTTCAGTATTCAATGATTAGCATATTTATTAAGCACCCATTATAGCTAAGCAGTATGGTGATCACCTTAGGGTACATTGGTGAACAAGTCTTTAATAAGAGGTGCCAAATATTCACAACAGCCAAGCCATGGAAACAACCTAAGTGTCCATCAACAGAGGAATGGATAAAGAAGATGTGGTACATATGTACAATGGAATATTACTCAGTCATAAAAGAGAATGAAATAATGCCATTTTCAGCTACATGGATGGACCTAGAGATGATCATACTAAGTGAAGTAAGTCAGAAAGAGAAAGACAAATACCATGTGATATCACTTATATGTGGAATCTAAAATATGACACAAATGATCATATCTACAAAACAGAAACAGACTCACAGACATAGAGAACAGACTTGTGGTTGCCAATGGGGAGGGGGCTGGGGGAGGGAAGAACTGGGAGTTTGGAGTTAGCAGATGCAAACTATTTTATATAGAATGGATAAACAAGGTTTTACTGTATAGCACAGGGAACTATATTCAATATCCTGTGGTAAACCATAATGGAAAAGACTATATATGTATAGCTGAGTCACTTTGCTGTACACAACACTGTAAATCAACTATACTTCAATGAAATTAAAAAAAAAACAAGAAGTACCAAGCACATGTATGTTAACCCGTATAATACTTACCAAAAATATTTTACAGTTGAGGAAACTGAGTCAAAAGAGGTTATTTGTAACTTGCTCAAATGCACACAGCAAGGAAGGAATGAGGCCAATACTTAAAGTACTTAGGAAACCTGGGGGCACCAAACTTCACACTAGTTAAAACCACATGATTCTGCCTTAAGATTTTTGGAAGTTAGGCAAGGAAGTTACGGTCTTTTTCTCTAGATGTGTGATAGGCTGGACTCCATGTGAGTTTATCTGAGCCCCAGGTTGCTCCGGGCCGGGGTTGGGAGTGGGGGTGTGTTCAGAAAGGGTAGCTGAGAAGAGGCCAAAGAGAAATGTCCTAACTTCCTAATTTTGCTTTGTGCTGGGAGTAATCTCTAATGAAAACCTGCCATGAGGATCAGCAACTGAATACACTTAATTTTAAAATGAAGCATCCGAAGCGCAGTCTTAAGTATTTTCGGAAACCAACTCCCTATTTGACAATCATGAAAAATATGAACAAGAAAGATGGAGCGGAGCCTGCCCTCGGCTGCCCCAGTGTGGCCGGGCGGAGCGGGCAATTCTCCGCCAGTTTCCCCACGTGTAGGGCGAGGTGGCCGGGCGACCCTAACACACTCCGTTTCCTGATTCCTCCTTGTTGTTTGTATTTCCACCAGTCTCTCGTTCCTACACCTAAAGCCTCTCTACCAGGTGTCCAACGCACGGCGGGCACAGACGAAGGCTGACAGTGTGAACAGGGTCCCGTCGGGGTGAAAGCGGTCAGCACTTGTTACAGGGCGGGCCGGGCAGCTCCTGAGCTCCTGAGCTCCGACTGCAGGAGGACCGCCGCCCGGTACTCGCGGTGAGCGGTACCCGCGGCCAGCGGCGCCCAAGGTGCTGCCCGGCCGGGTCCGCGCGGGGTACGCTCCTCGCTCGCGGCCACACCCTCGGGAAAGGCTCTGAGCTCCGCGAGGGTCCGAGCCGGGCCCCTCTCCCGCCACGCGGCCCTCAGCTTCCCACAAGCTGGACCCAGCTTCAGCGGGGAGTCGGAGAGGCGGGGCCCGGCACTGTGGGGGCGGGGCTCATCGCCGGTGGCGCAGGGAGAGGGACCCAGGGAGGAAAGGAGCGGGGCTCGGCGCGGGGCGGGGTTTGCGCAGGAGGGCGGGTCAGGGAGGGGCGAGGGGCGGGACGGGACGCTGGGCGCTGCTCCAGGGCCAGGGGCAGCTCCAGGTCCGCTCCCCGCCAGCTCCCGGTCCCTCGCAAGTCCTCACGGGCGGGCGAGCGCGGCCCAGGCGCGGAGCGGCGGGAGGCACCGGCGGGCCCGCAGGCCGCGATGAAGCCGAGCAGCGAGGACGGGGCGGCGCAGGCCGGGGGCCCGTGGGAGGAGTGCTTCGAGGCAGCGGCGCAGCTGGCGCTGCGGGCTGGACAGGTGAGCGCGGCCCCGGGCGCACGGCAGGCGCACTCGGACTTGGGGCAGAGCGGACGCAGGGCGTTGGGCGGACGGAGACCCAGAGGGCCGGGCCGGGACCTGGGGGCGCGAGCCGCGGAGGAGGTCCGCGCAGCCTACCGCACACTGTGCACCTGCCACGCCTGCGCCGGGACGGGCGCCCTGGATCCCGCGGCCCGGAGGCGCGGGCCGGGCTCGGGGCGCAGGGCGGCCTGGCGGGAGCGGGCGGGTCAGGGCGCGCGGACTGCCTCGGATTTGACCCAGTGGGCGGGACACGGTGCGGTTGCCCCGGGTTAGAACCCCTACGCGTGGAGGTCGGGCGGACAGCCTGTCCTCGCGCATCCGGAGTCTAGAGGGTTCCACTCTGCGTTTGGAGGAACTGCTACCCGCACCGGAAGGGTGACGGTCAAGCAGCGGAGCTGAAGAAAGCTTCAGAGGGCAGCCCCTCTCTTCGCACTTTCCTGTGTGTTTTGTTCCCCCATTTCCTCGGTGCTTCATGCCTGGGGTTCCTCAGGCCACGTGCGGCGGCGAATGGGGGGCGCGGGGGGAGGCAGGGCGCAGGAACCACTCGCTCCCTGCTCGCGCGTCAAGGCGCTCGTCTGCGTTCCTGCGAGCGGAGCGGGAGGGTGGACAGAGGAGGAGCCCTGCCCGCAGACGGATTTTCTGTTCCCAGCGGCAGTTCCTTTTCGGTCTGAAAGTGCCCCACGGGCTAAAGTCAGGCTGTCGCCAGTCCTGCATTTGAAGTGAGTCCTTAACGTGAACAGTCACAGTGCGGTCCCTTGGTCCCCTAAAAGTTAACTTTCAACACTAGTGGACCCTCCCTCTGTGAGACTTGATCCTTGGGGAAAAGGAGGACCCCAGCCTTACCTGCTGCATTGATGGAGCTCATGGCTTCAGGGCAAACGTTCTTCCTGGAAAGCCGGTCCACTGTGTGAGTGGCGCGCTTGACCTCCCCCCTCCCGAGACCCTCACTTCCTCTCCAGAGTGAGCGTCCTCAGGATATTTGGTAACTTTCAGGTTCCGCCATACAACTTTTCTTCTTTCAGCTGTGAGAAGAAGCCAGTTTAGAATTCAGACACCACTGTGTAAACCCTGGTGAGTTGTTACAGGTTTCTGTGGTTTTTCAAATTTAGATCCTTGAGGAAACAGAAGGGTTTTTGAAACCCCCCCCCTTTTTTTAAACAAATTTACAAATGCTTACACAGAACTTGCAATATAGCAGGCACCGTTCTAAGGGTCCTGGGAACTTCAACTCATTTAAGAGATAGCTTCTGCTTTTGCAACTTGCCAAGAACAACAGAAAAAGCTTTTTTTGACAGTGGGAGAAGGATGCAATAAGGATTCTGCCATTGGAAGTCTGATCAGGGGGCCCAGCACTCAGGGCTCCCTCCCTCCTGGGCATTATGCTGAGGCTTCCTGCCTGCCAGGCAGTGGCGGGGAGAGTGGCCGAATTGTCTGTGGCTGGGAGGGACAGAAGCCACACAGGGTCATCCTAACCCGTGTAAAGAGGAACAGACTGTCTTAGTAATGTTCTGACAGTAACAAGGTGCTGATTGGAGAAAACCTGGCCTGTAGCCCAAGAGGCATGAAGGGTGGTTAGTGGTGACTCTTGGGAGTCCTCCTTAGCCAGAGGCACATTTGGTACAGGTTCTGTGGCCTTGTGGCCCAACGTGCCCACCCTCTCACGTTCTGCTGTTTTATTAAGTCTGCTACTCCCGAGACAGCTCTGTGTGCTCCACTGAGTCTGGGTTCTCTACATTCAGAGGGACTGCCCTCCCTCCCAGGAGACAATGTCTGTCGTCCATGTTTCAGACATTGGTTCAGGGCAGCCCTGGACGATTTGCTGCCACCTCCCCTCTGCCGCATCCTGAGAGGCCTCCCAGACCCCTCCTTCCTTGTCTCTCCACCACTCATCCCTGTGGTGCCCCTGAGAAGCATCCCTTCCAGTCCCAACCACCGTACCACTGCAGAAGCCCCTCCCTGGCTGTTGGGCTTTGGGGAAGGGGGTGACGTCAGCCCCACACCATCACCACCACGAGTACACAGAGTGATATTCATCGAAATGGGTATTTATCATCTTTTAGGTGATGTGTGAGCAAAAGTATTTTAGGGCTTCCCTGGTGGTGCAGTGGTTGAGAGTCTGCCTGCCGATGCAGGGGACACGGGTTCGTGCCCTGGTCTGGGAAGATCCCACATGCCACAGAGCGGCTGGGCCCGTGAGCCGTGGCCGCTGAGCCTGCGCGTCCGGAGCCTGTGCTCTGCAACGGGAGAGGCCACAGCGGTGAGAGGCCCGCGTACCGCAAAAAAAAAAAAAAAAAAAGTGTCTTAGAAAACTATGCTTTTTAAGTTGTCCTGCAGGGATAGATCCAGGTTTTCTTGAACCTGAAGTTTAGACAATTTACAGGACCTCTTTAAGAAAAAAAATACAAAATTACAAATTCAAAATTAGATATAAAAGTTTATTTAGAATAAGAAAGATCATAACAGCATAAATTTTAAGATGCTAACAAATATAACAAAATACATAAGAATAATTTTTTAACTGCTTCTCAATCTTCTGTAATACTCTTTTCCCATTTTTGGCTTTATACTCTTTACATCTTTGAATGACAACGATTTTGTAGTACTTTCTATGGAGAGACTAGAAAGGTAAATTCAGGCTTTCCTGTAGGATGGCTCATTGAAATTGATTACTATGGTTTAGAAAAGTTTAATTAGGCTTCAAACTTGTTATTGGTAGGGTCATATAAATGTTTAGGATTGCCATCAAATTTGAGAATCCTGTCAGTTTTATTTTACATATTAGTTGTCAGACAGGGAAGAATTTCCAGTGTGCTCTGAGGGAATGCCCTATGTCCACCTCCAACTGCCCAGAGCAGAGGGGCACAGCGGGGGCTCTGACCCAACATCCCTATTTGTCTGGCTTGCATTGCCACAGGTGTTTTTGTTTGTTTGTTTCTGTTTTTGTGTGTGTGGCTGCATTGGGTCTTCATTGCTGTGCATGGGCTTTCTCCCTAGTTGCGGCCAGCATGGGCTACTCTTCCTTGTGGTGAGTGGGCTTCTCATTGTGATGGCTTCTCGTTGGGGAGCACAAGCTCTAGGTGCACGGGCTTCAGTAGTTGCAGCACATGGGCTCAGTAGTTGCAGCACAGGAGCTCAGTAGTTTGTGGCTTGCAGTCTTTAGAGCACAGGCTCAGTAGTTGTGGCGCACGGGCTTAGTTGCTCCACAGCATGTGGGATCTTCCCAGACCAGGGCTTGAACCCATGTCCCCTGCATTGGCAGGTGTACTCTTAACCACTGCACCACCAGGGAAGTCCCCACAGGTGTTGTCTTGATTTGTGATTTTATTTTTATCAGTTATTCACACAGGGAGTTTAAAAAGTGAAATACTGCTGAAGGGACTGTCATGGAACCAGCAGTGTCCTGTCCCGTGTCATCCTCATCCTTTTCCCCAGAACTCACTGTTTTCAGTTTTCTGGTAGTTACACCCGTTTTCTAAATAGTAGCTCTTTTTTTGCATCATCCGCATTAGACACTGTTATGTCCTGTGGCTGCGTTACCTGTTGGTTCCATTGGTGCCTGTGCTCACGTGCTATGACCACATGTAGCACACGGTCAAGCTGGGTAGCATGGTTGTATTACATATTCTTTTCTTTCTTATGCAGCTTGTGTTTTCCTTAAGGTCAAAAAAACATATTTTTTTAGCTTAGTTTTCTACACACCTACCAACAGCCATCTTCTGACTTCCCAACAGAATTTTTGATGATCTCCTTGGTATAGACACTCATGGGTCTCGCTGCTGGGGACATGTGGTCCTCACACCTTCATGTGCATCAGAAGCACCTGGAGGGCCTCCGCAGCAGGCTGCGTCCACCACAGGGTTCCTACTCACCGGGTCTGGATTGGGGCCGAGAATGAGCACTTCCACCAAAACCCCAGCTGATGCTGTCCGGCTGGGGATGGCACTTTGAGAAACACTGCTGTATGTAGTATTTTGTTACGTGACTATATGACAGTTTATTCATTCAACTCTTGAAGAAACTCTGGATGATGTCCAGTTTGGAATTATTAGGCATAATGTTGCTCATTCAGCACTCTCGCATGTGTCTTTTGATTACCTCCATATGCATTTCTGCTGGGGTTAGATTAACAATAGGAGTGAAATTGCTGTGTCATCGTGTATGAAATTCTGCCAGGTGGTTTTCCAAGGCGGATGCAGGGATTCATGATTCCCCAGCAGGAGGTGAGGTTTCCTGTTGCCTCATCTCTCAGACGACACTTGGTATTGTCTGTCTTTCCATTTTAGCCCTTGTGACCAGTTTGAGGTGGTGTTTTGCGGTGGTTTTAATTTGCATGTCCTGTATGAATAATGAACTTAAGTGCCTTTTTATGTGTTTACTGGCCTCTGTTTTTAAAATGGTGGTGCTAAAACAGGTTAGAAATGTATTCATTCACACAACAACTATTTGAGTAACTCTGGAAAGAACTTTAACCTTACTCTGAGTGCGATTGAGGTTCGGGGTAGAGTCCCATGTGGAGCCCTGCAGGGTGATGGGGAGACACCCTGGCTGCTGCTGGGGTGGGGGTGAGGCTGCAACGCCACAGGGGGTGGGGCAGAACCAGATCTCCGATGGACCGAGTGAAGGATGAGAGTGGATCTGACTGGGGGTGGTGAAGAAGGTGGTAAACAAATGTATTTCGAAGGCAGAGCTGCCAGGTTTCCTGCCAGATCAGAAGCGGGTGTGAGAGGAGCCAGGGGTGCCTGCAGGGTTCGGGTCTGAAGAACTGTCCAGTGAATTTGCAGGAACTGTAGGGGGAGCAGGTTTGGAGGTGGAGGTCAGGTCCTGTGTTCCACGAGCTGTGAGCTGTTGACCTTGAAATGCCGGTGAATCTCTACGTGGGGGCCTATGGGTGGAGAGTTCACGTGAGAGGCTGAGGGTGGAGGCGCCAGTTTGGGAGCCGTCAGTCAGCCTGGGCTGATGTCTCAGGCTGGGTCCCGCCCGGGACGGGGACAAGCAGGCTTGTCTGCCCTGGGCTCTCCGTAGGCGGATCCCATGTCGAGCTACCGGCATTTCCTCTGGGAGATGGCAACCTGGCGGGACGTGGAGGTGGAGGTCCCCCTGCTATCCTGGCTGAGGCTGGAGAGGGCAGCTGGTGACCTCACCATTTCCACTGTCAGTCCTGGCCTTGTCAGCCCCACCTGCACCCGTGCCCCAAGCTTCCGCAGAGTGGGGTCACCCATGATGACATTTGTAACACTTTCACCCACATTTGAAGCCTCAGCCAAGATGGAACTTGTGAGATAGCAACTGGCAGTTGGAGCAGCAGCCCCACTGGCACACATGGGCTGAGGGTCCAGGGACAGTCTATGGAGAGCTCTCTAACGCAGAGAAGGGTTTGTGTTTTCTGTCTGTTCTGGCCTTCAGCTGATGGGGCCAGGCCCACCCACATTCCAAAGGGCAATCTGCTTTACTGATTAATATGTTCATCTCATCCAAAAACGTCCTTGCAGAGACACCCAGAATAACATTCAACGCAGTATTTTGGTACCCCACGGCCCAGTCAAGTTGACACATAAGATTAACCATCACATCACATTCATAAGTCTGAAACCTGAAACGTGGTAGTACCGCCAGGCCCACATCTGCAGGGGAAAGATGTTGCCTGTTGAAACCCCACTTCTGCAGAGTTCTCCGTGTGCATTCCATGGGTCCTCGAGCTCACACACGTTGCACCATAGGGATGGGTGATAATCGTATGGTCGACTTGGGGACAGTAGCATACAACCGAGATGGTTCACAGACAAGAAAGAGGCATTTGGACGTGTCTCTGAATGACACCTCAGACGCTGGAGCTGATGGGGTTTGAAATTCAGGTTTCAGTGACTTAAGTCCCATATTTTATATATTAAACATTAACAGAATGTTATTTTGAGGGAGAGATCCAGGCCAGGAGGTCTATGAAGTGCAGGCTTAGTTAGTGAGTAGCTGAAAAACATTAATTAAAAAACAGCCACACTAACTTATTGCTGGCAAAATGAGAATATTTAAAATCCCAAGACTGAGAGAAAACAGTTGTGGTAAAGGGTTTTAGCAGGTAACTCACCCGGAACCCCACAGGCCTTTCCCCTGAGGATGCGACTGTGGTTAAAAGGCAGGGCTGATTGAGTCTCATAATGATTTGTTTAAAAACAAGACACTGGGCTTCCCTGGTGGCGCAGTGGTTGAGAGTCCGCCTGCCGAAGCAGGGGACACGGGTTCGTGCCCCGGTCCGGGAAGATCCCACATGCCACGGAGCGGCTAGGCTCGTGAGCCGTGGTCGCTGAGCCTGCGCGTCCGGAGCCTGTGCTCCACAACGGGAGAGGCCACAACAGTGAGAGGCCTGCATACAGCAAAAAAAAAAACAAAAACAAAACAAGACACTATCCCCACCTTTCCTCTCAGTGTGGGAAATTGTCTGAATTGAACTTTTCTTAACCTAGTACTGAGATTTGTACATTGTGTATGTGGTAGGTTTGGGGGGTTTTGTCGTAAGGCATTAAGTGTTTTGAGGCCCTGGCCCCCTCATATGGATGGATGGGCCTTCAGAGGAGTGGACGGGAGAGTGTCTGGGGCCAGGATGGCTGGCTCATCTGAAGGGCAGTGTAGTCTGGGACGATAATTCAGAAATGGGATCTAAATATCTGGGAGTGCAACCGGATGAGAGGGAGGAGTCGGGAATGGTCTGCAGGTCCCTCCCAGGCGTCCAAGGCCGGAAGGAGCAGCAGCTGGTGAAGAGGGCCGGCCATGGCAGCACTGCAGGTGGCTGGGAATGCGGGTGTGGCCTGCCCTGCGCTGAGGGACACAGGCCCACAAGGAAAGGATCATCACACAGCCATAATAAACACTAATAGAAACGGAAAAGAAATCCTTATAAAAGAACACGCTCTAGCATCCTCCTCCTGGATCCGTAATTTCCGTCCTTTGCGTGATCTGTGGCTGGGGGTCTGGCTCCCCTGGGAAGGAGCCCAGATGACATCAGGACTCCCCCACTGCCCCTGGGCATGTCTCCTCTCCATTGGATCCAGAGGATGGAGAGGCCAGGACGCTCAGATGAGGCTTCATGAGAACACTTGCCCGACTTAGTTACCTGACCCCGTGTGCACCCAGCAGGTGTCCTCTGAGACCTCACCATGTGTCAGGCTGCAGAGCCCCCCTGGGGGGTGGGTTCAGACACAGGGCAGACGAGGGTCCTAACCCAGGAGCCAGGAGCGAACTTGCAGGGTGAGCGCCGGCTCTGCGGGGAGGTGACATCCCAGTCACAAAGGAGGAGTGCTGGGGCCAGAGGAACCTGGCGTCCAGTGGGAAGGGGGCGGGAGGGTGAGTGACGGTTCGGTGCAGCAGGAGGGGCAGGGTATGCGGGGGCGCAGAGGTGGGCCGATGGGCTGGCTCCTTTAGAGTCGGGGACAGAGGCAGGGGGTCCTTTCTCCCCACCCCTCCCAAGTCCAGTTAGAGTCTGGGAGGCAGGCTTTGCTTCCCGAGTCACCCAGGGGCCCGTCCCTTCCCGCCACTGCTCTGACCCCGCTGATCTGACCCCGGCGACCACGCCCAAGTCACAGCAGAGGGAGTGGAAGGGCAGGAGGAAGTGCCGTGCCAACAATGGCCCTTTGAGAACGTGACTTGGGAGTCACACGCATCGCTTCCCCTCGCGTCCTCGGGGCCGACCTTGGTCCCAGGGCACACCTGCCTGCACAGGAGGCTGCGATGCGGGCTGCCATGTGGCTTGGTGCCCTGCTAACCTTGGGCTTTTTTCCTAGAAGGGAGAGGGCCAGCTACTTGTGTCCAGCTGTGTCTGCTCCAGGCCAGCCCACGGAGGCCACTGTGAGCTACGTCGGGGGTGACTTCATCCTCGGGGAGATGGGGCCATTAGGTGCTTTATGCGGGCCCAGGCTTAGCGAGCCCTTCTGGCTGCACTGCAGGGAGTGGACGTGCGGGGGGCGGGGGGGGGGCCAGGAGGCAGGACAGGATGGAAGCCAGAGGGTGATGGGCTTCGAGGGCAACAAGAGGCGAAACAAGACAGATCAAGGGGTCAGTGTTCCACAAGCGCATGAGGTCCGGCTGGAAAAAACGGTGTTGAGTCTGTTTAAGCAGCCTGAGGTATAATGTACTGGTGACTTGAAGGGTTTTGCGCCTCGGCTGTGTGCCGGGCATGACCCTAGACACCAGGCGCGCAGCAGGGAGCAGAGAGCAAGCCAGGTTTTCTGTTAGAAACCATTACAACCAATCTGTTATCTTTGCAACCAAGCTCGGAAAACCAAACAACTGTCTGGGCTTGGTGCTGGGATGAGGACCGCCCCTGTCTAGGGGGTCCTGCTTATTCTGTGAAATCCTGCGTGAGCACCCCTATCTGCAGGCTTCCTGGAGGCGTCTTCCTGGCCTCCTCCTCTTCAGCGAATGGGTACATGGGATGTGGGTGCAGGGTATGTGTACAGGGCATGTGTGTACACAGCATGTGAGTACATGGGATGTGGGTACAGGGCATGTGTGTACACGGCATGTGGGTACAGGGCATGTGGGTACATGGGATATGGGTATAGGGTATGTGTGTACATGGTGTGTGGGTACAGGGCATGTGTGTACACGGCATCTGGGTACAGGGCAGGTGGGTACAGGGCATGTGTGTACACGGCATGTGGGTGCAGGGCATGTGTACAAGGCATGTATGTACATGGCATGTGTGTACACGATATGTGTGTACAGGGCATGGGATACACCCACCTAAGGTTGAAGAGTAAGTATCACGGGGTTGGCGGTGTGGATGTCAGGTGGCGGCTGAGCGAGGGGGTCCATGGAAGGAGGTGAGGGACCCTGGGTGCAGCGGGTCTTGGAGGAGAGGTCAGAGGTCGCTTCAGGGTCCTGATGTCACCGTGGTTGGGGACTCGAGCTGTGACTCGGGCAGAGATGACAGGATAGGCCCTAGCTGCAGTGGGGCTGTTTCCTGATTAATACCCTCAACGACTTCCTGTGTGGGCCCCCAGGGAGGCCCTGGAGCTCAGCCCTCCGTCCCGGGTGTAGGCGAAGCGCTGGCAGCTCCTGGGAGACCAAACCACTCGGTCCTGTGACCTGATGCACCCAGCCCCCGGGGCGTGAGGCCAGGGCCTGCCTTCCAGTTCTCTGCATGCGTTTTCACTTTCCCGGGTTTGGTTTCGGCTGGACCGTTTGGGCTCCCGATCCAGGGGCACGTTCGTGTGACGGGTAAAGTGAATGAGGAGAAGCGGTTCCTACACTGAAATCTCCCGAGTTCAAGCTCGGGGGCTCCATGGGGCTCCGTGGCTGAAGCTTCACGTCCTTAGAACCGCGTTTCTTTCCTCCAAAGAAAGACTGTTCCACCCATGACTGCCTTTCTCGCGAGAAGAGTAGGCGGAAGTGAAGGTTCCCAGGAGCCCCACAGAGAGCCGGGCGCCACCCTCCGCGGTGGGGGAGGGGGCCCAGCTCTGGTGCAGGACCGCCCCCAGCGTAGGGGGTGCTGGCCAGCATCACCCACCTCCCGACTTTCATTGCAGATCATCAGGAAAGCCCTTTCTGAGGAAAAACGTGTCTCAACAAAAACATCGGCCGCGGACCTGGTGACAGAAACAGATCACATGGTGGAGGCTCTGATCCTGCAGGAGCTGCAGCAGCGCTTTCCCTCCCACAGGTGGGTGCGCTGGGGCCTCGCTGACTCCCGCCCCCGGCCGCGTGTCCCCCCACGCCCCGCCCCACCGCGGATCCTGGCAGGGAGTCCCCTCTGCTGTGCCCTGTCAGCCCAGGGCCACGCGGACTTTCCCAGGACGCATCCCCGCGTGTGGCCGTCCCCAGGGCCGCCCGCCCCTCCTGCCAAGCCCACACCAAGCCCTCAGGGCCACCCCCCTCCAGAGCAGGTGTCCCTGACCTTTTGGGTCACTGTGTGGAGAATCCGATGCAACAATTAATCTTTTCCTTGAAAAAGGCCAGCATTTGCCCAGCGCTGTGTGTCTAGTTCCAAGGGGGCCCAGAGCCCCAGGGGCAGACGCTCTGAGCTCAGGGAGGGGGCTCCTTGGGCACAAGTGTCCCTTTCCTTCCTTAGGGAGCTGCTCACCCTGGAGCCCAATCGCTGGATTCCCAGGTGTAGACGACATGTCTGTCCGGCCCCACGTCCATGTGGACCAGTGAGGGGCTCCCTCCTGCCGCGTGACGCCCTGCGAGTGACTGGGGGGTAGGGGACAGGCCGTACACACTCGCACCTTCTCCCCGCTCCTTCCTTCTAACCCGCATCACCTGTATATGTGTGCGTGTGTGTGTGCAGGCGTGTTGACGGCAGCCCTTGTGTTTCAGCGTCTCTCCCTTTTTCCTTGTTTGGCATAAAGTCAGGACCCTAGCATCTATTATAATGGTTACAGGCTCTGCACTGTTTATGATTTCTTAACTTTCAAAAATCTAAATTAAATGGTAGCGTCCAAAGAATCAGAGCTGACCTTTGAACAGCATGGGTTTGAGCCACACAGGTCCACGCAGACGTGGCTGCAGACGCAGGGCAGGGTGGGCGGGGCTGGCTGGCAGAGTCAGTGCCCCTGGCCCCGCCGTGTTCAAGGCAGTTGGATTCCCTGAGAGGTGACGGCTCAGGAACCACCACTGGTTCTGGCTCAGGAGCTCTTTCTGTCCCTGTATCGTCTGGTGGCTCCAGCAGCAGTGAGGCAGCTGGACTGTGGGGCCCTGGGGTCCAGGGTCCAGGTAAAGGCTCTGGTCACTGCAGGGGTCTGCGTGGTGGTGGTCCCAGGCCTCCTGGTGCTTTGCAGTCAGATCACTCTGACAGACCAAATCCTGAAAGTGCTGGCCGGTTGCTGGTGCTTTGGATGCACTGTTGTGTCGATATGGGGCCTGGTGTCTGTTTGCACAGTGTGAATTTACACACTCCTTGACAAGTATCACAGGACAGAAGACAGTGTGTCACACGGGGGGCCTCAGGCTCCGAAGCCCCTCAGGAAGACTGTCTGGGTCCGCCCAGAGCAGCAGTCCCCACCCCAGGTGGGTGTCAGGCCCCCTGGAGCCTCTCCAACTGTGCCTGCCAGCCCACCTGACAAAGCCCTGGGCAGTGCAGGTACCCCCCAACCCCTAACAAGAGGCAGCGGTCCCCAAGCTGCAGGCTGCGAGGCAGGGACTGGCTGCCCATGTCAGCCTAGCTCTGCTCCCTCTCCCCTCTTGGCTCTGAGAGCAAAGCCAGGATGCTACTCTCTGCTCTGTTGCCTAGAAAATTCAGATAGGTGAAATCATTTTTCAGCATACCTAAGTCAGGTTTGTTTTTTTTCCCAATGATTAAGATTTAAAAGAAAGTACCAGAATTTGGGGACATTTAATTGTATTTTAGATCAGAGACAAATTGAGAAACTTGTGATGAGGAAAAAAGTTGCATGCATATTATAAGATAAAATAGTATATTGTTATTTTTCTGCATTCAGAGTATTTAAATATATCCCTTAAACAACAAGTTGGTATAAGGCTGTCACCCTTTCTTAAGAAGTCTGAACTTATGCTCTTCCTCATTTTTAGTCTTTCACAAAACAGTATTAAAGATAGATTGCATGGGACTTCCCTGGTGGTGCAGTGGTTAAAGAATCCGCCTGCAACGCAAGGGACACGGGTTCAATCCCTGGTCCGGGAAGATCCCACATGCCGCGGAGCAACTAAGCCCGTGCGCCACAACTACTGAGCCTGTGCTCTAGAGCCCGCGAGCCACAACTACTGAGCCTGTGTGCCACAACTACTGAAGCCTGCGCACCCTAGAGCCCATGCTCCACAACAAGAGAAGCCACCGCAATGAGAAGCCCACACACTGCAACGAAGAGTAGCCCCCACTCGCCACAACTAGAGAAAGCCCATGAGCAGCAACAAAGACCAAACGCAGCCAAAAAAAAAAAAAAAATTAAAAGACAAGATAGAATGTAGCTGTTTTGACTTTGATAAAATAAGAAACAACCTGACTGTGGGCTCCCTGGTTTTGCTATTTTATTTTACTCACTGGTGAAATCCAAAGCCTGGGAGATGGGTGTGGACAGAAACTGCACTCGCTTCTGCCCTCAGCTGGGCAGTTGCTCCACCCCCAGGGATGGGAATCTGACCACAGTGTCACCCAGCACTGACACTGCCGCGCGGAGGAGGTAACACAAGGAACCAGGTCAGTGCCACGTTCCCGAAACACTGTGTTGGCGCCGAAGGCATGAGCTCAGTCTGCGTCCGGGCCGCCTCTGTGGGTGCCGAAACCTGTTCCAGCTGTGCTCCCAAGTGAGATCCAAGTGGGGCGACTTTGAAGACATGCAGTAGCATCGCTAAGCCTGTCCGCGTCTCCTTGTCCGGGAGGCACAGGCCGGGGGAGGAGGACGGCTGGTGCTCTCTCGCCTCTGCCCGGGCTGGGCCCCTGGTGGGACGTGGCCGCACTGTTGTGCTGACCGGCCCCTGTGCCCTGTGGGGTGCGTGCACTCGGGGATAAGGCGTTCCTGGCCACCACCACCTGAATGCCTGCCTGCATTGTCTCCCCGCTGCATTTCACGCTGTGTCCTCGGGCAGCAGAGCCTGGGCCGAAGCCTGAGCGATGAGGCCGGGGACATTAGCTGGCTCCCTAGTGGACTGAAGGTGACCCTGACCTTGTCACAGAGTCAACAGACTGGCCAAAAAGAAGGCCTGGGTGCTCCTGGCCATCAAAATCATAAGGAGGGTTTGTTACGACTCTTAGTAAGAAGTAATAAAGCAGAACGTATTGGCCTAACTTGTTTCTAGGCTCTGAACCTTGTGCCTGGTGCTCTTTTCCTCTGTACATTCGATAGGCCTATGAAATGGCCCCATGCTCAGTCACATGTGTTTTTTCTGTTTACATTGTGGGTTTTTTGTGGACGGTCCAGCGCTCTTGTTGAGGTGTCTGTTACTCTCTCACACGCCATCTGAGTCCATGTACCCCAGCCTCTGCAGGAATTACCTTCCCACACGGAGAAAATCAGGGTCCACAGGCTGGGGAGGTATTCTGGTGCCTTAGAAGAGTGAACATGTCTGAGGCCCTGCCCCCAGGGCCACCCACGGGCACGAGGCAAGTGGGGAGGTGACCAGTGCTCCCCCCGCCTGGGCTTGTGGTCCAGAGGAGGGTGCCCTCGGCCTGAACAGTCGACGCCCAGAAAGGCCAGGCCTTGGAGTGGCTGCTTGGAGTGACTCCCACCAGAAATGCCCCACAGGACAAAAGCTGTGTCTGCAGATGCATCATGGGGGCTGCTCCAGGAACCCAGAGACCGCGTACACACATTTGCTGATGGACTGACGGCCAGCCGCAGGCTGTGGTCCAGCTGTCTGAGCTGTCGGCCCCTCCTCCTCCTCCAGGACCCCAGCGACTCCTGCCAACCCCCCTAGTAGGTACCAGCTTCTCGCTTAAAATCAGGTTAGAAAAGGAAGAAGATTCCACATTCCTCCCAGGTTCCTGGGATCATCTTTGTTGTGAGTCATTTCTATTCTTGACCTTAGTGACGTATTCTCACTGCTTCCTGGACCTTGTGCCCAGTTCAAGCCTGGGACTTTGTCCTCATGTGTGTGTGTTTCGGGTATGGCCCCCTTTCTTTAAGAACATAATCACAAACTGTTGCAGGAAAATCACGTAGCTGCAGAAAGCACTGAAGACGGATTTAATACCTTACGTCTTTGACTCAGAAAACCTCAGAGCTAATTGCGGCATAGGATCGCCCCCTTGTTTCTGCCGGGTTAGCGGTCGGGGAGTCACCCTGCCTGGCCGCACCCCGCCCAGCCTCCTCTGACTTGATGGTCACCACGACCTTGTTCATCTAGACCCGCCTACCTGGGTCACATGATCCGAATGATCCAAATTCCCAGGGGGGGAGGATGGCAGGGAGGCTGCCCAGCAGGAGGAGGGACAAAAGCCAGGAGCTTCCGGGATGCATGTGGTCTGCCCTCTGGGCTGTAAGCTCCTGGGGGCAGCTGTAGGCTTTCTCCACGCACACGAATTTTCCAGGTTCCTCATCCCTGCCCCCAGTCCGGTGCTTTGCTTGCTCACAGGTGGGTTTTTCCAGGGACAGCGGTGGGCGGGCTGGGAACAGCAACCTGAAAATGATGATGTGGCCTCGTCGTGTACACGGACAAGCTTCAGGTGGTTTGTCTGTGTCTGGATGACTCTGCACGTAGAGCGTGAGTTTCATAATCTTTGGGACAGAAATGCTGCCAGAGTTGAGGGGGACCAGCTGAGTGACAGTGCAGGTGACGGCACTGTGTCAGTTGAAGTGACACCAGAATGAAGGGCACCTTCACAGTGTTAGGACCGTGACATGCCAGCCTGGAGAGCTTCCTGCGGTGACAGAGGTGTTCTGTCTGCACGTCCAGTGTGGTGGCCTCTGACCCGTGTGACTAGTGAGACTAAGGCGCCAACGCTAACTTTTTTTTTTTAATTTTTATTTATTTTATTTATTTATTTTTGGCTGCGTTGGGTCTTCATTGCTGTGCGTGGGCTTTCTCTAGTTGCGGCAAGCTGGGGCTACTCTTCGTTGTTACAGTGGCTTCTCTTGTTGCAGAGCACAGGCACTAGGCGCACGGGATCCAGTAGTTGTGGCACGCAGGCTCAGTAGTTATGGCTCGTGGGCTCTAGAGCACAGGCTCAGTAGTTGTGGCACACGGGCCTAGTTGCTCCGCAGCACGTGGGATCTTCCTGGGCCAGGGCTCGAACCCGTGTCCCCTGTATTGGCAGGCAGATTCTTAACCACTGTGCCACCAGGAAAGTCCCCAACTCTAACTTTTAAATTCTATTTAAAAAGAGCTTCCCGGGCTTCCCTGGTGGCGCAGTGGTTGAGAGTCCGCCTGCCGATGCAGGGGACACGGGTTCCTGCCCCGGTCTGGGAAGATCCCACATGCCACGGAGCGGCTGGGCCCGTGAGCCATGGCCGCTGAGCCTGCGCGTCCGGAGCCTGTGCTCCGCAATGGGAGAGGCCACAACAGTGAGAGGCCCGCGTAACGCAAAAAAATAAAAATAAAAAAGAGCTTCCCGACGACTACAACTGGGGTGTGCAAAATACCAGCAGTAGGACACCAAGCATTTCTTGTTTTTCACTCGTTTTTCCTTCTTGGTAGAGGTGTGCTGTGGTCAGGGCTCCTTTTGCTCTAGGACAGACATGCGTGTGAGGACCTGGTGGGAAGCCCTTGGCAGGACAAGGTGAACCTGATCTGTTGGGGACGGTCGGAAACCTGTGTCGGGCGCGTCCTGGGGGTTTAGGTGGAGTTTGTTCTTTCCTCCCAGGAGGCAGGGATGCAGACACTTCGGGGGACCCTCCAGCATGAGCCAGCATGGTGCGGGGGGACAAGAAGGAGGGGTAGGGGAGCCATCCCTGGTTTCCGGCCTAGGCGGCTGGCTCCTGGCGGCCCCCGTTGCTGAGACAAACCAAGTGGATTCTGCCTTGTTGCCATCTAGTTCAGGTTCCCAAAAGGGCATGGACGGCCTTGCGGTGGGGCTTGTGTTCAGAGGACTCGTCACAGAGGACGGGCGGGGACAGGGGACCGGGGTGCGTGGCCTGCGTACTCCTGCAGGATGGGGTCCAGAGGGGAGCCCAGGGTGGGTGGGGCCTCCCAGGAGCAACGTCAGCTCCTGTCTCCCGCATGCGGGACGGATGCCATGTCAGCACCTGCGGTTCGGGGAGGCTGGGCTGGGTACAGATGGAGTGTCAGCTGTGATGCAGCCTGTTCCCCCGGCATCCTCAGGCCCCTGGCTGGCTCTCTTCTCGGCCTTATCCCTGCAGAGTCAAGTCAGCGCAGAGCTCAGCTTCTCGCCGGCAGCTCTTCCCACATCCATCCTCGGACCCCCGCCTGGCCCACCGCACCCCCTGGTGCTTTAACAGAAGGTGTCACCTTGTGTATCTGGGTCCCACCAAGTGACAGATTAGGAGAGGGCAAAATGCAGAAGGTCTTTCCCGGACGCTGCCCCTGTTTGACCGGAGAGGCCGGGTGAGATCTCCTCACCCTGCCTGCTGGTCTCCGGGGCCGGGGCTCGAAACGCTGAGTCTCAAGTTCCTGGCCTTTTCTCAGGCTGAGCTCTGTCCACTGCAGGTTCATCGCGGAGGAGGCTGCAGCCGCTGGGGCCAAGTGTGTGCTCACCCCCAGCCCCACCTGGATCGTTGACCCCATTGATGGTACCTGCAACTTCGTGCACAGGTGAGCGCAGGCACACCCCGGCTTTTCCAAAGCAGCACGTCAGCAAACCTCTAGCGGATTTGTGGTCTCACTTACAAGTCATGATACTTTAAAATAAAGTTTTCCATTTGTGAGATACGTTCAGAGCATGTAGGAGATCTTCACTTGTTTAAAAACTATTGCATTTGTCACATTTAAACGTTGGGTTGAATTAAGAAGGACCCTTAAGGAGGCCCCTGGAGAGATGGGCAGGGTTGTAAATAACGCAGGGTGTCTGGTCCAGCAGCCTTGGGAGCACGTGTATGGATGGTGGCCTGGGGGGTTGAGGAGCCACCGGCTGCCGGCCTAATCTGGACAGATGTCAGCCCAGAGCAGCAGGTTTTCGGGAGGTCAGAGGCATGTGATGGCAGTGACCTGCCCAGCCCCAGAAGCGCTGACGGGGGGTGGGGTGGGGGGCTGTCAAAGCCTCCCACGAGGACACTCGTGCAGCCCCAGAGCTGGTTGGCCCGGGCTCCTGCCCCATCCTGGGTCCCCATCGGCGGTTGGGGGGCCTGTGGACCTGCAGCCCCCACCAGCAGGACCCGTGGGGAGGGCCCCTCCCATAGGTGAGCCAGCCGCCCGCTTCCTTCCTTACAGTGAGAGGGGCCGGGGTGTGGGGTCCTCAAATGGAGCATTTATGTGTAAGTGTGGAAAGTGATTCAGCGCGTCACAGGTGGTCCTTTAGAGACGGTGGAACAGAGCCATCTGGTGACAGCAACAGTGTTATCAGACTCTAACTAGAGCATGACACCCCTGGGGAGTCCTGTGGGACCACAGGGCTCCCCTCCGGGTGTGTATCTCTGAGTGGGGCTCCTGTTCCTGTCCCACTGTGTGAGGGTGGTAGGCACAGAACGAGCCAAGCCCTACCATGGACAAAGGCCACATGTCCACCCCAGGACCAGAGAGAGAACCTGGATGAGAGTGTCATTTGGGAAACAAGCTGTGAGGCTGACCCTTAGACTCCAGACACAGTCCAGGGCCGTCCAGGGCTGTGGTGACCCTTGAAGCCTAAAGGCATTTGGGGGCCTCTGGCCACTGCACCTCGGACAGGACCTGTCCTGCTTGTGTCCAGCAGCACTGGGACTAGAGCAAGTGGGAAAAGCCTTCTGAGGGTGGGAACCAGAGCCAGGCCCGGCCGTGGCGTGTCAAGAGCCTCCCCATGGAGACAGCAGGGGACATGACGGCGCAGCCTGGGCAAGGCTGGGTCCCGAGTCTCCTGGGTTAGAAGCAGCCCTTCCTTGTTCCTACTCGTTAAGCCCTAACGATCCTCACATAAAGGAGAAATCGTTCTGGAGACGTAACCTGTGAACCTGCAGGCAGGATGCGAGATCACCGCCTGCCTTCCACGCAGTGGCCACGCCTGCTGTCCTGCACGAGGCTCACCCAGGGGTCACGGCAGGAGGGACGCGATTGTCTTGGACCCAGCCCCTCGATGGACGCAGGAGCCAGGCCCCTCCGTCCCTTCAGCCTCTGAGAACCAGAAAGCTGATTATTAACAACTCTCCACCGGGTCCTCCGTGGTCACTGTTGAGTCACGTCCGTCCTGACGGCGGCCAGCACTGTTGTCTGTCAAGGTCGCTGTCCTACATGTCAGCTCGGCCTGCTTGTCCTTGAAGCGCTCAGTGAAATTGTGGGAGGTACTTTTTGACAAAACAAACCCAGCCACGCTGTAGAAGGGTCCTCTGCGCCTCCAGCCATATAGAGGCTCCTGAGTTTGCACGCGTCCGTGTGTGTCACCATGTAAACCATCTGTCTTCTCTGCAGGTTCCCGACAGTGGCAGTGAGCATTGGGTTTGCTGTGAACCAGGAGGTACGTGATGAGTGGGGCCCGGCCACGCGGCCCCTTGGGTGTTGTTTATTCATCTTGCTTCTTGGTTCCAACCTCAGTTTTCCTCTCCTTGTCCTCGGCCTTCATCATGATGAGTAAATCCAAGCATGTGTTTTCAAATCCAAGAAAGTAAACAAATGCAAACCGGTTTGGGGTGTGTGAGTTTGGGGCTCCAGCCAGCCCTCCCCCTCGGTGGCCATTTAGCGATGCCGCGTGGAGGGGACGTTCTGGACAGATGTTCCCAGTTAGTCTCCATCTGACCCCTGGGGCGTGGGATCGAGTCACACACAAAAGAAACTCCTATTTTTGGAGGACATTTCTAATCCCAGTGTTCTATTAGTTCTTCATTCTCCTCTAGCTGTTGGGTGAGAACATGGCTGTTGCGTGGTTCCCATATACCCTCGGAACTGGGGCATATCTTGGGACCTGCAGAAAAGGCTGGATCCAGGCTTAAGCTTTATTATCCAGTTTCAGCGATTACACTTAGGAAAAGCCTTACCTTCGTTGCAGTTGCTACAGTTACACTTGAATAGGGCAGGGGGCCAGGCTTTGCGGAGGGAGCCCTCATCAGGGCACCCTCAGGGTTAGCGCAGATTCTGGGGCAGCAGAGGAGTCATACCCGTGAGAAAGAACTTAACTTTTGAGGTGAAGATAAGCAAGAGCCTTAATGTTGAGATCTGGTGAGGGAGTCAGTTACTCACTTGTTTCTCTGTTAAATGTGGTCATTGAGATGAGCAAGTGAAGCAGGAAGCTCGGGGCCCAGGGGCTGTTCATCCTGACGGCAGGGTCTCTGACTGGCCAGACCGAGGCCTGTGACGGTCTGGGGTGTGCGCTGGGTACACGTGTTCTGGCCTCGTCGTGGAGGCCCTGGCTGCCTGCCTCAGTGTCTCAGAGGCCGGCCGGTTCCAGGACTGACCTGGGCTTGAGAAGGGGGGCGGTCACGTGCTGACTGGAGGGGGCGCAGGATCTGGGTGTGTGCTGACTGGAGGGTCTTCCCAGAAGTGAGCCCTTCTCCTGCCTGCCCAGACTTCCCTTGGGCGTTTGCGGGGCTTCTCCTCGTTTTCTCTGTCAGTTGGCAGCCCCACAGGCCAGGCACGCGTGCTATTCTTAGCCCAGGACGGCAGGGAGTCCGGGAGGAGAGGCAGACGGGCTCCGGGTGTAGGGAGGCCTTTTCCCAGCTCCCCTCCTCTCGGCACTGGCTTGTGGGGACTGAGGCCACAGCCTGGTGATGTGTGCGGCGAGGGAGGGATCAGCCCCTCTGGTGAATCACGTCTCTTCCTGGGCCGCCCCAGGCTCTGTGATGCTCTTGGATCTCCAGATGCATGCTGAATTCTTCACACGTCAGCAATTTTGAGGGTTTCTTGTGGGGTTTGATTGGAGTCACAAGAGCCTTTTTCCCCTCCCAGAGAAAACAAAAGAGGCCTTTTTGAAGAAGGAAGCTTTTTCAGTAATTTTCAGTTACTAATGCTTGATTATGATGTCAGTTTAAAATATAGTTTTATTTGTTTAAATATATCTTTAAATATAGTTATTTAAGAAAAGAACATTTGCTTTCATGTCCAGGTCTAGGTTTGAATCCAGATGCTGATTTTTTGAGTTCCCTTTCGAAAGCTAATTTCCATCCACGGTCCTTGTGTTAGTGGTCACAGCTAGAGCTGCATGGCCTTCGGTCCCTGTGTCACATCCTGTATCTGTTTTCTGTCCTGCCCACCCCACAGCTGGAGTTCGGGGTGATTTACCACTGCACAGAGGAGCGGCTGTACACGGGCCGGAGGGGCCGGGGCGCCTTCTGCAACGGCCAGCGACTGCGCGTCTCCAGGGAGACAGGTGGGCCCCGCTCGTGTCACGCATTCCGCGAGGCAGTGGTGGGGATCTCCTACCGAGGTCCAGTCTCTTCGGGGACAGCGCGCCCCTGGTGGGCTGGACGTCGAGCCAGTCTGTGTCTCAGTGTGGATGTGGATGTGGCCGGGAGCCTTCAATGGGCCCTTTCTGTTCTGCTCTCACCTTTCATCCCTAATGTGAGAAGGAACCTGGCAACTAGTTCCCGCGTGGTCCCAGTGGGCCTGGGCGAGCTGGCCAGGCCAAGGGCAGGGTCAGAGGCATACTCTGGCCCTCGGAGCCTCTTGGTGACCCGGTTCCCCAAGTGCGGGCTGTGGCTCCCTGGATGTGGACCCACTGCCGTTGGCTTCAGTCCCTGCGAGAACACGGACGGCCGCAGGGGAGCCGTGTCCATGAGCCGTGGTGTATGCACCACAGATGCTCCCTGCCCTTGTCATTGCTGGAGCAGGACCCAAGGACACCGGTGGCTTTTACAAAGGGCTGCTGTTACACTCAGACTGCCTGTAACATACAGAGTTGACAGTATGTGCCTAGTTGGCCTGAGAGGTGGTGAGAGGGGTCAGGAGTGTCCCTGCCCCCGAGCTGCCTACAACCAGTGAGGAGACGGGCCTTCCAGCCCAGGTCAGGTCCGCTGAGGTCCGGTGAGAGCAGCGCCGTCTGGATCCCTGGCCGGGGTGACTGTGAGCCGTGGATCTGCCAGGGAGATGATCGCCCCGTGAAGGACGGGCGAGGCAGGAGGCCCAGGCCTCACGAGTGTTGGGGGGGAGGTGGGCAGGAAGTAATATCGCAGGAGCTCCAGAGAGAGGGGCCCGGCAGGACCACGGACCGGCCTCTGCCACCGCCCAGCCCAGGCTCCTGCCCGGGGACTGTTTGGTTTGGCCACGTAGACAGCAGTGTTGATTACAGCTGCGCCTGCCAGGAGTTGGCCTGCCAGCCAGTTGTGTAACTCGGGGGTGAGGGAGCGAGTTGTCAAAGGCCCTGGTGAACTTTGCTCCACATTCATTTGCTGTGACTCGAGGCTCGGTGCCCACGCTCACACCCATCCCAGGCCCTCCGCCCATGGGCCTCCTTGCTCAAACACGCTGTCCACCCCCCTCTGCAACACGGAACCCCAAGTCCGTCGGTGCTCATGTCCCAAAGCTCACTTGGGATTTTTAAAAAATTCTGACTCATAAAGTCCAGGGTGATGTTTTCAGCCCTGGTTGTCTTCTATTTGCCGGGTGACGAGGTTTCTACAGGAGGTGACGGAAAGCTCTCCTCAGCAGCATGGTCCTTAGGTGTTGTACAGACCTGGCTTCAAAGCCTGATTCTGACACCTTCCACATGTGACTTGTCAGCTCTGCTCCTGGAACCTCAGTGTTCACGTGGGCGGGAGGTGACGCTGATGACAGCTGTGAGGATCAAATTAAATCCTACCCACAGGGCACTCAGGAACGGCCTGGCGCTGGTGCCCAAAATGAGAGTCATTATCAGAGAAGGAATTTGAATCTTCGCACGAGATCAACCAGCTATTAATTCTGGGATGCGTTTCTGGAGGAAGCGGTCGCTAAAACAACCACCACTCATCTCCCTGCTTTCCTTGCCTTCTCTTTCCTGTGCTCCTTTCTGCAATGTTTTCAACTCACAAAAACAAAGCAAAGACCACACTGCATAGCGGTAAAGGATTAGATGAGGCCAGAATTTCTTTGGTAGCTTTTTCTCAAAATTCTACCTTGCAGAACTGCAAACACATACAAAGGAGACAGAAAAAGTACAGTGAACCCACATGACCCATCACAGCCTGCTGTCACCCCTCTGCCCTTCCCCCGCGGCCAACCCTGCTTCCTCCAAGCTGCCTGCCCCCACCACCCCAAACAACTCCTTGCCACAAACCCCAGACATAATGGCGCTTTCTAGCCAGCATTTCAGTACGTATCTCTCTGTCACTTTCTCTTAAATCTTTTCCACCTTTTTCACCGATTTTTTAATTTTTAAAAATTTCAGAAAAAATTTCCTCCTTTTCACCTTCCATGTCTTGTAAAGCATAATCTATTGTGTTTATTTATTCTCGTTCCTTTAGCTTGACCTTCTTTTCTGAACTGTTTCCTTTCCTAATTCTTTCCTAGGTTCTCTCCCCTCTACTTTTGAGTGATGTTCTTCTTCCGTGGATTCTCCGTTTCTTTCTCTTGGAGCTACTTCTGTTTTGTGGACAGGTCTTTCTGGAAATCTCTGATCGACTGGAGAGATGTTATTCTGCTCCCTATTCTCTTTTTTCTTATGATAATTGTGTATGGGATTCAAACATCATTCTTTTACATTCTTTCTAATTGAAAGAGCTCTGGAGGCCGGTGGTGTGATGGGGTGGGGGGGTGAACACTTTCCATCGTCTCGTGGCTCTAGGGCTCCCTCTTCTGCTGTGTTTGTGAAGTGCCTGCAAAGTTGGCCTCTTCCTTGGACGGTTGGCTCTGCCCCTCCCGCAGTGCTACCTGTATCATCTCCCTCCTTTGCCCCTGATTCCCGTCCAGTGAATTTGGGGTTCACTCCCATGCGTTTCTGCTCAGTGGGTCCTGCCCTGAGAGTCCCTGGAAGGTCGGTTACGAGAGGTCGTAGTAGCTGTCAGGGGTTTGCCCGCCCACTTGCCCTCTGGGGCCTGGATACGCCCTTGTGGATGTAGGTTTTTGTAGATGATTTTTGTCTGTGGTTTGTGTTTTGCTCTCCCAGCTGCTCTGTTTTCTTGTCAGAGGGGATTTGGAAGAGGTTACATAGGTTTCCAGGGCAGTCTTCTCCAGGATTCTGAACAATAATTTTTTTTTTCCAATTATTTATTTTTGAACATAATGTATTGAGGTGAAGGTCGCATAACATGAAATTAGCTGTTGTAAAGTGAATAATTCAGTGGCGTTACATTCCTGGTGCCCCGTGTTTGGGTGGCTCCGGGGTAACCCCTTCCCGTTGGTCACTCTCTGCCTCTCCCTCACAGCCCCCAGCCAACTTTCTGTCTAGTTCTGGGGTTTTCAGTGAAGTACAGCTAATACTACTTTTCGTGTGAGGAGCTCACGGTCTGCAAGGATCTGGAAGCCCAAGCACGTGTGTCACACATGCTGGTCCGAGGCCATCACGGGAGCTGCACGACCTGCGCTCATGCCCACACTTCAAGGCACAGTCACCTCTTTCCTGTAAGGACGTATTTCAGGGCAGACAGAGGACTTGCTTCTCTCACCTCTAAGTTGTAAAATCTCTCTCAAGACAACAGTGCTCTGATCCTCAACCAGAAAAAGGGTTTTCAAACTGTTGGAAGTCATGGACTATTTTTTCACCCTAAAATTTGTTTATTGAAAGAGGATGCATAGATGCCCTGCTTCAAAATATTTGATTTTTTTTATAGTGGTAAAATATATATAACATAATAATTGCCGTTCTAACCATTTTTAAGTGTACAATTCAGTGGCATTAATTACATTCACGATCTTGTGCATCCATTTCCTCTATTTCCAAATTATTTATCGCTGCAAATAGAAACTCTGAACCCATTAAGCAATAGGTCCCCGTGCCCCCCACACACACACCCATGAAGTCACAGAATATTTTAAATTATATATATATATTAGTATTTGGTTAAGAGCTAAACTATTATGATAAAAATAGTTTGAAAGGTAATAAAAGTCATAGTAAGTCATAGTAATTGTGGAGAGCTAGTCAGAATTAATCATAGTATAAGACAATATTAAGTAGAGGGGATTGCCATTTTTACCTTTGTTTCATTATCTGGGCAAAAGAAAACAGTAGAAAGTATTTTGCCTCAGGTGGCAGAGTTCAGATGACTTCTTAATTGTCTGGGTTTCATTTAAAAACACCACTGTGCAAGCATGAGGAAGAGTGGATACACTGCAGCTGGGGGGCGGGGGACACTGGGCACAGAGGTGTCTTCTCACAGATGAAAAACTACGGGAAGAAACCCTTTCTTTGGCATCATCACCAGACAAGCTTGAGTCAAGGTCTGGGCCTCACGACCTCCTGCAGGTCACCCACTGTGCCTGGCCCTGTTGAGGTCTTTTTCTTCAAAACAAGTCTTTTTTCCGTGGGAAGGTGCCCTCTCAGCTTGCAGCCCAGTGAGGGTGGGGTCGGGAGGTGAGCTCTGGAGGGCAGACTGGGTCCTGTCCCCGGAGATCCTGGAGCCGCCGCCCTGTGCCCCTCGTGTGGGTAGAGCCCGAGCCGCCACCAGACACATGGCAGGGCTGGTCACTGGCCCAGCTGTGGTGCCAGGTCTCAGAAAGTCTTTACAATATAAAATGAGAGCCTCCAGTGTGAGAAAAGGGGAAATGGTACAGACTCAGTGTCTTCTCCCAGTGGTCTGTCCCTGGTGGGAGGTGACTTTATGGGAGTCAGGGGGGATTGGACCCCAGGGAGTGAGGTTACCTATGGGCATGGTTTTCCTCCACTTCACGGAGAGGATTTGTTCTCTCAACCGAACACACGGGAGTGGCTGATCCTGCCTGAACGGCAAGGCCTGACGAGACAGGACACTAGATCTAGATGTGATTGTGTGTGTGGCCAAGAGGGACAGTGCTATGACCCCCGCAATGAGTCAGGCCCGGCCCGCCTGCAGCCACTTTCCTGTGTCTGATGGCCACAGCATCTACCCCCGATGCTGGGGGGTTACTCCCGAGGACCCCTTTCCAAAGACGTTGCTTAGCAGTCACTTCCTCCACAGGGATGATGTTTCCATCTTTGTCATCACGGCAGCTAGCGAAAAGCTTTTATTATTATTAGTTTTAAAATTTATTTTTGGCTGTGTTGGGTCTCCATTGCTGCCCGCGCGGGCTTTCTCTAGTTGCGGCGAGTGGGGGCTACTCTTCGTTGCGGTGCGCGGGCTTCTCATTGCAGTGGCTTCTCTTGTTGCGGAGCACGGGCTCTAGGCACGGGCTCAGTAGTTGTGGCTCGCGGGCTTTAGGGCGCAGGCTCAGTAGTTTTGGTGCACAGGCTTAGTTGCCCTGCAGCCTGTGGAATCTTTGTTCCCTGACCGGGGATCGAACCCATGTCCCCTGCATTGGCAGGTGGATTCTTAACCACTGCACCACCAGGGAAGTCCCAAGAAAGGTTTTTAAAGGCAGATTTATTTGATGAGGCATTTTTTTTCCTCCAAACATGGGGCGTTCCCAGTTTGGAGTCACTTTGTTTTTATTTGTGACTGAATGATGCTGGTTTCATGAGCCACGAGACCCGTCCGAGTTCTTGCTGGTAAGCGTCCCTGAAAAGAGAGAACTGGGAGGTCTGCCCCCCACCACCCCTGCATCTGGGACTTTCTGGGGCCTGGGAGGTGAGATGGTCAGAGTGTGGCTTCGACTCTAGTCAGCACGTCCTTCCTTTCCCAGGCCAAAAACTTTTGCAGCATCAGCCGCCCAGGGATGACCCTGAATCAAGCAAACCCCCTGGAGGCGGGTGTGCAGTTCGCTTCAAGGAAAAACCCGGCTGCTGGGTGAGAACTGAGCCTTGGTGTTTCTGACTTGGAGAAATTCTCTCCACA
Source organism: Orcinus orca (assembly GCF_937001465.1). Classification (NCBI taxonomy): domain Eukaryota; kingdom Metazoa; phylum Chordata; class Mammalia; order Artiodactyla; family Delphinidae; genus Orcinus; species Orcinus orca. Next base: position 61,185,044 of record NC_064573.1, read on the forward strand.
CAGATCTCTCCAAGGCCCTGGTTCTGACAGAAATCGGGCCCAGACGAGACCCCATGACACTGAAGCTGTTCCTGAGCAACATGGAGAGGCTGCTCCGTGCTGGGGCCCATGGGTACGCGCTCCCCTCCCGGGACTGGGACCCATGGGTGCATGCTCCCCCTCCCCGAGACCCACAGGATGCCCAGGCCCCACGAACAGCTCCCAGGCTGCTCCCCGGGACAGGAGCCGTGACACGCGAGCCAGCCCGGTCTCCAGCCGGGAGCTCGTGCAGCCCGTGGGGGTGGGGTGGCAGGGGACCTGTGGGAGCCCATCTCAGCCCCGTGTGCGCCCAGAGCTCAGCGCCCTTTGTGATGACAGTGACGCCCCCCCAGCCCAGTCTCCCCCAGGTCTGCGCTGTGACTGTGGCCACCCCAGATGGTTTAAATCTAAGGTCGTTGAAGGTCCACAGAGTGAAGGTTGTGTCCTTCAGTTGCTCCAGCCACACTTCAAGTGCCACAGCCTTGGGCTGGTGGCTTTGCGGGGCCGAGTGGTCCATCACCACAGAAAGTGCTATTGGATGGCATGGCTCTGGGCCCAGGGCTCAGAATCGAGCTTTTGGGAAGAGGCCCTGGGCTCTTGTTTAGCTCCTGGTGGTGCCTGCAGTGGAGGGGGCGGGCACTGGAGCAGAGCCATTCAGTATGTTTCCCCTCTCCGCCAGGGTCCGAGTCATCGGCAGCTCCACCTTGGCGCTCTGCCACCTGGCCTCGGGCGCCGCCGACGCCTACTACCAGTTTGGCCTGCATTGTTGGGACCTGGCTGCAGCCACTGTCATCATCAGGGAAGCAGGCGGCGTCGTGATGGACACGTCAGGTGAGCTCGGGCCCTCAGCCCGCCCTCCGTCCCCAGGGGTGCATCCCAAGGACAGACCCGCAATGCCCCAGACAGACAGGCCCCCTCCTCTGCTAACAGGGACGTGTAGGGAGGGCAGTGGGCTAGGCCAGAAGGCCCCTCCCCCTTCCTACCTCCAGGTGTGAAGATAGACCCACGGTCAGGACGGGTGGCTGTGTTTTCTAAACACTCACTTCCCCGCCACACCCACACACACACACACAGTCCACTGAGACCACAGAGCAGGCAGCATGCTCCCTGATCCAATGACAAGGATTTAGGTGACGGATCCTAGAGGTGACCTGTTCCTCTGCCTCAGAGTCACCGTGCCCAGTTACCGACCCCATGGGGGCGAGTCCCACAGTGTCCCTGTCCCGGGGACGCCCATGGAGCCTCATCTGACATTGGGGTCCTCTGTGGAGCCCATCATCCCCCAGCTTTAATCCAGAGCCTGTTGCGGAAACACTGGGCTCTGTTTAACTGCTGGCGCTGGCGGTGGGCCCTTCATCCCATGATTGCTCCGTTTTTGCTCCTTCTCCTCGGGAGGCCCTAGTTGAGCTTCCGGGAGGGTGTGAAGTGAAGAGGGGTCAGCCTTGGGCATCGAGGCCAGGCAGGCCCGTCCCCATTAAAGACATGTCTGTCCTGGATGTGACCACGCGTGCACACACACACACGCATGCACGCATGTGCACTGAGGTCTCCAGCGAGGCCTTTAGGCCTGTTCACACCTCCAGGAGGTCGAGGGCCTTCATCCTGCCCCAGATACCTGGTGCACAGAGCAGCCACGTCGAGGGGCCCAGCAGAAAGGCCACCCCCAGCACCCCCCCACCAAGGCCTCCTGGGTCCCTGGAGGCCCGTGCAGCGCAGAGTTTGAGAACTGCTCCCTGTCCTGACCTAACGTTGTTTGAGCCTCGGGTCTGAACGCTGTACCTTAAGCCGCTTTCTCCCAGCGCAGCCTCAGGAGGTGCCGGTCCTGGATGGCACCCAGGTTGGGGCAGAGCGGGGCTGAGCCTCCACCCTTTGGGCTGGCTCAGCCTGAGTGCTGGGCTGATGGGGGTCGTGCCGCCCCCTCCCTAACCCAGACACCCTGTCCCTCTGTCCGCAGGCGGGCCGCTAGACCTCATGTCTTGCAGGGTGGTTGCTGCGGGCACACAGGAAATGGCGGTGCTCATAGCTCAGGCCCTACAGACGATTAACTACGGGCGGGACGATGAGAGGTGAGGAGAGCAGACAGGGCTGCCCCAGGACGGGGCCTTCCTGGGAACCTGGAGCAAGAGTTCCTGATCCCCAAAGGAGCCATCAGGCTGGAGTCCGGGCTGTCTGGCTGAGCCCACGTCTTGGTGACTTTGGTGTCCAGTGGTTCCTCTCTGTAATCTCACGTAGCCTTATGTGGGTTGGTCCAGCCCTCCTACCGGGGCCAAAACCTGGATCTCACAGGATGTGTGTATTGATACTGCAATTGCAATTTTTTTTCCAGAATGCAAATCTCAGGTAATAAGGCTTTTGAACTGCTGATAAAGCAGACTTGCTCTCAGCGACCTCCCCCGCCTCTGCCCATGGTACTTCAGAATGCAATAAACCAAATGATGACTCTCTGCTTGTTTCCCTCCACAAGTGTGTCGCCTATTTCCCCAAACGACCCCCAAAATCCACAGGCTCTTTAGGGAAGTTTGCATATGACAGCCCAGAGGTGACATGCTTGCTATCTGCCTGCCGCGGGTGATGAAAACAACTTCAGTAATTATCACGTCAGTATTTAAAATCCGAGACGTGGGTCAGACTGAAGAAAACCAAACGTCTAAAATGCTGTGTTAAAATGTTTTTGTGATCGGTTTAACGAAGAAAATTATTTTCTGGGCCTTATTTTTTTCCTCTTTAGGAGGAGGAATTATATATAAGAATAATTCTAATGAGGATATTCACTGGCTGGCTACGTGTCTTTTCTGAAGTTTAAAAGTTGAGGAAGTCAGTCTTAGGATGGAGGAAATTCCAGCCCACGCTTAGCTTTCTCCCTCGTGTTCCTAATTTGCAGTCAACAATAATTAAAGAGTATTTAGGGGCTTCCCTGGTGGCGCAGTGGTTGACAGTCCACCTGCCGGTGCAGGGTACACGGGTTCGTGCCCCGGTCCGGGAAGATCCCACATGCCGCGGAGCGGCTGGGCCCGTGAGCCATGGCCGCTGAGCCTGCGCGTCTGGAGCCTGTGCTCCACAGTGGGAGAGGCCACAACAGTGAGAGGCCCGTGTACTGCGAAAAAAAAAAAAAGTATTTAGAGCGGCCCTGGCACCTAAACTCCGGGGCTCGGCCTGTGCAATGACCCAGGCACTTTCACCAAACCACACCCTGGAGAGCCCTCGGCAAGCCCACCGGCCCTGCTCCCCTCTGTGGACACTGCGGGGCCTCAGAGCCCACGACGCCGACTCCCCTGTGCCACCTGCTGCTCACAGGGCAGGTGCACTGGGCCCGCTCACGCACCTGGTGGAGCCCAGGGGGCCTCCCAGGGGGTAATTCCCTCTCCAAGCCAATCCCCAGAGGCCTCACCTCCACCTCCCCTTGGGTTACTTATTGATACATTCGCTATCTTTAGGAAGGAGTTTTCTGATCTGATCTGAATGGGGTGACAGGTTATGTCCCGAAAGGCACACAGGTAAAGGGCTCAGACACGTGAGGACTGGGGTCTCCTTTGGGACTAGGGCGTCTCATGCCTGCTGTGCATGAGGACCCACCTTTGATACCCACACGAGGACCGCAGGCTGCATGCAGGTGGGGAGCCTCAGCGGCCACTTGGTGCCCCTGCCACCCCTCGGGGCCTCGAATCTCCCCTGCACCCCGACCAGTGTCCGGCCCCTCGTTGACCCCCACTGAAGGCACACCGTCCTCCAGAGACCACCCCCCACGCTGGGATCCTTCAGCTTCCGTCTCAGCTCTGGCTTTCACCTGTGGGTTCGCGAATAACCAAGGAGGCTTCTGTGTGGTGGTGTCAGGACTCAGATCCCTGTCTTGTCCTGCCCCTGCCTCCAGGTGAGGTGGCTCTGGTTCCCTTCTGGGCACCAGCATCGCCCCCACCACCACCACCGCCAAGCCAGTGTGGCCTCTAGACATCAGGCTCCATCTGGCAGCCCCTGTGCCCCGCCTGACCAGCCACCCCAGCTCCCTCTGTTGGGACACCGCCAGCTGTCCTAGCTGGTGGATTGTACGACCACATGTAGGACGTTATTCTCTTCACACCTTGTGTTCTAGAATCAATGAAAACAATACAGCGAAGTAGGGAAGCAGCTTCTCTCTGTGCAGGACCACAGCTCTGCGAAGCTTGAGCACCACAGGTGCAGAGCGTCTAACCGCAGGATCTTATCCCAAGGTGGTGGGAGGACGCGAGAGACGGGAGCCGTCCCAGGGCCGTGGCTGCAGGGCACATGCAGCCCCACTTTGCTGTGCGGATCTGGGGAAATCGTGCGTTTCTGGTGGCAGCTCCCGCCTAACCCCCTGTGGTGCACCTGAGCGGGCTCTGCGGTCACGCACGGATTCATGACGCGTCGGCAGGGCCCCACGAGCCGTCCCCACCCTGGGCATGTGCTGGGCACGCGGAAAGGCACGTGACCGCTCCCACAGGCTCTGAAGAGACCTCGCGGATGGTGATGCCGCCACAGTCTGGTCCTCTACAGAGCTCCATGTTGTGTATGAGCTCGCAAACCTCGGTGCCTCCACAGTGGTGTCACCAGTCTGCCCGTTGGCAGCCTTGGCTGGAGAGTATTCATGCAAAGCCTAGGCTGTGGGACGGGGGTCCAAGGGCCGGGGCGGGGCGGGGGGGACGGGCGGCGGTCGGCAGGACAGCAGGCAGAGCAGCAGCCAGACGCCCAGGCGGCCGGGTTGGTGGCCAGAGGAAGAGCTGTTTACTGCCACCAGGCGGCTGGTGGCAGGTCCCCCCTCCCCCACCTTGGCAGGGACGCCACATGTGGAGCCAAATGGGGCCAGAGTGGACATGTGGGGCAAGAGGGTTGGAGCTGCCACTCCCAGCCGTCCAGAGTCTCATCCCTGGGCACACGGATGGCCTTTGCTGCCTCTCAGCTTCGAGAAAAGCCTCAGCTTCTGCTCACCCTGGTCACTGCCATGGCTCGAAGCTGGCATGGGTGTGTCCTGGTCTTGCACCAGCTCTGACAGATTTCTGGTTGGCAGCAAGACCAGTGCAGAAAAGGAAGGAAAAGGTCTGGGCCACCCTGGTTTTCTATCTTTAAAAAACATGATGCCATATCTGTACACTGGTGTTCACAGTGGCACTATTCACAGTGGCCAGGAGAGGGAGGCTACCCAAGTGTCCATCAATGGCTGATGAATAAACGGAATGTGGTCCATCCACACAGTGAGGTATTATTCAGCCTTAGAAAGGAAGGAAATCGTGATCACTGCTACCACGTGGATGAATAGGTGTGACTAGGAGTCACTTTTATTTCATTAGGAGAGGTGACGTCACTATGGTGTGTGTGACAACGTTCTGGTTTCTTCAGAGATGCAGGTTGAAGGATTTGATGTGAAGGGGTTCAAATAAAAATAGAGATTAAAAGAACAAGCAAATATGTCAAAATGTTAACGGTGATTGAATCCAGGCACTGGGTATAAGGATGCTCATGGCATGTTCTTTCTATATGTCTTTATATTTTTTTAAAGGTTTTTTAAAATTTTATTTATTTTTGGCTGCATTGGGTCTTCGTTGCTGCTCGCGGGCTTTCTCTAGTTGCAGGGAGTGGGAGCTACTCTTGGTTGTGGTGCGTGGGCTTCTCATTGCGGTGGCTTCTCTTGTCGCGGACCATGGGCTCTAGTCGCATGGGCTTCAGTAGTTGTGGCACGTGGGCTCAGTAGTTGGCATGTGGGCCCTAGAGCACAGGCTCAGTAGTTGTGGCGCATGGGCTTAGTTCCTCCACGGCATGTGGGATCTTCCTGGACCAGGGATCAAACCCATGTTCCCTGCATTGGCAGGTGGATTCTTAACCACTGTGCCACCAGGGAAGTCCCTATATGTCTTTTTTTTTTTTTTTGGGTACACGGGCCTCTCACTGTTGTGGCCTCTCCCATTGTGGAGCACAGGCTCTGGACGCTCAGGCTCAGCAGCCATGGCTCACGGGCCCAGCCGCTCCGCGGCATGTGGGATCTTCCCGGACCGGGGCACGAACCCGTGTCCCCTGAATTGGCAGGCAGACTCTCAACCACTGTGCCACCAGGGAAGCACCCCTATATGTCTTTATATTTGAAATTTTTTACAATAAAAAGTTTTTAAAGAGGGGAGTTGAATTGACTGGACCCACTTTCTCACTTGTCAAACTGCGTGTCTAGTCTGGTAGGGCTGCTCTGACAGAATGCTGTACACAGGGTGGCTTATTATGAATGGCTGAGATTTACTGCCCATGGTTCTGGAGGCTGGAAGTCCCAGATCAGGGGCCAGCAGGGCCGGGTTCTAGTGACACCTCCTCCTGGTTCATGGCTGGCCATCCTCTCCCTCAGAAGGGGTGAGGGAGCTCTCTGGACCCTCTTTTATAAGGACATTAATCCCATCCATGGGGGCTCCGGCCTCACAATCTAAGCACCTCCCAAAGCCCACCTTCTAGTGCTATCACCCTGGGCATTAGGGTTTCAATATATGAGTGTGGGGTGGACACAAACATTCAGACCACGGCAGGGGGTCGGGGGAGGGGCAGCTGAGGCCCAGTCCAGCCCTGGGGCTCTGGGCAGGAACCACCTTGCCTGGGGCTGGGGTTCGGCAGGCCTTGTGGAGTCCAGGACTCTGGAAGGAAATTGCTTTTGGCTCCACCCTCATCTCGGTGACACCAGTGACCCTCAGGGCAAGACATATGTTTGTCTCTGTGACTAAAGGGAGGGGGAGCGGGTAGAAGGGCCTGCTGTGCTGGTCAAGTGAGTCCTGGACTGAGGCAGAGGTCAGGTCACAGCTCTTTGGAAACCGGCTCCTCGCAGCAGCACGGGCAGCAGGCTGACAAGGCGAGGGCCAGTCACCCTGCGTGCAGGGCGGCGCTGGACGCTTTCATCCCGGTTTACCCCTTTTAAAGCGCCAGGGTTGGGAGACCACCCCACTCCTTAACCCGCTCAACAGAGTCCGCTCCAAGTTCGCAATTAAGAGCTATGGAATCCCTGACAGCTCCGCCCCTTCTGGGGTCTGAACAGGCGCTATTGCATCTTCCCATCCCGAGGGCTATGCAAGTAGGACCCGGGTTACCCCCTCGCCCTGGCTCGGTGTTTCTCTCGCCTTCCCTACTCTGAGAAAGTCCCGTCCCTGTAGCTAAAGGACTGTGAAGTCCCCGGGGTCCTTCACCTCCTCTACCCCCTGTCCCGGCCGCGAGACAGCCTGGCGGGTTGGCCCTGAGGGCGGGTCCTCGCCCCAAAGGCAGCGGCTGGCGCGGTCCTGGGGGACCTGCGTGCATCCCGCCCCACGGTCTCCCGAATCCTGGGGCCACACCAGCCTTCCCACAGCCGAGGCCACGCTGCCAGCGTGGTGGTGTCCCCGACTGCCCCAACCTCCGACAGGCCGACCGGCGACCCCCTATAGCTCGCGGAGCGGCTGGGCTCCGGAACGTGGTGACTGTCGTCCTCCGCGGTCTCCGCAGCCCAAGGGGCGTGGACGCGGGCGGGGCCGGCAGCGGCGCTTTAAGAGGCTGCGCCCGGGGAGGCCGGCCCCACAGCGACCCGAGCGATGGACATGGCCCGGGACTGCGCCGGAGCCCTCCTCAGGCAAGTGCCCCGCGGGCCTGCGACCCCGCCGCCCTCGGGCCCCTCGTTTCCCCGCCCCCTCTCGGCCCCCTTCGCCCCAGGCGCCCCTTGTCCCCGCGAGCCCCGCAGCCCCCTGCCCCCTTCGTCCCTCTGCGCCCCGGTCCTCCTGCGCCCCCTGCGCCTCTCACCGCGGCGCCCCTTGTCCTCGTGCGCCCCGCTCTCCCTGCGGTCCCCCACCCCCGCGGCCCCTGCGCCCAGGCGCCCAGCCGGAGCCCGCGCGCGATCCCTTCCCCGCCTCCGGCCGGCCGCCAGCGCCAGGTGTGGCTCCCGAGGTGCGCGGGCGTCCGCGGAACAGGTGACCGTGGTGAGTGCGGAGCGGCTGCATTTGTAGCCGCGACCGCCGCGGGTGCAGACGGGGCCCATCCCTGGAGGCCCGGGCGCGCGCGCGGCCAGGCTTCTCGGGGTCCCGGAGCGCGGTGCGAGCTGGGGCGAGACGAGGGGCGTTGGTGGGGACGCTGGGCGGCCTCCAGGCGGCCAGCTGACCCTCAGGGCCGCGCGGGCTCCGGCTCCGAGCGTGGTGGGCTAACCGGGGCGCGCCCGGGCCTGGACGCTCCCTGACCGTGCTGACTGAGCCCCCAGGTTTGTAAGGAGGAGTTTGGGGGGAAGTGGTGACGCTTTGGGGGACGGAGAGGGGTAGAGGGGCCCGCGGACGCCCGCCGCCTCCTCTCCCGGTCCACGCGCCCGTGATCCAGGCCCTGCATCACTTTTTTTCCATTCTTGGGTTCATCTTCACACCCAGGAAACCCAAACCAATCCTCGTCTGTAAAATCCTAAAGATATTGGGTGGCAGTAACTTTACAGACTTGGGGGAGGAATCCTGCTTCTCTGAAGATCTCCTTGAGTTCTTTAAAATGCAGGTTTTCTGAGGTGACTGGGCTGGAGGGATGGGGTGGGTGAGAGAGAGGGGGGTGTGATCTGTAAGCTTCTGAACCTGGGTCTTTAAAGGGGGATCTGTGCCAGGCCCAAGGTTAGAGAGAGCCGCCAAGATGGAAGGGGGCGCTGTCTGCCGCTTGGACTTTCTCTTTAAAAACAGGACCCCAGGAAGGTGAGAAACAGACATTTTCATGCATCTTCACTGATGTGGTTTAGGCCTAAGGGGAAGACCCTTGGTTTCTTCCTCTACCTCCAGCTTCACTCACCCCCCAGTCCCACTCCCAAGGGTAGCAACTGCTGACAGTTTGTAATGCATCCTCCAAACTTTTCTCCCATGGACCTCTCCGAGGTCCTCCCAGCACTGAGCTGGCAGGCCAAGTTGAAAGGACTGTGAGGGGGCCCTAAGCCCTGGCTGGTGTGGCCTGCAGCGGGAGGAGACGAGGCCTGAAGAATTAAGGCTGCCCCTGCCTTTGTACCTAACCCTACAGCACAATCCCAAACCCAAAACGTCTCTGTGTGAGGTGGAAGCGACTTGCTTCTGAAATGTTGGCAGATGAGCACATGGGGAAGGACTGATCTGCTTAGACAGCCCTGAGTGCAGGGCTCTGGGAGGGAGCTAGGGACCACCTGTGGGGACTCACTGTCATTGGGTTCCTGCTTGAGAACTGAGCTGCTCTAATTCTTGGTACCCCACCTGCTTCTGCACCATCTGTAACACTTGCTGAAAGCAAAACTTTTGTCTTCTGCCTTCTTTAAAGCCGAGTCCAGGCTGTAGACCCAGCAGCTACAGCCCAAGGTTTCCTGGCTCAGCTCTGGACACCCAGGATGTCCATAGGGTGTGTGTTGCTACAGAGGAAGCCTGCTCTGACGTTGTGTTCTGGCTTTGTTAACATTCACACTGACCCTGAGGTTGTTACAGAGCTGATTTCCTTTACACTTTGTGCAAAGTAGCTGCTTTTGTAGCTATTTAGTACCTCTTTCCTTGAACAAGGAACTCTAGGTTTTGAAGAGCTGCCCTTTCAGTACAAATTTGACCAGTCTTGTTAGTGATGCAAGCGAGGAATTGACTTTTCTACAAGTCGATCTCTCAGGTTACTGACGCTTACTCCTTCGTGGTCTACACTCTTATTTTAATAATATTCAAAGTGTTCAAAGACTTCACGGTCATGTATTGGATATGCTTTCTAGCCAAGCATTTTGCTGGGTGGGTCAAGGCACAGCCGGGAGCTGCCACAGTCCCGCCGTGGGGCTCCCAGTGGGGCCCACGTGTCCCATGTGTTGCTTGTCATGAGCTGGGCCCGCGGGGGAGCAGGAAGCCTCGCAGGGGCCAACACTCCTCTGCTTCCTGCCGCGGTGAGACCCCACCACCCCTGAGACTGTCCCTCAGCCACTGTCCCTGCAGCTCTCGGAGGCCCCGCCAAGCCTGATGGATGCTTTCCAAGGCCTGCCCCTTCTCTGCATTCCCATGGCTGGGGTCACACTTCCCTTCCCTGCACTGTCCTTGTCACCCGGCTTTGGGCACAGAGCTCTGTCTGAGCTTTATCTCTTCACGTGGGCCCTCCTTGTCCACCTGACGGCCTGTTCCCAGGCCTGCTTTTCTCCCCCAGCGCTTTCAGAACAAACATCAGTCCAGAAGGTGGCCTCGAAAGACGCCTTCTTGGGACCTGTGGGCCAGCTTTGTTCCACTGCAGCGGGGTTCACGTCCACTGTCAGTCTGTGCCTGTTCCTTCATTTCCTACTCTACGAGTTGAGGACTTCTCACTCCCTCCTGGAAAAATACAGAGACTTCCCTGTTCCTTCACTTCTGGGAGATACACACCCTCACAATTTTCCAGAATGTTCTATGAAGTCTGACTTTTCTTATCGTCTTGATTTCCCCAAACAATCGATTTCCTTGAAGAGCCTGTTTCCTTGGGGTTTTTTTTTCCGTGTACTGAGCCATTTCCCTTCCTGTTTTGTGTGATTGCCTGCACGTTCCCAGGGATGAGAGGGCGGCCAGCATGAGGGGTTGCCAAAAGCTGGATTCTAAGTCTTCTTAGTGCTCCTGTGACCACTTCGATGTAGTACAGCATTCAGGGGGAATAGCAACACATTTTCAGCCTTGGTCTAGTGGCCAGTGACATAAATGATCCCATTAAGAGGACCAGAATTGAGCTGGATTAATATGTTGCTTTGTTCTTGTACCTGGTTGTCCCTGCTGTTCCTTTCGCTGGAGCAGAGTAATCAGACGTAGTATATTTAGTGTACCTAAGATAGCATTTAACCCCTTTTTACATCATCTATAAGGTAGTCTTGATTATATATAATTCAGCGCATCAAATCACTCATCCTGTTCCTTGGAAAGAATGGCTCACGCCTGCAGGGCCTTTTTAGGTGGCTCCTAAGCCTTTTCTCCAACAGTGACCCAGTTCTCTGTTGGGAAACGTACGGCGTAAGAACAGCAACAACTGGACTTCCTTCCTTATTGAGATCGGCTATCTCAGGGCAGCGAGGGGGGAAGGCCCCGGGAGTGACTGCCAGCACTTAATCTGGTCAGAAGTTAAAAGACTATGAGGGCTTTGTGGTGGGCGGGGCTAGGTCAGTGGATCACCTGGGGGCTCACAAAGGTGGCGATGAGGAGATACAGACCAGACTAACTGTGTCAGAGCTGTTCAGCCCAGGGCATGCCATTGGCCCCACACAGGGCCCGGGCCCAGGTTCCAAGACGTGAACTTTGTCCTCCCACCCTCCCACTTCTATGGTTGGCCCTAGCCTGTCTTTTACTCGGGGACAAAGGAATGACTCCCTGCTCTGGGGGGAGGGAGGCTCTTGCTGGCAGGCCCCGGGCTCCCCACACCAGAAGAGGGTTTCACCAGTGGGCAACCTCCCCGCCCCCCCCTCCCCGACTCTGACGATCCCTCCCTCCACGCCCTGAGCCTCCCTGGTACTCAGCTGCGATGCTTGCCTTTGGCCTGGTCAGGCAGTGTGCTAGTACCTTTCTTTTCTCCTCACCGTGAGTTCAAGTTTCCTATGATGCTATGATCAGGTTGAGAACAGAGCCAGGTCCCAGCTGTGAAGCATTGTGTGGATAATCCTCGCTGCCTTGTCCACCGGGTTGCCAGGGAGGGCTCTGAGTGTCAGCCCATCAGAACATGGGCCCCTGGTTGTCGTGTTGTGTAATGAGGAGCCTGTGTAACTCCCTGGAACTGGGGCAGAGGTCTGGCGGCCGTGTGCCAGGCCCTCCACAGGGTTGGTTCAGCCCTGCCTGGTCTCCCTCGCTGGGCCGCTCTAATTCTGGTGGGAGAGCCGTGTGGGGACCACTGGCTAGGCATGGTCCCCTTGCAGCTGCCACGCTGGCCACAGGTTGGGTGGTGACCCTGGAGAGGAGCTGTGGGTGTCCTCCCAGCCCACAACTCTTCTTCACTGGCTCTGGCCAATGTTTACTGCTTGGGACTTGAAGTTCAGAGAGATTCCTTATTAACTGGGTGACCTTGAGAAACCACTCTGAGCCTCAGTTTTCTCACCTGAGAAATGGGGTAATACTTTCCTTGTAAGGTTTTGATGAAATTAGTTAATATATTAAAAAAGCCAGCACAGGGCTTCCCTGGTGGCACAGTGGTTAAGAATCCACCTGCCAATACAGGGGACACGGGTTTGAGCCCTGGTCTGGGAAGATCCCACATGCCGTGGAGCAGCTAAGCCCGTGTGCCACAACTACTGAGCCTGTGCTCTAGAGCCCGAGAGCCATAACTACTGAGCCCGTGAGCCACAACTATGAAGCCTACACACCTAGAGACCATGCCCCATAACAAGAGAAGCCACCGCAATGAGAAGCCCGTGCACCACAATGAAAGGAGTCCCCGCTCACCGCAGCTAGAGAAAGCCCGTGCGCAGCAACGAAGACGCAATGCAGCCAAAAATAAAAATAAATAAATAAATGTATAAAAAGCCAGCACGTTGCTGGCTATGGCAGGTGCTCGGATGCCTGCAGTCACGAGGCACAAGCCCGATGCCGGCTAAATGTGCGTCACACCAAATTCTTGCTGACAATCTAGGTAAAGAGGTTGTGACACCAATTCTAGCATGTGAGGATGGGGGAGGGGCTTCCCACACAGCACCAAGCATTTCTCAGTCTCTGGCAGGGTGTCCAGGGAAGGCAGATTCTTTACCACTGGACCACCAGGGAAGTCCCTGAACTCAGTTCTGGCACCATCTACCCAGAGACAGCATCAGATTCCACAGGGTGAGGGCTCAGCCCCACAAGACTGCCCCCCGCCCGCCCCCCGCACTTCAGATGCCAGTCGCAAGTCCAGGTTGTCACCTTTGTCCATAAGGAAAGTCCAGTCTAGTTGGAGAAATAAAGCATAGATAGATAAATGACTGTGTGTGTGAGATTATATATATATATATATATATATATATATATATATATATACACACACACATATGTATATAGATGCAGGTGTGTGTATATATAGTATATATATATATGCAGGTGGCCTACACTGGCAAACAGAGCAGGTATTCCTAGAATTTTAACCTTCGTAGAGTTACTCTAGACAAACTGCTGTAAGTGTCAGAAAGCAGTGATGTCCTCACTTTGTATCTTCTTCAAGGTTGTCCCCCAAAATAAAGCCCTTTGTTTCCTTCTCCTGATTGTCACTGAACAAGGATTTGTCCAGATAGTCACCACCTATTTGAGCGCTGTTCAGGGTTGGGGGACAGTGCCATGACAGGTGCTAGTCCCTCGGGGTCTGAGGAGATTGAGTGTCCAACATTTATCACAGTGGCCAGCACAAAGCAGGACATGGGACATTGCTGACTTCTGTTTATATTGTGAATAATTTCTCTACAGATACATTCCTGATATAAAAACATCCACTGTCCAGGGTGGAGCTCCTCCCTCAGTACCAGACTGGTTGCCACAGAGACTGAAAACCCCCTTCCAGCCCCACCAACAAGGCGCATCTGGTTCCCTCCAGAGTTATTTAGACAACTTCTTGCATGTGGGTTTAAGAGCACTGGTGTCAAAGGTGGTTCTGCATTTCTTTGATTGTTGTGAAATCTTCACCTCTTCACTGATATGCAGGCTTTTCTTATTCCTTCTTAGCCTGTGGCATCTAGATCACCTTTCTGAGGCAGAGACCAGGTGCCTGGTCTAAATCCCAGCTCTGACCTGTGGGGCCTGCTCTCTGGTCTGAGTTTCTTCACCTGTAAATTGAGAAAACTAGGTTTTTTGAGGATTGAGTTAATACATATAAAGCAAGATATGTGTATGTTAAAAAAAAAAAAACTACTGAAGTTACTACTTATCAGCTGTTTTTAATTTATCCTTCACTTTATTACTTTTTAGTATTTGCTAGGTAACAAAACTTTAATAATCAAGGGTTGGGGATTTTTTTCTCAGAAAATTGTCTTGATTTGGTTTTCCTACGTTGTTTTCTTTTCCTATGTTAGTTCTTTTTTTGTGGTGAATTGTTAAATTAATTCTTTGATAAATGTGGAACTCACTCCAAAGTGCCACATGACAGACATACAATCTGAAGCGGTTGGTTTTCCAGCCGCAGTGATTACAGGGTTCTGCTGTTCCTCATTTATCCTAATCTCAAAAAATTGGTTTATTGCTATAGTGAACACTATCTGGCTTTTAAATTTCTGGCTTTGTTGTATCGTGCAGATATGTAACTATTTGTGTGTGTGCCTAATTCTTTAACTCTGTTCAGTTACTACACGGCCTGGAGAAATCATTTTCTTAGATTTTTCAGCTCTAAAACCCATGTTTGCGGAATATAATTGTTATTTCTCTTTTGATGACCTTACCTTTCCTTCTCAAACAGTTACTGCAAGGGCTTTGAATGTTCTGGTAAAAATGGGTGTAACGATGATTGTATTTTTTAATTTTATGTATTTGTTTGTTCCTTGGATGTCAGGTACACAATTTTTAATCATCCCCAACCATTGGCTTCCTTTCTTTTAGGTGCAAATGTTAAGCTTGTCTTATTTCTGTGTACTTCAAACCTCTCTTTAAAGACTCTGCTTTAAAGTAACATTAATTTGTTTTTACTTTTCCCTCCATTTCTAGGCCCCTGACGTTTATGGGGTCGCAGACGAAGAAGGTGCTGCTCACACCCCTCATGCGTCCCGCTCGCCCCTTCCGGGTCTCCAACCATGACAGGAGCAGCCGCCGAGGGGTGACCGCCAGCAGCCTGCAGGAGCTCCTCACCAAGGTACCCCACCAGCCCACATGGGTCCCAGAACAAGCCAGTGCAAGACAGAGGGTCTGTGTCCTGGCCTCGGAGGTTCTGGGGGAGCCTTCTGACGTCAAAGGGAATATTGCTGTGTCCCTGTCCCATAAAAGACTTAGGTACAGAGACAAAAACCTTCAAAGTAGCCATCAATTGATAATGTGGCTTTGGTTCTTTGACAGGGGGAATATGGGAGGCAGCAACTGTAGAAATCTGGTTTTGGTTATAAAGGCCAGGGACGAATTGTCCTTAATCTAAAACAGCGTCCTCGATGGCCAGATAAAGAAGAATCATAGACTCATAGGGGACGAGAAATGAGAATCCAACATGCCGTCTCTGCAGCGACAGAGATGTCGGCTCTTTAAGTATCACAGATACAGGCTCGTTCTTTTTATTTGTCCAAATAAGCAGGACATTTCAGAAACTGAATATTATGCAGTGTGACCCCTTATCTCACGTCGTTGAAGCCTCTGAAGAAGCTAGGCCCATTTGATTCTTTAACTTCTCTTTTCCAAGCAAAGGCTGGGTCATAGACACCAGGTAAGGTACATCTTTACCATTTAAAACCCTCAAAATTGGCCAGCACTTCTGGAACCATGATTTAGTTGATGCCATGGATGGGTCCAAACAGAGTCTCTCACTTCACCCCGTGACGCTGGTGTGTTCTAACCCAGACCCTGGATGCCCTGGTTATTGCCAGCGGACTGGTCACGTTGGTGTTGGAGGAGGACGGCACCGTGGTGGACACGGAGGCGTTCTTCCAGACCCTGGGGGACAACACGCACCTCTTGGTCCTGGAGAAGGGACAGAAGTGGACACCGGTAAGTGTGTTGTCTGGGCAGCTTCTGGGAAGGCTTCTCACCTATGGAAGTGTGGTCCCCACTCTGGGGTTGACTGGCCCACTTTCCAAATACTTCCTTTGTGTTCACCTGATAACTGGATCTCCTACCCTCCAGGGATGCTTTCAACTATTTCTAGGAAACTTGGCATCTTTATGAACCTGGACTGTGTGATTTAGAGCCAGTAATTCTGAGGGTCAGGCTTTGGCCAGTGAGGGGCTGCAGATCCGGTTAGAGTGTGTGGATATGACCTGCGACCACTCACTGTCTGTGACCTCAGGAGAAGGCGAGCTGACACAACTGGTAAAATTAGGGAGGGGCGTGTGGTGTAAACACAGTGATTTAGGCAAGCAAAGAGGTAGAATAAAGGGTTTTATTTCTGAGAAAACTATAGGTTATATATCTGGGAAAACACTCCCACCATAAAGCACCTAAAACTGTAAAGCAAAATATTCAAACATCTTTTTATATGCCTAACTGACCTTCAAGAAAGGGAAATCCTCAGAATCCAACGTTTTATGGAAACCAGGATCCAGAGAGGGAAGCTGGCGTCTCCGCTGTGGGCAGACAGTGACCCCAGCTCTGCTGGATGCTGGGAGGACAGCTGCCCAGAGCTCTCTCCTGAGCACCTGGCCTCAAGCTGCCCCCCTGAGGCTTTAGGGACTGCTGAGTCCCAAACCATGCAAGCTGGAGTGTAGTTTACAGAGACCCGGGGAGGAAGCATCAGTGGACGGAGTTTATTCACTGATGCTTGTGACCCAGCTCGTCCCTCTCTCCGGCCCCCATGACCCACGTCCTCATCCCCAGAACCCAGGAACGTGTCACTTTACGTGGCAAAGGGGACTTGGCATGGGGTGATGATCCTGGATTGCCTGGTGGGGCGGTGTCATCACAGGGTCCTTGTAAGGGGGACACAGAAGGGTCAGCGAGGGCGGAAGCAGAGAGAGGAGTGACTGGAAGACGGGCCACGGGCCGAGGGACAGAGGCGCCCTGGAGCCGGGACGGCAGCCCCAGCAGGACAGCCTGCGGCTCACTCAGGACCTCCAACCCCCAGAACTGTCAGAGCATGAGTCTGTGTTGCTTTCAGCCACTCAGCTTGTGGCCATTGGTCCCAGCAGCCCCAGGAAACTAATTCAGAAGGAAAGGGTCTGTTCTGTTTGTTTTGCGAGTGAAATTCTCTTTTACTTAGTGGGGGTGTCAGTTGCCATGTGACAGGTTGAAGCCCCCGCGTGGTGGGCGCTGAGCTGGGGGTCAGGGTGGTGACAGGAGGCTGTGGACGAGAGTGGCACCGATATGGTGGTTCTCTGGGTGGGAGGAGGCTTCTCTGTCTGGTAACAGCCTGGTTGACGTGAGTCTTATGCGGGGTCTTAGGCGTCTGGACCTCCTTCCTGCAGGGATCGTAAGTCCTGCCCCACTTGTAGGGGTTTCTAGGTGAGGCTACTTGACTTGACGTGGCCAGAACTTCCAAGAAGTAGCCGCCAGGGGTCTCCCTTCCTCAATCCAAAGCTTTGGAGCCTGTCCCGTGGGGAGCAGGTCCTCAGAGCATCTTCAGGGGTCTCCTGGGTCCAGATGATGGAAACCATACCCCCCGTTAGGTCCCGAGTTTGGGGAGGCATCTCGATTTTGACTCAAGATCAAGGATGTTGGGGGAGTGAGATTAAAACTTTCATGCGTCAGAGAGGAGCTGTGTCAGGGGCTCAGGTGGAACTCACCCCTTGATTCTATAATCTTAATTTTTACTAACGTTTCCTAAACGACAGACACACCCCCTCCGAGGCAGCAGGACCTCGGTGCGTTAGTTGATGGGCTGCAACCATCATGTGTCCAAGTGGGTGGGGGGGGGGCGGGGGGCGGGAAGAGAAGAGGGGCTCTAGCAAGAAGGGTTTGGGTGCTTTTAGGGGAATTTATGGTTTAAATTCAAATTTAGTAGATTTTTGTCAGAGAAGTTAACACTCACAGCCTCAACTACTCCCAACACCTAAGGTTCATGAAAGTTGTACCTCTATTTGAATCCTGGACACTGCAGGACCATGTTGCAGCAAACCCACCAGGACGTGTGCCTGGGACATATACCTGGGATGCGTACCTGGGACAGCTTTGTTCTCTCTTGTTTCTTCTCAAAGCTTCTGTGGGAAGACTGTTTATAAACCTGGGATTTATAGAGGTCTCTGACCTTCTTTCCCAACCACAAGGGTCTCAGGTAGACCGAGACTAGGTCCCACTAGTGTCCGCAAGAGGCCAACCTTCCTCCAGGTCAGGAACTAGAAATCAGGGGAGCCCACGATTTATCACACGCCACCAGCCCTGGCTTAGCCGTGGATTCTGGCACTCTCCATGGTGCCTCTCGTACGGCGGGAATAGCGTGCCCGCTGGCCGTCAGGCGGGCTGTGGCACGGTCATCAGCAGGCGGCCGTGTGGCCCTAGGTGACCAGGGTGAGTGCATTTCCAACTCAAGTCACCGGCACAACTGTCCACTGACCCCTGGACCCTGAAGCCGAATCACACTCATCTCCAGTCACTGAACAGAGCAGCTTGGAGGAGGGTACTTTCTTACGGGTTTGGACCCCATGGCAACGTAAGCACACTGCTCTGCTGAAAACATTCCTCGAATAGTTAGCAGCTTAGTCACAGATTTTAAGCTGACAGGACAGCTGAAACCAGCCTAAAACCAGAGGCACAGGATTTGTTGGTCACAGCGGGGCCAGTGCTGCAGGCTCTCTTCCTCCACGGCTCTAGGGTGCTACCTACATCCCAGCCCGCCAGCCGCCAAAGAGACAGGGGATCGCGAGAGTAACCTTCGACTTGTACAAGCTGAACCCCAAGGATGTCATCGGCTGCCTCAACGTGAAAGCCACTGTGTACGAGATGTACTCGGTGTCCTACGACATCCATTGCCCGGGGCTCAAGGCCCTGCTGAGGTAACAGACTTGGGGACCAGAGAGTCTGGACATGGCGGGCAGCCCATCCCCATCCCCATCCCCTCGAGCCCCGGCCTGACTCTCACTCGTGTTGTCATAAAAACTCTTACGCCACAGACTTACTCAGAAAACAAAAACTTGAGGCAAAATACATAGTTTTCTCCAAAGACCAATAAATACGAAATGGAAAGAAAACCTAAATAATGACCTAAATAATAAATAGAAGAACCAAATTCCTTTTAAAAGCTAGAGCTGTGCATTTAAAAACCTTATTTCTCAGCAATGACAGCTAAAACCAGAGCCAGGGAGATTCTGACCTGGTTTGTACAGATTAGCCCCCAAACCTGGATGAGGACTCGCACACGTAGTTCTGTGTTACGGAACTTGAACCTGGTGGGCAGGAGGCGCTGGCCTTGCCCCTCTCCACGCACTGCCAGGGCACCCCTACCCCACAGGCCAGGCCTGGAGAAGACAGGTCCCGATCTGTACCCCAAAACAGTTTGAACAAATTCTCTATGTGCACCAGGAACACTCCTGACACCCGGCCTGTGAGCCCTGCACCAGGGGCTCCCACCCAGCCTTGCTTCTGAGCAGCCAGCTGTGTGACCTTTAACAGGTTACTCAACTTCTCTGAGCCTCAGTTTCATCATCTTTAAAATGAGGAGTTTGCTTCCAAGTTCTCTGATCGCATAGGCCCTAAATACACCTGCTTCCAGCCCTCCGTTAATCTGTCACTGAGCCTCTAAAGAAGGGATTCGGGTTGGGGGGATGCAGGGAGAGGGTGACAGGAGCAGGAGGTCTTTGAAGTTCGCCTAGGAGGTGCCACGTGACACCTGATGCCCCCTGCACAACTCCCCGGCAGGGCCTGCCTGTTTCTCTGGGGCGCTGGTCCCCTCCTTCCGCTGTCCCAGGACGGCTTCCCTGAGGGAAGCATGGGGCAGGGTAGTGTGGGCGGGGAACGAGGCTTTCCTCATTCTGGAAATGAGGCTGGTCCTTCTGACGGGGCTGCACGCCCAGTACATGGTCATGCGGGCAGACGGTGGCTTCCTTTGGCCTCCTTTCCCACCCAGAGTCACCGAGGCCCAGTCCCAGACAACAGTTACTGTCCTGCTGCTGGAATCTGGACCGCCCCCCCCCCATTCCCCAGTGATCTTCCTCTTTTTGCTGAGACAGGAAAGAACAGCTTGATTGCTTGAGTTTTCAAGTGAGACGGGAGAGTTACAACAACTTAGATAAGTGTAAAGAAAGTGAACCCACCTCAGCAAAATCTTTCCCGAGAGACGACCCAGCCTTCTTGTCACTGATTCTCACCGTCTGGTGGATCTGAGGGTGGTGCGAGTAGCTGCAGGAGGCGCCCAGATATGAGGCTTTGCCGGCCAGGCCCCGTGGGGACGCCAGAAATGGAGGTCCCCCTACCAGTGCGGCCGAGCCCCTGGTTCCTTGTGAAGGGACGGACCTTAAAATGCGTGGAATTCCTCAGCTTTGGACTTGGTAGAGGATAAGAATTTGAGTTAGAGCTATTTTTTAGTCTGAAACAACACGAATGCCAGGTCAGCCTTGGGCTCAGATGCCCAGGGTCGAGTCGGGGTGTCCTGTCCGCCCTAAGTGAACTGGATCACAGGGTCGCAACGGCAGATGTGTTGAGTCTCCTCCAGCCTGGGGTTCCTTTCACCTCGACTCAACTGAGTTCAGCAACAAGCTCCACAGCCCCGGCAAGGCCGCCAGGGTTAGCAAGCGGCCAAAGGAGGACAGAGCCTGTGCTGCCTGGGCCGCCCACTCAGCATGTTCCAGTGACTTTGTGACAGGCCACATTCGGGAGAGGCCAGGGGATGAGTGGTCCAAGGCCAGTGGCAGGGGAGCTGCTGGAAACGCAGAGTCCCAGGTCCCACCCAGACCTCCAGAACCGGCGCCCGCATCTCAGCAATGGGGGGCTGTGCCCTGGGAGCTGGGACTGGAAAGTGCTGGGATGTGGGCTGTGTGGCCCTGAGCGCATGTGGGGGTGGGAGTGG
The DNA here is from genome assembly GCF_937001465.1 of Orcinus orca. NCBI lineage: Eukaryota > Metazoa > Chordata > Mammalia > Artiodactyla > Delphinidae > Orcinus > Orcinus orca. The sequence goes on from NC_064573.1 coordinate 61,205,543, forward strand.
GGAACCCCTGTCCTCTGCCCCACAGGCTGGACCGCCACCCCGCCCGACCGCCCCATCTCTTGCAGGAGCCTGCTGTTGTTCCTGTCTCACACCGCCCAAATGACCGGTCAGTGTCTCGTCCACACGGGCACCTACATGCTCCGAGTGCTGGCTGACACAGAGGAGCAGGCGGTGCCCAGCCCGCGCCCTCGCCGGGGGATCACGAGTGGATAGGGGTGCACAGTGCGGAGTCTCCGCTGACCTCAACCCCGCAGGTCCCTCTCCAGGGACGCATTCGGAAGACGCTGTGTTCCCACCACGTGTCCCCTGCTCAGGAAAGAAAAGGGGCCTGAGGGCACTGCCAGGGGCCAGGCGGTGGAGGCCCCCTGGGTGGGGATGGGGTGGGGGGATGCGGGCAGCATGAGGCCTGCGGCTCCACAATAAACCAGTCAAGAGAGTCGCTGTGATACCGCACTTCTTCCTCCTGTCTTCTTCATGTCAGAAAAGCACACCTCACAGAAGCAAAACTCAGCCAGAGATGCTCTGCTAACACGTGCAATCACTTTTAAGTCTGTCAGGAGACAGGAGGGTCAGATGTTACTGTGGGGTTTTATGTCGGTCCTGAATGAGCCCAGTGACCTGAGAGCCTGTGACTCTGAATTTTTGGAGGTGATCAAGCCGCACTGGCAACCTTTCCTTAAAACAAAGCTGCTCCAAAGTGGGGCCTGATGCAGGGCGGGCGTGGCCGAGTCAGGCGGGACCCCAGGCCACGAGGGACGCGGGCTGAGCCCCAACCACACGGCTCGGGAGGGGGCAGTGCGGCTCCCGGGGGGGAAACGGAGCGCCGCTGCTAGACTAGGAGACCCGCAGGAGCCAGGTGCCATTCGGATCTGTGGTTTTCCTCCTAAGAAACGCTGCCACAGAGGCCTGTCCCCTTCCTGACTGACAACCCAGGACAGTGGGAGACACCACAGCTTGTCCCAGAAGCACAGAACCGCCTGCAGTCAGACCCCTGGGCCCGGACTCGTGGTCCCCCGCCCCCGCCCCCATCACAGCCTGGATCCCCTCGGACCCCTGCTATGCCGACCTGACTCCCACCCATTCCCTGCTTCACACGCCCAGCAGCAGGGCTGGGAGCCCAGGACCGCAGACAGGAGGGGCAGAAGTAAAGGAATTGCAGCCGCATTCCTCAGAGCAGAGCCTCTTTTTCAAACAGAGCAAAATAAAAAAGGCATCTCAGGGCCCCCCTTCCCCTCCTGCTCGGCTTCTGGGGGAAATGCAGCGGGGGGTGGGGGGGAGGTTGGCGGAGGTGGGTGGTGCTGCCACCGGCTCCGCGGGCTCTGCTGTGAGCGCTTCCCTTACAAGGAGCTCGGCTGGAAGCCCTTCCAGAGCGAGGGAGGAGGACGGAAATGGCTTTCCGGCACCTTCCGCTGGGCGGCTCCTGCCTCTCACTGACCAAGGGCTGCATCACTTCCCAGGGATTTGGCCTCCTGGAGAGGGGCGGCCCGGCTTCCAAAAAAGGAATTTTCCCTCAGTGCCCTGATGCCTTGACTCAGCCCTCTCTCTGACTCAGCGCCCTTTCCCCCTTTCCTTACTGCGTCCAGGGGCTCCCTGGCCTGTTCTAAGGGGGATTAAGCAGGAGGAGAATGTGGAACTGACAGGGGTCTTAGAAGCGGGTTACAGTCAGAAGAAGGATGACTTAGAGTCTGGGAGTTTCTGAACGAGCTCCTCCACAACAGCCTGCATCCGCCCATGGGCCTCCTGTCTCCCGCTCCTGTGTGATGAATAAATTGTGTGCAAAAAGGACACTCTGGACGTTTCCTCTCTCCTTTCTGCCATCTTCCTCTCTGGGGATGCGGGTTCCTTTCTCCGATGATTGATGATCGTAGTTTCTACAAAGGAGCTATATTTTGCTCTAGCAGTTTTCAGTCTGCGGCAGGGATCCCGGGGCCTCGTCACCAGCAGGAGCCCAGTGCTTTCTCTGGGCGCTGCGCCCTCCCTTCTGTGCAGTGAGGCCCGCAGCTGGCCAGAGCTTCCGACCCGCACGCCTGGGGGCTCCCCTCCCAGCCCACCACCCAGACCCCGGTGACGGCAGACAGAGCAGGGCTGGCCTCAGGGCTCCAGAGATGGAGAGGAAGCCGGCACCACGTCGCCCTGAGCTGCGACAGGTAAAGGCATCCTTTTTCCTCTCCCTGTCCTCAGGCCACATTTCCAGCATCCCCGGAACGGTCAAGGGCAGGGCCGGTGTGCCCAGCTGTCCAGCTGTCACCACCTGCTGTGGGATTCCTCAGGCCTGCTGAGGCCGGCCAGGCCTGTCCAGGAGGCAGATGGCCACATAAAAATAGTCGGGGGCCTCGAGGTGCCACTTCTCCAGCTGTTGTGTTGAGCGGAAGCCAGATTTGGGCGGGGGGGGGGCTCAGTGAAGGCATCGGGGCAGCTGCATTGGAAGGCAGGGACGGGGGCGGGGGGTGGGAAAGTCTCACCCAACAGAAAAGTCTTGCGACCCCCCAGCTCTCCCTGGAATGAGCATCCGACACAGCGGTTCTCCTGTTCATCGGTTTCTAGTCAATCCCACTGCAGCTGAAACAGGTCATATAGGCAGAGCTGCAGAGCCCCGCCTGTCTCCTGCTCAGGAAGCCAGGGTCTAGGCGGTGGGTTACGGGTTCAGTGAAGTCAGGTGAGGACGTCTGGTGGCTGCTGGTTGTACCTGAGTCAACAGTCATACAGCTCACACCTGAGAACTGGGGGAGGGTCGGCCTCATGTTCAATATTCTTACCCCAATCAAATGAATTTAAAAAATAAAAGAAGCTGGGGTCGAAATGTGTGGCTCGACGATTTACTTGGTTTTCTCACCTGTGAAGGTGCAGTGGGTACCTGCCTGGAGAGGACGGTGGGTGAACACATCGTGGAAGGACCAGGCCCCCTCCTGGCGCTGGGACCCTCTGTTTCTCCCTGGAAAGGATGAGTGAGCCATGTGGCAGGTATCTGGGAGTTGGTCACACATAGATTTAGGAGGGAAGGGCTATAGAATCGGGGTGAGCTGAGCCATGGGCGTGGGTGGGGAGGGATGTTTTCTGAATCTGGGGCCAGAGGGGCCTGTGGGCGCGGGCGCTGCCGCCACCCACTGCATTCCTGGCAACAGCTGAGACAGCTGGAGGGCGGGCTTGGCCTGAGCTGCGTCTGACTCTCCAAAAAGCCATGGCTCTCTTGTGGGGAAGAAGGAAGAAGAATTCACACGGCTTCGCGTTGGTACTACGTACCTTATCTCAGGCACCCTCCCAGCAAGGCTATCAGCAGAGAAAGCCGCCCAGCCCAGAGCCTCCGAAGAGGGAAGGCACGCCGGACCACTCCCCACCTGCCCTCCATGCCCACCACCCCTGCAGGGAGCAGTCAGGACCAGACACAAACCAGCAGGAGAGGTGGGAAAGCAGTTCGGGCAAATACCTGGAGGATCATAATCAGCTGTGAATGATTCTGACTCTTTTAAAAGCACCACCTGAATTTATATTTAACTCGAACAAAACCCTGGTGGAAACCTCTTTGTTTAGGGAGGCATTATACAATTCTTCTTCATTTCCCATTGTAATATTCTGGGCCCTCCTTTCAGAAAAGGAAAGTCCTTCGAGGCTGTGAATTCTGTGACTCTTTTCTTCCTTCACAATCACTTAGTGCAGTTGCATGTTAAGTCATGTGCTGAGTATTACAGGCAACACGCAGGAAGTCTAGTCTCCAACCTGAGGAATTTATAACCCAGCCCAGGAGGCAAGACTTCTAAGAGTGGAATGCCTGGGCACCTGGGCACCTGGCAGCATGGTGTGCGGTTGGTGAAGACATGGGGCAGGGAGCAGACGAGAGCTCAGCCCTGACATACCTACTCGGTGTTTCACATCCAACTGGAATCTGGGACCAGAAAAATGGCCCATCAGAGCATTGCACCTGCAGGTGGCAATGATGCAGATTAACTTATTTAATCCAATCTACAGGTTTATGTAGCAAAAAGACAAACATTCCCATTTGTGCTTTTAGTTGTGAAAGTACAACATAGCTTTAAATATCTTTCCTGGAAGCTTCTCCTTACACAACAGGCCAGTGGGTGAAAAGAAGGGCTGGAAAAAAAGATGATCAGGTCCAAAAGATCCAGAGATGTGCAGGGGAGGGGCAGGCAAGGTGTAAGCGCCGGGGGGAGGTGAGGAGGTGACTTGAGGGTCTCTTACAGGAAGGGGAGGGGGAGTCCCCAAGGTGGACAGAGATTGTTGTCAGGGGTCCAAGGTCCAAGCAGGAGATACGGCAGGGAGAGGCGGTGGCCAAGGAGAGCAGGAAACAAGAAGTGGGGGCTGCCCAGGGAGAGGCTCCAGCTCCTAGGAAGGCTGGGGCCAGGGACCCACAGCAGTGTCCAAACCACAGGGAAACAAAGTTCCGTGACTGGAACCAAAGGTCAGAGTTTAGAGCAGGGACAAGCAAAATTAAATCTTTTCCACGAATGATATTGCAAAGCAAAGACAAGGATAACTAATCAGTGGACACAAGTTCTGGCCTATAACATATCACAAAAAATGTACCCTGGCATGTATATCAACGCTCACGGGATTCATCACCCACAAGGCACTGGAAACTACCAATCAACCTCTGGATGTGCAGGCGGGGCGTCCCCTGGGGCTCGGGTGTCCCAGGAAACCCCACCTCTCTGGTGCACAGCTCAGCTCCAAGCTGCAGGTCCAGGGCTTTTGCCCTAAGGCCGGTTGCATCAGTGGCTTCTCCGCCCTCCAGCCTAGAAGTCAGTACCCAAGGCTCCCAGCCTAGATGGCAGATCCCACGTCTTGCTAGGACTCGTTTGTTCGGCCAGCCAGCCAGCCCTGCCCGTGCTTTCCTGGGGGTCAGCTATGCCTGTGCAAACATGTCCTGTGGAATTCTCCTTCAGCCGTTTCCACAAGCCTGCACTCTCACACACTCAGGGGCAGCCTGCTTCCTTAATATTAACATGAAAATAGTAAGCATGACGGCGATCACTATTTGTTCCAGCACATCACATTAGCATAAATGTTATTTTTCGTCTGTTGCAGATGTTGCTAAACCTCGCGAGGATTATAGTCAGGACCTAACGCTGTCCAGGACGCAGTAAGGACTATTGAAGAAAACAGGGAATAAATCAATGAATCATCACTGAAGACTTAAACAGTATCCTATGACGGGAGCAGGTGGGACCCAGCTGCTGACCTTAGCAGCCTTGGTGCCAGTGAGCAGGTCTGAGGGCCAGGCAAGGTCCCGGGGACGGTTCCCGGGGAAACGCACGGCCAATTTTCCCTGTACTTCTCACCCGCTTCAGCATGGCGCTCTGTTTGCCCCTCTCTGTGTCCCTCTCCCCTTTTCTCCTCCTGCCCTCTTCTCTCTTTCCTGACTAAAAGGTGGAACTTACTGTTTGTTCTATCAACTAAGTCAATATTTGATTTTAAATAAAGGGTGGCTGAGTATATATTTCTCCATCATACACACACACACAAAAACAACTACCTTCCAAATCACATAATCACTTAGATCAATTTCTATTTTGCTTAATGTACCCTTAATTTTTTAGAGCCCAGTGGTCTCAAGCAAGCAAGCAAGGTTGCCTTCTACAACCCGGGATGGAGATGTGTGTTTATGGGGTACCAACCACACATGCCGAGCACCTGCTCTGTACGGGGCGCCAAGAGAGAAAGAAGACTTTCCATATCCCCCCACAATATGCCCAGCCACCGTGCGGGGCTGCAATTACAGCCCACGTCTCCCTGCGGCAGAGCCGAAATGAAGCCCACCTGCCTGACCTCAGACTCCCCGTGGCACTGACCTTTCTTAGTGGTGAGTTATGTGCCCCAATGTCCCCAAGGAGAGGACACAGCAGAAGTCACAGAGAAGGGGACAGAGAACACTGCAGCTCTCCTGAGGGGGGTGCGGATGAAATAGCAAGGGGAGGCATGCTGGGCAGAGCCAGTAGGAGAGCACCGCCCATTCCCCCCCCACCCCCCCTCAGCTGGGTGCCGTCCTGCGGCTCCCGGGCCACCTCTACCTGGATGGGGTCTGGCCTGCAGTCCCCGCAGAGGCCTTCCTCTTAGAGGGAGGGACATCAGGGCTAAGAAAAGACAGCAGGAAGTGTGTCCAAATGTTATTAATTAATTAATGATGTTTGGGGGTTGGATGTTGTCTTTTGTTAGTTTTCAGTCTTTTCCAACTTTTCTGAAGCTTGTCTATTACTCTCCTTTTTAAAAATTGTGGTAAAAAGCACATCACCTGAAATGCACCATTGTGGCCGTTTTTAAGTGTTCAGTTCAGTGGTGTCCACATTTTTGGGTACAGATCTCCAGGACTTCATATCTTGCAAAACTCATCGTTTAGTTGTTTTATTTATTTATTTATTTATTTATTTGGCTGTGTTGGGTCTTTGTTGCCGCGCGCGGGCTTTCTCTAGTTATGGCGAGCGGGGGTTACTCTTTGTTGCGATGCGCGGGGTCTAGGCACGCAGGCTTCAGTAGTTGTGGCTCACGGGCTCTAGAGCGCAGGCTCAGTAGTTGTGGCGCATGGGCTTAGTTGCTCCGTGGCATGTGGGATCTTTCAGGACCAGGGCTCGAACCCATGTCCCCTGCATTGTCAGGCGGATTCTTAACCGCTGTGCCACCAGGGAAGCCCCATCTTTGGTTTTTAATGGAAAAATAATATAAAGACTATATTTAAAAATATTACCTGCCCAAGGCCAGTCCTGAAAGCTGCTGGACCTCAGCTCGTTTAAAAAACCCTGGTGAAGGCGTGTCTCCTCACCTCCCCTTCCCCAGCCCCTGATGGGAACCCTCCAGAGCTGGTCTCAGTTGGCGGCCCCCGGACCCCCACCCCATCCTGCACTGTGTCCCTTCCACCCTCCTCACTGATGGCTGCTGCCTCTGCCCCAGCCCCGCACACCCTGCCTGTGTGTTTGAGATAAGGGGCCGGGGTGGGGGGAAGCTCTGGACACCTGGCTGCAGAGCCCTTGACCCCCATGTGCTGCAGAGGGAGAAACGGGCTCCGTGGTCACACAGCTTGTCAGGTGGTCACGGGGGACCAGATCCCATGGTTCTCTCACCCCATTCAGAGCCCATCCTTTTACAAGAAGCTGAAGCTGGGGATCAGAGAAAGTGGTCAGGATGGAGCTGACTCCACGTTTCGGAAAATAAGGAATGCAGAGGGTGAGGCTTGGCTGGTGAAAGCCATTGGGTTCGTTACGGGTGAGACATTGTTCCTCTTTGCTACAGAACGTGGTAACAATTCTGTTACCATCCGATCACATCTGTTATAAATTTGATTTTCTAGACAGCTTTATACATGAATTTCTTCTTCATTGTGCACTTCCTGGATACATGCTCACTACTTCCTTAAAAACAGATGACTCAGGACTATCAGATTGCATTTTAGGTGAGCTGGGTTTTGTCTGATGTAACTTAGGATGGGTGTTGATCAGTCGTAGGATGTGAGAGCTGGCAGGGAATTTAAAGACAGTCTGGTCCTACTCACTCACCTGCAAATGAGGAGACTGACTTGTCTGAATCTCGAGCTTCCAGGAGGCAGGGTTGAGCATCTCCTCAGAGTTTCAATTCACTTCCCGCGCACGCGTAGAACAAAACAGGCTGCAGTCACCCTCTGTGTGGCCTTCCTCTGGCCCTCCATGGGTTTACCATCACACATCCCACCCTGTCTGGACTCTTGTCTAGAAAAGGCACAGAAAACGGAGTTGTACTTTTGTTCCCAACCCTGCACAAGATCGGCCGAGGTGGGGTGTGTGTGTGTGGGGGTGCCTGTCACCTGTTCACCACCGTCCGGATGAACCCAACACAGAGGCAGGTGGGGCGGTCAGAGCTGCGAGCGAGAGCCCGGCCTCCTTTGATGTCCAGTTGTCCTACTAGTTGGGCAGCCTGGCTGTTGACTGCATCCCAGCCAGCACAATGCCGGCACAGGACAGACACACAGCTCACGCTGGTGGGTTGGGTTGGACCCGAAGGAGCTGTGTCCCCAGCTGCCTGGTAACCATCATGGAAGGAATAGGGATTCATACGCCATCCCCACACACACTTGGCTCCTGTGGACCAAGGGAACCTGCCCTGGTTTTGAAGACCTCCAGCCTTTGGAAGCCCTTCGGGGACATCCTCCTTGTCCCTGGGAGCTGCCATCCTGGCCTCTGGCCACTCCACACTCCTCTGACCCTCTCTGTCCCCAGTCAGGAAGCAAAGCCCATCACCATGCCATCACCTAGAGAGCCCTGGGACTGTTGCCGGCTGGCAGTGCTCCCCACTGGCCGGCTAAATCCTTCAGTTCATCCTCAACCACCACAATTTCACTTGCAGTTTCCAAACCGACGGGAGAGTTGAAAGAACAATCCCGAAGCAAAATGCACGCCCACACCTTGTCTGGGCTGGGCTTTGTGAACACTCAGCCACATTTCTTCCCCTCTGAGCACACACGCCCACCCTTCCTATGAAGCACGTGAAAGCAGGCTGCCTGTACCCCCGACATCTCATTATCACACTTAAAATAACATCGGTTAGACATGCTCCACGCTCCACACCTGTTCTCCAAAGGCCTGTTGGAGATGAAAACAACCGCAGCACTTGGATCCCATCAGGGCCGCTGTCTCTCCGTCGCGGTTCTTTCCCCTCCCTTCATCTTTTTAAAATCCTGAACAATCTTTGTGGCTTTATTCTGAACTCTCTTCGAGTTTCCCAGATCTTCTGTAATCAGATTTACACAGAAATAAAAGGGCCTGCACTCCGTGGCTTGCTCAGCCAGCAAGGCAGCCCCCCCGGAGGCCCCCACTCTGGCCACCTTCCCTGTTGAGAAAGGGAGGCTCTTCATCATAAAGTAAAACTCGAGGTGGTTGCAGCTGTTTGAGATGCTGAGCCTGGAAAGGCTGGTCTCATTTTTCAATGGAATAACTGAAATCCGTGAGGCAGAGGGCAGCTCATCAGGCAGAGGGCCGAATGGTCTAACCCGCACACCACCCCGAGCATTAGGTGCTCTGTGACCCTGTGTTACAGGGTCTGGGTCTCTGGCCCGGCTGTGATCACGTGAGGGATGCAGTCAGGCCCTGACCTCCGGGGGCCTCGCACTGGGCAGGGCCGCAGCCCCTGGGCCTCTGGAATAAGTGTTCCTCTCACATCCACTTGGCCTGTGAGCCTGGTGTTCTGGTTGGTCAAATATTTGTTTAAATACTATATATGAAATACGACTTTTCCAAAGAATTAGAACCCAAGAAAATTTACTTTCCTAGACAGCACGACGGGGGCCAGTATATAATAGGTCTGCAGGTTCCACTCGTAACCAGGACCCTCAGGTGGACCCACCAGCCACATTCAGGCTCCACGGACACGGGCCCAGGGCCCACTCGCTAGATGAGCAGGACCTGAGCTCCCCTTTGCAGAACTTCCAGGGAGGGAGCTTTGACAGCTTCAAAATGGCTTTGTTGAAGGTGCAGATGGTGGAAAAGCCCAAGAGTCAGCTCAGAGCCTCGGCACTCGGTGGCCCCTTCCCGCTCGTCCCAGGAATCGACACCCCACCCCCCCGGCCCCGCTCCACGGCACTGCCCAGCCTCCACTCCCGGTCCCAGCACCTGCCCCTGCCTGACGGAGCACGGGTGGACAGCCACTCCCATCCCAAGCACCGTCCTTTGTCCACCAAGAGTCACATCACTTAGAAGCACAATGGTCCCATGTCATTACACTTGTCAAAACCTAGGGTTTTAGCTGCAAATAAGGCCACAGGTGGCTATCACCAGCCTGGTCCCAGAGCTTGACCTGGTCCCTTGGGGTCTTTCTCCAGGGGCTCCTCAGGATTTGGAGAGGACAGGATGGAACCTACCTCCCCATCACCATGACTTTCAGACACGGGCAGGGAGCAGTGAGACCTGTCCCCAGGGTTGGGGGGCTTTTTCCCACCTATATCCAGACCTGGGCAGTGGCCCCAGGTCCTTACCCCGCGTGGTGACCATGGAGGAAACAGGGCAGGGCGAGGGGCTGTGGGAGGTGGAAAGCGAGCAGACAGGAGGTGAGGACCCAGAACTCTGTCCAGACGGGGCCCTGGGTGGTGCCCCTCCCACTTGGGGCCACCGGGACCTCAGGACTCCCTGCTCAGACATCCCTGAGCTTGCTTCAGGGCCCCCTCCTCCCACTAGTGACTGTGACACAGAATGTGGCCCAGGGATGACCATAGTTGGGGGGGGAGAAGAGATGGACCGAGGGCTGGTGTGCACAGGAGATGCTTCCCGCGTGGGACGCAGGAACGGTTTCCGCAAGCCTGATTTGTAGCTGCTGTGTCTTTAGCCTGCCTGTGCCCTTGCTTGGGCCCCGTCCATATTAGGAGCAGGGGACCCTTTCACTCCCACCTGCCTTAGCGGCAGTGACACCTAAACTTGGAGGGGTGGCGTGCAGATTCTGTACAAAAGCGTCTAGCACTGAGTCCTCGTCACCTCCCCCTCCCCCCTCATGGTGCAGGGGGCAGGCTGTGCCGCTGGTCAGCAGGGAGAGCCCATCAGAAACTCCAGTAAATCAGCCTCCCCCCCATCAAATCCAGGTGTCCCTGAGGCCATGCCGACACCTATTCTCTGGCTCCAGTGAACACTTTGGACTCAAATTCCACCCAAGGACTAGCTTTGGTGAGGTGGCCATTTCAACAAAGCACTGGAGCTGCTGACGTGGGCACTTCTCTTTACTCAGGGGCTTGATTCCGCAGGGACTGAGCGACCAGGCTCTTCCAGGAACCACAGGCCCTCCCTCCACTCCCTGCACCAGACTCAGCACCAGCACACAGATAAAGGGAACATTTCTTTGGAGTCAATAATTAAATTGAGCGATGGCAACATGCAGGCTAAGCAAGGGTGCTTGCTGGGTTGTCTCGGGTCCTGACTGGGGGCATGGGCAGGGCTGTGCCCCCTAACCTGCTTCCCCAGGTGCCCTGTGTGTAAAGAGAGGTATGGGAACCTACAGGAAGGCAGAGAAGCAGCACTGCAGGGGAGGGTGAGGGGGACAGGGCAGGGATCTTAAGGTTAAAGAAACTGACCCCTGAAATTGGGAACGTTTGAAAAACTCCAGAAGAAAACATTTTAAGTTCTCCACTTCTTTCAAACCACACACACACACACACACACACACACACACACACACGTGGCACACAGGAGGCATTTGTGGCACAGAAATACCTGTGAGCCCCGCCTGGCCAGCTGGGCTGCCCACAGGAGTGGCCTGGAGAATCCTGGGTGTCAGGTGGAGCTGTGCCCCTGGGAGGCTGGCAGCGGGGGCCCAGGCTGCTGGGGTGACAGCCCCTGCGGGTTGAGGACCACTGAGAAGGTAGGGTGGGGGACCCAGAACCCTGATGCCAGCAGCTAAGGAGTAAAGACTTTACCTGCTGGAGGGGCTGTGGGCAAACACTGGGGAAGGGGAGGGCGGGGGTTCAGAAAGGTTGGGATGCACCTTGTAAAAGGAACAGGAAACCAAGCTTTGCACAGCAGAACTGTCTCCTGGGCCGGGGGAGGGCTTAGCTCATTCCACAGGGAACCCCCGACTTTCCGTGGCCCCAGCGGAGAGAGAAGACACACGAGCTCCATAAGATTGAAGTTTCCTCCCTCCTCCAGCTTCGCACTTATTCACACGCAGGAGATCCGCGTCCACACCCCCTCCCAACAGCAAGGGAGGCCCCGACCCAGCGATGGGGAAAGTGAGGGAACCAGGCGGACAGCCCAGACCCCTGCCCCTTCCAGGGCCGACAAAGAGCCTTTCCTCCCAGATTACGGATGGAGAGGCTGCGTAAACTGTGCAGGGTGTGTGTGTGTGTGTGTGTGTGTGTGTGTGTGTGTCTGTGTGTGTGTGTGTGTGTGTGTGTGTGTGTGTGTTTCGAGACGGAGATACAGTAGGGCGGAGACGTAAGAACCCGTGCCGGAGCCTGAGTCGGGGGGCGGGGGTCAGAGTCGCCCCGAAAAACTCCACTCCCGTGTCCCACAGCCCTCTACACGCTGGGTTTGAACCCGTGGCGGGCGGGAACCATAAGCACCCCTAGGCCTGCGGTCCGGGAACCCGCGAGGGGTCTCCGGTTTCCCTCCGCGCGGGGCAGCGAAGGGGTGGGGAGCGAGCTTGTCCTTCCCGTCCGCCGCCCGCCCGCTGCGTCTCCGCCCCGACCCACTCGGGTGGGCGCCCCAAGGACCGGCTCTTTCCCGGACCGGCCCCCCAGCAGGGGTCCCTCCACTGTCCCCGGTCTGTTCTCCCTTCTGGGACCGCGCAGGGTCGAGGCGGCCCGGGAAGAACGGGCCCTGGGCTCCGGCGCGCAGGCTGCGGGGAGGAGCGGAGGGAGGCGCACAGACCGCTGGGGGCCCTGGGTGGGGGTAAGGGGAAGGCGCAAGGACCGCGGGGGCGAGGGGTTGTGAGGCGGGAGCTGGGAAGACCCGGCCTGGCCCGGGGAGATGGGGGAGGGCGCACGGGGGGCGGGGGCGGAGGGGGCGAGGCCGGGGGGGGGCGGGCCCGGCCATTGGCCAGGGCGGCTGGGGGAGGGTCGGGGAGGGGCGGCTGGCGCCGAGTCCAGGGCGCCGAGCGGCTGGGCCCGCAGTCGCCGCGCTGTCCGAGCAGCGAGCGCCGAGCTCGCGCCATGAGGGAGATCGTGCACATCCAAGCGGGCCAGTGCGGGAACCAGATCGGCACCAAGGTGGGCGCGGGCCGGGCCGGGCTACCTGCGGGTGGGCGGCCCGCCCCTCCCTAATCCCTCGGGCCGGGGCAGCGCGGGAGGACCGGCGCGGCCGAGGGGGACGTCACCGCGGGACCCGGCCCCGCTCCCCGGCCCCGCGGCCCCGGAGCGCCCGCTGGCAGCTCAGGCGCGCCTGGAATTCTGCGGCCGCTCCCCGCGCGCCGCCCGCCTACCGGGCCGGCCCTAGGGGAGCCGCGGGTGCCAGGGCCCCGGGCTGACCGTCTGTCCTCCGCCCCGCCCTTTGCAAGTTTTGGGAAGTGATCAGCGACGAACATGGCATCGACCCTGCTGGAGGCTACGTGGGTGACTCGACGCTGCAACTGGAGAGGATCAACGTCTACTACAATGAGTCATCGTGTGAGTGGCGCGGCGCGACCCCGCCCTTCCCCCATCCCCGGCCATCCCTCTCTGGGACCCCGGCATCGCCCTGTGGGACCCCGGCCTTGCTCCCCCTCCCCAACCCGCGGGGCCTCCCGGCGCGTGGGTGGCTCACCCTGGAAAAATCCTCCCAGCTGTAGCCGGACGCCGGGCTCCTCCCTCGCTCGGGGCGGGAAATCCGACGTCGGTTGATTTCAAACAGCATCTCGTCCTCCCCGGCGGGTCTGAGCTCTTGAAGCGGACCCGCTGCTGCTGTGATATCAGCTTAGTGGGTCATGTCCGGCTCTTATTAAAATTTATTTTATCTTTTAAAATTTTATTTCTTAAAGTTTTTGGCTAAAACTTTGAAAAACACTCCCTCAAATGATTTTTCTGGCCCTTTGCAGACCTCCAAAAAGACTTTACATCCCCTGCAAGCTGCAACTACAGACAGAGAGCGTCATTATCTGGTGGAGTTTAGTAAAAATTCCAGGTTGTGGTTTATCCAAGTTTGAGAATAGTATCACCCTTGTCCTGGGTAGCTACATCTATATGGTGGTTACATTATACTTTATTTTTGTAACAACGTTTATTATAAAAGTGATACATGCCCTTCACAAGACAACATAAAACTAAGACATTGAAAGAACACCCAGGAAGTGACAGGAGCTGCCCTTCCATACACATGTGTCCCCGGCCCCAGAGATAATCACGCTCTGTCTTTGGAGTTACTACTGCTTGTCCACATGAGAGCTGGGAAGAACAGGACACATAAATTACTGGGCTTTAAAAAGGTCTGGAACAGCAGGACACGGATGGTGAGATTCCTGGATGGAACTGAGAAGAGGGCAATATACATGGCACTTGCTGGTCACCCTCAGGCCTAGCCTGGTGACATTCTTTCTTCAGCTTGGGTGTGTGCGTAGCAGGATGGGTTGTAGAGCAGTTCCCAATGCAGTCCTAGTGACCCCACCCTCATGGAGACAGTTTCTTGCCCAGCTGGTGTGAGCATGTGCTTACAGATGAAACGGCACACGGCCACACTTGTCCATAAATGAGACAGTCTCCCGGGAAACAGCCGTGGACGCACCTGGAACAGGTGCTCGGACTCACTCGTGGGTTCACGTGTGTGTGAGGGAGGGAGGTGCCAAAGTGTCCCAGCAGCTCTGCCACTCGCTGCAAGTACGATTTCCGTGGAGCTAAAAAGTAGAACTGCCCACGGGTAAGAACTGGAAAATACAGGCGGCAGGAGGTCGGGAGACCTTGTTTCTCATCCTGCCTTTTCCAGGAACTTCCTGTGCCCTGTGCCGGGCTTCCTCATCCGGACAAGTCCACGGTGGACTGTGTTCTCTGGGGCTCCCCTCCCCCAGGGCTGAGATTCTGTGACTCTAAGAAAGCCCGCTCTGTACATCTCAGGCGGCTGTGCTGGTGGGACTTGCTCCCGGGAAGTCCATTACCTTAGGAACCAGAGACTGACCCTTGTGGGTGGGCTCTGTTCTCTTCCAGCTCAGAAGTATGTGCCCAGGGCCGCCCTGGTGGACTTGGAGCCGGGCACCATGGACAGTGTGCGGTCTGGGCCTTTCGGGCAGCTCTTCCGGCCTGACAACTTCATCTTCGGTAGGTTCTGTCTTTCCTGCTTTCTTCTTCCTCTTATTTGTTTATTTATTTATTTATTTATTTATTTATTTTGCAGTACGCGGGCCTCTCCCTTGGCGGAGCACAGGCTCCGGACGCGCAGGCTTAGCGGCCATGGCTCACGGGCCCAGCCGCTCCACGGCATGTGGGATCTTCCCAGACCGGGGCACGAACTCGTGTCCCCTGCATTGGCAGGTGGACTCTCAACCACTGCGCCACCAGGGAAGCCCCCTCTTTTTTATTTTTTAAACATCCAGCTAATTTGGGTGCAAGATTAAAAACATCACATGGTGTAGAAAAGCTTAGAATGGAAATCAGCAGTCCCAGCCCCATCATAGGCAGCTTCTTTAAGAAAAGTACCCTCTGGGCTTCCCTGGTGGCGCAGTGGTTGAGAGTCCGCCTGCCGATGCAGGGGACACGGGTTCGTGCCCCGTTCCGGGATGATCCCACATGCTGCAGAGCGGCTGGGCCCGTGAGCCATGGCCGCTGAGCCTGCGCGTCCGGAGCCTGTGCTCCGCCAAGGGAGAGGCCACAACAGTGAGAGGCCCGCGTACCACACACACACAAAAAAAAAAAAAAAAAAGAAAAGTACCCTCTTGGGGAAAAGTAACCTTTGATTCTCTAAATGAAATGCTTACTGGTGATAGTTCTTGATTTTGAAAATTTTTAGATATTAACTTCTTTTTCCCTCTCATAAATGACTATCCTAATATGGTAATAATTTGTCTTTGGTTTTTATGTTGCTCATCTTTTAACTTCAGTGTGTTTATATTTCTTCTTCCATCATCTATAGACAGTTGTTCTGCTTTCTTTCCAAAGGTTGGTGCCATGTGAATTTATTAGTTTTGTTGGATTTGGGCAAATCTTCCTTCCCCCTTCCTCCACCCAGAAAATGATGGCAGCGCCTGTTCCCCTGCAAACTCCTAAAGAAATTATATCAAATTAAACGAAGTGGCACTGTTAGTGTGACCAGCCTCTTTCACCTTGGAGCCATGGTTTTGGGAGTCAAGGTTACTTCAAAGTGTACAAGAGGAGGCAGAAACTTGGAAGATTTTATTGGTACATGAATTGATTCCCTTGTATTAGAATCAGGCAGTGACCTGTTATAAAGGTAGAGCAAGATACCTTCAGCGAGGTACATATTCACGAAGTTTATGAGTCCTCTTGGTATCATCCCCTTCCCCATCACAATGACAACCTACACAGGCAATGGGACAGGCGAAGCTTCTGACAATTTGTTCAAGGGTTTTTGTCACCTTTGATATTTCAAATAGACCAGGACGAAGGTCTCTGGTGCCCCTTTTATTACATCAAAAAATCTAAATTACCAGTATTTTTATAGTCTACAAATGGGGACATTTATATTCTTTACCTTTTGCTGAACTAGACTTTACATAATTGTTCTCAAGCAAAGATGCTTCAAGATCCTACCATCCAATATGGTAGCCACTAGCTACATGTGGCTATTTAAATTTAATTGAAGTTAAATAAAGTCAGGCTACTTCCTCAGTTGTACTCGACACACCCAGTGCTCAATAGCCAAGTGTGGCTAGTGGCTGCCATATTGGCCAGTGCAAAGATACAACAGTCCCATCACTGCAGAAAGTTGTATCAGACAGCAGTACTCACAGCCTTAATAGAGATATTCTACCAAATTAGGGGAACGAAGATGGTACTGATGTGAAACAGCTTTAATAGAAATTTTTAAAAGTTGACACTATTTTTAACTAAGAAAATAACATGTTTGCCATGGGGCATGGAGAGGACCCAGAATGTCTGAATGCACTGTGGTGTGCTGTTAGGCTCAACAATTGTTTTTAAGTCATTCTCCAGTTAATAAAAGAGGCCGAGTTGCCTGTGAATGGAGATGGTTCACCCCCATTGCCTTCAGAGTTGGTGAATTAAAAAAAACAGCATCATTCCATTTTCAGATATAGTTTGAAGTCGTTTAAAAAAAACACTGACTTGAAGTAAGTGTAATTTTAAAAGTGGAAGTTCTCTGCATTTGAGTTTTAAACATGAATATGCTTTAGAAAACCCCAGTTTTTTCTTAACAAACTGCTCGTTGCATAGCAGTCATGCCTATTAGTGGGAGAGAGTTTTGTGGGACAAAGCGAAGCACCAGGAAGGTTGACCTTAGGCCTCTCTGTACGTGTAACTTTCTCTTCCAGATTCAGGGCTGGAGGGGAGTCCGGGAGCACGTAGCCCTAAGCTTTACCCCACACCCCGTGTGCGCTGGAGGTGAACCAGGGGTGGGCTCTGAGGCTCCTGGGATCTGTTGCAGTTTCGTGTTCTACAATCTGAAGCCACTGGTTAATGTCCCAACCTCTATTGCAGAAGATGTTCAACTCCTGACCCCCAAATATTTAACTGGGAACGTCTGTTGCTATGAGACAGTGGCAAAATATTTTCAGAAGCCTCCAGCTTCCTTCTTTTGTCAGTGGCCGAGAAAACCTCATGGCTGATCATGCTGTAAACACCGAGGAAGCCAAGTGGATGGTGTAAACTGGAGGGAGGGGAGGGTCAAGGCCAAGGGGCTTCACTGGCTGTGGCTGCCTGTTGCCCGGTGTCCCCACTGCACTCCGGTCATTGGTTTCCATGCTGTTTAGTGAAATCATCCTTAGTCCCTCGGGGCAGCTGAAGGTGCATCTGCTCTTCACCAAGCTCCAGGCGGGAGGCTGGCCCGGCGCGTGCTGGCTTGGTGGGGAGGTGCGAGAGTCGTGGGGGCCTAGGAAGGATGTGATGGTTTTCCAGCCTCATATGAGAAGGCAGCCAGCCAGGTTTCACCATAAAGGGAGTCTGTGTTCCCGAGCGAGAATGCAGTTACCTGCTGGGGGGGAAACGCTCCAAGGGGCCGTGGCAGGACTCAAGGCTGCCCCTCTGGAGTCTGTCCATCTCTGCCCCCCGGCTCGATGGCCTCGCTGATGTCACCAGTCCTCTGCTCATAGATATTTAGCTCTTGACCTTTTCACTATTACAAACTGCTCCCTGGTGAGTCTCTGTCCACATGTCATTCTGCACGTTTTGGGTAGACTCGCTGAGTCAATGGGACCAACCTTGATCCTTGTCGCTGACTTGCCCCCTATGGAGGCCCGTCCTCCTCATGCCCCCAGTGGCTCCAGTGTGTGTGGAGGGGCCTTGCCCCAGACCCCCGTCAGCACGGTGTTACCAAGCTTTTGAGCTCTGTCAGCTTCGTGGAGGGTAACCGAATCTCCTTATTTAGTTTGCGTTTCCCTCGTGAGGAGTATGCCGTGGGTTTGTTACTTGCACTTCCCTCCCTGCGATCTGTGCTTATATCTTTGCTCTTCTTCCTAAAGGCTGTCGTTGTCCTTATGGATTTGTAGGACTTCTTTAGATGCTTCCGAAGGGATTCCCTTGGTATGAGATACGAATGACTAATAGGCAGTACATCTTAAACTTACTGAAGAATCACAGAATTTCGGTGGTTCTTCTTTTACAGACTTGCACTTTACACCACAGGGCTTAGCACTGATGAATGCTGTGCAAGATCCAAAGACATCTGAGCTAAGACTCCTCCCCTTGCGTGAGGCCGCCCCCCGGGATAACTGCAGAATCCGGGGGTGTCCGAGAACAGGCTCTGCCCCCAAGCGCCCAGAGCCTTCCTTCTGCTGTGGTGCTAGGCGGGTCTCCAGGGGCAGCCCCGGCTGTGTCACTGCCACAGCTGTTTCCCCTATTGGTGCACGGGGGTGGTGGTGAATTGTTGCCACCAGTGGGTGTAGACAGAAATCAAGGGAGTGTCTTTGGCATAAGGTGGGAGAGGTCTGCACAGCATGTGCCAGCAGCGCCTTGGCCCCTCTGCTCCTCTTGTCTTCTGAGTCCACCTGACGCAGCTGAATCCCCTGCCGGCTCCACCTTCGGCAGTGGGACCACCGTGGTCTCTTCTGTTCGATATGTAGGGAAAGTTTGATAAGGGGGCTGATGGATTTATTTTTAAATTTTTTATAATACATGATTCTTTTCAAAACCAAATTTGACATACCCAAACTGAAGAAATACAAGGCCTTAAATAGCCTTCCTTGCTTCCTCAACAGCTGACCATTTTAGCGGCCCTTACACTGCCTAATTACCAGTTAATGAGAAATGGCAGTGCCTTGTCTTTTTAATTTATCTTTAAATCTCTGCATCATTTACTTTGATTTTACTGCTTTTTGTAACTTACCTTACAGTGTGCTCTAGAATTCAGTTCCCAGTGGTTTCTCTAATATTCCTTAAAATGCATATTAACATATTGATTTGAGTTGAAAGTTAAAGTCATGTTTTTCTGACAGAAAGTAAGTCCAATCTACAGAATCGCTCTGATAATGAGGGCTGCCTTTGCCAGTTAGGTTACATGGCCAATAGTTTTTACAACCTGAATAAGCTAAATCTGCTAAACCTAAAAATTTTGACAAAAATATATTTAAAACGTTTCGTTAAAAACCATATTTGCAAAGTTGTGTTGGAATTAAGATTTCAAAATTTCCAACCCTGTCTAAGTATACGGGACCACACAAAGAGCCTTTCATTGAAAGCATTAGGTAAGTCTTGGTGCAAAGCCTTTTGGACCAACAGAAGGAAAGTGTGATTGATGCAAGTCAGGTGTTTCCAATTCTGCTTTCCACAAAATTGAGTTTTGGGCTGAAAGATGATTAAAAATACTTTTTTTTTCTTTTTGGCCGTGCCACGTGGCATGTGGGATAGCCAGGGAAGTCCCTAAAAATACTTTCTGATGATAGATCACTATTTGATTTTTTTTGTGTGTGTGTGGTATGCGGGCCTCTCACTGTTGTGGCCTCTCCAGTTGCGGAGCACAGGCTCCGGACACGCAGGCTCAGTGGCCATGGCTCACGGGCCCAGCCGCTCCACGGCATGTGGGATCCTCCCGGACCGGGGCACGAACCCGTGTCCCCTGCATCGGCAGGCGGACTCTCAACCACTGCGCCACCAGGGAAGCACACTGTTTGATTTTTGGCATTTAACTCTGAAGATCAAATAATTCAATGACATTGTTAGAATACAATTGATTCCATTTACATATTTATGTGAACAAGACTTCTCAGTATTTATATATGTAAAAACAAAGAAAAAGGAATAAAATGGATGCCAAATACTTCCCCGGCTGTCCAATGGTTAAGACTCTGCACTTCCACTGCAGGGGGCACAGGTTCAATCCCCGGTCAGGGAAGATCCCACGTGTGGTTTGGTGTGGCCAAAAAAAAAAAAAAGAAAAAAAAAAGGATGCCAAACCTTGTCTCATTCTGGCAATATCTGATGTTCACACTTGGATAAATGAACTAATTGAAAAGAATACAGTTATTGACGTTTTAAACACCTTGTGATCATAGGAATTTTTTTTTAAATCAATTTCAACTTAGGATTTATTCCTGTTTTTTTTGTTGTTGTTGTTGTTGTTTTTGGCCACGCCGCGCGGCTTGTGGGATCTTAGTTCCCCGACCAGGGATCAAACCCTGGCTACGGCAGTGAATCTGCCAAGCCCTAACCACTGGACCGCCAGGGAATTCCCTGTTCCTGATTTTTACATGGACTCTGTGGGATACATTTAATAGAATGATGTATAACATGTTTGTTTTCAAAAGGGAGTATTTATAGTACCTCGGAAATTAAAATATCATTTGCAACTATTTGAATTTGCAACTATTTGAATTTGTGAAGACGTTAGATGTCAGCTTAATGTTGGGGTATGTAGTTTTTAAATATTTTCAGGGCTACAGAGCAGTGGTGTCTGAAGAGCACTGCATTACAGGAAATGCGCAGTGTCCAGACAAGCAAAAACGAAAATAAGTTCCTCCTGGTCCTCTTTGCCAGATCTTTTTAAGTGCATCCATTCAAACAAACACAGGCCTGTGTATACAGCTTGGAAAAAAATGCTTTGTCTACTGATGGAGCTTCCATTTTATAACGAAGTGAACTGAAAGTTAGGATTTTAAATTGATCAGCCAACCTTTCAGATTAAAAATTTCTTCCATAAAGTAAAGTAGAAATAAGCATGTTGGGGAAAAAGCACCGTTGTTTAAAACAAACAAAAAACCCAAAACAGACTAACGAGAAGGTCTCTTTCTAGTTACTTGAACTCCTTGGAAAAAATACAAAATTTCACATGTGTTAATCTTACTACGACTGACTGGAAGCAATTTGAGGGCAGGAATGACTTCCTGTGCTGGGTGTTTAATTACAGGTGCAAAATAGTGGGTGCTCAGAAACTTTTGCAACCGTAATTCTGGATGATGAACGAGAAGCCCAATTAACATGAGAAAGTATTACTGTTTCGAAAAGAAAGTATTTGTGCGTAGTACAAAATTCTGAGAGCCCAAAGGAGAGGGGAAAGCAATTTGATTTTTTGGGTTTTTTTTAGCAATTTATTTTTTAATGTATACTTTCTGTTCTCTTTGTCTTTTACCTTGTGGGAGAATTATCTACTTAAAAACAAGAATGGAATTACCAGGTCAGAACACGCGTACATCTTAAAACTGGCGGATTTTCCTTGTCTGAAGCAGCTGCCTGCCCTCCCACGCTCCTGCAGTGCTGGGGGACCGGGGCCCAACCCTCGCTCTATTATCTAATCGTTTCCTAACACACTTTAAATGTACTAATGGCCCCGCGCAGCTCCCCCCGCCCCATAGCCCTGTCGGAACCGTGTCCCCTCTCTTGCTTGACTCCAGGACAGACCGGCGCCGGGAACAACTGGGCCAAAGGCCACTACACGGAGGGCGCCGAGCTGGTGGACTCGGTCCTGGACGTGGTGCGGAAGGAGTGCGAGCACTGCGACTGCCTGCAGGGCTTCCAGCTGACCCACTCGCTGGGCGGCGGCACCGGTTCTGGGATGGGCACTCTCCTCATCAGCAAGATCCGCGAGGAGTACCCCGACCGCATCATGAACACCTTCAGCGTGATGCCCTCTCCTAAGGTGTCGGACACGGTGGTGGAGCCCTACAACGCCACCCTCTCCGTGCACCAGCTGGTGGAGAACACGGACGAGACCTACTGCATCGACAACGAGGCCCTGTACGACATCTGCTTCCGCACACTGAAACTGACCACGCCCACCTACGGGGACCTCAACCACCTGGTGTCGGCCACTATGAGCGGGGTCACCACCTCCCTGCGCTTCCCTGGCCAGCTCAACGCCGACTTGCGCAAGCTGGCCGTGAACATGGTGCCCTTCCCACGCCTGCACTTCTTCATGCCCGGCTTTGCCCCACTCACCGCCCGTGGCAGCCAGCAGTACCAGGCGCTGACAGTGCCCGAGCTCACCCAGCAGATGTTCGATGCCAAGAATATGATGGCGGCCTGTGACCCCCGCCACGGCCGCTACCTGACCGTGGCCGCCGTGTTCCGGGGCCCCATGTCCATGAAGGAGGTGGATGAGCAGATGCTGGCCATCCAGAACAAGAACAGCAGCTACTTCGTGGAGTGGATCCCCAACAACGTGAAGGTGGCCGTGTGCGACATCCCGCCGCGCGGCCTGAAGATGGCCGCCACCTTCATCGGCAACAGCACGGCCATCCAGGAGCTGTTCAAGCGCATCTCGGAGCAGTTCTCGGCCATGTTCCGGCGCAAGGCCTTCCTGCACTGGTTCACGGGTGAGGGCATGGACGAGATGGAGTTCACTGAGGCCGAGAGCAACATGAACGACCTGGTGTCCGAGTACCAGCAGTACCAGGACGCCACGGCCGACGAGGGCGAGGACGCTTTTGAGGACGACGAGGAGGAGGTCAACGAATAGAGGCGCGTCCCTGCCTTGGACGCTGTGGCTCAGAGGTCCTTCCTCCAACCCTGGTGAGTCTCCTGGCCGCTGAGGGGAGCCCTGGTCCGAGTGTGTGGGGACGGGCCCCTCGCAGAGGCAGCGAGACTGTCCTGTCCGTCATCCGGGATGAAGGACATCAGAAGAGTGGGGACTGGCATCCCTACCCAAACATCAGACCAGAGAGGACTTGAAAGAACTCATGGGCCATAAATAAAGGGCTAAATAAATAAACCTCACCTTCTCGTAAGTGTTCAACCATGTCTGGGAATTAGGGGGTTAGAAACCGTGTGTTTCATCCTGTGATGACACCTGGAGCCGCAAGGTGCCGCCTCGTACTGGACGTGCAGCTCTGAACTCGGGAACAACCTGGTCACAATAAACCCTAAGTGCCCCTCTGTCTCTCCAGCCTCTGCTTCCCCGACAGCACCCGCCCCTTACCGGGGTGCAGCCCTGACAGCTCACTCCACGCAGAGAGGGGCTTCTCTTGCGTTGGAGGCTCTCAGGCAGCCCTGAGATTCTTTAATTGGTGGCTACAGAAAGCAGCGCATCCCCAAATAAAAGCCCTTGTCCCCACTTGTACGTCCCCAGCACTTAGGCCCCCACGAATCTTTCCTGCGTACGGCCCTAGGCTAGTCCACCCAGCCTCCCCTAACAACCTGGCTGAGATTTGGAGGAGCACAGGATATGACCCTCAGGCTTCCAGCCAAAGCTGGGGACACACAAGCTCAACGTGGGTGGGGGGCCAGGTGGCGGCTCTGGGAGCTGCTGTGCTTCCTTCTGGGGCTGCAGGGCCAGCAGGCAGGCCCCGCACAGGGCACAGGATCCCCCGCTCCCCCCAACTCACGGTGTCTGCTCCCTAAGACGCCTTTTAGGCTCAGCCTCCATGGGGCAAGCAGGCTCACTTCCCAGGTTCTGGCTTCTTCCCCCTGGAGGGCACTGTGAGCCCAGCTGCTTCAGCCCAGGGAACACGAGCGTGTCACTCCGGGTGGAAGCATTTTAATGCTAGTGCTGGACCCCCTAACCAGCCTCCCCACCCCTCGTGGGTTCCTGAGGAACTGCTGAGCTGAGCCCCTGCCCCATGGTGGCCCTCTGTAATTGTATCCGCTGCGCCTTGGGCAAAGTGACCCACAAAACACGCAACATGGCTTGAACCGAGGTGAGATCCTGTTTTTGCAAAAATCTAACCATTTTGTGAGACTACGGTGAAAATCTCTCGCCGCCCCCATCTATGCTGGACCCTCACTAGGTCTGACGGGCCTTGGAGGAGAGACGAGTGCCCTGAGCGCCGGCTGGAGGCCAAACCCGAGTCAGGCCCCGACACACTCATGCTCCGCGGGTGTAGAGAGGAGCCGCACTGAGGCCGCAGCAGCCACTCCGGGCCCCACTGGCCGCCGGCCATGCAGCACCTCATACAGCAGCGCAGGGGAGATGTGGGTCACCACCCGAGCGCCATCAGGCCTGATTCACGACTGGCACCACCCAGGAGGCTCAGCAGGGGTGGCGCACACTGGCCCCCTCTCTGCAGGGCTGTCCTCCTCACCTAACAGCCTCACTCAACAAGCGCCCAGAGCATCCCGTGAGGAAGGGAAGGGAGGCTGTGATCGGTACCCCTGCAGCCCCAGCTCCCGGGATGCTGTGATGCTGTTAGTGCTTCTGTGGCCTGGTGAGCTGGAGTATGGAAGAGCGGTCCCAGGATGGGCGGGAGGGCGGGGGCTACCCGGGCCACCTGCCACCCCATCGGTCCAGTGCTCCTCCAGGACGCCAGCCGGTTCTGTGCCTGAAACCTGACAAGTCACGTCCCACAACACATCTGCGTCAAGAACACACAAGCAAGTTGGAATAACGCTAAAGGAGACAGCTAAAAAGTATTAAAAATGCAGAAATATGTGGTGCCTCCAAGTCCAAATAATGGCACTTGAAGACCTACATCTTCTTTGGGCCACCTTCTGGCGAGTTCTGACCTAGGTCTGTGGCACTGTGGACTCTGGCTTTTCTGGAACCACAACAGCACATCACTCCCTTCTAACAGTAACAGTGACCTCGCGGAAGGCGCAAGGCTTCCCAGCCCAGTGGCGGTGCCCTGCAGTCCAGCCTGCCAGCCCACAGTCCAGTGGTGGTTATACATCCGCTGCAGACCCACACGTGAGACCAAGGCCCGGTCATGGTCAGCCGAGTGAGGATGTGCTGTCACGGGCTCACTGACTCACTTGGGCCAACACACTTCACACCCCGAGTTCATCCTCCAGGATGAACAAATCTAGACTTCCTGAGCATCTTGTGGGAGCTGAAGAGAACCACAAACCTGAGACCCTAACAGTGACATCATTCAATTCCTTCCCGTTAGTTTTCTGAGAAGTAGCCCAAGCATAATCAGTGACACTGTATGTTCAGGAGAAAAAAAGTGCAGTGTTTACACTTTATTTTTGACATAAAGAAGCCGTATTTACACAATACATTCATATTTTTAAGTATGTTACAGCTCTCTGTAGAAAACCATTCCATCACAAAACAGCAACTTGTGACCCGGATTCCATCTTTAAAATATTAAATCAATGAAAATATTCCTAATTTCATAGCCCATCACAGAGGGAGACTGAAGGGAGGAGGGAGTGAAGAGCAGGTGACAGCAGGAGGACCCCCACCTGACGGGGACAGAGACCAGGAGAGCCCGAGGCTGGGGCACGTGCCCTCCCCCGCAACCCGGGTGACTTCCGAGGCCGTGGACGAAGCACCCCACTTCCCACTGTGTCATGAGGCCGAGCACAGCTCTGAAGGCGCAGCTCTGGCTACACAGGGCCAGCACCCTGGACCTGGCTGGCGGCCTTCTCGCCCGAGGGCTCCTCTGAGACCTCCCGTTCCCTGTTCCAGTCCTTCAGGCCCTCAGGCAGCGAGGTGTCCTCATCCAGGCTGCCGGTGCCTTCCACAAATTCCTCATATGTAGACTTTTCTGCAAACGGTCTGGGGCCCAGGAGTTCCACCATGTTGTTCTTGTCTAACACTTCTTTCTCTAACAGGAGCAGAGCAACCTGCAATGCGAACACCTGTGGTTAAACAGTCACCCAGCAACGTCTCTCCAATCTCATCACCTCCTATTTACAGTCAACCCCCTTCCAAAAAACAGTTTAGGACCACTGAAAAGAGATATTCACTGTCATGTCACTTTAGAATAAGATGTGCAAAAGTCCTGGAAAAACACGTGTCCCCACGAAGGGCGTGGCTGCACAGTGTGGTACATCCATGTGGCCTGTGACTGTGCCCTGGACTTAGTGGGGGAGCTCTGTCCCTGACACCGCAGAAGGACATCCTCGGGGAGGAGAGCCAGACGCAGTGTCCCTGGGCCCCACCTGCTTCCAAAGAGGGAAGGAGCTCCCTCTGGCTTACAGAGCAGAAAGAAATCCTGCCAGGAAGTGTGAGGAAGTGATGCAAGTGACTGGGGGTGGGGGTGGGGGTGGGGGTGGGGGAAAGGGTGGAAACAGGGAAATTTTAAAAGGTGGCTGACAAAAATAAAGACAAATGAGGCAGAGACACAATATGAAGCAGGAGATTAACGTGAAAATATGCATCTCGAAGTTCTGGTCTCTGTGTGGCTGAACCACAAGACTGACATGACACACAGCCACAGAAAAAGGGACCCCTGCCAACTACGAGTGGGGAAGTGAGGGACGGTGTCAGGAGGACAGGGAACAGGGTCACGTTAGACCCGCTCACTGTTACCACTGCCTTTCTACTTCTGCTGCCACCACGGCACCATCTCAGGAAGTTAAAACACACCCATGGCTGCCTCTGCACTGGCCTCTGACTGTCCCCCTGGAGATGGCACCCTGCTGCCACTCTATTTTTTTTAAGTTTTGGCATCTTTTTTCTTTAAAGATTTATTTTTATTTATTTATTTTGGCTGCACCGGGTCTTAGTTATAATGTGCGGACTCTTAGTTGCGGCATGCGAGATCTAGTTCCCCGATCAGGAATCAAACCCAGGCCCCCTGTGTTGGGAGCGCGGAGTCTTAACCACTGGACCACCAGGGAAGTCCCTTCCGCTCGCTCCTTTAATGATGAGTTTTTAAGCATTTCCACTCCAGATTCTTTTAGTACTCCTGACGATAAAACACAGGGGCCAGATGAGATCTCCATGAAGGGCGCCTCTAGCTCCAGAGCTGTGTTTCCCGCAGAGCTCTGGAGTCCCCAGACACCCTGTGCTTCCCTCTGCACCCCCTCCTCGCTCACTAGGGCCCCACACAGCAAGTCCTCCTCTCCTCCCCATGTTCACTGTAGCCTGATGAGCCGTCAGGGTGGATGTCAGCCTTCTCTGCCCTCTCCCATCGGAGCCCCTGCTGCAGGCCCCTCCCACCTACCCTGTGCTCTGTGAAAAGGCACCTCGGGCTCTGCCCGGCACAGCTCACAGTGGGCTCCTCTGAAGATCTGCTGATCGGACAGCATCATCTTAGAATAGCTTTTTTCTCTATCAGTCCTTTATAGAAGACTTTTCACCTGTGCTTTTATTATGAGAGTGTGGAATATTTAAAAGACAGAAGATTCTCCGTTTGGTTGCATGGATTCTGAATAATTAAGAGTTTACTGGATACAAAAAACCGACTGAATTAGAAAGGCTCCCTCCCTTTT
The DNA here is from genome assembly GCF_937001465.1 of Orcinus orca. NCBI lineage: Eukaryota > Metazoa > Chordata > Mammalia > Artiodactyla > Delphinidae > Orcinus > Orcinus orca. Next base: position 61,232,619 of record NC_064573.1, read on the forward strand.
GAAAACGCTATCAAATGAGGCACAACAACGGAAGATAAAAAGAATGTTTGTTCATGGAAGGTCATAATTAAGCAAAGGTCCTACATATCTAGTTTGGCTAATTCTTTCATTTGCTGTTCCACTACCTCTTTACTCTGGAGGTGAAGAGCAGTGGTCAATCCCAATCAGGCCACTGGGCTCCGCATTTGGAAGCACTTGGTGGGTGACTGCAGGTTCAACTGTGTGTCTGGTGTCGTGAACAGACTTTGTTAATCCCGCGCTCACATTCCTAAGAACCAGGAGCCGGGATCATGCCCGCTGCTGCTCTTCCCACATCCCCCCAGCCCCACAGAGACAGCAGACACAGCATCAGGATGGAGGAAGGAGCCTGGGATTAACAAGCACAGGGGACGTCGGCATCTACAAACCAACCAACCAGTCAAGCCATCAGTCTCAACTCTTTCTGCAAAACCGTGCAGAGAATCATTGGTGGAGCCGGCACCCACCTTCTCCACATCTGCTTTCTTTTCTGTGAGAAGAGCGACTGTCCTCTTGTAAGCATCGTTGATAAGTATTCGTACTTCGTCATCTATTAGTCTGGCCGTGGCTTCGCTGTAAGGCTTTTCCAACACCATGTCCCCCTGACGGGGGAGGTCAAAGGAGATTTGCCCAACCTTTTCATTCATGCCGAACTGAACAATCTGAAAAAGAATGCGTGACTAGTGGTGGGCATCCATTTCTGCTCACAGGTTTTTATAAAATGGCAGCAAATCCACTGACATGAAATCCACACACCTCACTGCAGTACTACTCTTTAACCCGCAACAACGACACGGCAGCCTTGAGTCGGCCAAGTAGACCAGGGTGTTCTGTGTAGATGGAGGTTGGGAGGACAAGACCAGAGACCCACAGGCAACATCTACAAGGCAGGCGGCAAACGGGCAAGGACAAACCCCAATGGTGACGAGACCTGCTTGAAATCGCTCTGCATGGGGGGAGGTGAGGACAGGCAAGGAGCATCCGACAGATGGGAGGAACCACCCAGGCCGCCCAGAGGCTCTTCCCGTGCCTCCCGGGCTCCAGAAACCTGCGAGGGGCGTTGGCATTCTCCCTGAGTCCACAGGGCCCAGCCTGCACCCCATGAGACCCCCACACTAACCACACAAAAACCCCACATTAAGAAGAAGCTGTGGAAGTAAAATCCAAACTGACCAGAAAAGAGAAGGCGCAGATAAAAGAGGGGAGCAGGAACAGATCAGAAAGTAGGAAGTCACGTTTTTTAAAAGTTTATGAAAACAGCAGGAAACACTAAAACCGTAAAACTAGAAAAACTGTCTTAATCCACCTCCTTCCTAAGAGATCAGGAAAACAAACTTCATGTAAAGTGGGCAACAGAAAAATCCCTTACAAAGTTGTTATGAGAAAAAAGGAGCAGAATAATGTCTACACAGATAAGGGAAGTGGAATGGAGAGACGTCCATAATACAGATGAAAACTGTTACCCACAACTTCAGAAAAGGCTAACCGAAATCAGGAAGGTGATAGAAAATAAGAAAGAATAACATTAAGTCAGAATCAGAAAATTTAGATGAGGTGCTAGAACGCAGGAAATAGAAAAAGAAAACATTACAGTTATTTTTAAAATGGAGATTAAACTAGAAAGGACACAAGAGCAAACAACCCCAACAAACAAATGCCCTAAGAAAAATTATTGGTTTTTTTTGGCAGTGCTGCGCGGCACATGTGATCTTAGTTCCCCGACGAGGGATATAACCCGCGTCCCCTGCATTGGAAGCTTGGAGTCTTAACCACTGGACCACCAGGGAAGTCCCAAGAAAAATGAAAGGTATGGGAAAGTAACAGGCCTAGAAGAGCTGACATATGAATAAAAGGAGTTCCCAAAGAAAGTCACTGACATCAAGTTCCCCGACAGCAAAATGACCTTGTCTGGGGATGGAGGCGCCCGTGATAAACTTAAAGGAAACAGGGGCATGGCTGCTGTCAGCAGAAAGGACCAGAAGGGACAGGCACCAGGGAGTCCACGCGGGATCCCACAGGCTTGTACCTGAATGTAAACTCTACTGATGTGCTTTATACACTCTTAGTAATAAACCTGAAAGACCGAACTCTCAAAACAAGGGTTTCTTTTCCTAAGTTTTGATCATTCTAAAATGGATTTCTCTTAAGAAGTAACCCTTGCCTGGAAAGCCTAGACCAGTCAAACAGCAGTGCTGTTCCAGAGCCATTAGTGCAGGTGAGGATGCAAGACGACCCCGCCCACACTCACCTGGGCATATGCACTCTGAGTCACTTTTCGCAAGTCGTCCTGAGCGCCGGTTGTGATTCTCCCGAAGAAGATCTCCTCTGACACGCGGCCACCCAGAGTCATGCACATCCTGTCCAGGAGCTGCTCTTTGGTATAGAGGTACTGCTCCTTGGGTAAGTACTGCGCGTAGCCCAGCCCTTTGCCCCGAGGGATGATGGACACCTGACAAGGAGAACACACGGTGCGCTGAGGACAGACGCGGCCACTGGAGGCTGATGTGGAGCCACAGGGAGACTCACTGGAGAGGAAAGCACCACAGCCTCGGCTTGAGGAGCTGGGTGGGAGGGCCCGTCCAGGAGAGCATTTTCTCTTAGGGTAACCTCACCCGAGAGGTCTATAAAGTATTTCTTGTCTCTTATAAAACTCAACTGAAAGTGTTCAGTCCTGACAACAGGGCTGCTGCTGACTGGCAACCCCTCCAGACTTGACGCCGGCCCCGCCTGCCCCGCTTTCCAGGAGGCAGAGGGGCCAGCAGCCTTCAGTTTTCTAGTCCTCTTGTTGCAACTGAGTAGATTCCTTTAATTTTTACAATCAATGCTCCCAGTCACAGGTTACAGTTCAGTGAGTTCTGACAAACAGCCTCCTCCCACAACCAAAATACAAAACATCTTCCTCGTCTCCCCGAAATCCCCTCCCCTGCCCCCACAGATGAGTTGCAGTTTCTAGAACTGTGCGTAAATGGCCTCATACAGTTCGGACTTCACCATGTCTGGTCTGTGTGACTGTCCCCGAGACCCACCCCCACTGCTGGCTGTGTTAACAGTGCACTCAGCTCTATGGCCGCGGAGCAATCACTGGGTAAACACACCAAACATCCACTCCTTCTTGAGGGACTTCGGGGCTCTTTCCGGTTTATTGCTATTACGGATAAAGCAGTAAAAGTATTCCATGGACATGTTTTTATTTCTCTTGGGTAAACACACAGGACTGGAACCGTTTGGTTGTATTGGAAGCATTTGTCACCTTTATGAGAAACTGCCGAGCTGGTTTCCACGGTGGCTGTCCCGGGTCAGGTGCCCGCCCGCAGGCATGGGGTCCAGCTGGACTGACCTCGGGACATGTGGAGCTTCTGCAGGGTTCCACCCACACCTCCCGGTGACTTAGGGCATCTGGTATCTTCATGCGCCTAGCGCCCATTCCTATTCCTTCTCTCGGGAAGTACATGCGCATATATCTTGCCTATTATTTTACAGCGTTGCTTGTTTCCCTATCACTGAATTTTAAGAGTCCTTCACGTATTCCAGGTACACGTCCTCTGTCATATACACGTACTACAAGTATTTCCAGGGTGTGTGGCTTGCCTTTTTCTCTGTGGAGTCAGGGAAACCCCCTGGGCAAGAGAGCCCCAGACGCCCAAGCCTGACCCACGGTAGCAACTGCTTTTCCAGAGTGAACCCCTCCAGCTTCTGCACACTTTTCTTTCCAAACTTTATAACTCATCTGCGTGACCCCTTCACCCCAACACCATCAGCAGATGTTCCTGCCACGTGGCCCAGTGTGGCCACCGTCTGTTCCACAACAACTGCCTCACCTTCAGGAGGGGGTCCGCGTGCTCCAGATACCAGCCGGCAACTGCGTGGCCAGCCTCGTGGTATGCCACTGTCTTCTTCTCCTCGGGCTGCAGAACCTGAGTTTTTTTCTCTAAGCCTGACATACAGAACAGAAAACAAAACCCACTGCTTTAGTGACACCGACATCAAAAGAGATTTACACGATACCACACAGCGTCTCATCTAAATCGTGACTCAGAGACCAAGCTGCCTGTGACCATGGAATATTCCCAATCAGGGGCAGAACAAAGCAAAGCATCAACTTCAAAATATACAACCACCGCAAAACGCATTCACTACCCACCCGAGGCCCACTTTCTCCTACTCTCCCACTCAAGTCACATATCTCGTTTTGAGAAATAAACAGAAATGCAAAGTAAAATTCAGCACTAGGGTCAATTTGACACATAAAATTCACAGAAAACGAAGACATCTGGAAAGAGCTCACTGCCTAGTCTAGGCATCGGGAATCACCAAGTAGGGGGAGACAAGGACCGGCCGAGGAGGCAGGCACACGAGGGTGGGAGGAGAGCCAGGCCCATGAGAGGCAGCAGCCCGCAGCCGCAGAGCAGCCCTGAGGAGGTGCCCCCGAGCCGGCCCGCGTGTTGCCAGAACTGAAGGACCCCCGCTCCAGCCTGGATGAAGGCGGACGCGGAGCTCGCCCGCACCTCTGGGCTGTAGTCTGCACTGATACAAAGCTCACAGGTGACACCAGCTTTCTCGTGTTCCAGGTACTCATCTGAGAATTTCTCAACTGGTAACACGTTACGGAGTCTGGGAGACTGAAAAAGAAAAGAGGGCGAACTGTGTTCCTGAGGACTCGGCCCAGGACAAGCACACGCCGCAGAGCCGCCAGTGGGTGGGGAGAGGGCAGGTGGACAGCCCTGTGCTCCAGACACAGACATGCAGTTCTCATGCCCCCAAAACACAAGAATCCCCAGCTTGTCACAGGATTTTCCCTCCTCAGCTCACGATCCCGTCACAGGGCGTGTGCTGGCCCCAGCGGCTGAGCGTGAAGAGCGTGAAGAGCACGTCCGTGCCCCTCAGGGCCAAGGCTCTGCCCCACCCACTGCCCTGGCCTCTTTCACAAACTCACTTTCCTACTAAACACCCCCCCTCCCCCGTTTCCCCCAGACCTAAAAGAACACAAATAGTCTTCTCCTGTGTTTACAGTGAGGTCTTTTAATTCCACTCACAACTCTAACATCTTAGACTTTTTCTTTTCCCTAACGAATCTCAAACGGTCCAGTCACTCACTCGGCACCGCTACAACTGCCCCCCCGGCCCCCCTGCAGTGGCACCTACTCCTTGTCTCACCTGCTAATGAGCCTGCCAGGCCTGTGGCACAAAACAAGCTTCGGAAAGTCTGCTGACAGCCGTTTCCCCCTCGGCTGTCGGCTGTGTGGCCCGTGCCCTCACCCACCCCGCACCATGGGAACCACGGCCATGCGCAGGACCTCACGGGGACATCCCGCCCCGGCTCACTTCCCACCAAACCAGCGGCCCCGAGGACGCCCTTCCCACCTGTGGCCATGGGGCTCCCACGCTCACGTCCGCTACCACACATTAAGGACCAGTAGGGGCTCTGCCTCCAGATGCGCCCCTTCTTCAAAGATGCATCTTCCTGAGCTATCACTGACTATCCCGTTACTCAGTGGCTCAGGAAAACTCGTGTTAGTACAATACTGGCCGTAAAACAACATAAAAAAAGCTCTTAAGCTTAACACTCAAGGCTTGCTAAAATCTAGGCTTCAACACCTCTCTCCACTTTGTCTTCCCTCCACAGGAAGGAGTCTGAGCAACTCACCTCCCTCCCTGAGGCACAGGCCATGACTGCTCCTCCGCTCACCCTCGTTCACACCACATCCCCTCCTCCTGAGCCCAGTTTAAAGCCCGCTCTTCCGTGGAGCCTGCCTGGCCATTCCTTGTCACAGGGAAATCCTGTGACAAGCCGGGGGTTCTTGTGCTTTGGGGGCATGAGAACTGCGTGTCTGTGTCTGGAGCACAGCGCTGTGCCATTCCCTCCTCTGAATGCCCAAGTTCTCGAACTGCTAGTTATCTTTTTAACAGTATTAACTATAAGCTCTCTAGAAAGCAAGGAAAACACATCACTGGCCAACCCTCCTCGACAGGTGAGCATTTCCCGGTCAAACACTGTTACAGCTGTTCATCCATCACCTATATCTAGCTTAGAGCACATTTAACTCATGCGATGAAATTTTTGGAAACAGGGAGGTTGTAAGTGTTTTAGAAAAACTAGATTGCTATAATTCAGGGGAGGACACCTCCCTGCTTGCCGCCCGTGCAAAATGAGGGTGGCGTCTCAGACCCATCCGACAGGGTGCCGTTGAGCCCCAGGTCTGGGCAGATACATGCCCTGGCCTCAAACTCACGCCATCCGCCCTTGGTCGTGGGTCCCACCAGCTGCCTTACCGCCAATTACTCGTTCAATTGCTTGTTCGAAGTGTTTCTGATTTATGGAATCTGAAAGGTGTCTCGCAGCAATCAAAGCAGCTTCATTGCAGACGTTGGCAACATCGGCTCCTGTGAAAGGGACACACACAACGGCTCACCTGCCAAATACACCTGAGCTCACTGGTCACACATTGTGAAGAAGGGAACCCGGGCCAACCGTCCACCAGCAGCAGTCAGTAGCGCTCAGTCCTACCTGGCACAACCCGGCCCCTGAAATGCACGCTGCAAGTATCAGTAGTAGACAGATGCCCACAGGCAGCCCTCCACCTTTAGAGACTGTGCAATGACAGCAAACTAAGACAGCACTTTAAAATGCCCATCAACTTAGTTCCACCATCTCTGTTGGGAAAGTGACTTAAGCGGATATTGGGCAATCTGCTGAAATATAATGAAATACATAGGCATTAAAATGACCTAATGCATTCAGTTAAACAACGAAAGTTAAACATGAGAAGCTTGCCAAAAGCTTCCTAGATCCTTAGGTCTCTGTAAACTAACCTTACAGAGAAAGTATATAGGGACGCAAATAGGCCATAACACAATGTATGTGCTCAACAAAAAATATTAAAAAGTCAGGCTCCTGGGACATTGAAGGTGCCTGTGCCCGTGTATATAGCCTTCTCAGGCTGTAGATAGATGGTCCCTTCTATTTCATGTTAAGTTTGGAAGAAGGGAGAGAGGGAACAAGAAAGGAAGGGTCACATCCTGTAGACACAACAGCAGGTCGTGCTCACCCACCTGAAAACCCCGGGGTCAAGGATGCGAGTCTTCTTGCCAGCTTCTCCTTTTCCAGGGTGCTGTCCAGTTTCAGTGGTCGGAGGTGAACTTTGAAAATAGAGGCTCTTCCTTTTATATCCGGCGGTCCTTGAGAAATTATTTTTAAGGAAAAAAAAAACAGTGAAACAGTTGCACCCCTCCCCACAAGAACTGGCCTGAATCCAGGGAAAACCATCTCACCGATAAAGATCTGCCTGTCGAAGCGCCCCGGCCTCATCAGTGCAGGGTCCAGGATATCTGGTCGGTTGGTGCCCGCCAAAATGACCACGTTCGTCGTTGTGTTAAAGCCTGGAAATAGAACAAAGGCATCACCATTGTTAAATGCCGTGAGGAGGAAGGTGACAGCATGCCTGTCCAGAACGTATGAGCACGAGACACACTACTTTAGTTTTCTATTTATTATCTAGTGATTTTTTAAGTCACAAACTTAATGATTTTTCTTACTATTCATCTTGTCTTTAATGATTAAGTCATATACAGTACAAGACTTAAAGATTTAAGGATCAACTACTAAAGACAAATTACCAAAGATTTAAATTTATGTAACTAGAAATGTAGATTACGTTGTCAACTTTAGAAAGTTTTAAAAAATCAGTAAGGTTAAATTTGCAAAGGAAGTGTCTGAACTCCCTGGGCCACAGGGACCACTCACTGCGTATCTGAAGGCAGGCACCACCCCACCTCCAACCTCTTCTGCAGGCTCAGCCTGCTCGTCTGACTGGCCATTTCTCAAACGGCAATGCCGTGGCCACAGAGCCATCACCCCCAGGACCCTGGCGCTGAAGGAGCCTGGCCCGTTCCCCCAGGGTAGTTTCTGCTGTGCACGGGGTTCCGCAGAGCCGAGGAGCAGCCCCACCTCCTCAGTCTGGCTCCCATACCCGGCCCAGAAATGCAGACCCGCTCAAAATCTGCCAAATTCGCACTTGCTAACGCATGGATTTTCCTGATCCTTCAGAATCATAAATGGTTTGAGAATGAGATTATGATTCTTTAGTGAAGCATTTCACCAGTTTTTCTTTTATTTGGCACCAGGTACAAATGCCATCTTAACACCAGTATTAAGTTACAGCAGGCTGCCAGGCAAGACTCTTTTGCTATTACCTGTACTGGAATAAAAGAGCCCTTCGATAGGGGTTGTTTATTTTAGAGAATCTCTCTTTGCTCTCTGCATCAGCACAGGACTCTTATTTTAGAAACATGAAGAACAATTAGAAAGCACAGTTCAAAACACAAAAGACTTGAACATTCACCATCCATTTCCACCAGCAGCTGGTTGAGGGTATTCTCCTGCTCACTCTGCCCCCCGAAGTTGCCCCTTCCTCTCTTCCTTCCCACGGCATCTATTTCATCGATGAAGAGGATGCAAGGGGCATTCTTCCGAGCAAGGGCAAATAAGTCACGGACCTGGATGAAAATGTAAGCACTGGAGTCACTTGACAAGTGAGTGCTATCCTCCCAATAAAACAGACATCAAGCTTCCTGTCCCCCAGGAAGGCCATCCTGTGTCACTCACTGTACAGTACAAATTTAAAAAGTTACAAGCAGCAAAGAAGTCACATGGCAAACGGTGGGAAACTTATGTAAGGTGAGCAAATATTATTTCTAAAAGCTCATCAGTTATTGTTATGTAAGAAGCACGAACACCAGCAAACTGACACTACATATCTTTATCCTACTAAAAGGTAACAGGTAGAGTTGTAAAGTTTGTATTCAGTTTACAAGTCCAACCACCCTGGGCTCCCTTCACGCCCGAGGCAAGCAGTAACAGCAGACACTTACTCAAAGACCCAGCAACGTGTACACACAGCAGAGGCATGACCCTCCCGAGCCCAGCCAGCTGTCGCCCCACCCTCAGACCATGGCAGCGGGGGCCCTGCGCCCACCTTCTGACCTGCTGAGTTAATACAGTGTGAGGTGAGACTTACTCTAGCTGGACCCACACCGACAAACATCTCCAAGAACTCAGATCCACTAACGGTGATGAAAGGGACGTTGGCTTCTCCGGCTGTGGCCTTCGCCAGCAGTGTCTTCCCAGTGCCTGGAGGACCGGTGAGAATGGCACCCTTCAGATACAAAAAAGAGAAAGTACATTTGACTAGAATTTCAGAGAAATAAATTACATATCCATAAATAATTCCAAGGTATAAATCTGTCTACAAATTTTAGTGATATACACTAAATATTTCTTAAACATGTGAACAATGATAGTAATATTAGTAAGAATATTAATAACATTAGTAAGAAGAAAAAAAATTATATGAGAAATATAGAGAAATATATAAGAAATATTAGAGAAACATAGAGAAAGTAATTATATTAGTGAGAAGAGAAAGGAAAAGACTATTAGAGACTATACTGTTTTAAAAAACTTGGGGGGCTTCCCTGGTGGCGCAGTGGTTGAGAATCTGCCTGCCAATGCAGGGGACACGGGTTCGAGCCCTGGTCTGGGAAGATCCCATATGCTGCGGAGCAACTGGGCCCGTGAGCCACAACTACTGAGCCTGTGCATCTGGAGCCTGTGCTCCGCAACAAGAGAGGCCACGATAGTGAGAGGCCCGCGCACCGCGATGAAGAGTGGCCCCCGCTTGCTGCAACTAGAGAAAGCCCTCGCACAGAAATGAGGACCCAACACAGCCATAAATAACTAACTAAATAAATAAAAGCTGGGCTGATGGCCTTCTTCACTAAAGTTGCCTCCCTAAAAAAAAAAAAAAAAAAAAAAAAAAAACTTGGTAAGAATGTGAAATTTGAAATACTTCTCTTACTTTTTAAGATTTTTAGTGTTGCTTTTTAGACCTAACAGTATATAAAGGGTGACTTAAGCTGGGAATCTACTAATAAACTGCCTGATGTTTACTTCAATAATTCAAGGAGACACAAATATCACACTTCCAACTTACATTGTGCTTATTTTCTTTCCTTTAAATTTCACAAATGAAGTAAAAATCTAATAACCAATGATGAACTTAAAAAGAATACTGTTTGCTCAAACACTGTAATTACTTAAGTCGTAGAGATGCCTAAGTATGATGTGAACAGGTACACAAGTATAGCAAATTATAAAACTATAAAATGTGACTTTTTATCCATGGAGGCAGGCAGGACATGAAATCAAGAAAATGATGATTCCCTTTACAAAGGACTCCTTTAAAGTAAACTTTATTAACGGGTTTTTAAAAGAATTAGTTAAACATTTTCTCTTCATTTACTTAATGCCTGAGCCTGGCCTTAGGGACACAAAGATGGGCAAGGCTACCCGTGGTGCGCAGTGGGCGGGGGAAGGTCTGTCCTCCACAGAGTCCTGGGCCATGAACCTGAGTTCCAGGCCAGGCCTGCTCATGGTGCTGAGAGAGGGATAGCGAGGTCACAGCAGAGGCAGTGTGCTGGGGGCTGCTGAGAGAGGGGTGTCTAAGTTGCCCTGGAGGGAGAAGGAAGCAAACCAAGGGGAGAGGACACACATTTTCTCGGGAACACACGCTACCTGCAAGAAGACACATCCACGCAGGACAGCCGACCTGAAGAGACGCGCAAGTTAAATGGAGACTAGTAAGTTAAGATGGAGGAAGGAGAGAAAAAGAGCTACTTTATAAGTAATCAAACTCCATAAAATTGTAACTTCAGAGATCAAGAAATACTTCAGAAGATTTTTGGGTTAATGAGCTGAAAACCGTCTTCTGAAAGTTCATTTTACCTTTGGGATTTTTGCTCCTAGGTCTTGATACTGCTTTGGGTTTTTCAGGAAATTCACAAATTCCATTATCTCTAGCTTGGCCTCCTCGCAGCCCGCCACATCTTTGAACTTCACATCTATCTCGTCCTTTAGGACCTTGGCAGTGGTTTCTCCGACACTGAAGAGTCCGCCCATGCCCCGGCCCGTGCGGCCGATGCCGGCCGGCCCCCTCCGGATGGTGTAGAGCAGGAAGGTGATGATGAGCACGGTGGGCAGCATGCTCAGCAGGAAGGAGCTGGGGGCCACACGACAGCGCAGCGCTCAGGCGGGCGGCCCTGGCTCGGCTGCCCTGCGAGGGACCCGCCACCCCGTAACTGCACACGGTTTCTGCCTGTGCAACACCGGGCTATCCGGGTACATCTGAGGCACAAGGAGACTCTTAGTGTGTCAGTATCACTGAAGGGGAATCTCAGAAAGACCAAAGAAAAACCTGTTCTCAACACGTACGCTGTCCAGTGGTGCTTTATTCCTACCTCAAGAACCACCATTTATGCACAGGACGGACCTGTGATTTACTATCACTACATCAAAATTTCAAAGAAATTTCGTTCAAATTGCTCATTTAACAATTTTAACATGATTCTGGTGTTAGCCTGAGTAGAAATTCCAGTTCTCTTATTGGAATGCATCAACTTATTCTGAAGAGATGTCTTCCAAATATTCAATCCTTGCGAAGGCAACAGTGGTGAAAGCTGTCTCTGGGCGGCTCGTGCAGGCTCACAGAGACCCAGGGGCAGGGGTGCCCTCCAACCCATGCCTGCCCTGGCGGGAGCAGCTCACGGGTGACTTACAGCCTTTTGCCTTCTGTTTGTCTTAATAAAGTCAATTTCCACACAACTACAGGCACAGACATATACTTATACTGGGTAACATAATGCAATTTAGTTTAACTTACCCTAAGAAATTTAGGTCAAAACCTGGTACATGGTTTAGGTAAAAAACAAAACAAGAATAAAACCAGGATTAGCTTTCTAACTTTTCATCTATTATAAAATTTTAAATGCTGCTATAGCATTTAAACCATGAACAATTTACTCTTTGGTTTATTTCTGGAGAAAAAAAATAAACAGGTTTAAGGAATGGTGCAACAAAACTTTGTGTAATGTTTCAGGACCAGCCTATAAAGTTAAGTAATTATATGATAACCTCAGGGACCAAGGGATATATTGCATCACGTGTGAAATAATCTCGGCAGCTAGCTGGATCTATTAATAATACTGCAAGTAGACTGCAGGTCTACATACACCAAGACTCAAGAGAGTCCCTGAGGCCGAGTAAGACCATCAGCTCAATTAACAAGCTAGCTACCCCTTTCTCCGCTCTCTTACATGTACAAAAAAATTAAGCTTTATTTCTACTTTCACTCTCAAACTCGTAACTCTAAATCAAGGTAGGCGTTCTGCATTTAATGCAAATGGGGTCACCACCAGGAGATCTACCAGGGCGTCCATGTGTGAGCACTCAAAGGCCATGTATCCCCAAATAAGCCCAAAGACAAGCAACTCCTGAAATCAACAAGCTGTTCCCGAAAGATTCAGACCTGAAGTGGCCTTTCTAAAGACAAATAACCTTTAAGGGAAGAAGCAGCTCTGACCAGAGAGGAAGAAGCATTACTTAAAAATCCTGCAAACTCTGTGAAATATAAATGTAAAGGATAGTTAAAAGGTGGGAATGCCACTCTTTAACACAAATGGGCTCTTTATGCTAAACTCCTACTCAAGAACGGTGCATTGGACATTAACCCCAAACTACTGCTTAATCAAGATAAACATTAACATGTAGAAAATCAACCAGTCTCCAGCAAACTAGTAAGTTACTAATGGTTGAAAAGAACTCTGGCCGAACTGAGAGGCCTGTTGAGAATATAAAGTGTGATGCGCTGCCCCCTGCTGACAGAATACACAGTGAGCCCCGGGAGCACAGGCAGCCTCCTGTGTTCACAGACACGCTTCTTACCCATCACTCTCAGCAATGTAGACCACAGGGACCCGATTCTCCCCTTCTATGCCCAATTCCTGCTGTAAAGTTTCCAGATTCCGCTCAAAGGTGTCCACACTGCCAATATTGAACCAGACATACTGCTGTAAGGACAGAAAAACAAAATATCCTAATTTTGTTAGGGGAATGAAGAGGAAACAAAGGATTCAATTCACAAAGGGTTCAACTTTCCAAGAATTTTTCAGAAATACTGCAAATTTACAAATTAAAAATATACAATATTAACAATAACAACAAGACTTGTTTTAACAATGCAGTGACTAAGCTTCACTCAGTGAGAACCCCTGACAAGCCTCAACCAGTAAGCATTTCTATAGCAGCATTCCTCCACAGTCCTAAAATTGTAAACTCGAAAAATGAAAACTCTCTTTGAAAAGACAACCCTTTTCAGAAACAAACAAGCATCCTTTTCCTCTTGTCCACTTCTCAGGAACTTCTTAGCTGCCTGGTCCCAAACCAAACACCAGCCTGCGGCAGTGATGGCACTTCTCAGTGTTGGGATGGTTCCCATCCCCAGGTGCACCACGACGCCCTGGGTCCTCAGAAGGAGGTGCTATCACCGACCGCCAGGAGGCAGCTCCACCCAATGGGACAGAAATACCCTCCAGTCACTGGACCTGGGAGTTCCTGGGACCCTAGGGAGGGACACCCGAAGGGCTGGAGGCAATGGCGATGCTCCCCACCAGCACAGGGTTCCCCACTGTGCTGGCATTTACTGTCCCCGTTTGACAGAGGACAAAACTACAGGGGTGACCCCACCGCCCACGGTTACACATCTAGGAAGTGGGTGGCTCTGAGCCCAGGCAGGCTGGCTCCAGGGCTAGCGACAATAACCAGCAGGCCACACCGGCTCTCCGACATAACCACTCCCACCTCTGGAGCTTCCCCACACACTGGCCCCTCTTCCCAGCACCCGGCAAGCATCAGCTGCACTGCACAGCCCCAAAAGACTTTGTTCCTCCTCTAACCTGCAAACGCCTAAAAAACATGTAAACCTCAGACACTTGAGACATGTACACAGACAAGAGCAACATGTCCCCGCAACCCTTCCACCACCAGGGTTACTGAGTGGGCGCCGTCACTGTGGTGTTTCTCTCCACGTGTCTAAAAACAAAAGACGGCGAGTAAATTGTATAATATTCTATAACAATAGTCCTCGGTAAGTTGTTCACAGACAAAGCTACACGATTCCTGTGGTTATAGGCCCCAAATGTGTCAATGACAGAACACTCGCCAACTTGGCTCCCACCACCAATGGGGCAACAAGCTAAATGATGCCTCACATCAGAGAGTTGGGTGGACCAAGGCCCAGCAGCACGGAATTCTAGGGACAAGACCTAGGTGAGACCCTCTGGGGTGGGTCCCAGCTCTGCAGGTGATTCCTATGCACACTGAGGTTTGACAACCACCACTGACCTACACAATCTCATTTGAGAGCTAAGCCCTAAGAGCATTAGTGTCACTCCCATTTTAAAGATAAAGAAACTGAGGCTTCAGTTAGGTTAGACCATAGAGCTAGTAAAGAGCAGAGCTTATCTGAGGCCAAGTGTGTCAGACTCCAAAGCCTGTGCTTATACAGCACAGCACAGCAATTAATATCACTATGCCATAAGCAGTTGGACACAAAATCTTATACCCATTTCCGAAAGCTTGAAATAGTCTTTATTAAACAGGCAATACATATTCTCTGTAAAAAACTAAGGAAACACAAACATAATGAAAATAAAAAGCATCCATAACCTCAATATCCAGAGATAAACACTATTAGCAATTTTGATGTTGTTTTCTCAAGGTTTCAAAATACCCCTTTTACAATCTTGAAATACGCACAATTTTGAAAAGAAATCAACATAAAACCTTAACTGTAATATAAAGGAGTGATACAAAGTAATTTAAAATAAGATGGTACTAATTTCAATACGAAAACGCTCGTGCATGCCAGTACTAAGTGTAAAAACTGCTCCCCAGGGAGGAGCAAGCCCTACTGAGAGCCGAGCCCCAGCAGGCGATTAAAGAGGGACGTGAGGAGCCGCTACTGCTGACCAGGGGCCTAATGGGCCTGTTTATATGGTTCTAATTTTTTGCCCTATAAACAATGTTTTGGAGTACATCCTTGCACAGACACGTTTACATGCATCCCTAATTATTTCCCTAGGATTATTACTGAAGCAAAATTACTGGGTGTATGCGTACTTTCAAAACTGCTGATAAATACACTGCCAAACTGTCCTCTTGAAAGGGAGTGCCAATTTAATTCCCAGCACTAAAAGTCTGAGGAACAGTTCTGAGAAAAAAAAAAGTAGCATGGTTATTAATGAACATTTCATCATAAGATAAAGAGAATGGGGGGGGATTAAGACAATTCAAACAACTTTCCTAACAGTGACTGAAATACGAAAGTCCTATGACGTTACAGATATTCTTATATTTATTGATACGTTATCAGAGACATGATCACCAACAGTTCTCGTTTTCCTTAAATGTTGCCCCATCCAGGCAGGATGATGATGAAATGGTGAAGCGAAGGCATCCTGAGATAGAAGGGATGCAGCCTGGAAGAGGGCTGGCCCTAGGGGAGCTGTAAGGTCGCAGGATGCCCAGGGGCTAGGAGTGGGCCTGGGGGTCGGGTCCAGGAGGGCTGGGAATCACCTGGGAACCTCATCTGCCTCCTCCCCCCCTCCCCCCCATAATCCCCTCAACCCACTCTGGGGTCTCTGGAACACATTTCAAACTGGTTGGACAAGAAATACAAATGTTTTTTTTTAAATAAGAACAGAAATGGAAATTAAAATAATACAACATCACAAAACAATTGGGAGAGATATGACCAGAATGCTTCTTAAACTGATTTGACAAAAGTTGTCTTAAGACATAAGCAATTCAGATTTTAACATTTTTTTTCTTAATCAAACAACTGTTTTCTCAGTCTTGAAAAATCATAGATACTGGAATACTGAAAACTAGATTTCACACACTGGTTTCTAAATGAATAGCCAACGTGATCACCAAACCAAACCAAACCCAAAACCACTGCCCAGCCCCTGCACACATTACGGACACAACGTTCACATCCTCACTGTTAGTAAGGATCCTGGTTGCTGCGCTGCCCAGTTCCGACGCGGCCAGTGTACATGGCTACCGCAATGTGAGGGAATGCTTGCTTTTCAGTTTTACATCTGAAAAGTTAATTTACAGCTAATTCACATCAATTAATAAAATCATTTACCCCATCAACAGGAGTTTTTCCTGGTGTAAAAGTCACTCGAACAAAACGCTTGTTGACGACTTCCAGTCTGTCTACCTGGAATTTTAAGAAGTTAAATATTCAAACATAAATTTACACAAAGACTTGAGATATTCTTTTAAGCTCATCTGAAATGCCTGTATTTCAGACACACAAAAGAATATAAAGTAAAGAAAGAAGATAACGTAAGGATTCCCCGTGTTCCCCACTCCAGCTTGAGAAAGAAAACATCACAAACACTGCTGAAGCCCCCAGTCACCCAGAGGTGGCCGTTCTCTGCAGCGGGTGCTGGCCACCCCAAAGCAGGGCTTGGTCCCAGGCCACAGAGACCCAACCCTAAACAGACACTCACTTCTGCCTGTTTTTAAACTTTAAAAATGGTCTCATCTGGCATGTACTTTTCTACAACTTTCTTTTTCTTCTGTCCTTGTATTTGTAAGGTCTTTCCTTGCTGACATGTCAGTTCTGCAGGGTACCCCATTTTATAAGTACACCCCAAGTTATTGGTCCATTCTCCTGTTCACAGACATTCAGACTGTTTCAAACGCTCCCCCATCACAAACAATGCTGCTGTGAACATTCCTGTGTATACCATCTGGACACATCTTCAAGAACTTCCCTGGGATACGTACCTGTAGATAAACAGAGTCCAGCTAGGCTGTAGGGCAAAATCGCTCTCCAAAACACTACTGTCCTCACTTGCTATTAAAAGACTTTTAAATTTCTGCCCCTCTAGGGTATAAAATGGTTTAAACTTGATTTTCCTGCAAGCTCCTAACTACACAGGGTTCTAAAGATCGCTTGCACACCTCACCCCGAGGCCTCTGGCTGCTGTGGAGTGGAGCACTTTCGGGGGGGCCTGTTTCCTGCCGCTGTCAAGTCTGCTCTGGCAGGAAGTCTGGAAGGTACGAGCCCAATATGCGAAGTGAGGGAGCCTGCAAGGTTCCAGGAGGAACCAGAATGGGGGCTCACCATCTGGAAAGGACTGACTAGAGAACTCTATCCCACATAAAACTGCTGGGGCAACGGTAGACTGACTGCAGAGAACCAGCGGGTCAGGAGGAGAAGTGGCTACAGAGCCAGGACCTGTCCCCATACTCGAAGGACAGGAATCACTTCTTAGAAAGCAGGCTCCTCACGACACCTGGGAATCACACATGTGAGAGCCTCACTTGCTTCAAAAATCTGAGTAGATAATCGTTTCCATTTTTTCCATCCTCACCTTACTGTACAACCTTTAAAAATAATTTTAGATTCTTTATATTTTGTAAGTATTAATATTTTTATTTTATTCATTTCATTGATGAAAAATCCAGTATTGAGAGCTTAAATCATTTCCCCAAGGTTACAGAGCAGGCCTAATGCTTGTTCTCTTACTATCACTTTACTTCATCAATTCTAAGATGGTTATTTTTCGTATTTTAACCTCTCAGACATTGCTGATGCATGTTGACAACTGATGGTATTACATAGTTTCACTGGCGGCTCACTCAATCTTTCTTAGTAACATGTAAAATAACATGTGCCTTACAATCCACAGCATCTTAAATGAGCTGAAACAGGGTCTCACTGGGCAAAGACCCAGTCCGGGGGCACAAAGCTCATGCCCGGGCCTTCACTCAGAGCCCATGGCTCTCGCTGTGAACACTGAGTCACCTATTCACCTATTCACCTTCCAGGCCCACAGGACATTACAAGCAGTGAAGGTGTAAAGGAGCTGGGAGAGGCTGGGAAAGGTGCAGGGAGGAGAGGCACCCGAGGGCACAAGAGGAATGATGGGAACAGACAGGGACGCCAGAGCAACAGTCAGGAGCAGTGGCTCCAAAGCGAGGCTCTAGCATGAAAAGAAATAAAAGGAGTTCGTGGTAAATTTGGGGACTGCTGGGTCAAAACAAACAGGTTCCTTGGTTGCAGTACTTTCCAGCATTAGAAAAATCCAACACGGGACTTGATGGCGAACAAGCCTGGCTAACTTGGTGGCTGTTTATCATTTTATTGGCCTCATCTGAACCCCACCCTTTGAACCCCTGCAGCCTGCAGGCCCACACAATACTCACTACTCCTTTGGAAAGATAGTTATTGACAAAGTCCTTCCATGTGATTTCTCTCCCGGAGCTCTTGAACAGGAAGTAAAACAGGACTCCTCCCCAAAACAGGGCGGTCCAGAGAAAGTACATCCTGAATTCCTTGTCATCCCATGGAATGTCACCCTGGGCAAGAAAGGAGACATTTCTGTGAAGCATGCAATGTAACAACACGGTCTACACTGTGCTGGATGCAAATCCCTTCCAATGCCATGAATGCCACCCCAGAGCCCCAACGTCAACCACACAGTGTGGAATCAAACCTTCTGGAACCTGGACCACCAGTGAGAATCGTCTTTCTTCCCACCTCGTTTTCCACCACCACCAACTCCTCCTCCAGAAGGACGCGGGGCAGCCGCTGGCTTCAGTTCTGTTCACAGACAGAGAGTGTGTACAGTGGCATGGCAGGATTTCCTATCTCTCAGCAATGTTTTCATTAATACCGTTTAATAAAGTTTTATTGCAAAACACATGGCAACTGATCAGTTACTGAACAAAGTGCTATGAGGAAGCCTGAGACTAAGAGAGAGAGGGGTAGCCCTCAGGGAGGCTCCTGGCGCTTCACACGCACAGTCTCACGAGCTGCACACTTACCCAAGGACCAGTAGACACATGACTCTGCCCATCTTACAGATAAGAAAGGGGCTGACATGCCTGCTGATCACCTGGTGAAGTGCTCAGTGACACTGAGCAAGTGACAGAGCTGGGATCTGAGTGCACATGAGCACGCTCCTGAGTTCCCACCTGAAGGTAAAAAGTAGGTGCCCCTGCCCTGCCCCAAGCCCTGAAGTGAACACTGTTAACAGTTTCTTCTGCAGGAAAGACATGATTTTGATAACTGGCCAAAAACAAAACCACCACTACCAACAACAAACCCACTTCATCCCCATAAAATCTGTTGGTAAGAATCTGAAATTAGTCACTGTCATGAGTTGAACTGTGTCCTCCAAACTCATTTGCTGGAGTCCTACTCCCCAGTGATCTTAGGGTCTTCACCAAAATACACAAGTTGAAATGAGGTCACATGGGTGAGTCCTAATCCAATATGATTAATGTTCTTATAAAAAGGGGACATTTGGACACAGACATGCACAGAAAAAAGGCGATATGAAGAGACCCAGGCAGAAGATGGCAGTCTACAAGCCAAGGAGAAGGCCTGGAACAGACCTTTCCCTCACGACCCTCAGAAGAAAACAACCCTGCCGCCTGCCGACACACTGATCTTGGACATCCAGCCTCCAGAACTGAGAGACATACTGTTGCTTCTGACACCCAGTTGTGGAACTTTGTTCTGGCAGCCCTAGGAAACTAATACAGTCACTAATACTCTCCCTTCCCCCCACTTCTCCATCCTTTCAAAGACCCACAAATACTGTTCTGACATCTTCAACTCCTGGGAAGCCACCCCCTCACTGTGCAGGCCAGGAGGCCTCAGCACCCAGTCACCTGCAGGGCCTCATGGCCTGGGCTTCCTGTCGTGCTCACCCCTCCGAGATGCACACAGGGAGCTCCCGCACCCCTATCTCAAGTAAGGCAGGGTCTCAGAGAGGCAAGCCCATCCCTAAGACGCCCAGGCCTGGGAAATAAAGAGGAGGCACATTTCTAAAGTTGTTGAACGATGTCCCATGTACTCCAGGACAAAGTAACATATATGCAAAAGGTACCCAATAGGTTATATTTAAAAAGTGGACCAATCACCATTAATCAGCCCCAAACCAAGGTCAACAGGAAGTCGCCCGGTCACCAGCGCTCCATCAGCCCACACAGCACTGGTCCTTCCTCGGCTCTGGCCTGGCTTTCATGATCCACATTCTCTTAGCATGTATTTGTCCCTCCGAGACCCAAGTTCACTTAAAAACAAAGGCTGTATTTTATTTTTCCTTATATTTCCCTAGAAGGAAACGATGCCAGCTGAATGCCAGCACGTGCCGGACACTGTGCTAAGTGCTACCACACGTGAAAGGGGAGCAGGGCCTGGCACACACACAGGCCCCCAAGCCGCTGGCTCTGACAAACCCTCTCTGAGTCGCTAAGGGAAGATAAGCCTCTGAGGAACAACTTGAAAAACACTGCACTCACAATACACGTCAAGTAAATTGCATGTATTGATAACATGTGCCAAATGTACTTACTAAATATGCAGTTAGATATGACTGATACTGACCAGCCAATATCTCTAAGGTAACCTCCAATTAATTCAATTTGAAAAATGACAAGAAATATGAGCAGAAAATTAAGATAAAATGAAACAGAATTTTATATGTGCTCCTAGACTACAGTTTCAGGACTGACTTAAGATTTTCTTTGTTCAGTGAAAACTATCAGCAACATCATATATTAGGGGAAAACAGTAAGTTCAAATATAATCTTTTGAAAAGGTACCTTTTTTTTCTCCCATAACTTCTTTAGGTTCACTAGCTTTTTTTCCATTTTTCCCATTGGGAAAGTATTTTTCAAATCCTGTTAGAAAAGGAAAAAAATACATATCCTCAAACTAAAATTCATCAAGTTTTGTGTACGTGCTCTTTGTTTCGTTTTGTTTTTTAAAGAAGATGTTGGGGGTAGGAGTTTATTAATTAATTAATTAATTTTTGCTGTGTTGGGTCTTCGTTTCTGTGCGAGGGCTTTCTCTAGTTGTGGCAAGTGGGGTCCACTCTTCATCGTGGTGTGCGGGCCTCTCATTATCGTGGCCTCTCTTGTTGCGGAGCATAGGCTCCAGACGCGCAGGCTCAGTAGTTGTGGCTCACGGGCCTAGTTGCTCCGTGGCATGTGGGATCCTCCCAGAGCAGGGCTCGAACCCGTGTCCCCTGCATTGGCAGGCAGATTCTCAACCACTGCGCCACCAGGGAAGCCCGTGCTCTTTGTTTTTAAAGCAGCTGATTCATCACTAAAAAGCACAAGCTAGAAGTTTAACATTGCTTGTGTAGGGAGTAAATCAAAGTCTAGATAATACAGCTCACAACCCCGAGGAGTCAGAGGAAAAGGTCTCACTGGCCTGCCCACCTCATTACCGACAAAGGTGCCACATTTGAAGGTGACACACTGTCATCACTGCAATCAAACAGGAGGAGGTGGGGTGGGTTGTAAGAGGAGACATGACTTAGGAATCAACTGAAACAACGCCTCTGCACCTGCCCTGTCAACACCCGCTGACAGCGAGTCTCTGTCACAAGACTGTCCACCGTCACAGTCACATCTGAATGTTTACCTTTTGGAGGCCGAGAACAGAATCTCTGATAAGCAGCAATCACATCTGTCAGAAGAGAACTTCCGCTGGTTTTTGCTTCAGTTGTAGCATATCGATAAAGCTGCAACACAACATATAAATAAAAGCATGAAGGTTACATCAAAGTAAGAATGAAAAGAGCTTCATTTCCTAATACCACCAAGTGGATGAAATGCTTCTCCCTTCAACAGGCAGTTACAGACTAGCATAGAACGGCCCCCCCACCGAGGGAGGACTAGGGTTGTCCAGCCCTGGGCCGCTCTAGTCCAGCAAGAACTAGGAGACACACACTTCGCCCAGAAAACGAGAGTACTTCAAATCATACCTAATTAAGAGCTGCAGCCCGATTACGATTCTCTACCAACACATTCACTCTGGCATTGTTTACTTAATTTGTAGCATTCAAAAGGCAAACTCCGACATGGAACATCGGCTGCCTCACTTGCAGGGTCTATCACACTACAAGGTCATTTACCTGAAATTACAGAACAATGCTGCTTGTGAACACAATACAAAATTTATCTGTGTTCAAAGACAAGAAAGTTATGGTCCAATGTCACTGATAGTCCTTGTACTAGTAACATTTGCTAAAGGTATTTGATATACTGTCATCCTGACAAGTCCCTTTACAGATATATCTCTGCTTTAAATAACATGTTGCTAAAAATTGTTTGTAAACACTACCTATATAAGTCAGAGTATAATGTAAACAAACTGAACAAGCTCCTTATTAAATTTAGGTGCACAATTAAAAGCAATCAACGGCAAGGTCCACTGAGGGGCTATATCTAAATTTGGCAGTGGAAAAGTTCAAGTAATTCTATCCTTCTGAAAAGTGAAAATTCACCACCATTTTTTAGGACAAGCTTTTACATACAGGTGAGAATGTTTAAAGTGAAGTTCATCCGCATTAGTATCCATCCTAACTTGCCTCCTTTATGGTCTGATGAGAAAAATAAAATACCACAAAACCATATAAAATCACTTCACATCCACAAGTGTGGCCATAATAAAAAAGAGAGACAATAACAAGTGTTGGTGAGGATCTGCAGAAATTGGAACCCTTGTGCACTGCTGGGGTGACGGGTACAGCCACTTTGGGAAAGTTTGGCATTCTCAAAATGTTAAACGTAGAGTTCAGTTACCACATGATCCAGCAAATCCACTCCTACTCAAGAAAATTGAAAACACACGTCCACACAATACCTTGTACATGAATGTTCATAGTAGCATTATTCATAATAGCCAAAAAGTGGAAACAACCCAAATGTCCATCAACTGATGATGAACAGACAAAAACGTGGTATATGCACACAATGGAATTTTATTCAGCCATAAAAAAGGAATGAAGTACTGATACATGCTACCATGAAACCTTGAAAACATTATGCTAAGTTAAAGAAACCAGACACAAAAGGTCACATATTACATGATTCCATTTATATGAAATGTCCAAAATAGGCAAATCCACAGAGACTGTAGATTAGTAGTTGCCTGGGGCTGGAGGAATGGTTGGGGAGAAATGGGGCGTGACTGCTACTGGTTATAGGGCTTCTTTTTGAGTGATGAAAATGTTCTGGAATTAGATAATGGTAATGGTTGCACAAACTTACGAATATACTAAAAACCACCCAACAGTACACTTGAAAACGGTGGATTTTATGGTATCTGGATTAAATAATCAACTAAAAACCAAAAAAGAATGAGCTGATTTAATTCCAAATTATTACACAATTAATAGCAAAGTAGGACAGAAACACTGATACGGTTCTTGGTAGACAGCAATGCTGGTCTGAGAGAACTTGGAGCTTCTGTTATGTTGGGCCCTCCCTGACGGCTGGGAACACTTGGCCCAAGAAATAACCACTGATAATGGATAAGAGTGTGTCATATGTGAATAAATATTTTCCAATGCCAAATCCATTACGGGTGTGGATTGAAAAGACCTGTTATCCAAGCTGGACAGGGCAACAAGTCACTGAATATCTGCTCCAGGCCAGGTGCTGCCAAGCAGTGGGGAGCCCACAGGGGGACCAGAACCAGTGCTGCCTCGAAGAAACTCGGAAGAGTAAGGAAGAGTCCTGGGAACAAATCAATTACAGGACGGTACCGCACGTGCAACAATACAAAACCTTAAGTAGAAAGGTACAGAGGTGGCACAGAGAAGGAAGTGGGTACATGTTTAAGGGACCTAGGCATGTCACAGGGAAGTGGCACCTAGCCTGGAATTTGAAAGACTCACAGTTCACCAGGCAAACAGTGTCAAAACTTTTAATTTTGGTTAAGCTGGAAATCTGATTTTTTGCATGATGATCTTCAACATATCTCATGATACTAGGAGACTCACAGTCATGTACCTGCAGTGGGAGAAAACGACGAATGCCCAGGGATACTACTGTGAGGGTCAAATGTGATAATATACGGAAAAGCACCTTTAAAATTGTGTGGCAATACCCAGGTTTACATTATCATTTCCAATCATTCTGAAAGCTACTTGAGAGCAAGGGTTCTTTATTAACACCATATTAAGCAAGTCTTTGTATCACAATAAAGTACAGAAATGGGTACACGGTATGTGCTCCATAAACATTATTAGCTTGCTGAAAAATCAGCCCCCTTTAGGCTCTCTTCAAATTGCGCTGACCTGGAATACCTCTAGCAATAACCCCCGTGACTGTATTTAATAATGAGATTATTTTCTACAAAAGAACCATCAATTAAATTTTTTTCCTCTATCTAATCTAAGCCCATTCAAAGAATAATACATATAAAAGATTATGAATTTGCAAAATTTAAGTACAGAGGACCCCAATTTAGAGAATTAGGTTTTATGTCTGATGATGTGAGTACTTTTTAGTTGTGAAGCATCAGTTTCAATCCTTTGAGGATTATACCTGAGACCACACATCAAAATCTTTTCCCCAGGAACCTCACTGTGAGAACAGACTTTTAACAGATGCACAAACGCAGAGGAAAATCTGTCCTCTCAGCATCCCTTGCAGGTAGCAGTCATTACTGTCATTACAGTCACTACCTGGCGTCCCCACCCAGATCTTCAGGGCAGTACCAGGGAATATGTGGCACCGACCTACACAAGCAGGAGACTTCCTTACACCTCAGCATCGAAGATTCACGGAAACTATAGTGCCACTCGAAAGAAAGGCCTTTTAGATAAGATTCCTGACAAAAAAACCTGCAAACTCACAAGGCACATCCCTACCTGCTTATTACATGTCTGAGTCCAATATTCACAAGGGACAAAAGAGGAACCGAGGAAGGTAAGACGGGGAAATGGATGTAATGCAAGAAACGGAAAAAAGGCCTAGTGCACAGCCATTCTGAGTAAGAGACTAAGACGAATAACCCTGGCTGGCAAGGGGTCTCCGAGGAGGAAACATCAGGAATGCAGGTGTATCACTGCCCTTTCTGTGGAAAGACTGAGAACACTTCCTCCAGGGCATCTGGCGACTGACCCCAGGCCTCGCCCACCACCCCCGGGGCTACGTGCGCGGTCGTGGTCAACCTGCGCGAGGCGGGTGCGCCGCGGGCACAGCCGACATCGGCTCTGGGAGCCCGGCCCTGACGACGGCAAAGCAGAGCCCCTCTGGGGGGGACACCGTTAACGACCCCGGTTATTAGGCGTCGTGTCCGCCGGGCGGCGACAGCCCCACCCCCGAGCCCTCGCCGCCGGCTCCCGACGCGCTCCGCTCCGCAGGCCTCCCGGGCCCAGGGCAGCCCCGCCGCTCCGAGGTCCGTCTCCAACCGGGCCGGGGACCCACGGCGAGAGCAGGGCCCGTGACCTTGACTCCCGGCGCCGGGCCGGAAGCGGGTCGCCGGCCGGAAGCGGGCCAGGGGCACCGGACTCACCGTCCGCAGGCAGAGCCGTTCGGTGGGGCCCGCGCGGCCGCCAGGCACGAGCATCGGGGGCAGCCCGCGGGGCCGGCAGGCGCCCCGGCCCCACAGCAGCAGGCACCGGTGCGCCATGGCCGCCGGCGCGTGCCTCGGGCCGGGCGCTGACGAGCGATCGGCCGCAAACGGCCGTGCACTCTCGGAGCTGAGGCCGCTGGACTGCTCGCCAGCCACCCCACGCTCTTCTGCGTCTGCTCGCGCCCCGCCCCGCCCTGGCGCGCTGACGTCAGCCGCACGGCGGCGTGCCCTCGGGCAGGGCCGCGGCCCCGCCTCCGTAGCGTTCAGGGTCAGGGCGGAGGTGGGGCCTGAGGGGAGGAGCTCAGATGGCGAGGCGGGGCCTGAGGGAGGAGCTCAGAGGGTGGGGCGGGGCTTGAGGGGAAGAGCTCAGAGGGAGGAGGGCGGGGCTCGGGCCGGGGCGCTAGGCTTGGCGCTGCACGGGCTAGAGCGCGGGGCGGACCCGCTGAGGACGCTGGGGCTCCGCCGGGTGGCCCTTTCCCTCAGGGCGGAGGCCGTCTTCGACCCTTCGGACACCTGTCTCGGTAGGTCCCTCGTCACATACTTGCTTGAGAGCCTATTCAGTGGGGCCTTGTCCGTGGCAGGCACCGTCCTAGGCCCTGGAGGAGCCAGGGCGGCCGTCAGGAACCGGACCCACAGCAGGTGAAAATGCGCGGCCATCAGTCTCTCAGCAGTGAGAGGGACTTGTGCTCCCAGCCGAGGTGGAGTAGCGGGAAACGAGGGAAAATGTGTGAGATACTGTGGCCGGTTAAGTCGTGTGGGCTCTGCCTGGGGGGAGGAGGGAGGGTTCTTTTCCGGTTCGGGTTCGAGTAGGCGAACGTGACAGTAGCTGAGATCCACACAGCACAGGCTTTATTCAGTGGCCAAAGAACGGAGAAGGGGGAGCTGAGTTCACGGGTCAACTTCTGCCCGCCTGGCTGTGTCACCGGAGGGTAGGTTCTTGTTTCCTTACAGAATTCAGAGCCCCACACGGAGGCGAAGCGAGCGTTTACTGAGCGACCGCACGCTGTCGGGAGGGAGAGCGGGCTGCTGAGTGAGCAGCTGCCCTAGTTTCCTACCGCGAGTTGGTTATATGGGGCGCGGAAACAGCTGGGAAGAATATTCATTACAGGGCGAGACTCAGGGGAGACTTCTCTCGATCTTATTTCCCTTCTCCGCCTCCCCAAGGACGGGGGAGTTTTGGTCCTCTTTGGTCTTTTCAGGTCTGTCGTGGCCTCAGGTGCAGGATGGGTACTGCCCCGGTCACAGTGTTAATTATGTTGTAATGAGGGAATAGTGAGCAGAAGGTTACTTTCCGACTACGCTGGAGGTTCCTGCCTTTCTTGTTTGCCTCTAGGACCCCTGTGGTCACAAGATGTATGGTTTCCTGTCAGACTCCCATGCCTCCCTTCTCTGTTCTTATCTGGCCAACTGCCTGCTCTAACACTGGCCCACTCAAGGAGTTTGGACCCTTAAAACCTTTTAAGGGTCAAAGGGTCGATGGTTCGTCTTCTGAAGCTGCTTCAAGCCGAGCAGGGGCATTGTCCCTACCTGTGGGGTCCAGACCACCTTGCCATCTGTCAGAGATAGGGGTATCGGGGTCATTGGCAGAAGCAGGGATGGAGAGTGGGGAGTGGGAGGCTGCAACCCTTTCCAGGTGATGTTTATAGTCCCCATCTTCATGTGGGCTGGGTTGAAATCCCTGGCGTACCATCATCTGCAGGTGAAACTGTTGTAATCTGGAGGAAAGAAACTTAACGCTCAGGTTAAAAAGGCAGGGTCCAAAAATCAGTAAAAATACTATTGCGATCAGAGGTCCAAGTAGGGGTAGGAACCAGGGGTATGTAATACCCCTCTGACTACAGTCCCAGTGGATTTGGCGCTGGGGTTACCCTTTCCAAAAATGTATAGCCATTGAGCCTGTTTATATACCTTTTGGATATCTTCTTCCATCTGGCCAGTGGCGTCGATGTAGGTGCAACACGTTTTATTGATTATTGTGCATACCCCTCCCTTCTAAGTTAGGAGATAACCCAAGGCCAGTCTTTTACCATCACCACATTTGCTAGGGAGTTAAGGGAGGTTGAGAGTCTGGAGAGTGCATTCCCCTTGCTCCTGGCCAGAGTAGGTAGAGTAACTGACAGGTTACAAAGCGAAGCGTTGCCTTGTGGTATGCAAAGCCTCCCTGTGGGACCACCAAGCCAATAGCAGCTCCAATTCCTGCCAGGAGGAGGCCAGTCGCACGCTGGAGCCAGGGATGGGGAATGGAGATATTATATATGGATATTACCCCAGGGGCTAAAAAGGCGAGTGTGTAGGATCCCATGGTTAATCTTTTATGTATGCATTGGTAGCCCATGGCTCAGAGGGGACTCACATAGATAGGACCCTGCAGCCTTCCTTTTGGGTGGCCACAAATTATGAGGTGTCCCCTTGGAGCACATAGCCATGTCTGGGATCTGTTTTCCTGAAGAAGCTGGCTCTGCCAGGTGAGGTTGGGATTCGTTGAGCAGGTGCAGCTGGGGCTAAGTGGCCTTCCTCGGATCCCCACCTCAGGCAAGTGGGTCTTATATGGGGGAAGAGGTTCCTCTTCATGTGAGGCAGTCACGTTATATTTTGTGAACGGAGGAGGTAGAGTGCCCCCTTTCCAGTTTCCAAAATGGGGGTAGGTCGTGGACTCCCGGGATCCCAGAGATGCCAGACATATCCAATGGGTGGAATTCTGTGTCTCATCTAGCTCTGTTGAGGTCACTTCAGGTGTCCCCCTTTCGCATTTGTATCTTTGAATAGACCTTCAACATATGGGTTGTGTCCTACACCTAAAGATGGCTTTCAGATCATGCAGTGTTGAAAATTTGAAGATATGATCCCTGTGGGTTTTAGGAAAAGGCTGAGCTCTTTCAGTCAAGTTAATGCAAATGACTGAGGACAGGTTAAAGCATGTCCAATTGACCGTGGAGAGAAGCTCTTCTGTGGGTGGGTCCCAAGACCAATTGGACTGGCTAAGAGTATAGAGGGAGGTATTGACCGAGGCTGGGTAGAAGATGGGCCACCCCGGGACCTCATGGGGGTTGGCGTGGCAGACCCAGCAGTTAGTAAGATTTTCATTTTTTCCTATGGTGGAGGAAATTTGTACTATGGAGTTGCTGCTCCATCCCCCTTGTGCAGATATCCACAGGAGGGAGAGAAATTTTAGGGTTAATAATGGCTTCATGGTGGCGGTGGCAAGCTAAAAGTGAACAGTCTTCTTTAAACCCAGCATGGATAGAGGAGTTCTTCCCTGGCAGGGGTGGTTAAGTGAACTGGTAAAATGTAAGTAAGAGAATAATAGCAAAAATGGTGAGTGCGAGTCCAATCCACCAAATCATTTTACTTATCTGCCAATGATGTCTGTCCTTTGAGTATATATTCAACTTCTTGGTTTTTAAATAGGAGCCTAAGGCCTTTGGTGGGCTCACAGGTCCAGTTAGAGGTGTCTTCCTGTTCATAGCCAGGGTCCTGTTTGGACTTAAGAGGAACTGGCTTGATTTGGGACAGGTGAACCCAACTGTTGATCCCTTGTAATTTAACTGCAATAGGGGTACTGAGAAGGACCTAGTAAGGGCCCCTCCACTTGGGCAGTAATTGGTCAGAGGGGGACCCTTCTCTCCATGTTTTTAGGAGGACAAAATCTCCCAGCTGAACATGAATGGGGTCAGTTTCCTGGTTGGGGGCCTGATTTCCATATTCTGAAATTGCCTTTTGGACCAGTCCCAGATTAATTAGGTACTTAATAAGCTCACTGGTTTCAGTATCCACCAAAATGTCAGAGGATAAAAAGGGCCTACCATAAGTCATTTCAGACAGGCTGATCCCTAGCCCTGTTTTAGGTGCCCCCCTGATTCTCAAGAGGGCTATAGGTAAAAACTTTGTCCAAGGTTCTAATGTCTCTTGACAAAGTTTAGCCAGGATTCTTTTTAAAGTTTGATTTGCCCTTTCCACCTTCCCTGATGGTTGAGGCCTCCAGGCAGCATGGAGGTGGTAGCAAATGCCTAGGGCAGTAGAGATTTGTTGGGTAACCCTAGCCACAAAAGAGGGACCGTTATCACTTTGTAAAGACCGTGGAAGTCCAAACAGAGGAATTATTTCCTTTAGTAATGCCTTTATTACCCCCTGAGCTCTCTTGGTCTTAGTTGAAGGCTTCCACCCATCTGGTAAAAGTGTCAATAAAGACCAGAAGGTATTTATATCCCTGGGAGGATGGCATCTGGGTAAAGTCTATTTGCCAGTTCTCCTCTTCTTTGGATGGGCTGGAGGAGAGGTGGAGGCCTTAGTTTTCCCCCTGGGTTATTATAGTAACATATATTACAGACCTCTGTGACCTCTAGGCTAGTCTGAGAAAGGCCCATGCCAGAGAAGACTTTTTCCACCAGGCTAGTCAAAGCATCCCACCCCAGATGAGAGAAGTCATAGAATGATTTTTAAATATTCCATTGTAATGCTGTGGACAGCATTATTGTTTGTTCCTTAATCCACAGCCATTGGGACCCTCTTGGTATCCCCTAGTTCAGACCCACTCTATTTCCTTGATTGTGTACAGGGGTGACAACAAAGTGGGCTGGGGGTTGATTATGAGGGAGTAAGGTGGCCTGAGCTGAAGGTGTTTTTTGGTTTTTGCTTTTTGAATTTTATTGAAGTGTAGTTGATTTACAATGTTGTATTTCTGCTGTACAGCAAAGTGACTCAGTTATACACATATATACATTCTTTTTCATATTCTTTTCCATTATGGTTTATCATAGGATATTGAATATAGTTCCCTGTGTTATACAGTAGGACCTTGTTGTTTATCCGTTGTATATATAATAGTTTGCGTCTGCTAATCCCAGACTCCCAACCCTTCCCTCCCACACTCCCCCCCCACTTGGCAGCCACAGGTCTCTTCTCTATATCTGTGTGTATGTTTCTGTTTCATAGATATGTTAATTCTTGTCATATTTGAGATTCCACATATAAGTGATATCATACGGTATTTGTCTTTTTCTTTCTGACTTACTTCGCTTAGTAGAATAATATCTAGGTCCATCCATGTTGCTGCAAATGGTATTATTTCATTCTTTTTTTATGGCTGAGTAGTATTGCATTGTGTGTGTGTATACGTGTGTGTGTGTGTGTGTGTGTGTATCACATCGACTTTATTATCCATTCATCTGTTGATGGACATTTAGGTTGTTCCCGTGTCTTGGCTGTTGTGAATAGTGCTGCTATAAACATAGGGGTGCATGTATCTTTTTGAATTATAGTTTAGTCCAGATATATGCCCAGGAGTGGGATTGCTGGATCATATGGCTACTCTATTTTTAGTTTTCTGAGGAGCCTCCCTACTGTTTTCCATAGTGACTGCACCAATTTACATTCCCACCAACAGCGTAAGAGGGTTCCCTTTTCCCCACACCCTCTCCAGCATTTATTATTTGTACACTTTTTGATGATGACCATTCTGACTGGTGTGAGGTGGTACCTCATTGTAGTTTTGATTTGCATTTCTCTAATAATTAGTAATGATGAGCATCTTTTCATGTGCCTATTGGCCTTCTGTATGTCTTCTTTGGAGAAATGTCTATTTAGATCTTCTGCCCATTTTTTGTTTGGGTTGTTTGTTTCTGTGTTATTGAATTGTATGAGCTGTTTGTATATTTTGGAAATTAAGCCCTGGTTAATCACATCATTTGCAAACATTTTCTGCCAGTCTGTAGGTTATCTTTTCATTTTGTTTATGTTTTCCTTTGCTGCGCAAAAGCTTTTAAGTTTGATTCCATCCCATTTGTTTATTTCTGCTTTTATTTGTATTGCTTTGGGAGACCTAAGAAAACTTCTGTATGATTTATGTCAGAATGTTTTGCCTATGTTCTCTTCTAGGAGTTTTACGTTGTCATGTCTTATGTTTAAGTCTTTAATCCATTTTGAGTTTATTTTTGTGCCTGGTGTATTCTAACTTCATTGATTTGCATGTGACTGTCCAACTTTCCCAACACCACTTGCTGAAGAGACTGTCTTTTTCCCATTGGATATTCTTGCCTCCTTTGTCAAAGATTAATTGACCATAGGTGTGTGGGTTTATTTCTGGGCTCTCTATTCTGTTCCATTGATCCATATGTCTGTTTTTGTGCCAGTATCACTCTGTTTTGATTACTGTAGCCTTGTAGTATTGTCTGAAGTTTGGGAGGGTTATGCCTCCTGCTTTGTTCTTTTTCCTCAGGATTGCTTTGGCAGTTTGGGTCTTTTATGATTCCATATAAATTTTAGGATTATTTGTTCTAGTTCTGTGAAAAATGTCAGGGGTTATTTGATAGGGATCACATTAAATCTGTAGATTGCTTTGGGTAGTATGGCCATTTTAACAATATCAATTCTTCTAAGAGCATGGGATTCTTTCCATTTCTTTGAATCATTTTCAGTTTCCATTACCAATTTTTTTTTTGGTAGAATTTTTTTTATTGTAGTTGATTTACAATGTCTTAATTACTGTACAGCAAAGTGATTCTCAGTGTATATACATATATATATATGTATACACACACACACATACATATACATTCTTCTATTTTATATTCTTTTCCATTATGGTTTATCATAGATATTGAGTATAGTTCTCTGTGCTATTCAGTAGGACCTTGTTGTTTATCCATTCTATATATAAAAGCTTACATCTGGGCTTCCCTGGTGGCGCAGTGGTTGAGAGTCCACCTGCTGATGCAGGGGACACGGGTTCGTGCCCCGGTCCGGGAAGATCCCACATGCCGTGGAGCGGCTGGGCCTGTGAGCCATGGCCGCTGAGCCTGCGCGTCCGGAGCCTGTGCTCCGCAACAGGAGAGGCCACGATAGTGAGAGGCCCACGTATTGCATAAAAAAAAAAAAAAAAAAAAAAGCTTACATCTGCTAACCCCAACCTCCCACTCCTTCTCTCCCCCAACCCCATCCCCCTTGGCAACCACCAGTCTGTTCTCTATGTCCGTGATTCTGTTTCTGTTTCATAGAAAGGTTTGTGTCATATTTTAGATTCCACATATAAGTGATATCATATGGTATTTGTATTTCTCTTTGTGACTGACTTCACTTAGTATGATAATCTCTAGTTGCATCTATATTGCTGCAAATGGCATTATTTCGTTCATTTTTATGGCTGAGTACTATTCCATTGTATGTAATTGCCACATCTTTATCCATTCATCTGTCGATGGACATTTAGGTTGTTTCCATGTCTTGGCTATCATGAATAGTGAGTGCTGCTATAAACATAGGGGTGCACGTATCTTTTTTTTGAATAAATTTATTTTTGGCTGCATAAGGTCTTCATTGCTGTGCGCGGGCTTTCTCTAGTTGCGGCGAGTGAAGGCCACTCTTCATTGCAGTGTGCAGGCTTCTCATTGCAGTGGCTTCTTTTGTTGCGGAGCACAGGCTCTAGGCACGTGGGCTTCAGTAGCTGTGGCTCGTGGGCGCTAGACACAGGCTCAG
Organism: Orcinus orca; assembly: GCF_937001465.1. Classification (NCBI taxonomy): domain Eukaryota; kingdom Metazoa; phylum Chordata; class Mammalia; order Artiodactyla; family Delphinidae; genus Orcinus; species Orcinus orca. Next base: position 61,265,405 of record NC_064573.1, read on the forward strand.
TAGTTTTGACACATGGGCTTAGTTGCTCCGCAGCATGTGGAGTATTCCCGGACCAGGGCTCAAACCCGAGTCCCCTGCATTAGCAGGAGGATTCTTAACCACTGCGCCATCAGGGAAGTCCCGCATGTATCTTTTTGAATTATAGTTTTGTCTGAATATATGCCCAGGAGTGGAATTCCTGGATCATATGGTAATTCTATTTTTAGTTTTCTGAGGAACCTCCATACTATTTTCCACAGTGGCTGCACCAACTTACATTCCAACTAACAGTGTAAGAGGGTTCCCTTTTCTCCACACCCTCTCCAGCATTTTTCAAAAATATATTTATTTATTTATTTATTTATTTATTTACTTTGGCTGTGCCGGGTCTCACCTGAATCATGTGGAATCTTCGCCACGGCACGCGGGTTCCTTAATTGTGGCATGCTTGGTTGCGGCATGCAAACGCTTAGTTGAAGAATCATCTTCAATTTCCTTTATTAATGTTTTTTAGTTCTCAGCATATGTCTTTCAACTCCTTGGTCAGGTTTATTCCTAAATATTTTATTTTTGGGGGTGTGATTTTAAGAGGTACCATTTTATTATATTCCCTTTCTGATATTTCATTGTTGGTGTAAAGAAATGCATTCGGTTTCTATATGTTAATCTTGTATCCTGCTACCTTGTTCTATTCGTTTATCAGTTCTAGTAGTTTTTGTGTGGACTCTTTAGGGTTTTCTCTGTATATTATCATGTCATCTGCATATAATGACAATTTTACCTCTTCCCTACCATTTGAATACCTTTTATTTCTTTTTCTTTTCTGATTGCTGTGGCTAAAACTTCCAGTACTGTGTTGAATAGAAGAGGTAAGAGTGGGCATCCTTGTCTTGTTCCAGATTTTAGCAGGAAGGCTTTCAGCTTTTCACTGTTGAGTATTATATTGGCCATTGGTTCATCATAAATAGCTTTTATTATGTTGAGATATGTTCTCTCTATACCTACTTTCAAAAGGGTTTTTATTATGAATGGATGTGGAATTTTATTGAATGCTTTTCCTGCATCTATTGAGATGATTGTTGTTTTTGTCTTTTCTTTTGTTGATGTGGTGTATCACATTGATTGATTTGCATGTGTTGAGCCATCCTTGTGACCAGCTTGGTCATGGTGTATGATCTTTATGTGTTGTTGGACTCAGTTTGCTAATATTTTTTTTTTGAGAATTTTTGCATCTGTATTCATCAAAGATATTGACCTGTGATTTTCCTTTTTGGTGGTATCTTTTAGTATCTTTTGTGTGGTTTTGGTATCAGGGTGATGGTGGCTTCATAGAATGTCTTTGGGAGTGTTCCTTTCTGTTCAGTTTTTGGAAGAGTTTGAGAAGGATCTGTATAAGTTGTTCTTTGTATGTTTGGTAGAATTCACCTGTGAAACCATCTGGTCCTCGACTTTTGTTCATAGGGAATTTTTATTTTTTATTTATTTAAAAAATTTATTATTATTATTATTTTTTTTCTTCAGTATGAGGGCCTCTCACCGTTGTGGCCTCTCCTGTTGCGGAGCACAGGCTCTGGACGCGCAGGCTCAGCGGCCATGGCTCACGGGCCCAGCCACTCCGCGGCATGTGGGATCCTCCCAGACCGGGGCACGAACATGTGTCCCCTGCATCGGCAGGTGGACACTCAACCACTGTGCCACCAGGGAAACCCTAAAATGTATTATTTTTTAAATTTTATTTATTTTGTTTTTGGCTGCATTGGGTCTTCATTGCTGCATGCGGGCTTTCTCAAGTTGCGGCAAGCGGGGACTACTCTTCATTGTGGTGAGCGGGCTTCTCATTGTGGTGGCTTCTCTTTGTTGTGGAACACAATCTCTAGGCATGTGGGCTTCAGTAATTGTGGCACACGGGCTTCAGTAGTTGTGGCTCACGGGCTCAGTAGTTGTGGATCATGACAGCTTCTTTTATGATTCGAAGATCTTGGATCATTGTACATTCCCCATTTGGTTTGAGAACATGTAGGATTGGAGTATTACAAGGAGATTGGCATGGCAACAAAAGCCCCTATTTGATGAATTTTGAGATCAGGGATTGGAGGCCTCATCAAGCCTCTGGTTTTGTGGGATATTGATGCTTGGAAGGGAAGTTATTAGCCTCCTTTAAGGTGATTTTCACAGGAGTGGCAATCTTTGCCTGTCATTAGATTTCCTGGTCCCAGACCTGTGGCTGTATGAGTTCTTTAATTACTGGGGAAATATTTTGAGCTGGACTGTCCATGTCTTGTATAATGCATAGTCTAGCCAAAAATAGGTCTTGGTTTTGGTTTTCAGGGACAGTAAGAGTCACTTACTCAGGGAGAGAAAGATTTAGAAGAATGAAATCTCTTCCTAATAATGGGCTGGGGCATTCAGGCATGACCAGAAACTTGTGAGTTATAAGAGTCTTTCCCCAGCTGCAAGTTAGAGGGGTGGTGAAATGTTTTCATTTTGGCCTTCCTTCTCCCCCAACAATAGAGCAGGTTTTGGGGGCAAGGAGCCTAGCGTGAGAAGTCAGGACAGAGTAAGTGGCTCCTATGTCTAGTAGAAACTGGACAACCTGCCATGTCAGTGGTCACCTGTGGTTCCTCCCATGTGATAATGACTTTCTTCTTGGGAGGTCCCAGGTCCCATCAATCAACCACTGCCATGACTGGCAAGGGGCAATTTCCCCACTCCCTTTGGAGCTGAGGGCATTCCCTTCTCCAGTGGCCCATCTTCTTACAGAGTGGGCATGGTGTCTTGGGTGGAGGCTGGAACCTGTTTTCTGGGCATTCCTTGCTCCAGTGTTTGGGGCTCCCATAGTTAACACAGGCTCCTTTACCTGGCAGGGGGCTTCTGGGAGTGCCTTTGGGGTGACCAGGAGGTGAGTTAGGTCCTGCCATGATGGCTGCCAGAAGCTTGGCTTGCTAATGGTCCCTTAAGTCATGCTGTTCCTTTCTTTCCTCCTCAGCCTGGTCTCTGCTGTTAAAGACACTGAAGGCCATATCAGTAAGGTTGCAAGGGGTTTGGGGGCCCCATGGCAAGCTTTTGACAGATGTTGGGGGCTGACAAGCTAATGAAATGGATTGCAAGTACAATGTGTCCCTCAAAAAGTGTTTGGGTCAACAGTCATATACTTTTAGAGGGCATCTACCAGCCTGGCCTGAAATAGGGCTGGATTTTTGTCCTGACCTTGAGTGATCTCTTTAACCTTACCATAAATGACAGGTTTAATTATGTATAGTTTCATCCCTTCAATGAGGCAAAGGATCATGTGGTCTCTTTTAGGGATACCAGTTTAGCCTGGCTGATACTCCCAATTGGGATCAATCAGTGGTACCGCCATCATGCCCACAGGATAATGATTGGGTGGGGCAGTGTGTAATCCATCAGCATATGCTTGAGCCTCTGCCCAAATGTAGGTCTTTTCCTCAGGGGTGCAACAGTGGGAAATGGCAACATTCAGGTCCTTCTAAGTGAAGTCGAAGGAGAAATTTAGTCCCTGGAGTTCTTCAGTGAATCAGCTAGGGTCCTCCAAGAATGGGTGTAAGCAGGTGCAGCACTGGTTAAGGCTGGACAAAGAAAAGAGCGCAGGCTCAGTAGTTGTGGCGCACGGGCTTAGTTGCTCTGCGGCACGTGGGATCTTCCGGGACCAGGGCTCGAACCCGTGTACCTTGCAGCCAGATTCTTGACCACTGCACCACCAGGGAAGTCCCTGTATCATATTTTATATTCTACATATAAGTGATATCATATTATTTATATATATATATATATGTGTGTGTGTGTGTGTGTGTGTATATCCCATCTTCTTTATCCATTCATCTGTCAATGGACATTTAGGTTTGTGTGTGTGTGATATGATACTATGTTTTTACTTTTATTTATTTTATTTTTAAAATAAAATTTTAAAAGTATTTATTTAATTAAAAAAATATCTTTATTGGAGTATAACTGCTTTACAATGTTGTGTTAGTTGCTGTTGTACAACAAAGTGATTCAGCTATATGTATACATATATCCCCATGTCCCCTCCCTCTTGAGCCTCCCTCCCACCCTCCCTATCCCACCCCTCTAAGTGGTGACAAAGCACCGAGCTGATCTCCCTGTGCTATGCAGCAGCTTCCCACTAGCCATCCATTTTACATTTGGTAGTGTATATATGTCAGTGCTACTCTCTCACTTCGTCCCAGCTTCCGCTTCCCGCCCTGTGACCTCAAGTCTGTTCTCTACGTCTGCATTTTTATTCCTGCCCTTCCACTAGGTTCATCATTACTGTTTTTTCAGGTTCCATATATGTGTGTTAGCATGCGGTATTTTTCTCTTTCTGACTTACTTCATTCTGTATGACAGACTCTCGGTCCATCCACCTCATTATAAATAACTTAATTTCATTCCTTTTGTTGGCTGAGTAATATTCCATTGTATATATGTGCCACATCTTCTTTATCCATTCATCTGTTGATGGACATTTAGGTTGGTTCCATGGCCTGGCTATTGTATATAGTGCTGCAATGTACATTGCAGTACATGTATCTTTTTTTTTTTTTTTTTTTATCTTTTTGAATTATGGTTTTTTTAGGGTATATGCCCAGTAGTGGGATTGCTGGGTCATATGGTAGTTCTATTTTTAGTTTTTTAAGGAAACTCCATACTGTTCTCCATAGTGACTGTATCAGTTTACATTCCCACCAGCAGTGCAGGAGGGTTCCCTTTTCTCCACACCCTCTCCAGCATTTATTGTTTGTATATTTTTTGATGATGGCCATTCTGACTGATGTGAGGTGATACCTCATTGTGGATTTGTATTTCTCTATGTTTCCATGTCTTGACTATTGTAAATAGCGCTGCTATGAACATAGGGGTGCATGTATCTTTAATTTTAATTTAATTTTTTTTTTTGGCTGTGCCATGTGGCATGCAGGATCTTAGTTCCCCAACCAGGGATTGAACCTGTGCCCCTGCAATGGAAGTGCTGATTCTTAACCACTGGACCACCAGAGAAGTCCCTGCATGTATCTTTTAGAATTATAGTTTTGAATGAGTATGTGCCCAGGAGTGGAATTGCTGGATCATATGGCAACTCTATTTCTAGTTTTTTTGAGGAACCTCCCTACTGTTTTCCATAGTGGCTGCACCAATTTACGTTACCACCAGCAGTGTAAGAGAGTCCCCTTTTCTCCCCACCCTCTCCAGCATTTATTGTTTGTAGACCTTTTCTCTTTTTTTAAATAAATTTATTTTTATTTTTTGGCTGTGTCTTTGTTGCTGCGCGCAGGCTTTCTCTAGTTGTGGCGAGCAGGGGCTACTCTTTGTTGCAGTGCGCGGGCTTCTCATTGTGGTGGCTTCTCTTGTTGCGGAGCACGGGCTCTAGGCACGCGGGCTTCAGTAGTTGTGGCACACGGACTCACTAGTTGTGGCTCGCGGGCTCTAGAGTGCAGGCTCAGTAGTTGTGGTTCACGGGCTTAGTTGCTCTGTGGCATGTGGGATCTTCCCAGACCAGGGCTCGAACCTGTGTCCCCTGCACTGGCAGGTGGATTCTTAACCACTGAGCCACCAGGGAAGCCCTGTTTGTAGACTTTTTAATGATGGCCATTCTGACTGGTGTGAGATGGTACCTCATTATGGTTTTGATTTGCATTTCTCTAATGATTAGTGATGTTGAGCATCTTTTCATGTGCCTATTGGCCATCTGTATGTCTTCTTTGCAGAAATGTCTATTTACGTCTTCTGCCCTTTTATCGATTGAGTTGTTTTTTATTGTTGTTGAATTGTATGAGCTGTTTGTATGTTTTGGAAATCAATCCTTTGTCGGTTGCATCGTTTGCAAATATTTTCTCCCATTTTGTAGGTTGTCTTTTCATTTTGTTTATGTTTTCCTTTGCTGTGCAGAAGCTTGTAAGGTTGATTAGGTCCCATTTGTTTATTTTTGTTTTTATTTCTATTGTCTTGGGAGACTTACCTAAGAAAATATTGGTACAATTTATGTCAGAGAATGTTTTGCCTATGATCTTTTCTAGGAGTTTCATGGTGTTATATCTTATGTTTAAGTCTTTAAGCCGTTTTGAGTTTATTTTTGTGCATGGTGTGAGGGTGTGTTCTAACTTCATTGATTTATATGCAGCTGTCCAAATTTCCCAGCACCACTTGCTGAAGAGACTGTCTTTTTCCCCTTTTTATATTCTTGCCTCCTTTTTTGAATATTAATTGATTGTAGGTGTGTGGGTTTATTTCTGGGCTCTCTATTCTGTTCCATTGATCCATGTATCTGTTTTTGTGCCAGTACCACTCTGTTTCGATTACTGTAGCTTTGTAGTATTTTCTGAAGTCTGGGAGGGTTATGCCTCCCGCTTTGTTCTTTTTCTTCAGGATTGCTTTAGCAATTCTGGGTCTTTTATGGTTCCATATAAATTTTAGGATTATTTGTTCTAGTTCTGTGAAAAACGTCATGGGTGATTTGATAGGGATCACATTAAATCTGTAGATTGACCCCAACATTCATATTTGAAACCCCAACTTCCAATGTGACTGTATTTGGAGATAATGCAGTATCCCTTATGAATATACATGCAAAAATCCTCAACAAGGGCTTCCCTGGTGGCGCAGTGGTTGAGAGTCCGCCTGCCGGTGCAGGGGACGCGGGTTCGTGCCCCGGTCTGGGAAGATCCCACATGCCGCGGAGCGGCTGGGCCCGTGAGCCATGGCCGCTGAGCCTGCGCGTCCGGAGCCTGTGCTCCGCAACGGGAGAGGCCACAACAGTGAGAGGCCCGCGTACCGCAAAAAAAAAAAAAAATCCTCAACAAAATACTAGCAAACCAAAGCCAACATCATATTTGAAGGATTATACACCATGACCAAGTGGGATTTACCTCAGAATGTCAGGTTGGTTCAACATAATAAAATCAATGTAATACATCACGTTAATAGAATGAATTTTTTAAAATCACATGATCGCTCCCACAGTATGGCCGGCGACATTAGCTAGCGCTCGCTCTACTCTCTCTAACGGGGAAACAGCGGACTACAAGAGACTGAGCTGTATCTGCCTCTGTTTCCTCTGTATCTGCCTCTGTTTCAACTTTTGCTCACACACACACAAAAAAAAGCCGGGAAAATTTTATTAACGCTTTTTTAAAAAAGTTAATATAAAATTATAGCAAAAAAGGAACCTGAACTTTAGTAACACAGCTGGAATAATCCTCAGTGGCGGCGGCAGCAGCAGGAGAAGAGATTTAATTTAGTTGATTTTCTGTGGTTGTTGGTTGTTCGCTAGTCTCACGGTGATGGAAGCTGCACATTTTTTCGAAGGGACTGAGAAGCTGCTGGAGGTTTAGTTCTCCAGGCAGCAACCCAACGCAAACCAAGGATCTGGGGATCTTTGCACCATCCCAAGATCCGAGTGGGACATACTTTTGAAGGATGTGCTATGTTCAATCATAAGTGTGACAAAAACTGACAAGCAGGAAGCTTATGTACTCAGAGTAGCATGTTTGTCTCCAAGAGACGTTTCATTTTGAAGACATGTGGTACCACCCTCTTGCTGAAAGCACTGGTTCCCCTGTTGAAACTTGCTAGGGATTACAGTGGGTTTGACTCAATTCAAAGCTTCTTTTATTCTCGTAAGAATTTCATGAAGCCTTCTCACCAAGGGTACCCACACCGGAATTTCCAGGAAGAAATAGAGTTTCTTAATGCAATTTTCCCAAATGGAGCAACATATTGTATGGGACGCATGAATTCTGATTGTTGGTGCTTTTGTACTTTGGATTTCCCAGAGAGTCGGGTAATCAATCAGCCGGATCAAACCCTGGAAATTCTGTTGAGTGAGCTTGACCCAGCAGTTATGGACCAGTTCTACATGAAAGATGGTGTTACTGCAAAGGATGTCACTCGTGAGAGTGGAATTCGTGACCTGATACCAGGTTCTGTCATTGATGCCACACTGTTCAATCCTTGTGGGTATTCAATGAATGGCATGAAATTGGATGGAACTTATTGGACTATTCACATCACTCAGAACCAGAATTTTCTTATGTTAGCTTTGAAACAAACTTAAGTCAGACCTCCTATGATGACCTGATCAGGAAAGTTGTGGAAGTCTTCAAGCCAGGAAAATTTGTGACTACCCTGTTTGTAAATCAGAGTTCTAAATGTCTCACAGTGCTTTCTCCGCCCCAGAGTATTGAAGGTTTTAAACGTCTTGATTGCCAGAGCGCTATGTTCAGTGATTACAATTTTGTTTTTACCAGTTTTGCTGAGAAGCAGCAACAACAGCAGAGTTGATTAAGAAAAATGAAGAAAAAACGCAAAAAGAGAACACACATAGAAGAAGGTGGTGGCTGCTTTTTAGATATTGATACCAAGGGCCATGCTTTCCATAACCACCACCTTGTAGTTGCAGAAAGCCCTAGATGTAATGATAGTGTAATCATTTTGAATTGTATGCATTATTATATCAAGGAGTTAGATATCTTGCATGAATGCTCTCTTCTGCGTTTAGGTATCCTATGCCACTCTTGCTGTGAAATTGAAGTCATGTAGAGAAAACCTTTTACTATATGAAACTTTACAACACTTGTGAAAACAACTCAGTTTGCTTTATGCACAGTGTAGTATTTCTCCAGGTATCATCCAAAATTCCCCACAGACAAGGCTTTCGTCCTCATTAGGTGTTGGCCTCAGCCTAGCCATCTGAGACTGTTCTATTAAATTGCTACCAGGATTTTGCATCCAGTTACCTCCACTTTCTAGAACATATTCTCTACTAATGTTATTGAAACCAGTTTCTACTTCATACAGGTGTTCTTGCAGCACCAATCAAAGTTCTTCTTCCACGAGTCGAGTCCTCTACGAAAATGACTGCAGTTATCCATTTTGTGTATTACTATCTCACTGCTTCCTATACTTGTGTGACTTTAATTGATTCATTCCTCACCATGGTATCTCCCTCCCAACCACACCCCCTCCATAAAGCAATACACTGTTACACTGTGGGTTTACACTAACCTTATACCCCAGAAGGGGAATGGGGGGATGGACCCTGGGCTTAATTTTCTTTTAAGGTCAAGGGAGTTTGGCATTTTTCGTTACCATGAGGTCTTTTGAAATAAGCTGGTGTTGATTAGCAAAGAAGGTGTAGATTGATACTAGGGAATATTGGCAGAACTGTATGGAAACTGTATGCCATTCTGTGCCCCCCATTAAATGAGATTAGCTTCTCATGGGTCCCATGTCTTTATTAACTTGCTAAGTAGTAGTATAAAAAATTATAACTAAATTTGTTAGCAAGGAGATTTAAGGTAAAGGTTGTGTTGGATTCAACAAGTCAAGTCAGCTCAGATGATTCACCTCAACTTTTACTTTCATAGCCATTTCCACTCATTTCTATTAATGATATGCCATAAACTTTGGTTCAAAGCAGAATCGATTTCTTTGCCATCTTGTGACTTAAAAAGTTATGTGACTTTGTGATGCATGTGATAGTGTTCTGATGGTTCCTCTTACTGGTATTTCTTTCTCCATGGAGTAACATCAAGTGATGAATGAGAACTGTTCAGGTTATTCAGACATACTACACAGTGAAGCAGAGCACTATCCATAAAACATAACACACAAAATTCCAAAATGGTCAATGGGAAATGACTAGAAATACAGGCTTAAAAGAGTTGGCATCTTTTAGCTGTATTTGCTAATACGGACATTTATTTAAGCAGCTGAGAAAAGAGCAAAGTTGACTCAATTTTGTATTTCTTCTTGTCCTCAAACAATTTTTGATTCTTTCTGGATTGATGCAGTGATGTTTTTGTTCCTTCCATATTTATAAATGAAACACTTTTTTTTTAGTGTTTCTAAACATAAATTCTACTTGGTTTGAAATCAAGTGGTTGGAACAATTTTGACTTTTAAACACGTTGTTGATTCAGAGCTTCATTGAAGAAGCTTTCAATCAATGGATCAGTCCGGTTCTGTAATTAGCGCGCAGTACCTAATGTTTTGGTGCTATTATGAGGACCAGTGGTCAAAGTGGATTTTGTTCTTGAACAGTGTCCCAGTAGATTTGATGAACATTTATTTGCTTGAGGTCTGATTCCCGCCCCCCGCCCCGGCCCAATAGATTTAAGATTTCCAGTTAATGTTGAGAAACTGCACAAATTTGTATGGAACAAAGCCTAGAAAAATGAAAACTATAGATTGGATAGTAATCTAAATTAATCCTAGTGTGTATGATAGAGGAGGGAAAATTTTGGTGCCATAATTTCCCTCTTCATGGTGTTGGACTTAAATCAGTTGAAATGTATTTCTGTACCACAGTTTAAGCTTCAATAAAGATTTGCTTAATTCGTTGTCTAGTGACATTCAGAAAGTTTTCTGTTGATGTATTTTTTTAAATAGTATACATGACCAAATACTAGACATCTAAAGTTTTTATAATTAATTGAGTAAATCAATATTTAATGATCATTTTTTAAGATTTATGGGAGTTGTCATAAAGATAAGATCTCTAAGCTCCTGGGAGAACAGATTTAAACATTTTTTTGTTAGTGGCTTCATACCTGAAGCTCAAAGGAAATCATCCGGGCTATATACCAGGATATCAAAGAGTAGAGAGGGTGTAAGTAGTAAGAATAAGAATGCTAGAGTTTGGAGCTAGAAAAGTGAAAAGTTTGAAGGTGGAATAGTCTAACATTTATTATGAAATAGGCTCTTGATGGTGGGGTGGGGGCAGAGTTTAACTCATGGTTATTTCTATTAACTAGAACAGAGTTATAAGCTTTTGATCATTGTGCCATGCAGGTACATATCTCATCATCTGAGTTAAAAAGGGTTGATCATAGAAAAGCAGGTTGTTACATATGTGTGCAATACCTACAGCACCAGATTCTTTTACATGAACAGGTAACTGAGTTTGGCAGACACTTGGTGTTAATCAGATTCAGGGACATAATCTGAAAAATATGGTAAATGTGATATCACACTATGAAAAATAAAAGGCTTTTATTGTCCTAGTCAGATAACTCACCATTTCCTGGCTACCCACCTTCAAACTTGACATTCTCATCTACCCTTTTTGTCATAATGAAAGAAGTATTGGTCCTTTGGATTCTATCCACCCATTCCTACCTTCAGAGACTTTCTGAGTTCACTGCAAGCATGTCTACTGTTGATCACCATCAGTTTGTTTTACTTTTCTAGTTTCTTCCCACTTATGTTTGCTCCTTAGGGGCTACTTTATTAGTCCTTTACAAGATGACAAGTCACAATTCTTACCCCAAACTGAACCCTCTTCAGACTACTTCTTGCAATCTAGCATTTTCCTGAGTTGTTCAAACCAGAAACCTAGGATGAAATTGAGGCAGGGTCATAGAGATCTGTTATGTGACTAAGATTGGAAGAAAACCATTGGCAGTGTCAAGAGATGTCCAATATGCTGTTGGATATGTGAGCTAGGAGCCCATAAAAATACGTCGAGATTTGTAATTAAACATCTTAATTGGATGTATATTAAAAAAAAATTGTACCTTGAACCTTCACACCCTAGCTTCGATAGTCCTCAATTCTGCTTTGGTACATTCATCTATCCATATTCATATATACATACCTCTTATTAGGTAAGATTTATAAAATTGAAATACACAAATCTTAACTACAATTTTGAAAATGGATATTTTTAGCCCACAGCCATATCAGGACAAAGGAAGGTTCCCTTATACCCCTACCTAAGCAACAAAGCACTACCCCTACTTTAGTTGGTAGTTTAATTACTATCCATATTTTTTCACCATAGACTAGGGTTTCCCTCCCCACCCCAGCTCTGAAACTAAATTGAATCACTTAATGCTTTCATTAGTATAAAGTTTTGAGAGGTTGAACCATGTATTTATTTTTATTGCTGAGTAGTATTCCATTGTATGAATGTACCACAATTTGTTTAGCTATTCTCCTGTTAATGAACATTTTGTTTCCAATTTTTGGAAAATATGAATAAAGCTGCTATGAACATTTGCATATAAAAACAAAACAAAACAAAAAATCACATGATCATCTCAATTGATACAGAAAAGGCATTTGACAAAATCCAACACCATTTCATTAGAGAAAACACTTGGAATACTAGGGAAGTTAACCTTCTCAACATAATAAAGGATACTTGTGAAAAACCCACAGCTAACTTCTTTTTTTTTTTTTTTTTTTGCGGTACGCGGGCCTCTCACTGTTGTGGCCTCTCCCATTGCGGAGCACAGGCTCCGGGCGCGCAGGCTCAGCGGCCATGGCTCACGGGCCCAGCCGCTCCGCGGCATGTGGGATCTTCCCGGACCGGGGCATGAACCCGTGTCCCCTGCATCGGTAGGCGGACTCTCAACCACTGCGCCACCTGGGAAGCCCTAACTTCTTACTCAATGGTGAAAGACTGAAATCTTTCCCTCTCAGATCACGAACAAGACAAGGATGCCCACTTTCACCACTATTTTTTTCTTTATAAATTTATTTATTTATTTATTTATGGCTGCATTGGGTCTTTGTGTGGGCTTTTCTCTAGTTGCAGTGAGCAGGGGCTACTCTTCATTGAGGTGCACAGGCTTGTTGCAGAGCATGGGCTGTAGGCGTACGGGCTTCGTAGTTGTGGCACGTGGGCTCAGTAGTTGTGGCACGTGGGCTCAGTAGTTGTGGCTTGTGGGCTCTAGAGCGCAGCTTCTGTAGTTGTGGCACACGGGCTTAGTTGCTTCGTGGCATGTGGAATCTTCTCGGTCCAGGGCTTGAACCCGTGTCTCCTGCATTGGCAGGCGGATTCTTAACCACTGCGCCCCCAGGGAAGCCCTCACTGCTACCATTTAACATTGTATTGGAAGTTCTAGCCAGATCAATTAGACAAGAAAAAGAAATATTAGGCATCCGTATTGGAAAGGAAGAAGTAAACCTATCTGTATATACACATGACATGATCCTAATTATAGAAAATCATAAACAATCCATTAAAAGTTACTAGAACTAATAAATAAATTCAACAAAGTTGACGATACAAAATAGGGAGTGAAAGTCAATCTCTCACTTTCACTGCTTAAAGGTAATTTTCTTAGAGTTCTTTTTGGTGTGTTGTGTATGTGTCCATACAGTTTACATGTATTTACAAGCATATAAAGTATATTTTCATGGGTCAGTTAGACTGATTCCAATTTATTTGTATCTCAGATGCTACAATGAACATTTTTATTGATGTGTATATACACACACACACACACACACACACACACACACACACACACACGTGCCAATATATATTCAGTGGATGATATCCCAGCAGAGAAATTGCTTGGTAAACGTTATTACAAAAAATAAATAAGTTACATGTGTTTGGGGACTAGGACCCTGAGACTGCTCACGCGAAGCTGTGCTGCACAATTTGTCCACCAGGTGGCAGGAGAGGTCTATTAATCTATTAGTCTATTAAGGACAACTGCGCGTTGTGCATTCAGAATACTTTCAAGGGGCTTCCCTGGTGGCGTAGTGGTTGAGAATCTGCCTGCCAATGCAGGGCACACGGGTTCGAGCCCTGGTATGGGAAGATCCCACATGCCGCGGAGCAACTGAGCCCGGGAGCCACAGCTACTGAGTCTGCGTGTCTGGAGCCTGTGCTCCGTGGAGAGGCCGCGATAGTAAGCGGCCCATGCACCGCGATGAAGAGTGGCTCCCGCTCGCCGCAACTAGAGAAAGCCCTCGCACAGAAACAAAGACCCAACACAGCATAAATAAATAAATTTATTTTAAAAAAAAAAGAGAAAACTTTCAAGTATCACAGGCTGGTCTGGATTTTTTTTCCTCCTAAATGATGTTACTGTTGTTAATCTATAACAATGCTAATTATTTTCTATAAGGTGAAGCTGATGTGGTATTTTCCGTCTGTGGTCATGACTTGTGCTGCTGTTCCTGGTAATGTGCCTCAAGTAAAGGAATCTAAAGACACAATATTAATATCTCCTACATGACAACGAATAAGAGAATGAATTACAACATCAAACCCTAATGATGCAAGTTTCATGAATGACAGTAGCAGAACATTTAGAATATTCCTAGTCACCACTTTACTTGGTAGTGATCAAACATTTTTCTAAAACTGTTGGTCACAGTAGTGCACAAAAATCATAAAGTTCCTAGATTTTTCCTAGTTGTATCTTCTCGAGAGAAAACTGATGATTGTTTTGGACACCAGGCCCCTTGGTCATAAGCCATCTTTGCAATGCCAGAGGCATAATGGGAATTGGATAGAATTAAAGTGCCCAGAAACAGAAATAAGGAGGAAAAGTTAGACTACTTATTGTAGAGACTTACTTCAGGAATTGTATTTAAGGGTTGGGAAGAGGAATTAATTACATAGAAGCATATACCATAGAAAGTAAAAGGTCACAGAGATATACTGTTTTAATAAAACATGAGAATATCTTGGCTGTGTTGAGGTTCAGGATAGTTCTGACTCTGGTTAGAGAACTGTCTCTGGATAACAATAATATTCCTACATAGGATCTTGGAAGATCTAGATGCTGATGGTGCCGGCTGGAATCCTGCCCTCCTGCCCTCTTGTGCTAACTGCATGGAGGGTTGAGGAATCCCTGTAAGTCAGATCTTCATGATCATTGTATTTCAGGGTCAATTAAACATCAGAGCCTAATGAAGAATATCCATGACAGTGGGAAAGGAACGTCTCCAAAAGTTCTTCAAAACTCCTTACCTGCTGGGAGATTGATTTTCTATCTAAATTAAAAAGCTATTCTGGTACAGCAGTTTTCAAACTTATTTATTTTTAGCAGCAGACTCTTGTAAAAGTGAAATTTTGACACCGAATCTCAATATATAAAATGTGAATAGATTAACAAAAAAGACTAGGACCACTGGTTGAAAAGCCTCTCAATTTACCCCACAGGTGACCCACAAAGGCACTAGGGTTTCCTAAACTCGACCAGGTGGCTCTGTAGTGGTGACAACAGATGGAGCCCCACCCACCCTGGCCAACCTGCTCCCAGGTTCATGATGCCCTTGGAGTCATCCTTGACTCACTGAACAAGCACTTATCTGGAGCTCACTGTTTGCCAGGTACTGGGACCGAGCATGGGCACACAGAAATGAGCCAGGCCTGGTCCCATCCCAGAGCTCAGTCTAGTGCAGGACGCCTTTCCAAACTCCAGAGTGCTGTGATTGCCTTGGCTGCTCATTAACAATGCCTGTTCCTGGGCCTCACCCCAGAGATAACAATTCAAAAGCTAAGAGAGAGGTTGAGCCTAGACACATGCTTCCTTAATAAGCATAATCTGGTGAGAGAGACAGAAACACAAACTGGTGCAGTAATTCTAAAACAATGTGCTGAGAGTAACGATGGAGGTATCGGGAGCAGCCGCAGGAGGACGAGGGTGCCGAGGACCACCCCAGGGTACGGCCAAACAGAGCTCTGGAGGGGGTGTGGCAGGATGATGGGACACTGCTCTGAGGGGCCAGCTAGGGAGCTGTGCAGGAACCTGGAGAGGGTGGTGCTGGATGGAGCCAGGTCAGGAGTCAGCAGGGACGGTGACAGCAATACTAACCACAGTCATGTACTCTGTCCTCATTAATTCCCACAAGTCCCAAAGGACTTTGTTTTTTTACTAGTAGCGTTCCCATGTCAAGGATGATGATACTGACATTTGGAGAGGTTAGCAATTTGCAGAATGGGAGCCAGGACTGGAACCCAGGTTTGTTCCTCTTCAAACCCATGCCTTCAGCTACAACTATTAAATCGTATTGGCTCTTAATGCGGAAGAAGTAAGGGATTAAAACAATCTAGAAGAGGTAAATCCCAAAGGACTTGATGATTGTTTGGATGTAGGGGTCCGGGTCTAGCTTGGGGCACCTGGGTGATGCCAGGGACCTGGGCAGTGAATCCTAGGAGAGGAGTCTGTTTAAGGTGGGAGATGCGTGGCCATGATGCGTTTGAAGTAGGACCTAGAGAACACCCCGTGGGCAACTGGAAAGATGGGTAGGAATGAGATGGAGAGGCAGGCTGGGGACTTAGTGGAAACCAGGACACTCAGTGAATCACTCAGGGAGCAGGTGTAGAGGGGGAAGAACAGAGAGGGAAGAGGCGTGTATCCTGGGAAGGACCAGTACAGAGGATGCAGAGGGAGCAGAGGTCCCAGGAGAGAAAGCCCAATACTTTTCATGCAGCACAGAGGCCCAGGGGAGGGGGACAGAACAGCACCCGGTGGACTGGAAGTGTGATGGTTACTGATGACTAACGAGAGGTTTCGGGAGCCCGTTCCAGCCTGCGGTGGAATACATAGCAGTAAAGGAGCGGGAAGAGCAGTTGCGGACTCTTGCTTTGAAAGGTTTAGATGTGAAGTGGGGCACAGCTCCCAAGATGCTGTGTGGTGGGGCCAGGGGTCTCCATTTCTAACAGGCTCCCGAGCAGCTCTGCTGCTCCTGGACCAGACTTGGTGGAACAGAGTGAGTGAAACGGTGGTCTTTGACCAACAATGGAGGTAGCAGTATAGGACTTGAAGCCAGGTGTGACGTTCATCTATGTTCAACAGTCATTGATTTATTGTGTTCCTATTAGGTTTCTGACTCTGGAAGTAACAAGGATAATGATAACCTAGTTCCTGCTGGTCATAACACGTGGTGGTAAAGTCTCAGATGCAAGTACGTAGAAGTAGTGATGGAACCACAGAGGTGCTGACACCTGAGCCGGGCTTGGCCGCTGGGACCCAACAGCTGTGTGTGAGATGGCTTTGAAGGCGAGGCGGGTGCAGGTCACAGTGAGCCTGAAGGCCACCCTCACTGCACTCCTGCCCTCAGGCCCCAGCTCCACCACTAAGTAGTGTCTCTACAGAGATGTTTCCTGGCTAGGGTCTTGGTTTCCCCACAAACTCTCACTGCAGTGTCTTCTGACTGTCACCATCGGCCCAATTTCTTCAGCCTCATGGTCAATCGTGTTTGTGGAAAATGCTGATTGTAAATGATGATGCTGTTTTTTTAAAAAACTTTTTTTTTCAGTGGTTTGAGAGACGGCAATTTATTTATTTATTTATTTATTTATTTATTTATTTTTGGCTGCATTGGGTCTTCATTGCTGTGCGCGGGCTTTTCTCTACTTGCGGTGAGTGGGGGCTACTCTTCATTGCAGTACACGGGCTTCTCATTGCGGTGGCTTCTCTTGTGCAGCAGTAGTTGTGGCATGTAGGCTCAGTAGTTGTGGCTCGCGGGCTCTAGAGCGCAGGCTCAGTAGTTGTGGCACACGGGCTTAGTTGCTCCACAGTATGTGGGATCTTCCCGGACCAGGGCTCGAACCTGTGTCCCCTGCGTTGGCAGGCAGATTCTTAACCACTGTGACACCAGGGAAGTCCAATGATGATGCTTTTTAAAGCCAGAATGACAGCACTGAGCTCAGAGCCCAGCACAGGGCGTGTTCCATAGCTGGCCACAACGGCCAGTCACTGCAGCATGGCTGTGGGGGACTCATCTCAGCTCTGCCCTCAGAGTGTGATCACTCAGCGCACTTTTACACCTCCTCAAACCCCAGTCTGCTCGCTAATAAAATGGGCAGCAGCGCTGACATGGGAAGATCGCCGTGAGGTTAGAGCACAGGTGGCAAAGGTGGAGTGTGTGGAGCGTGGAGATGGTGGGGCCAGGGTCCTAGCCCATGTCTTTGGGCTGCTTCTGCTCTGTCCCCACTTCACTGACTCATCGCAGAGGTAGGCTCGGGATGACTGCTCGCTGTGGGTGTTGAGCTGGGTGCTGCCCTTACACCCCAGCTCTTTCTGCAGAGGGTCACCCTCTTCTCAAACTAGCATCTCGCTTCTCTGCATTTGAACTGTATTTGTAGAAGTGCAGGGTAAATACAAATCTAGAGTAAAAATGATTTTTCCCGAGTGCAAAAGGGAAAGGGTCTCTCCTTTACCCTTTCTTAGAGCATCTACTCTAAAACACTTCTAAGTTGTCTTTTTGAGATCTATTTAAATGTTTTTATTTATTTTTAATTTAAAAAAAGTATTTTTGGCTGCTTTGGATCCTTGTTGCTGCGCGCGGGCTTTCTCTAGTTGCGGCGAGCAGGGGCTACTCTTCGTTGCGCTGCCTGTGCTTCTCATTGCAGTGGCTTCTCTCGTTGCAGAGCATGGGCTCTAGGCACGCGGGCTCAGTAGTTGAAACATGAGGGCCCTAGAGCGTGCGGGCTTCAGTAGTTGTGGCGCATGGGCTCAGTAGTTGTGGCTTGCAGGCTCTAGAGTGCAGGATTAGTAGTTGTGGCGTACGGGCTTAATTGCTCTGAGGCATGTGGGATCTTCCTGGACCAGGGCTCGAATCCATGTCCCCTGAGTTGGCAGGCGGATTCTTAATCACTGCGCCACCAGCAAAGTCCTATGTAAATGTTTTCAAAGGCTAAGTAGGCCTTTGGCCAGCTGAACAACCCAGGAATGTTTTTTCTCAGGGACTTGGGAGCCATCCTTTTGAAACATTAGCCTAACTTACAGGGAGCACCTGGCTTCAGGCTGCAACCCTACCTCCTATGGGAATGAGAAATATATTTCTCATTTGGACAAAGACAAGTAGTGAACCCAAGTGGTCACTCCAATTGCCGGGTGAACTTAGGATGAGCTCTGACAAGCGGTGCCGTCAGTGCTCTCACTTGACATCCGGGTCTCGAGGGTCGCACCTGCCTGGCTACATAAAGGGTTGGATTTCGTGGGGTCTTCGAACCACACAGCGGACTGCCTGCGAGGGGCCCCACGTTCTGGTTTAAGGCCGTTCCACACCGGCTGCTTCCTCCCTCCCGCCCCCCAACTCCGCGGAGAGACTTGTCGGGCTGGTGGGACACACTGTTCCTTATCCTTCCCAACAGTGGGAAGCGGCGTGGCTGGAAGGAGCTTTGGGAGAATTTGGACCACCTGACCAGTAAGAACGAGCCCCGCCCCATCTCCGCAGCGGCACCAGGGGCCCCGCCCCGCCACGTAGTCCGTGCCTGCGGCCGGCACAGCTACTGCCAGTCCCTTCCGCGCAGCCGTGGTGCCGCCGCTCTCGTGATGAGCGGGCGCCCAGTCCCGACCCGCCCACTCCCTAAACGCCCCACACACCGCGTCCACACGCCCCGCCCCCCGCGGAGCGGAGCATCCCGGGCCTGGAGCTTCCCTGGGCCTGGAGCACCCCGCGCCGGGCTCTGCGTGGGCGACGATGAGGGTCTGGAGCTCGGAGCATGTGTTCGGGTGAGCCGGCTGCGGCCGCAGTGAGTCCAGACTGGCCTGGGCCTGGGCCGTGTCCTCCGGGAGGGCGGGCTCTGTCCCTCGTTGGGCCGCGCTGCGGGCAGTGACCTGCAAGGGCCCGGGGTCGGGGGACCGCGTCTTCGCCTCCGCCGGCCTGGCCTCACCTCGCGCGGGGCTGTCACAAGGGGTGGGGGCGGGACCCGCCGAGTGGCTGATCACGGCCTCCAGAGGGAGCCGGCGTGGGCATGTGGGGGCTTTGGCCCTGAATGCACTGTGGGCACTGGAAAGCCTCCAGCTGATTAAAAGTGCCCTCGTGACCTAGGCGGTATCTTTTCTTGTCACTTCATCTGTGACACTCTGAGCTCATTCTTTCATAGTTTTTAAAGGAACTAAGATTTTTAAATTCCGTGATCTCACTTAGAACAGCATTTCGTTTTTTAATTTAAAAAATACTGCATGAAATAGAATTGTCATCCTTTGAACTTTTCATGTAAAATTATAATGAAAATTTATCAGTGGGTTAAAAACCTCCGAAATTATTTTAATGAAATCTTTAGACTTGATGGGATCCAATTTTAGTGTTGATTTTTGTACAGCCTGCAACCTGCAGAAAAATCTCATCTGGGGTTCCATTCCCAGACTTACTCCAGAGATTTTCTCAGTTCTCCCAAAGATGGGACATGCCGGGCACCATCTGGATGCAGAGGGGACAGGTTAAGTTCCTGCAGATGGTGAATGCCCAGGCTGTGCAGCTCAGGCCAGGACTGCCCTACAAATTCAGGAAATGTTGGTCGACAAGCAGAAGTGAATTGTCAGCTGTGAAAAGTCACTATTGATAATATTCACCCATTTAAATCATACAATTCAACGACTTTTAGTAAATTTACATAGTTGTACAACATCTCCATAGTCCAGTTGTAGAACATTTCCTCATCCTACAAAGACCCTTCATGCCAGTCTGCAGTCACTGTCCACTCCTCGCCCCAGCCAGATCAGTATCTGCTTCCTGTTTCTATGGATTTGCCTTTTCTGGACATTTCACATAAATGCAATCATACACCAAACCGTCTTCTGTGTCTGGCTGCTTTCAGTTAGCATGATTGTTGAGGTTCATCCGTGTGGTAGTGTGCATCCTTGCTTCAACCCTCACTTCATTCATTTTGTGTCCCTGGCACATAGTAGGTGCTCAGTGAGGGACCAAGGAATATCCTGGGGAGCAGATGTCCTTTGAAATGAGGGCGACTGTCCACCAGAGAAATTCCCGTCAACCCCTGAGCTCCTGTGGACTGGGCACAGATCTCCTCCCATTGATTTTTAAAAGCCGAGCGCCATGATGAGAATTGACAAATGTGGAAGACCGCTGGGGGGAGCTCACGCAGCTGCCAGGGCGGGTGACATGATGCTGTGTGGCAGCATCACATCTGCAGGACGGTACAGATTTGGAAGCCTGGCTTTCTA
The DNA here is from genome assembly GCF_937001465.1 of Orcinus orca. NCBI lineage: Eukaryota > Metazoa > Chordata > Mammalia > Artiodactyla > Delphinidae > Orcinus > Orcinus orca. The sequence goes on from NC_064573.1 coordinate 61,286,071, forward strand.
GCTGAGCTTACCATGGAGTTTTCCCCTTGCTTAGTCCCTTGAAATCCCTGATTTTTTTCCTCTGAGGATTACACACCTTTTTCTTTCTATACTTGTTTTCTTTTTATATGTTTGTTGAATATTTGATTGGAAATAATAAATTTACTCTTGAAAGGCCAAAAATAATCAGGCACAAAGACTTAAAAAAAGTTTTTTATTGCAATACAGTTGATTTACAATGTTGTATTAGTCCCCCCCACCCCCTGCTGCACGACAGACATGTGGGATCTTAGTTCCCTGACCAGGGCTCAAACTGCTCCCCTGCTGTAGAAGCATGGAGTCTCAACCACTGGACCACCAGGGAAGTCCAACAATGTTGTATTTGTTTTAGGTGTACTGCAAAGTGATTCAGATTATATATATATACACACACACACACACACACACTCTTTTTTAGATTCTTTTCCATTATAGGTTATTACAAGATACTGAGTATAGTTCCCTGTGCTATACACAGGTCCTTGTTGGTTATGTATTTTATATATAGCAGTGTGTATATTTTAATTCCCAACTCCTAATTTAATTCCCTCCCTTCCCCCTTTGGTAATCGTAAGTTTGTTTTCTATGTCTGTGAGTCTATTTCTGTTTTGTAAGTAAGTTCATTTGTGTCATTTTTTTAAGATTCCACATATAAGCAATATCATATGATATTTGTCTTTGCTTGACTTTTACTTCACTTGGTATGATAATCTCCAGGTCCATCCATGTTGCTGCAAATGACATTACTTCATTCTTTTTTATAGCTGAATATTATTCCATCCTGTATGTATACCACATCTTCTTTATCCGTTCATCTTTAGATGGACATTCAGGTTGCTTCCATATCTTGGCTATTGTAAATAGTGCTGCAGTGAACGTTGGGGTGCATGTATCTTTTAGAATTATAATTTTCTCTGGATATATGCCCAGGAATGGTATTGCAGGATCATATGGCTACTCTATTTTTAGTTTTTTGAGGAACGTCCCTACTGTTTTCCATAGTGGCTGCACCAATTTACATTTGCACAAACAGTGTAAGAGGGTTCCCTTTTCTCCACACCCTCTCCAGCATTTGTTATTTGTAGACTTTTTAATGATGGTCTCTCTGACTGGTGTGAGGTGGTACCTCATTGTAGTTTTTTTTTTTTTTCTCATTGTAGTTTTGATTTACATTTCTCTAAGGATTAGCAATGTTGACCATCTTTTCATGTGCCTATTGGCCATCTGTGTGTCTTCTTTGGAGAAATGTCTATTTAGGTCTTCTGCTCATTTTTGGATTGGGTTTTTTGTTGTTGTTGTTGTTACTGAGCTGTATGAGCTGTTTGTATATTTTGGAAATTAATCAGTTGCATCCTTTGCAAAATTTTCTCCCATTCCGTAGGTTGTCTTTTTGTTTCATTTTGTTTCCTTTGCTGGGGCACGAAAACTTTTGAGTCAAGTTTTCCTCCATTGTTCACACACCAAGTTTTCCTCCATTGTTCACACACCGAAGAAACCCTGGGCACTGGAGATCAGACAGAGCTGAGAGCAGTATAAACTCCCACAGAAATGGAGAACCCTTTGGTTTAAAGTAGATTAAATAGTAGTAGAAAATATAGGACCGAAATAGAAACATATAGAAAGGGGCACTTAAAAATTAACAGGCTGGTAAATACAGGTTTATAAATCCCATCCTTACAGCATTGACTGAGGTTTCAGGTGGGCTATAACAAAATCTTTAATAACAGCCAGTATGAGTAGATTCCCAGCAGTCAAGGCTGTACACTACTTGGATTCCAGCAGCTCCCAGGAGAGGTCTCTAGTAGGCAGTGTCCCTCTCAGGGAAGTAAGGAGGAGAGGCTGCCCTAAAGCAGGCTTGCTCTGTGGCCAGGAGGAGGGAACCCCGTCCCTTTTTAAATAAGAGAAATGGAATGTTACAGGTAGGAGGTGAAGTGCCCACTGTCCCCTCCTAGTGCTGTTCCCTCCTCTCTCTCACAGGCAGTCATGATTGTGAACCTGGTGGGTAGCCTCCCGAAGGTATATGTTCCATAAACAAAATGTAGTATTTGTTTTTTTAAAATAGAAATCACTGGCACCATCTTGTACAGATCTTTTCAGTTTCTCTTTCTTCTCAACAATGTGTTCCTGAGATCTGTGCGTGTGTGTGTGTGTGTGTATCTATTTGAGATCTGTGTGTATACATGTACACATACACATTTGTATCTCAGCTGTATAGTATTCCAATATTCCATTTATTCCATAAAGAATATGTCACCATTTTTTCTTTCTCTTATTGAAGGGACATTGTTTCCCCCTTATTACAAATCATGTTGTGGTGACCACTCCTGTGTATATTTCTGGGTCAGTTAATCAAGGGCATTTACTTAGGCCAGAAATCCTCCAACTCATCAGCAGTAGGACCTCTTTACACTCTTAGAAAATATTGGGGACCCAAACAGTGTTTGTTTATGTGGGTTAAATCTACTAATATTTACCATATTAGAAATTAAAACTGATAAATTTTAAGATATTTATTAATTTATTAAAATTAACAGTAATAAACCCATTACATTAACATAAATAACATTTCTTAAATTTAAAAAACCTGTAGTTTCCAAAACCCCTCAAAGTAGTAAGAGTGGCACTGTTTTGTTTATTTTTTCCCAATTTCTATAATGTCAGGCTGCATAGACACTGTTTTTTATTGTCAACAGATTTTATTTTTTTAATTTTTTATTTTATTAAAAAATAATTTAATTAATTAATTTATTTTTTGGCTGTGTTGGGTCTTCGTTGCGGCACGCGGAATCTTCCTTGCAGCATGCGGGATCTTTCATTGCAGCACCCAAGCTTCTCTCTAGTGGCACATGGGCTCCAGAGCGTGTGGGCTTTGTAGGTGCGTCACGTGAGCTCTAGTTGAGGCACACAGGCTCAGTAATTGTGGTGCGCAGGCTTAGTTGCCCCGTGGCACGTGGGATCTTAGTTCTCCGACCAGGGATCAAACCCGTGTCCCCTGCATTGGAAGGCAGATTCTTTACCACTGGACTACCAGGGAGGTCCCTGCATGGACACTAACTTGATGGTCCTGTCGGCTTCTGCATTCAGTGTTTGCAGTCTGTTGTTTTGGTTGAAGTAAATGATTAAAATCCAGCCTCACACTATATGTGAGTAAAACCTAGTTGGCAAAGGTATTTCAAAAGTCTTTAAAAATAGTCGTAGCTGTTCTTTGCTATTGCAACGAAACAAGCAGTAATTTCTCAAATTAATTGCAGTGTAAAATCTGACACCACGAGGACCAGAGTAATGGCCCGTCTCGTACTTTGAATGAGTCCTTCTCCCATGTGATCTGTGACGTCTTGCACTGGTCACTTGGCTGTGTGGGTCACCGGGTACAGTGTGGGGCAAGCAGCAGGCCCATGGTAGTGATACAAGTTTTCTAAAATTCCAGTTTTCACTTAGAAGCTCAAGTTTTATCTTTGACAGCAAATGCCATCAGGTGTTTTCCTCGAAGTGACAGGCTCACTTCATTAATCTTTGAGAAAATGCCTGTCCGACACCCACGTCTGAGTGACCACAGTTTGTGGTCAGTAGTTTCAAGGAGAAGTGGTGGCTGGGGAAGCACAGTAGCTGAGCTGCCACCCCTGTGGCCACCAGTGCTTCCCGACCAGCAAGGCCTCCCGCATCCTTTCTGTGCCCTCACTCAGAACCAGGGATCCAGGTGTAGTAAAATGAGTCCTTTTACTTTCTCATCAGGGATGGGCCCTGAGTGCACAGCTCAGCAGTGACCACCATGCAGCCTTGACCCGGCCGTCACTCCTGGGGAGAGGCTGGCAGTCTGTGGTCTGACTCGGGCTCCTGCAGCTTTGGCTGATGTCGTGCAGCCAGAAGGGCAGGCCCTCCCAGCAGCACCCAGGCTCCTGGAGGGGCCAGAGAGCCCAGCTTTGCGGGCCTTGCTCCAAGAACCACTGGGCTGGCCCGGGGTCTCTTGGGGTCTGAGCACTTTTCCTTCATCCTTTTTTTTTTTAAAACATACATTTATTTTATTTCATTTCATTTCCATTCCATTCCATTTTATTTTATTTTTTTATTTCATCACGCTGGGTCTTAGTTGTGGCAGGTGGGCTTTCTTTTTTTTAAATAAATTTATTTATTTATGGTTGTGTTGGGTCTTCATTGCTGCACGCGGGCTTTCTCTAGTTGCGGCACGTGGGGGCTACTCTTTGTTGCAGTGCGTGGGCTTTTCATTGCGGTGCCTTCTGTTGTTGCAGAGCACGGGCTCTAGGTGCATGGGCTTCAGTAGTTGTGGCATGCGAGCTCAGTAGTTGTGGCTCACAGGCTCTAGAGCACAGGCCCAGTAGTTGTGGCTCATGAGCTTAGTTGCTCCGTGGCATGTGGGATCTTCCCAGACCAGGGTTTGAACCTGTGTCCCCTGCATTGGCAGATGGATTCTTAACCACTGCACCACCAGGGAATTCCCCACACGGGCTTTCTTAGTTGCAGCTCACGGGCTCCTCAGCTGTGCCCCGCAGGCCCCTTAATTGTGGCATGTGAACTCCCAGCCGCAGCATGTGGGATCCAGTTCCCTGACCACGGATAGAACCTGGGCCCCCTGCATTGGGAGAGCAGGGTCCTCACCACTGTGCCACCAGGGAAGTCCCTCCAATTTTTTTTTTTGGACTCATTATTATGCACATTATGCAAGAGTGGAGACTGGAATAATGAGTGCAGTGCCCTTCTGCAGGCTAACAGTTCCTCTCACAGATGTCTGGTCTCATGCGCCCCCATTCCCTGCTCCTTCCCCTGGGTTGTTGTAGGCAGGTCCCAGGCACCCTGTGTCCTCACCCTATTCTGCCTAAAGTAATGATTTTTATGGGAACTACTCTGGGGAACTTGACTTACAAAGCTCACAGCTTATTTCACTGGGCAGCCCCCATCCCCCGCCTCTGCTCTCATGAGTATCTGGATTCTCCCTCCTTCCGCAGAGTTGTCGACTGTGCCCCTGACAGTTCTTTTACTGAGAAGAAAGGCTCCCTGTCCACTGCAGAGTGATCAGGACCAGCTTCATCTCTGCTTCTTTGGAGCTGGTGGACATGTTAGTGCGGTGACACGATTCCATGGCTTGAAAAAGCATTCCTTTGTTAAAGAGCGGGGCTTCTGGACCTGACAGTGCAGAGGCCGTGGGTGTGACAGAAAGACTGTGGAGTAGGGGCTGGGAGACCCAGCTCTAGTCTGCGTCTCATTGCTAGCTTTTTGACCTGGGATGAGCGTTTTATGAGGATAAAGTAAATTCATGGTCAATAAGTTATATTTAAAAAGGACATCAAAGATGAAACAAAAACCTTCAATATATTCATAATCTTTGATGTTTAATTTAGTAATTCCATTCTAGAAATTTATCCTAAGGAAAAAGACATATATTGAAAGGCTGGTGTGAACCAGTTTTCCCTGCTGCCTTCATTGTACAGTGAAGGTTGGACGCGATCAAAATAATCTGCCAGAGGAGATTGGTTCAAGATGGCAGAGTAGAAGGATGTGTGCTCACTCCTTCTTGTGAGAGCACCGGAATCACAACTAACTGCTGAACAGTCATCCACAGGAAGACACTGGAACTCACCAAAAAAGATACCCCATATCAAAAGACAAAGGAGAAGCCACAATGAGACAGTAGGAGGGGCTCAATCACAATAAAACCAAATCCCATAACTGCTGGGTGGGTGACTCACAAACTGGAGAGCACTTATACCACAGAAGTCCACCCACTGGAGTGAAGGTTCTGAGCCCCACATCAGGTTTCCCAGCCTAGGGGTCCAGCAAAGGGAGGAGGAATTCCTAGAGAATCAGACTTTGAAGGCTAGTGGGATTTGATTGCAGGACTTTGACAGGACTGGGGGAAACAGAGACTCCACTCTTGGAGGGCACACACAAAGTAGTGTGTGCATCAGGACCCAGGGGAAGGAGCAGTGACCCCATAGGAGTCTGAACCAGACCTACCTGCTAGTGTTGGAGGGTCTCCTGCAGAGGAGGGGGTAGCTGTGTCTCACTGCAGGGACAAGGACACTGGCAGCAGAAGTTCTGGGAAGTACTCCTTGGTGTGAGCCCTCCCGGAGTCCACCATTAGCCCCACCAAAGAGCAGGGTAGGCTCCCGTGTTGGGTTGCCTCAGGCCAAACAACCAACAGGGAGGGAAGCCAGCCCCACCCATCAGCAGTCAAGCAGATTAAAGTTTTACTGAGCTCTGCCCACCAGAGCAACACCCAGCTCTACCCACCACCAGTCCCTCCCATCAGGAAACTGGCACAGACCTCTTAGATAGCCTCATCCACCAGAGGGCAGACAGCAGAAACAAGAAGAACTACAGTCCTGCAACCTGCAGAACAAAAACCACATTCACAGAAAGATAGACAAGATGAAAAGGCAGAGGGCTATGTACCAGATGAAGGAACAAGATAAAACCCCAGAAAAACAACTAAATGAAGTGGAGATAGGCAGCCTTCCAGAAAAAGAATTCAGAATAATGACAGTGAAGATGATTCAGGACCTCGGAAAAAGAATGGAGGCAAAGATGGAGAAGATGCAAGAAATGTTTAACAAAGACCTAGAAGAATTAAAGAACAAACAAACAGAGATGAATACAATAACTGAATACAGATATACAGATACAATAACTGAAATGAAAAATACACTAGAAGGAATCAATAGCAGAATAACTGAGGCAGAAGACCGGATAAGTGACCTGGAAGATAGAATGGTGGAATTCACTGCTGCGGAACAGAATAAAGAAAAAAGAATGAAAGAAATGAAGACAGCCTAAGAGACCTCTGGACAACATTAAATGCAACAACATTCGCATTATAGGGGTCCCAGAAGGAGAAGAGAGAGAGAAAGGACTCAAGAAAATATTTGAAGAGATTATAGTCAAAAACTTCGCTAACATGGGAAAGGAAATAGCCACCCAAGTCCAGGAAGTGCAGAGAGTCCCAGGCAGGATAAACCTAAGGAGAAACACACCGAGACACATAGTAATCTAATTGACAAGAATTAAAGACAAAGGGCTTCCCTGGTGGCGCAGTGGTTGAGAGTCCGCCTGCCGATGCAGGGGACACAGGTTCGTGCCCCAGTCCGGGAAGATCCCACATGCCGCGGAGTGGCTGGGCCCGTGAGCCATGGCCACTGAGCCTGCACGTCCGGAGCCTGTGCTCCGCAACTGGAGAGGCCACAACAGTGAGAGGCCCGTGTACCGCAAAAAAAAAAAAAAAAAGGCAAAGAAAAATTATTGAAAGCAACAAGGGAAAAGCGACAAATAACATACAAGGAAACTCCCATAAGGTTAACAGCTGATTTCTCAGCAAAAACTCTACAAGCCAAAGGGGAGTGGCACGATATATTTAAAGTGATGAAAGGGAAGAACCTACAACCAAGATTACTCTGCCCAGCAAGGATCTCATTCAGATTCGATCGAGAAATCAAAAGCTTTACACACAAGCAAAAGCTAAGAGAATTCAGCACCACCAAACCAGCTCTACAACACATGCTAAAGGAACTTCTCTAAGTGGGAAACACAAGAGAAGAAAAGGACCTACAAAAACAAACCCATAACAATTAAGAAAATGGTAGTAATAACATGCATATTGAATATTACCTTAAACATGAATGGATTAAATGCTCCAACCAAAAGACACAGGCTTGCTGAATGGATACAAAAACAAGACCCGTATATATGCTGTCTACAAGAGACCCACTTCAGATCTAGGGACACAAACAGACTGAAAGTGAGGGGATGGAAAAGATATTCCAGGCAAATGGAAATCAAAAGAAAGCTGGAGTAGCAATACTCATATCAGATAAAATAGACTTTAAAATAATGTTACAAGAGACAAGGAAGGACACTACATAATGATCAAGGGATCAATCCAAGAAGAAAATATAACAATTATAAATGTATATGCACCCAACATAGGAGCACCTGGATACATATGGCAACTGCTAACAGCTATAAAAGAGGAAATCGACAGTAACACAATAATAGTGAGGGACTTTAACACCTCACTTACACCAATTGACAGATCATCCAAAATGAAAATAAATAAGGGAACAGAAGCTTTAAATGATACAATAGACCAGATAGATTTAATTGATATTTATAGGACACTCCATCCAAAAACAGCAGATTACACTTTCTTCTCAAGTGCACATGGAACATTCTCCAGGATAGATCACATCTTGGGTCACAAATCAAGCCTCGGTAAATTTAAGAAAATTGAAATCATATCAAGCATCTTTTCTGACCACAACGCTATGAGATTAGAAATCAATTACAGGGAAAAAAACGTAAAAAACATGGAGACTAAACAATACGTTACTAAATAACCAAGAGATCATTTAAGAAATCAAAGAGGAAATCAGAAAATACCCAGAGACCAATGACAGTGAAAACACGATGATCCAAAACCTATGGGATGCAGCAAAAGCAGTTCTAAGAGGGAAGTTTATAGCAATACAAGCCTACCTCAAGAAACAAAAATCTCAAACAATCTAACCTTACACCTAAAGGAACTAGAGAAAGAAGAACAGGCAAAACCCAAAGTTAGTAGAAGGAAAGAGATCATAAAGATCAGAGCAGAAATAAATGAAAAAAACCCAAAGAAAACAGTAGCAAAGATCAATAAAACTAAAAGCTGGTTCTTTGAGAAGATAAACAAAATTGATAGACCATTAGCCAGACTCATCAAGAAAAAGAGGGAGAGGACTCAAATCAATAAAATTAGAAATGAAAAAGAAGTTACACCAGACACTGCAGAAATACAAAGCATCCTAAGAGACTACTACAAGTAGCTCTATGCCAATAAAATGGACAACGTGGAAGAAATGGACAAATTCTTAGAAAGGTATTACCTTCCAAGAATGAAGCAGGAAGAAATAGAAAATATGAACAGACCAATCACAAGTAATGAAATTGAAACTGTGATTAAAAATCTTCCAACAAACAAAAGTCTGGGACCAGATGGCTTCACAGATGAATTCTGTCAAACATTTAGAGAAGAGCTAACACCCATCCTTCTCAAACTCTTCCAAAAAATTGCAGAGGAAGGAACACTCCCAAACTCATTCTATGAGGCCACCATCACCCTGATACCAAAACCAGACAAAATACTACAAAAATAGAAAATTACAGACCAATATCACTGATGGACATAGACACAAAAAAGCTCAACAAAATACTAGCAAACAGAATCCAACAACACATTAAAAGGATCATACCCCATGATCAAGTGGGATTTATCCCCGGGATGCAAGGATTCTTCAATATATGCAAATCAATCAATGTGATACACCATATTAGCAAATTGAAGAATAAAAACTATATGATCATCTCAAGAGATGCAGAAAAAGCATTTGACAAAATTCAACACCCATTTATGATAAAAACTCTCCAGAAAGTGGGCATAGAGGGAACCTACCTCAACATAATCAAGGCCATATACGACAAACCCACAGCAAATATCATTCTCAATGGTGAAAAACTGAAATTATTTCCTCTAAGATCAGGAACAAGACAAGGATGTCCACCTTCGCCGCTGTTATTCAACATAGTTTTGCATGTTTTAGCCACAGCAATCAGAGAAGGAAAAGAAAAAAAAGGAATCCAAATCGGAAAAGAAGTAAAATTGTCACTGTTTGCAGATGACATGATACTATACGTAGAGAATCCCAAAGATGCCACCAGAAAAGTACTAGAGCTAATCAATGAATTTGGTAATGTAGCAGGATACAAAATTAATGCATAGAAATCTCTTGAATTCCTATACACTAATGATGAAAAATCTGAAAGAGAAATTAAGGAAACCCTCCCATTTACCATTGCAACAAAAAGAATAAAGTACCTAGGAATAAACCTACCTGGGAGACAAAGGACCTGTGTGCAGAAAACTAGAAGACACTGATGAGAAAAATTAAAGATAATACAAACAGATGGAGAGATATACCATGTTCTTGCATTGGAAGAATCAGTATTGTGAAAATGCCTATACTACCCAAAGCAATCTACAGATTCAGTGCAATCCCTATCAAATTACCAATGGAGTTTTTTACAGAACTAGAACCAAAAGTCTTAAAATTTGTATGGAGACACAAAAGACCCCGAATAGCCATAACAGTCTTGAGGGAAAGAGACAGAGCTGGAGGAATCAGACTCCGTGACTTCAGACTACTACAAAGCTACAGTAATCAAGACAATATGGTACTGGCACAAAAACAGAAATATAGATCAATGAAACAGGATAGAAAGCCCAGAGATAATATCCACGCACCTATAGTCAAGTAATCTATGACAAAGTAGGCAAGGGTATACAATGGAGAAAAGACAGGCTCTTCAATAAGTGATGCTGGGAAAACTGGACAGGTACAGGTAAAAGAATGAAATTAGAACACTCCCTAACACCATACACAAAAGTAAACTCAAAGTGGATTAGAAACCTAAATGTAAGACCAGACTCTATAAAACTCTTAGAGGAAAACATAGGAAGAACACTCTTTGACATAAATGACAGCAAGATCTTTTTTGACCCACCTCCTAGAGTAATGGAAATAAAAGCAAAAATAAACAAATTGGACCTAATGAAACTTAAAAGCTTTTGCAAAGCAAAGGAAACTACAAACAAGACGAAAAGACAACCTTCAGAATGGGAGAAAATATTTGCAAACGAATCAACAGACAAAGGATTAATCTCCAAAATATATAAACAGCTCATGCAGCTCAATATTAATAAAACAAACAACCCAATAAGAAAATGGGCAGAAGACCTAAATAGACATTTCTCCAAAGAAGACGTACAAATGGCCAAGAAGCACGTGAAAAGCTGCTCAACATCACTAATTATTAGAGAAATGCAAATCTAAACTACAATGAGGTATCTCACCTCACACCAGTTAGAATGGGCATCATCAGAAAATCTACAAACAACTAATGCTGAAGAGGGTGTGGAGAAAAGGGAACCCTCTTGCACTGTTGGTGGGAATGTAAATTGATACAGCCACTATGCAGAACAGTATGGAGGTTCCTTCAAAAACTAAAAATAGAATTAGCATATGATCCAGCAATCACACTACTGGGTATATAGCCAGAGAAAACCATATTTCAAAAAGACAAATGCACTCCAGTGTTCATTGCAGCACTATTTACAACAGCCAGGTCATGGAAGCAACCTAAATGCCCAGCAAGAGACGAATGGATAAAGAAGATGTGGTACATATGTACAATGGAATATTACTCAGCCATAAAAGGGAACGGAATTGGGTCATTTGTAGAGATGTGGATGAATCTACAGACTGTCATGCAGAGTGAAGTAAGTCAGAAAGAGAAAAACAAATCTCGTATATTAATGCATATATGTGGAACCTAGAAAAATGGTACAGATGAACCAGTTTGCAGGGCAGAAAGAGAGACACGGATGTAGAGAACAAATGTATGGACACCAAGGGGGGAAAGTGGCGGGGGGTGGTGGTGGTGTGATGAATTGGGAGATTGGGATTAACATATATACACTAATATGTATAAAATGGATGACTAATAAGAACCTGCTGTATAAAAAAATAAATAAAATTCAAAAAATATACTAAAAAAAAAGAAATGTAAGGTTTCCAGGATTAAATGATGGTGAAAGTAATACAAATAAAAACTAGATTAAAAACATAATAATCTGCCAGAGGGGTCTGGTTACACCACTGTCCACAGGGTGGCCTGTTGTGCAGTTACTTAGAGTCGTATTTCTGAAAATAGCCTCATAATGCAGGAAAATGTTCGTCTGTTACATATAAAAAGCAGTAATCAGTGCATGTAAGGAGCATGATCCCAGTTTAATTTCTGAGCGTGTGGACGTCTGTGCATGCATGCGTGTCTCTAGGTCTTGGGTCTGGGCTGTCTGTACATGCCGCTCAAACCTGTGTGGGTACGTATGGGGAAACAACGGTGTTGTTGAGACGCACTCACCTCTGTGGGGATGCACCTGGGCGCACATCCTGAAGGAAAAACCAGGACAGCAGCGCCTGGGGAAGGTCCACCCTGAGTACCCTGGACTCTGAGCCCTTGGATGCCTTTAGGGCTGCCGGCCTCAACAGGCACAGAGCTCTGGGGAGCAGGGGCAGCTGTGTGGTCTCTGATGGCAGGAAACAAACAGGGACACCGGTGTCCACCCCTCACTCCAGGGCTCAGGGCCAGAGGGGAGGGGTGGCGTCTACAGGACGCCTGCACAGACTTGTCTCCAGATAGTGAAATTGTGGATTTTTATTTTCCTCATCCTGTGTTATTTTTCAAAATTTGAAATACAATTTTTAATAATCAGAAAACATATGTAGCCATTTCAAGTCACATACTGCTTAGAAGCTGGAACAAAGTAGTTGCTTCGGGACCTCATAGCTGGGCAGCAGCTGTGGGTGATCCGTGTTGGGCAGGTGTGCTGCTTTGGCCTGTGGTGGGCTGCAGGGGTGAGGCGGGCAGTCAGCAAAAGGGCCCCCACAGTTACTGCGACCAGGTGGAGGCAGGAATGAGCCCTGGCCCCCCGGCCTTGCAGCCCACAGAGCAGCACGGGAGGTGGTGACAGACAGGGAAAAGGGACATTGTCTCTTGCCCAGAAGCCCCAGACCAAAGGGTTCTACCTCTTTAGGCTCTGCAGGGCTGGGGAAGGAGGGGGCCCTTAGCCAAGCTGGGATGGCCAGGCCTGAGTCTGGTCTGTGCCCCCCGCCCGCCCCCTGGTTGCCCCGGGGGATCAGCGATCCAGGATCTGGGTCCAGAGCCCAACTCCTCAGGTGTATTTGTTGGAACAAAGCTTGAAGAACAGGGTTGACCTGACTTTGGACCCACTGTCTGCTCATGCTGTTGGTTGCGTTTTCCTCCAGCCACCCGTGGGACACAGTCATCAAGGCTGCCATGAGGAAGTACCCGAATCCCATGAACCCCAGTGTCGTGGGCGTCGACGTGCTGGAGCGCAGTGTGGACAGCCGGGGCCGGCTTCACAGCCACCGCCTCCTCAGCACTGAGTGGGGGCTGCCCAGCCTCGTGAGAGCGGTGAGCCCTCAGTGGAGCCCGGCTGCACCCGCATGACCCCCAGCTACACTCACACAGCTGTCTACATCCGCCAGCCCAGCTGGCACCCATATGCAGGGAATGACAACCTTCCCATTTGGGATTTCTGGGAAGCCCCAGAGATGGTTTGTTTCTCTGTGAATTGAGTTAATCGTCCACCTGAGTGTTCAACACATCCCCTGACCCACCTGCAGTGGGGACACTGCCCACAGGACCCCCAAAACCCCATGACCCCCGGTCCCCCACCCCTTCCCCACACCCAGTCCCCCCACCCCAGCCTCATCATCCTGCTTGGTGTGGCCTGAACCCCAGAGTTGGCTCCACACAGCGGGGCCCGGGGGGTGGGGGTCAGAGTCGGTCCACAGCTGACTCACCAGCCGGACCTTGTCCTCAACCTTGACCTCAGCACCCCAGTTCCTGCCCTGCTTTCTCCTCTGTCTAAGCACTGGTCCCTATGTCCCTGATTCGTGTGTCCGTCCCACCTGCTGGACAGAGGCACCTGGAGGAGCTAGAGGTGCTGCTGCAGCCACACCTGCATCCCTGGTTGAAGAGATGGGTAGCGGATAGGAAATGGCGGTCGGTGTTCTAGGATATAAGGTGGAGTTTCTAACACGTCACTATGCTGGTTTTGCTTTGTTTTTCAGATTTTGGGAACCAGTAGGACTTTGACATACATCAGAGAACATTCTGTTGTGGATCCAGTGGGAAAGAAAATGGAGCTCTGTTCCACCAATGTAAGCAATGGCCACGATGGTGCGTAATGTCTTCATTTAATTTTTTTTCCAGCCCGCCTTTGGTCTAAGTGATCTTTTATTTTTAATAGAAAGGCTGACTTTATTTAGCAGTATCTTACTTGTCTTTTATTCCAGTATAAAAATGTATAGAAGAACACACATAATGATGTGAACACACCTTTGTAACCAGTGGGCAGGCCAGGGGACAGACTGGCAGCCCCGGGGCCCCCGTGCGCCTCCCCAGTGCCTCCCTGCCCCCCCAGCCTCCATCCTGCCCGCCAACAGCACACTCGGCTCTTCGCAGCCACTGAAACAGCCACTTTTCTCCTGGCCTCCTCTCTCACGTCTCACAATGAAGAACCATTGATATTGGCCTCATGCACATTCAAAGAGCATGTTGGGGAAAACGGGTGGCCTGGGAGCATGGTTTATGTCAGGCCCCTTACCCTGTGGGTCGTGTCACTGTGTGCGGAGGCTCCTTGGTTTACCGCCTGGACCTCTGCCCGGGGCCCCCTTTCCTCAGCCCAGGCAGCCCTTCCGCAAAGTCACAGGGAGCCGGGTGGGTGTGTCCACATCAGCCATTACTGACAGTTTATATATTGTTCTCTCTTCTCCTTCACTTGGAAAATTACTCTTCCTCCTTCAAGAAGGCTTAGTTGTCGGTAAAGAGGGACGGTTCTTGCTGTTGTAGGAGGTCTAGTGGAAAGGAAGGGCTTTGGGCGGGACAGCCGCATGCCTGCGTCCTGGTTATCACGGAATCAGTGTATGGCTGCGGGTGTCAGTGATCAACCTGTTCTGAGCCTCACTTTCCTTGTCTAAAAAAGAGCAAACCTCACCGTATTGTCCTGAGGATTAATGAAAGAAAATGAGGTTTATTAAATACAGAGCCTGGCATAAAAATATTGCACATACAATGATGACAGCTAATGAGCCCGGCTCAGGTTTGGGTGGGGTGTGGAGGGAGGGCGGTGACTGTCCCCAGGAGCGGCCAGGAGCGGTGTCCCTGGGCTGTACTTTGGCCGTGCCTCCTGGGCCTTGGCGGGCCTTGGCGCTTCTTCTGCTCTGGCTCCAGTAAGTGCAGATTCGGGGATGGGAGGAGTGGGGGCAGATGGTCTGGGAAGAAATGCAAGAAAAATAGAACCTACAGCCATTGTTTCCTGTTTTAAGATCACACTCACAAACTGGGTGTCGGTGAGCGAGAGGCTGGTGTACACACCCCACCCGGAGGACCCAGGAAGGTAAGCAGACATTGAACTCCAAGGCTGGGGCGGGGCGGGGGCTCCCCCCACCCGCCGGCTGCTCAGACCCTTCACTTCTCGCTCTCCTGCAGGACCGTGCTCACCCAAGAAGCCGTCATCACCGTGAAGGGGATCAGCCTCGGCAGCTATCTGGAGAGTTTGATGGCCAACACGATATCGTCCAACGCAAAGAAGGTACCATCTCTAGCTGTTCGGGGTCCCGATGAGCGGGGGTCCTACTGACCGCGGGCAGGTGGGGACGGCTCCAGGCCTGGGGGAACACAGGCCAGCAAGGCAGCCACCCCTTTCAGGAGCCAAACCATCTGGGCTCAGTTAACAAGACACACCCCACACCTCCAGGACAGGTATTGGCGTGGGCAGGCAGGACACTCGGGATTTTCAGCAGTTTCATATTTAATCGGCATTGAGTGGCTCTGGCTGAGCTTCTCCGTGTGCAGGGTTTCCCTTTGCCTCTCGCTCTGGTGGGATTTGGGAGCGAGCCTTGTGGAGGGAGTGGGGGAGGGATGACCAGGAGGCTGTCAGCCCTGGCCTCTCCAGCGGGGTTGGCAGGAAGAGCTTGGGTGTTTGGGAGGCACATCCCAGGCAGTGCTGGGTGCCAGAGCAGGGCCTGGCTGTTTGCCCAGCTCCCCTTGCCATCCTCCTTCTGCCGCCACCCCGACTCTCCCCTCTCCCCTTCTCTCTCTCGTTCTTTTTGGTCAGAAGAGATTCTTCATTCTGGGACCAGTGGGATGGCACCTAAGCCGTCCTTCCCTTCCTACCACGCTCAGGTCACGGCTTGGCCAAGAGCCATTTATTCTTGCGTTTAGGCTCATTGGTCTAGTCACTAATACAGAGCCAGTCTGCCCTATTTTTAGAAAAATCCAGATTTGAGGAAGGTCGGCAGTAGCTCAGCTCAGTTCAAGGAAGTTGGGGAGGCCCCCTGCCCAGAGCAGCACGCATCACGTCCACTCTGCGAGCCCTGGGGACAGAACCTGACCGACTCACTCTGTGTGTCTGGGGTCTGGCTTAGGGCAGGCCTGAGTGTTTGCTGAAGAATATTTTGGGAGGAAGGCAGCACTGGGTGAGACCATTCACCTCAGCCCTTTATGAGAAAAGTCAGGGGAAACTCAGTGAGGCCAGATCAAGGTCTTTTATTTCACTTTATTTGGCGGTTGCTGTTTTGGAGGCCTGTGGAGAATCACGGCTGCCCCAGCTGTGGTTGCCCTCCGACAGCATCCCAGACACGTTTGGGGGATGCCGGGGCAGCCAGTGGCCTGAAGATGGAGGAGAAGCCAGAGGGGGAACCGGAGGGGGAGATGGAGGTGGAGAGGCGGGTGGCCCCGCACGCAGTTCAGGAGCTAGAAGTTAGGGGTGACTCACGGAGGAGGCTGAGGGGCCATGCTCCCATCACTGCCCTCAGTAGGTAACGGCACTCATGAAGGTTGCGGACTCAGCATAGCTCAAGCTGGTGCGGCAATTTCAGGCAGAACAGGTGCCACCTTATTTCTGGGGCTGAGAAGCTGCCTGCAGAACGTCTTGGCTGCATTTGCTGCAGAGCTGCGGGGCTGTCCCTGTGCATTTATGTGACCTGCATAGCCTGCTGTCTGCAGTGAGACAGGCAGGACTTCTGACACCACGTTGAAATCTTTCTGTGTTGCTCCAGGGGTGGGCTGCTATTGAGTGGATAATTGAAAATGCTGAACGCGCCCTGAGCTAACGAGGCCTGCAGCGCCCCTTGTGCTGAGCGGCAGTAACTACAGGATTCTTGAACCTGGGGAGGATCTGGTGCCCGCTCACCGTGTGCATGGCCTGCGTGCTGGGAGGGGGTCTGCAAGACACAGCTGCATGGGGGTCTCCAGCCGTGTAGTGAAGAACCTAACTGGGTTCATCCTCGTCTGAATGCACCAACTCGTTTTGTGGCAGGATTTATGTTCAGGTTTGTTATCTCGTCTCTGAGGGCAGTTCAGCTTCTCCTTCAAGCTGTTCTCAGCACATGGTCATGTGTCCTGGGACTGGTGTGTCCTCAGCAGGAAGGCTCTCACGAGCAGGTCCAGACAGTGTGAAGGGCTGATCTTATGGGGGCAGTTTTCATTGGGGGCAAGACTAGAATACCTACCCACGTTCCTGTGAAGGTGCCCCAGGCCTGGGCGTCAGTGCTGTGGTGAGAAGGCAGCCCTCCTCCCCTCATGCTGCCAGCTGTGCATCCTCACTGGCCAGTAGCTTTTTGTGGCCGAAGCCATCTGCAGCATTTCCATGAGCTTCACAAACACTCCTTGGTTTCCTAGGCCAAGTGGCTGGGGTGTCAGAGCGGATTTGACACTCGTGTGGTCAGCAGTCGTCTCTGTACTTCTGCTTCCCTCTGTTCAGGGAATCCTTACTCCTTACTCCTTCCTTGAACCTCCTCTCACTCTTGGCTTTCCGAGCTGTGCTGCTCTGGGCCCTGCTTCCCACCGTCGGTCGGTCAGTCGGTCAGTCTGTCTGTAGCATGTGTGCACACTCAGCGCCTCTGTCAACAGACGTGAGCCCCGTGGCTCAGGCTCCTTTAAGAACTTCCTGCTGATTTTGTTTAAGCCAGTGATGCTTAAGTTTGCCAGGACCTTTACCTTGAACTCAGGATCACGACCTTCTTCCTTGGATGAACCACTAGGGTGACCTCATGCAGACAGCCTGCCCACCTTGTGGGCGTCCTGCTTGTGCATGTGCATGTGTGTGTTTGATGGTGTGTGTGGAGTGTGTGTGGTGTGTATGTGATGCTGTCACTTTGAGTTGTGGACTCTGTCACATTCTGTTTCCTCATAAACTAGAGCTAAACTGCCTCAATTTTTAATCAGATGCCTCACCAAAAAAACCATCAAAAAGCAGGAAAAGGAAGAGAAGAAGGAAGAAGCAAGTCTGGAGTGCGGTCCTGGCTGGGTTGGGATAGGCGGGAGCTGCTGGGCCACAGCCTCCGCCAGCCTTGTCGGTCATGATCACACAGGGCAGGAGGCCCAGCTGGTGGTGGCGCCCGTGGAGCGAGGCCCGGGGAGCAGACCTGCTGGGAGGAGGCCGGGCCGCCGCTCTGCCCACTCCATGCTGAGCCACGCACCTGCTCTGCCACCCGCGTCGGGTTTGCTCAGACGGCTGTGGGGCCTTATCTGTCCTTCCTCAGCTCCAGCTCTCCTGCCGACTCTCGGGGTCTCACTAAAGAGCTTGTCTCTTTTCAGAGGACACCCCATTTCCCTCACTCGCCCTTGATCCACAGTCCCACTGCCGGTCTCTTCACACACATCTGGCCACCAGTTGTCACCTCAGAGGCAGTTGACGTGTGTCCGTGTCTTACCCCTGTCACGGATCTGCACACGCTAGAGTCGGGGCAACACAGGGACAGTTAGAATTGGTGGGGATAGCCGCATGCTCTGCCCTTGGGCTGCAACTAGACTGTCCCGCCATCCGGGGCCCCCGGCCGGACCGCAGCCTGTACTGCTCCTCACCACGCAGGCACCCACAGCCACTGTCAGGAGGTCGCAGCAAAAGGGCTGTGATTTCAAGCTCTCAGCTGTCCTGTTAGCATCAAGGTACCTCCCACTGGGAGTTCTAATTTTCTCATTTTCAAAAGTAAAATGTAGTATCTCTTTTAGTGTGTTTCAAATTATAAAAACTTTAGAGAAGCTCTCCGTAAAGGATGGGTAGAACTATATTCTACTGTGGTTTTTTTAGGTACTGCTTTTTCTTTGATAATAGTACTTCCAATCCAAAATGAAATTCATTTTTATTTTTATGAGAGTATTTTATGCACATAGCGTAAGGTGAAATAGAGTTAAAAGTTTTATGACAAAAACAATCCCTCTTACCTCTTCTGCAAAGCACTCTTCTACCCTTCTGAGGGGACTGTTGACTCTTTTGATAGTTTTGGCATTTACTGTTAGATTTCTAAATAAATAAGCATATTCTGCTATTTCTTGATTCAACAATTTTAGACTTTATCTGCTGACTTCCTGCCATGGTAGATGGTTATTTTCTCTCTTAAATCTTCTTCCCCTCTCCCATTTCTCCAATGTAGCTATATTGTAACTTATTGTTAAAAGCACATTGGTTCCATAATTAAAACATACATAACTATGTATAACATAGTAACCTAACCTAACCTAACCTAACATACATAACCAAGTGAAAAAGTGTACTGTAATTACATTTTCTTTCTTTTTAAAAAAATTATTTATTTATTTTGGCTGCGCCGGGTCTTATTTGTGGCATGTGGGATCTTCACTGCGGCACGCAGGATCTTTAGTTGTGGCATGAGGACTTCTTAGTTGCGGCATGTGGGATCCAGTTCCCTGACCAGGGATTGAACCTCGGCCCCCTGCATCGGGAGCACGGACTCTTACCCACTGGACCACCAGGGAAGTTCCTACATTTTCTTTCTTACGTAGCTTTTTTCTCCTTGAAGGTAGTAACTGTCTTATCCTCTTCATCTGTTTAATCTTATTTTTAGAAGTCTCTGGCTGAGTCCCCCACACTCTTCACCTCTTCACCTGCTCTCTGCAGCACCTTGTGACATCCTTTTCCAAGGTCAGACCCTGTAGGTAGCACACCCCTTTCTCATTTCTCTGGTGCTGTACTTCCTGGAGGCCAGTCTTGCTCTCTCTGACCAGCAGCTGTGTGGCTGTCATCCCTCCTGGCCATTTCCTCGGCCTGTCTCCCCTCCTGGAGCCCTTGTCTCCTGGCCTCCCTGCCTTCCTCTCTCTGTTTCTTACCACAGGATGGGGAAGGACACGCCATAGTAGCTTCCAAGATTTGGCACATCTGAAAATGTGCCTTCTGTTCCCACTCTTCACTCAAAGCTTGGTTGGACATACAGCTGTAGATAAAAATACTTTCAGAATTTGGAAGGCACTGCTCCATCGTTTTCCACTCCAATTCCTGAGCCTCTGTATGTGGCTTTTTTTTTCTCTCTGAAAGCTTTCAGGATCTCTTTGTCTCTGATGTGAAATTTCATACAGCTAAGCCTTGCTTGAAGTGATCTTTTTTAAAGCTCTCTGTGCTGCACTATGTGTGTTAAATTCCTGGTTTTGATGCTGCACTACAATTATGTAAAACGTTACTGAGGGACGTTGGCTGTTCCTGTACTACCTTTGCAGCTTCCAGTAAGTCTACATTAATTTCAAAATCAAAGGTTAAAAAAATACATAAATAGTGACTTCATGGAAAATGGTAGAGGTGGGTGCTCCCACTTCTGAAACAAATCAATGAACAGTCCTCCCATTGAAACAGTCAATAAACTGGCAAGAAAAAATATGACAGAATCAACTTTTGTAGAACTCTGGATTCTAGTCAAATACCTAAACCAACAAGTGGGGCGCAGAATGAATCTTGATTAACCCACCCTGCAGATTTTGGACTTCGCAGCCTCCAAAAGTAGAGCAGCCAATTCCTTAAAATAAATCCCTGTGTGTATGTGAGTGTGTGTGTGTGTGTGTGTGTGTGTATGTGTATACACACACACACACACACACACATTCTATTGGTTCTGTTTCTCTGGAGAACCCTGACTAATACACTATTGAAGCTAAAACTGGTATCAATTCAAACTAGATTTTTATGAATTTAAGATGAAATTATAATTACCAGAATACACAGTAAGAAAATAACTAAAAACTATATAAAAAATAAAACAAAGGGGGAATCAAAATGTTATACTAGAAGAAAATCAAACATAATAGGAAGCAGTGAAGAAAGAATTCAGGAACAAAAGTTGTGAAATTTATAGAAAACAAATAGCAAAATGTAAGAAGTTAGTACATCTTTAACATTTACTTTAAAGGTAACTGGATTAAGTTTACCAATTAAAAGACAGAGATTGGCAGAATGGATGAAAAAACATGATCCTACTATATATCCTGCCTATAAAAGACTCACTTTAAAGCCAAAGAGATAAATAGGTTAAATGTGAAAGGATGGAAAAAGATATTCCATGAAAATGGTAACTAAAAGAGAGCTGAGCTGGGTGGCCACACTAATATCAGAAAAAATGGACTTTAAGGCAAAAATTGTTACAAAAGGCAAAGAAAGATATATATATATACCACACTACAGAACCCCCAAATATATGCAGCAAACATTAGCAGAAGAGAGAAATAGACAATTCTATGATAGAGACTTCAATAGTCCATTTTCAATAATGGATAGAATGTCCATTATTGGATAGACAGAAGATCAGTAAATAAATGGAGGATTTGAAGTACACTGTAAACCAACTTGACCTAACATATAGAACACTTCACTCAATAACAGTAGAATACACATTCTTCTCAAGAGCACATGGAATATTCTCCAGGATAGACCATATGTTAGGCCAAAAACCAAGTGTCAGTAAATTTAAGAAGACTGAAATCATAGAAAGTATCTTTTGTGATCATAATGAAGTTAGAAATGAAGTTAGAAATCAATAGCTTAAGGAAAACTGGAAAATTCACAAATGTGGAATTTAAAAAATGTATATCTAACAACAAGTGAGTCAAAGAAGAAATTATAAGTGAAATCATAAAATGGGATGAATGTAAATGAAAACAACATATTAAAACTTATGCAGTGAGAGCAGTGCTCAGATGGAAATTCATAGTTACAAACACATACGTTAAAAAAAGAGGAAAGCTGTCAAATCATTAATCTGACTTTAAGGACATAGAAAGTGAAGAAGAAGCTAAATCCATGGCTTGCAGAAGGAAAGAAATGATAAAGATTAGAGAGGAGATGAAATAGAAACTAGGAAAATATAGAATTATTGAAACCAAAAGTTGTTTTGAGAAGATTAACAAAATTGACAAACCTTTGGTTAGACTGACCAAGAACAAAAGAGGATTCAAAATAAAAAAATCAGAATTGAAAGTGGGGGCATTACTACAGACCTTACAGAAGTAAAAGGATATAAGAAAATACAGGCATACCTCATTTTATTGCATTTCACTTTACTGCACTTTGCAGATACTGCATTTTATTTTTACAAATTGAAGGTTTATGGCACCTCTGCCTCAAGCAAGTCTGTTGGCACCATTTTTCCAATAGCATTTGCTCACATCATGTCTCTGTGTCATGGTTTGGTAATTCTTGAAATATTTCAAACTTTTTCATTATATTTGTTACGGGGATCTGTTATCAGTGATCTTTGATGTCACTACTACAACATGCTGAAGGCTCAGATAATTAGCATTTTTTAGCAATAAAGTATTTTTAAATTAAAGTATGTATATATATTTTTAGATATAATGGTATTGCATACTTAATATACTACAGTATAGTATAAAATTAACTTTATATACACTGGGAAACCAAAAATTTCTTGTGACTCGCTTTATTGTGATATTCGCTTTATTTTCATGGTCTGAAATTGAACCTGCCATATCTCCAAGTTATGCCTGCCTGTACTATGAACGATTATACCAGAACAAATGAGATAACCTAAGTGAGATGGACAAATTTCTAGAAACACACAACTTACCAAAACTGATTCAGGAAGAAACAGAAAATCTCAACAGGCCTGTAACACGTAGAGATTGAATCAGTAATTAAAAGCCTCCCAACAAAGAAAAGTCCAAACATTAAAGAAGAATTAACAATCCTTCACAAACTTTTCCAAAAAAACAGAGGAGGGAATACATCCTAACATTCTGAGAGACCGGTATTAGCCTGATACTAAAATTAGGCAAAGACACCCCCAGAAAATAAAACTACATACTGATATCCTTTAAGAATATTGATGCAAAAATCCTTAACAAAATACTTGTAAGCTGAGTAGGAAACAGAGAATAGGAAAATAATAGAATTATTAAACCAGAGTTGTTTTGTTGAAAAGATTAACAAAATTGACAAACCTTCCAACTTTTCCACTAGTTTTTGTCTTGGCAAACTGTATTCTAGATTTCTAAATCTTTCCTGTTCATTATGGCATCCTGTCCTTGCTTCCCTCCTGTCTATAGAGATGAGTGTGAAGGGAGCTTTCCTCTGTGTCTGTCTGTGTTGGGGGCTTTACTCTGACACAGTCAGCGCGAAGCATTGCCCTCTACACTGGGTGACTCTTTTTTGCAGTGAACCTCTTGTTCCATGACCTCTAGGTAACTCTGTATAATCTCATAGAGGTAATGGTCTAAACTTGTCATGTAGGGAGTTCTGTTCTAGAGGGAGACATGAATATTTGTCATTTTGGAAACCATGGTTTTAAAAAATATATGTATATACATACATTTTTATTGCAGTATAGTTGATTTACAGTATTTTATATAAGTTTCAGGTGTACTACATAGTGATTCACAATTTTTAATGGTTATATTCCATTTATAGTTATTATAAAATATTGAGTATATTCCCTATGCTGTACCATATATCCTTATTGCTTCTCTATTTTATACGTAGTAGATTGTTCCTCTTAATCCCCCACCCCTATCGCGCCCCTTCCCTCTCCCCACTGGTAACCTCTAGTTTTCTGTATCTGTGAGTCTGTGCAAACCACATTTTTGAAGTGGAGATAAAAGTGCCAGAAAGGGTGGATTCTTGTGAGTCTTCTACAATGGCTATGGTGTGCAGAAATTCCCTGCGTAGTTTTGGAGGAAGATTGCATTTTTAGGGCAAGGACAGTTGTAAATGTCAGTTATTTGGACTCTTTAATTTTCTGGTAGACTGAAGTTGGGTAAAAATAAGCACATGCATGTGCTGGGTTTTTATTCTCCTATGTTTTCCATTATCAATACATTTTTTTCTTGGGGGGTGTTAGTCATTAAGAAAGCAGTAGTGATTATCTTCAAAATTTGTTTAGTGCAAAAGTGTTTGGCTTTGTAACTTTCAGTTTGGTCTGGAAGTGGATTCAATATTTATTTGTATTTGGAATTCACCATTAGTACAGTAGCAAATGTTGTCTGACAGAATACACGAAGCTGTGTGGATGGCCGTGTGAAACTTAACCTTGATTTCTAATTTGAGAAATACTCTCTGCTAGTGTTTCTTAATGAGTATCTGTCAACACTGCTGTTGCACTGACCTTCAGAAGGTACCCCCAGCACCCAGGGTCGGCCCCTCTCCTGAGATGACCTAGGCAGGAGGCTGGAGAAGGTGAGCGCGGTGGGACCTGACCGAGGCCTTCTTCCCCGGGAGGATCCTCACTGCTATTCTCTCAGCCGGGTCACAAGGCCTTGGAGTGGGTTATCGGCTGTGTGAACTCAGAGCTGGAGGGGCTGGCAGCCCCCGCCTGCGCCAGGGCTTGAAGCACCACTGGCACCTGGCCTTGTGGTTCCCTGCACCCAGGACAGGAGACACAGAGTCCGGGCAGCAAGTTGACAGCCGGGGCTGTACACACACGCTCTACATGTGTGTCTGAGGGAACATTCGTGGTTACTGCATGCGTGCCTGGGGACACTGAGGAGAAGGACTCTGGAAAGGGGCTGAATTTGCTACATTCGGGCCTGTCGTTCACCTTTACCTTTCTTTTTTTGGTGGAAAGATTTTTTGTTTAAGAAGTTAAACTTTTGATATCCCTTTCCTAGAAACCAAAGTATCAGGGTGAAAAAGGAATGGCTTTCTCACACTCTGTAACCTCCCACATTCAAATGGAAAGTTCTTGTGGGTGCTGATCCGCAGGTTTGCTGGGTGGATATTTGCCTCGGATTCTCAGGAAGGATGACCTGTCAGAGGGCGGGAGCAGGTTTTAAACGTGAGAGCCTGAGGTTGGCCTTGGAGCTTGTTAACATGACACATTCCAGGCCGTCAGCCCCGGGGCTCCTGCCAGGTCCAGCTGTGACTGCTCAGACCAGGCCTGGCGCTCCGTGCCCCAGGAGCCCTGTGCTCCGTCAGGGGCTGGGCGTGGCCTCTGCCCAACCTCCGCCGACCTGCCCGTACTCAAGTCTCGTGTTCTACAAACATCACTTAATTTGTCAGACTTCATTATCTCCCACTGACCACAGACCTTAGATTTAATTACGGACATGTGTTTTTAATTATATATATACAGTAACATAAAGAAAGCATCCTTATTTCATTTTAGTTTCTGAACATGAAATGGGATACATTTTTATGTTTAACCAAACCAACCAGTTTAGTGTTTTAGAGAAATGTGTATCAGGAGGAGGTATTTATTTTGACAATGTATTACTTGTGTAAGGTTTATTTTTTTGCCAAAAGCATAGAAAGAAATCCAGAATTCTGCTGCCTTTCCTCAGTTTCCTGTGTTACATCCCTGTTATTGTGGCCCTGAAGTCTGGTAGGAATAAAGTTGAAATGCACTAGTTACTGTGTCAAATATGCAGATAAACCAGAAGTTACTGGGCTGATGTTCAAGAGAAACCGAGAGTATTTTCCGGAAGCTGGGCCCCAGGCCATCCCGTGGTCTGTGTAGGCGCCAGCCTCCTGGTCGGGTGGCCCTGCCTCGCTGTTACTGTAGAAGCAGTGCCAGGGGCTCTGGGATCAGAGGCCTCTCTTCTTGTAGGAAAAGCAATGGTGCTGAATATCCTTTGAAGAGTCTTCTGCCCATTTGGCATTAGAACCAACCGTTGCAAGTGTCTCTGATTTGAGCCAGTGCCTTTTGGCTTTGTAAGAGTGGGTAACTGCGCCAGCATTTCTGTCCTCATGTTAAGTAACGGGGTGCTTTGATGTAGGAGTTACCTGCCGGGTGTCTGTTACAAGTTCCATTTTCTTCCAGAGTAGTCTTCCCTAGCGGACCTCCACTTACGGCTAGGCCTTAGTGAATGCCCATATATTAAGAACAGATTTTCACAGGTTCTGTTACAACTTCAGTATCCAAAGGAGAGGCAGGGTTGTTCTGGTGACTCTGGCGGCTAGGGAGAGAGCACTTCGCCAGCCCACTGTGGGGCTAAAGGCGTGCGGGAGTGAACCGGGCAGACCACGTGACCTCTGAGCTTTGTTCCTGTCTGTAAAGTGTGGACACTGGGACCTACCTCAAAGTATCCAACCAGAAAGTGAGGTGAAGGCCTCATGGCTCCCGGTCCACAGCGCTGTTTCTGCCTGTGCTGGCCTGTCGCTGGGCTGCAGAGTCCCTTGAGGGGACCACTGGTGGGGCTGGAATTGGGAACACTGGGCTTCACTGATGGAACATACTTTTTTTTTTAACAATGGTATGTTTTGTTTTTTAAAAAAACTTTTATAATCACTAGTAAGAGTTAACTATCAACAGTGAAAGAGGCAGGCAGTAAGAAATGAATGGACACTGACTCAGTAGTGAATTGGATTTCTGGCCTTGACTTCTCATCACGTTCTATGCTTGTGTTTTCAGCTGTTATAGGACAGTTTGCTTAGGGCAGGAGTTGGCAAACCACAGCCCATGAGGTGGGAATGGTTTTTGTATCTTTAAGGGTTGTAAATAAACCCCTCCACTCAGGAGCGTACGTAACAGAGACCTAAGAGGCCCACGAAGGCTGAAATATTTACCGTCTGGCCTTTTACAGAAAAAGTTTCTGTAAAGCCAACCCCTTTCTTAGAAATTCCACCGTATCTTTCAATCAACATAAATAAAACTAAATTTGGTCTCTTCCACCAAACTGCTTTCCTCTCCCTGCTTTCTAATCAGTGCTCCTTCCATTTCCCAAGTACAAAACCTGAGGAATTTGAGACGATGGACATTTAGGTTGCATCCATGTCTAGGCCATTGTAAATAGTGCTGCAGTGAGCATTGGGGTGCATGTATCTTTTCGAATTATGACTTTCTCCGGATATATGCCCAGGAGTGGGATCGTTGGATCATATGGTAACTCTGTTTTTAGTTTAAGGAAGCTCCATACTGTTCTCCATATTGGTTGTAACAACTCACATTCCCCACAACAGTGTACCAGGGTTCCCTTTCTCCACACCCTCTCTAGCATTTACTGTTTGTAGACTTTTTGATGATGGCCATTCTGACAAAAGTGATACCTCATTGTAGTTTTGATTTGCATTCCTCTAATAATTAGTGATGTTGATGTCTTTTTATGTGTTTTTTGGCCATTTCTTTGTCTTCTTTGGAGAAATGTCTATTTAGATCTTCTGCCCATTTGTGATCGGGTTGTTTGGTTTCTTTTTTTTTTTTTTTTTTGATATAGAGCTGCATGAGCTGTTTGTATATTTTGGAGATTAATACTTTGTTGGTCACTTTGTTGGCAAATGGGGTTGGCAACACCATTCTGTGGGTTGTCTTTTCATTTTGTTTATGCTGTGCAAAAGCTTTCAAGTTTAATTAGGTCCCATTTGTTTATTTTTGTTTTTATTTTCATTACTTCTACAAGGTGGATCAAAGAAGACATTGCTGCAATTTATGTCAAAGAGTGTTCTGCCTATGTTTTCCTCTAGGAGTTTTATAATGTCCAGACTTACATTTAGGTCTTTGATCCATTCTGAGTTTATTTTTGTGTATGCTGTTAGAGAGTGTTATAATTTCATTCTTTTACATGTAGCTGTTCAGTTTTCCCAGCACCATTTATTGAAGAGACTGTCTTTTCTCCACTGTATGTTCTTGCCTCCTCTGTCATAGATAAATTGACCATAGGTACATAGGTTTATTTTTGGGCTTTCTATCCTGTTCCATTGATCTATCTTTCTGTTTTTGCACCAGTACCATACTGTTTTGATGACTGTAGCTTTGTAGTATAGTCTGAAGTTAGGGAGCCTGATTCCTCCAGCTCCATTTTTCTTTCTCAGGATTGCTTTGGCTATTCGGGGTCTTTTGTGTTTCCATACAAATTTAAAAATTTTTTGTTCTAGTTCTGCGAAAAATGCCTTTGGTAATTTTTTTTCTGGCTGTGCCCGACGGCATGTGGGATCTTAGTTCCCTGACAAGGGATAAAATCTGTGCCCCCTGCATTGGAAGTGTGGAGCCTTAACCACTGGACTACCAGGGAAGTCCGCCATTGGTAATTTGATAGGGATTGCTCTGAATCTGTAGATTGCTTTGGGTAGTATAGTCATTTTGACAATATTGATTCTTCCAATCAAGAACATGGTATATCTTTCCATCTATTTGTGTGATCTTCAATTTCTTTCATCAGCATCTTATAGTTTTCAGAGTAAAGGTCTTTTGTCTTCTCAGGTATGTTTACTCCTACATATATATATATATATATATATTTTTTTTTTTAAGATCTATTATTTATTTATTTTTGGCTGCATTGGGTCTTCGTTGTGTCATGCGGGATCTTTCATTGTGGCACGTGGGCTCTTCATTGTGGTGCACGGGGTTCTCTCTAGTTGTGGCATGTGGGTTTTCTCTTCTCTAGTTGTGGTGCGCAGGCTCCAGAACGTGTGGGCTCTGTAGTTTGCGGCATGCAG
Organism: Orcinus orca; assembly: GCF_937001465.1. Lineage (NCBI taxonomy): Eukaryota > Metazoa > Chordata > Mammalia > Artiodactyla > Delphinidae > Orcinus > Orcinus orca. The sequence continues at coordinate 61,314,392 of NC_064573.1, forward strand.
GCTCTAGTTGAGGTGCGCAAGCTCAGTAGTTGTGGCATGTGGGCTTAGTTGCCCTGCGGCATGTGGGATCCAATTTTCCCGACCAGGGATGGAACCAAAGTCCCCTGCACTGTAAGGCGGATTCTTTACCACTGGACCACCAGGGAAGTCCCTATTGCTATTTTATTCTTTTTGACGTGATGGTAAATGGGATTGTTTCCTTAATTTCTCTTTCTGATCTTTTGCTGTTAGTATGTAGGAATGCAAGAGATTTCTGTGTATTAATTTTGTATCCTGCAACTTTACTGAATTCACTGATGAGCTCTAGTAGTTTTCTGGTAGCATCTTTAGGATTTTCTATGTATAGTATCATGTCATCTGCAAACAGTGACAGTTTTACTTCTTTTCCCGTTTGGATCCCTTTTATTTCTTTTTCTTCTCTGACTGCCGTGGCTAGGACTTCCACTAGTATATTGAATAAAAGTCATGACAGTGGACAGCCTTGTCTTATTCCTGATCTTGGAGGGAATGCTTTCAGCTTTTCACTGTTGAGAATGATGTTAGCTCTGGGTTTGTTGTAAATGGCGTTTATTATGTTGAGGTAAGTTCCCTCTATGCCCACTCTCACTGGAATCAAAACCAAGGTCTAGGCATTGGCCCAGATGATTCTGATTCAGGTGTCATCAGACCACACTTTGGGGCATATTGGGTCCCCTCCCTCCTCTGAACCCACCTTGAAATCTACTTCCATGAAGGTGTTCTTGACTGACACCAGCTCACAGCTTACTACAAATACCTAGACATTTATATTGCTTTGGATTTTTTCGAACTATTTACACATGTATTTGACCAGGAGCCAAGATGAGATGTTTACTTTGCATGCACAGCCCTGGGCATTCACTGGGTGCTTGGTGACATGAGGACTGGATTCAGAATCATAGCCCTTGGTGGGAAAAGCAGGTGGAAACACAGCAGGGTCGTGAGCACAGCATCGGAAGTGGTGACCTCAGGTGTGATGCTGGGCTAGTGGTTTGACCTTGGGCAGATGACCACCTTGCTATTCCTGTTTTTCAGATGTAAAAGAGGGTATGCATAGCACCTGCTTACAGTTGAGTATCAGAGTTGTGGCTGAGGGTGCTTTGCACAGTACCTGATATAGAAAAGTGCTTGAAACCAAGCAAGACCCTGCAGGACCTTTGTGGTGACAGACCCCACCCTCCCATGTCCCCTGCCTCTTGTTTGTAGAAAAGCTTTAGCCTCCTAGGCCTTCCCCAATTTCCAAAGAGCAAATTTAATCAGGGAAGTGAGAAAATGCAGAAACAAATGAAAACAGTCAAGCAAGTCAAAGTAATGATAATTTAGCCATTAAATGAACTCAAGGACCTTTAGTTCCTCCGCAAGGGCTATAAGTAATATCCTGAACTATATCCTGAGTTGTTTTGCAGATACTAAATCCTCACCAGGTGGAGAAGTTAACTGCATGTTGACCACAAGCACATAGACCCCTAGAGCGGTTAGAATCAGAAGGTTGATGATGTTAACTGCTGAAATACCACCCTGTTACCTCATCACCCACCGAATCAGACAAATGTCCACAGGCTGATATGGCACCCATGACCCTCTCCCTCACCTTGCCTTTAAAAACCCTTGCCTGAAGGACATCAGGGAGTTTGGGTCTTTTGGTCACAAGCTACCCATTCTCCTTGCTTAGCCCCATGCTGGGTGCCTTGCAATAAATGCTGTACTTTCCTTCACCACAACCCAGTGTCAGTAGGTTGGCTTTGCTGCATGTTGGGCGAGCAAACCCAAGTTTGGCTGGAAAACAATTTTGGTGACCCAGGTGGGCCTTCCATCCCAAGTGGGCATCTTGCCAATGGCACACTGGCCCCTGGCCATTGGCAGTTCATGGATCCTGTCCAGCAGCTGCCTGAGCACTTTTTTCTAAGGCGCAGTCCCAAGTGCTTGCACTGACTGGACATTCCTGGCCCATGGCAGTTTTGATTCCATGGTGATGGAAACAAGGCTCTGGTCCTGATCTGGTTTGGTCTGTGAGACCTCTCTGGTAAGTGGCAGAACTTCCTATGTGACTACACCATGGTATTCTTCCCTACTGGGTTGCCTTGCTTGGAATTTTCCTTTTGGCGGGGGCTGTGTGGAGGGGAGACGTAAAACTTGGTCATCTGGTTTTAAGTGGAGTGCCACTTTAATTGGATTTCCCCTTCTGGGTCGAGGAGTCCCTCAGCCATCCAGCACAGCCTGAGTGGTAATTGGAAAACTCCCTGTTAGACCAAGGCTGATCTGCACCCCTGTCTGGAATTCCAGATAAGAAACTTTCCATTCTCATGCTAGGGAACTACAACCCTGAAAGGCCACCAGCCAACACTGCCGGGTTCTGATGTGTTTCTGGAAATATCCACAAAATGAGAAAAAAGGGGGGGGGGGGAGGAATCGGAGCTCTATTCCATCTCATAGTCCCCTGGGATGTAATTTGCAAAACTGGGAGAGCTTTAGTTATGCTCCTACGAAGAGATAGAAAGAAAATGATTTTTCCAACACTGTGTGGCCACAATATTCTTTAGACTTGAGAAAAATTCCAAAACTGGTTCTTTTTTTACTCAGAGAAAACTGACTTGATAAAATATTTTTTCAAAATTCTGACCCTGAGAGAACAAAAGTATTCCTAGGAGAAAGCTTTAAGTTATAACTCTTATCATGTCCTTGGAATGCAAACACAGTCCACAATGCCTGAGACTACAGCCTTGGGTTAATCAGTAGAACCTGAAACTGAAAGGAAAAAAGGGAAAAGAGGCTTAAAATTCAAGTGAGTAAACTTACTCCAACTGTTATTTATAAACTAATGAGTTTTATAATGTCTGATTCATGACTAAGTTTTAAAATAAAGCTATGAGATCTCTGATTCTGTCTTCATGTAAAAATGAATCTATGAATGAGCTCTATTTAATTTGCTTAAAGGAAATTAAGTGCTTATATAAATTCTCAGAAATACAACAGAAACTCTCATGTGATCTGGGGAATATTCAATATTAAATTAATATCTGGCATTAAAGTTACAGTTTGTTGGTTTAATTAATACAGAAATGTCTTTAGAGTCATCAATATTAAATATAATACTTTTATCATACCTAGATTTAATAGAAGCCAAATAAGTTCATATTATATCTGCTGTAAAATTTGTCAGCAAAAAAATTAACTTGGTATGATGATATTTTCATAAGCTCTGAAATAGAGATAAATGGGATAGAAGCTTTTAGGTGAACTCTTTAGGAATAATTACGCTTTCATTTCTCCAGAGGTTGGTAACTTGAAATTTTAGAATTTTACTAAATTAAGGTAAATTATGAGAATTCATTGAATGTCTAGATCATTTTTAATTAAGATAAAATACTGGAATATTGATTGCTAGGCAAGTCTAAGTTTGCCTATCTTCTTATGAGAGAAAAGCTAAAAACATGTTTATTAGACAAACGTCTTGGACCATGTTAAAAGAAAGAAATTATGCTATGAGAAAATGTATGTTTTTAAAGGTTATGGAATGTTTTCATTAAATGTGCCAGTGAGGAAATGCTGATGTAAGAAACAGTTCACAATTGCTTGCTTCTTGGTTTTTGCTAGAGAATAAGGTTTTTAAAACTTAAAAATTACAATATATATGCAATTAAACTACTAAAGATAGTAAAGGAAGCTTTACAATATGTAAAGAAAGTAGTATATATGTTGTCAATGAGAGAAGGTATAAAGAATGGAAATATTTTGTTAAGTGAAAAAAAGAGTAATTTTATCCTAGAGCTGGTTGTTTCTGGATGAGAAAGAAAATAAGGGACAAACTAATATGGATACAGAAAGTGATAGAATGTTTGTGGAAAAGGAACCTTAAGGAAAGAGTTTTGTTCATGGTCAACATTGGCTAAGATTAGATTCAATTTAATTAAGTAAATAAATTTTGTTACTAAAAGTAGGCTGGTACAAACTGGAGTTTGATTTTCTCTGTTAAGAGAATAAAGTATTCCTGCAATATTGAGCTGCTTTTGATGACATATTGTAAGCTTCATAGGTTTTTCTTTCTCTGGCTAACTTTGGGATGTTTCAAAGGGCCCGTAAAGCATCTCAGTGAGAAATATTAAACTAATTAGAATTATTTGGTATATTAAATTACATGAGAAGCATTCGCAAATGAGTGGTGATGAACATTCTTAGGTTATACTGTATGGATAAATGTCATTAGTGTAAGTGTTCTAGAAATTATATGAAGTTCCTAAAATTTGAATGTGTCCTGATATTCTGTTATCAGTCAATTTTAGCTATTATCTTAAAATGCTGTATATCAACTTGGTTAAGTTTGTCCAATTGCATTTTTTTTTAATTTATTTATTTTATTTATTTTTGGCTGGGTTGGGTGTTCGTTGCTGCACGCAGGCTTTCTCTAGTTGTGGAGAGCAGGGGCTACTCTTCGTTGCGGTGTGTGGGCTTCTCATTGCTGTGGCTTCTCTTGTTGTGGAACACAGGCCCCAGGCACGCAGGCTTCAGTAGTTGCAGCACGTGGTCTCAGTAGTTGTGGCTCACGGGCTCCAGAGCACAGGCTCAGCAGTTGTGGCACACAGGCTTAGCTGTTCCGTGGCATGTGGGATCTTCCCAGACCAGGGCTCGAACCCGGGTCCCCTGCATTGGCAGGCAGATTCTCAACCACTGCGCCACCAGGGAAGCCCTCCAATTGCATTTTAATCAGATCTTTCCCTGTGCCTTTTTAAGTCTTTTTTCATCCATGGAGAGTTATTGTTTCACTCTGATGCTTTTGCAAAAATGCTTCATCTTCAAGACGATTCATAGAAAGCACTTTTGGACAAGTACAGGTTTCTGATAACTTTTAGATCATATAGCTGAACTCGGTAAGAAATTAAAGAATTATAATAGAAACCCAAATGACCTCATAAAACTGTTTACCAAATGTTTGTCTCCCTATCAAAATGGAAAGAAAATTCTCTAGTAAAGTTGTCACAGAGTATAACTAATCATGACATGTATCACTACTTGTTTTAAGTCTGTTGTTAGAAGCACATGTACAATGTTTATGAGACAATTCAGTATAATTGATAAAATGTATAGCCTATAAAATGCTTCCCCATTAATCTAGCTCTGAGCTTGTTTACTGTCAGTTTTCCCCCAATGTGGACAACTAGGCAAATGTGTGTACACACAAAAGTAGGCCTTGCACTGAAGGACAGGATAACCAGGGTAGGCAACTACCACCCTGGCATCGAGGGAAAAATATTTTGATCATCAATGCTTTCTATAGATTTGCAATCAAAAGGGGAAAATGATGGAGGAAATTCTCACATATTGAGGTAGGGGGATGTCATTCTGGCGTACACATGATTTAACTTGAATTTTAGGCTAATCAAAACAGTCTGTTTATGGCCTATTAAACATAAATCATACATCCGCTTTAACCATTAAATGAAATAATGCATTTAAAAAAATAGAATAACCATGGTTCAGGCATCCAAATGGAGCTGGGTGTCTGTTGTGGACATGGTTTCAGATGTGTTCCTGTATTATCCCTTAAATTTTCTGAATTGTATCAGAATCAAGGATACCACCAGCTGTTCTCAAAACATTATCTGCTAGCAGCTTCCACCTTATGGTCATAAGGTCTCCTCTTGTAACTGTGAAACCTTTCTCTTACTTGAGGAATAGTAATGGCAAATGAGACAATTCAAGACGTAGCCTCCCAGCAGAAGGCACTACATTCTTTAACAAGAATAATACGAGAAAATAAAATAGCTTTAAATTTTGTTTTAGCAAAAAAGGAGATATATGTGTAATGGCCAGTAGCTCCTGCTATGTATATATTAACACCCCGGAAAAAGTGAAACCCAAATAAATAGAATCATTCTGAAGGTTACTTGGTTACAGAATGTATGTAAAGAGGAATGACCCACTTCAAAACTTATGTTTTCTGATTGCTATCTGGAATAGGAAGACTCTTTCAGGGACTACTACCAGGGTGTGCAGTTTGGTCATTATCATCACTGTAATATGAGTACTAATTTTCAAATATTTGTTCAGGTGCTATGACAAAGGAATCAGGGACTTCCCTGGTGGTCCAGTGGTTAAGACTCCCATGTTTCCACTGCAGGGGGGCACAGGTTCAATCCCTGGTCAGGGAATTAAGATCCTGCGTGCTATGCTGTGCGGTGAAAAAAAAAAAAAGACAAAGCAATCAGAGAGGTAATATTTTTCATAATACAAAATATTGATGCTAAGCTTGAGACTTGAGAATTCTTTAAAATTAAAGTCAATGAAAGATTTGACAGCCAATATAGTGGAGTAGAAAGACCCTGAGCTCACCTCCTCTGACGAGCATGCCAAAATCACAACTATCTGCAGAACAACCATTGACGAAAAAGACTGGAACCTACCAGAAAAGGTCTTCTAAAACAACCCCAACAAGCCAGGAGAGGCATACACATGATATAATCAAAATTCCATACCCCTCCCTTGGGTGGGCAACACACACCTGGAAAATAATTATATTGCAGAGGTTCTCCTACAGCAATGAGAGTTCTGAGCCCCACGTCAGGCTCCCCAGTCTGGAGGTCCAGCACCAGCAAGATGAGCCCCCAGAGCATTTGGCTTTGAAGGCCAGCAGGGCTTAACTGGAGGAGACCCACAGGACTGGGGAAATAAGAGACTTCACTCTTAAAGGGTGCACACAAAACCTCATGCATACTGGGACCCAGGGTGAAAGCAGTAATTTGATAGGAGCCTGGGCCAGACCTACCTGCAAGTCTTGAAGAGTCTCCTGGAAAGGTGGGGGGTGGCTGCAGCTCACCCTGGAGACAGACACTGGGGGCAGACATAGTGGGGAACTTTCAGCTGTGTGAACACTACTGAGGCTGGTGGCTGACATCTTGGATCATTAGTGCCAAGACCTGGCCCCACCAAACAGCCTGCAGGTGCCAGTGCTGGGACACCTACCAAAGGCCACTTCTCCAAGGTCAAGAAATGTAACCAACCTACCACATACATAAAAATACAAATAGCAACTTAGACAAAATGATGCGGCAGAAGATTATGTTCCAGACGAAGGAAAAAGATAAAACCCCAGAAGAAGAACTAAGTGAAGTGGAGATAGGTAATCTACCCGAGAAAGAGTTCAGAGTAGAGATGATCAAAAGAACTCTGGAGGGGAATGGATGCACAGAGCGAGAAGTTAGAAGTTTTTCACAAAGAATTAGAAAACAGAACAACCAGAGATGAAGAATACAGTAACTGAAATGAAAAATACACGAGAAGGAATCAATAGTAGACTAAATGATTCAGAAGAACGTATCAATGAGCTAGAAGACAGAGTAGCAGAAATCACTGCCACTGAACACAAAAAAGTAAAAATGAAAAGAAATGGGGACAATTTGAGACCTCTGGGACAATATCAAGTGCACTAGTAGGGGTCCCAGAAGGAGAAGAGAGGGAGAAAGGGCCTGAGAAAATACATGAAGAGATAATAGCTGAAAACCTCCCTAACCTGGGAAAGGAAAGAGTTACCCAAGATCAGGAAAGAGGAACACACCAAGACACATGGTAGTCAAAATGACAAAATTTATAAAAGATAGAATATGAAAAGCAGCAAATAACACACAAAGCAGCTCCCATAAGGCTATCAGCTGACTTTTCAGCAGAAACTCTGCAGGCCAGAAGGGACTGGCACAATATATTTAAAGTGATAAAAGGGGAAAACCTACAACCAAGAATACTCTACCCAGCAAGGCTCTCATTCATATTTGATGGAGAAATCAAAAATTTTACAGACAAGCAAAAGCTAAAAGAATTCAGCACCGCCACACCAGTTTTACAACAAATGTTAAAGGAAGTTCTCTAGGTGAAAAATAAAAGGCCACAGCTAGAAACAAGTAAGTTGCAGAATGAAAAAGCTCACCAGTAAAGACAAACATACAGTAAAGGTAGGAAATCATCCACACACAAAGCTAGAAGGGAGGTTAAAAGACAAAAGTAGTAAAATTATCCATATCCACAATAAGCAGTTAAGGGATAACAAAAACAATTAGATGTAAAATATGATATCAAAAACAGTAATTGTGAGGGGAGGAGAGTACAAATGCAGGGTATTTAAAATGCATTGGAAATTAAGAGATCAGCAACTTAAGATAATCATGTACATATAAATACTGCTATACCAAAACCTCATGGTAACCACAAGCCAAAAATCTGTAATAGATAAACACACAGAAAAAGGAATCCAGACATAATACTAAAGATAGTCATCAAATCACAACAGAACAAAGGAAAGAAAGAGGGAAAAAAAAGACCTACAAAAACAAATCCAAAATAATTAATGGGACTTCCCTGGTGGTCCAGTGGTTAAGACTATGTGCTTCTACCTCAGGGGACGTGGGTTCAATCCCTGGCCAAGGAACTAAGATCCCACATGCTGCACAAACAAAAACAAACAAAAACAATGGCAGTAAGAACATATGTACTGATAACTACATTGAATGTAAATGGACTAAATCCTCCAACCAAGAGACACAGACTGGCTAAATGGATACAAAAACAAGACCCATATATATGCTACCTACAAGAGACTCACTTCAGATCTAGAAATTCATACAGACTGAAAATGAGGGGATGGAAAAAGGTGTTCCACGCAAATGGAAATCAAAAGAAAGCGAGAGTAACAATACTTACATCAGACAAAATAGGCTTTAAATTGAAGACTGTTACAAGAGACAAAGAGGGATGCTACGTAAGAAAATATAACAATTGTAAACATATAGGCAACCAAAATAGGAGCACCTCAATATATAAGGCAAATATTAACAGACATAAAAGGAGAAAGTGTCAGTAACACAATAGTAGTGGGGGACCATAATACCCCACTTACATCAACGGCCAACTCATCCAGACAGAAAATCAATAAGAAAACACAGGCCTTAAATAACATATTAGACCAACTTGACTTGATTGATATTGATAGAGCATTCCATCCAAAAGCAGCAGAATACACATTTTTTCCAACTGCACATGGAACATTCTCCAGGATAGATCACATGCTAGGTCACAAAACAAGCCTTGGTATATTTAAGATAATTGAAATCACACAAGCATCTTTTCCAACCACAACACTATGAGACTAGAAATGAACTACAAAAAAAAAAACACAAAACCTGCAAGAAACCCAAACAGGTGGAAGCTAAACAACATGCCACTAAACAACCAGTGGCTCACTGAAGAAATCAAAGAGGAAGTTAAAAAAATACCCAGAGACAAATGAAAATGAAAACACAGTGACCCAAAAACCTATAGGACACAGCAAAAGCAGTTCTAAGAAGGAAGGTTATAAAGATACAAGCTTACCTCAGGAAACAAGTAAAGTCTCAAACAGCCTAATTTTACACCTAAAGCAACTAGAGAAAGAAGAACAAACAAAACCCAAAGTTAGTAAAAGGAAAGAAATCATAAAGATCAGAGCAGAAATAAATGAAATAGAGACTAAAACAAAAAAACAAAAAACAACAGAAAAGATCAATGAAACCAAAAGCTGGTTCTTTGAAAAGATAAATAAAATTGATAAACCTTTAACCAGACTCATCAAGAAAAAGGGCCCAAATTAATAAAACCACAAATGAAAAAGAAGTTACAACCAATACCATAGAAATACAAAGGATCATAAGAGACTACTACAAGCAACTATATGCCAATAAAATGGACAACCTAGAAGAAATGGACAAATTCTTAGAAAGGTACAATCTCCCAAGACTGAACAAGGAAGAATTAGAATATGAACAGACCAATTACCAATACTAAAATTGAATAAGTAATTTAAAAACTCCCCCAAAAGTCCAGGACCAGATGGCTTCTTCACAGGTGAATTAGTGAAGAGTTAACACCCATCCTTCTGAAACTATTCAGAAAAATTGCAGAGGAAGGAACACTTCCAAACTCATTCTGTGACGCCACAATCACCCTGATGCCAAAACCAGACAAAGATATCACACTCAAAAAAAGAAAATTACAGGCCATTATCACTGATGAACATAGATGTAAAACTCAACAAAATACTAGTGAACTGACTCCAACAATACATTAAAAGGATCATACACCATGGTCAAGTGGGATTTATCCCAGGGATGCAAGTATTTCTCAACGTCCATGAATCAACCAATGCAATATAACATATTAACAAACTGAAGAATAAAAAACATTTGATCATCTCAGTAGATGCAGAAAAAGCTTTTGATAAAATTCAACATCCACTTATAAACTCTTCAGAAAGTGGGCATAGAGAGAACAAACCTCAACATAATAAACGCCATATATGACAAACTCATACACAACAGCTAATATCATACTTAACAGTGAAAAGCTAAAACCATTCCCTATAAGATAAGGAACAAGACAAGGATGACCACACTTGCCACTTTTATTCAACATAGTTTTGGAAGTCCTAGCCATGGCAATCAGAGAAGAAAATGAAATAAAAGGGATCCAAACTGGAAGGGAAGAGGTAAAACTGTCACTGTTTGCAGATGACATACTATACATAGAAAATCCTAAAGATGCCACCTGAAAACTAGAGCTCATCAATGAATGTGGTAAAGTTGCAGGGTACAAAATTAATACACAGAAATCTGTTGCATTTCTATAGATTAACAATGAACTATCAGAAAGAGAAATTAAGGAAACAATCCTATGTACCATTGCATCAAAAAGAATAAAATACTTAGGTATAAACCTACCTAAGGAGGCAAAAGACTGTACTCTGAAAACTATAGGACACTGATGAAAGAAATTGAAGACCACACAGATGGAAAGATTTGGTGTGTTCTTGGATTGGAAGACTTAATATTGTTAAAATGACTGTACTACCCAAAGTAATCTACAGATTCAGTGAAATCCCTATCAAATTACCAATGGCATTTTTCACAGGATTAGAACAAAAAAATTTTTTTTATTAGAACAAATTTTTTTTTTAATTTGTATGGAAACAGAAAAGACCCTGAATAGCCAGAACAATCTTGGGAAAGAATGGAGCTAGAGCAATCATGCTTCCTGACTTCAGACTATACTACAAAGCTACAGTCATCAAAACAGTATGGTACTGGCACAGAAACAGACACATAGATCAATGGAACAGGATACATAGCCCAGAAATAAACCCATGAACTTATGGTCAATTAATCTATGACAAAGGAGGCAAGAATATACAATAGAGAAAAGACAGTCTTTTCAATAAGTGATGCTGGGAAAACTGGACAGTTACAGCTAAAAGAATGAAATTAGAACATTCTCTAACACCATATACAAAAATAAACTCAAAATGGATTAAAGACCTAAATGTAAGACTAGACACTATAAAACTACTAGAGGAAAACATAGGCAGAATGCTCTTTGACATAAATCACAGCAATATGTTTTTGGATCCGTTTCCTGGAGTAATGGAAACAAAAGCAGAAATAAATAAACTAATTAAACTTAAAAGCTTTTGCACAGCAAAGGAAACCATAAACAAAACGAACAGACAACCTATGGAATGGGAGAAAATTTTGCAAATGATGCAACTGACAAGGGATTGATTTCCAAAATATACAAATAGCTCATACAATTCAATAACAAAAAAACCCAAACAACCCAATAAAAAAATGGGCAGAACACAACTGCTGAGCCTGCGCTCTAGAGCCTGCGAGCCACAACTGCTGGGCCCGGGTGCCACAACTGCTGAAGCCTGCGTGCCTGGAGCCCATGCTCCGCAACAGGAGAGGCCACCACAGTGAGAAGCCCGCTCACTACAACGGAGAGTAGCCCCCACTCGCCGCAACCAGAGAAAGCCTGCACACAGCAACAAAGACCAACAGAGCCAAAAATAAATAAATAAATTTATTTAAAAAAAATGGGCAGAAGATCTAAATAGACATTTCTCCAAAGAAGACATACAGATGGCCAACAGGCACGTGAAAAGATGCTCAACATCACTAATTATTAGAGAAATGTAAATCAAAACTACAATGAGGTATCACCTCACACTGGTCAGAATGGCCATCATCAAAAAATCTACAAATAATAAATGCTGGAGAGGTTGTGGGAGAAAGGGAACCCTCTTACACTGTTTTGGCAGGAATGTAAATTGGTGCAGCCACTACAGAGAACAGTATGGAGGTTCCTTAAAAAACTAAAAACAGAGTTACCATATGATCCAACAATCCCATTCCTGGGCATATATCTGGAAAAGATAAAAACTCTAATTCAAAGAGATACATGCACCCCAGTGTTCATAGCAGAACTATTTACAGTAGCCAAGACATGGAAGCAACCTAAATGTCCATCAATGGATGGATGAATAAAGAAGCTGTGGTACATACATACAGTGGAATATTACTCAGCCATAAAAAAGAGTGAAATAATGCCATCTGCAACAACAAGGATGGACCTAAAGATTATCATACTAAGTGAAGTCAGAGAAAGACAAATATCATGCATCACTTATATGTGGAAAAAATGATACAAATGAACTTATATACAAACAGAAATAGACCCACAGACATAGAAAACAAACTTACAGTTACCAAAGGGGAATGGGGGTGAGGGATAAATTAGGATTTGGGGATTAACATATACACACTACTATATATAAAACAGATAACCAACTGTATAGCACAGAGAACTATACTCAGTATATTGTAATAAGCTATAAGGGAAAAGAATCTGAAAATGAATACGTGTGTGTGTGTATACACACACCCATGTATAACTGAATTACTTTGTTGTACACCTGAAACACTGTAAAGCAATTATACCTTAACTTTAAAAAATAATGAAGTCAATGACTTTATCTCCTCTTATCCTGAAAATTTGGCTTTGCCCCCATTCAGCAGTTAGTAGCCAGAGCACTCATCATCCCTGTTCCCCTCAGGATTGAGGAATATCAAAGAAAAGGGGGGACTGAAACCGGGCAGGACCCTGTGGGGCCTTCCTTGTGACAGATCCCACCCTCCTGTGTCCCCTGCCTCTTGTTTGTAGAAAAGTTTTAGCCTCCTAGGCCTTCCCCAATTTCCAAACAGATTTAATCAGAGAAGTGAGAAAATGCAGAAACAAAGTAAAACAGTTAAGCAAGTCAAAACAATAGTTTAGCCATAAAACAAAGTCAAGGACCTTTAGTTCTTCCTCAAGGGCAATAGAAAATATCCTGAGTCATATCCTGAGTTGTTTTGCAGATACTAAATCCCCCACCAGGTGGAGAAGTTAACTACACGCTGACCATCGGCACACAGACCCCCCAGAGTGGTCGGAACCAGAAGGTTGATGGTGTTGACTCCTGAAATACCACCCTGTTACCTCACCACCCACCAATCAAACAAACGTCCACAAGTTGATTAGGCACCCTGACCCTCTCCCTCACCTTGCTTTTAAAAATGCTTACCTGAAAGCCATCAGAGAGTTCGGGTCTTTTGATCATGAGCTGCCCATTCTCCTTGCCTGGCCCTATGTTGGGTGCCCTGCGCTAACTGCCACACTTCCCTTCACAACCCAGTGTCAGTAGATTAGCTTTGCTGTGTCAGGCGAGTGAAATCACGTTTGGTTCAGTAGTTCTGTAACATGCTCAATTATTGGTAGCTATCATTAGCTACTAAAAATCAGCAAAATATTTTAAAAGTTATTAATAGTAACAGCACAAAATATCTAATCTCATAAAGCTTACCTTTTTGTGTGTGTGTGTGTGGTACGCGGGCCTCTCACTGTTGTGGCCTCTCCCGTTGCGAAGCATAGGCTCCGGACGCGCAGGCTCAGCGGCCACGGCTCACGGGCCCAGCCGCTCCGCGGCATGTGGGATCCTCCCGGACCGGGGCACGAACCCGTGTCCCCTACGTCGGCAGGCGGACTCTCAACCACTGCGCCACCAGGGAAGCCCATAAAGCTTACCTTTTATCTTCCCTTATTTTCTTTTCTTGGCCAAATTATTTTAATATGACAAATTTGAAATCATTTAATATATTTTATTTCAGCCCAGTTGGCACATAAATTTTAATCAAAGTATTATGATTACTACCATACTATGAGAGGGGCAAGTAGTAAAAAGGTAATGAGTACGAGCTCAGTGCTGATAAACATATGCTTTGCATTTATGTAGTGGCTTCGATTATGGGTCTTTAACATCTGCCCATCAATTTGTTAATGGAAAAAACCTGGGTCAGGAGGCTGGGCTGTACATGGTGGCTCCACCCAGGGGCTCTGGAAGTGGAAGAATGCCTGGAGAGGAACTGTGATGAGTGGCATTTACAAGAGTGGGGTCGGAAACCCAGACTGGCAAGTAGGGTTTCTGCGAGCTGCAGGTAACCAACAGATGCATGAGCTGCTGACTCAAGCCTCCCTATTCTAATTGCCCACGTTAGGCCTGCAGTGATTTGTTGACTTAGGATTGTACTCCTGCCTTAAAGGAAAAACACAGGGCTGTACGTGGCCCTTACGTGTTAAAGAGCACAGACTACACACTGTGTCAGCTGTTTTGAAGACGTTGATGGTTCCATCTTTGTATTGCTGACTTTTTCTCATTTCCATATTGAACCTGCTCATTCATTGACTCCACAAACATTTATTGAGCACCTGTTGTTGCATGCCAGATAGTTTTCCAAATCTAGGGACGTGGTGGTAAAGAAATCTGACAAATATCCGTGTCTTCATGGAAACAATGTAATAGATGCTGACTGCAGTGGAGAAAAAGAAGATGCAGGAGGAGTAGGAAGGGCAGGAAGCACTGCAGAGACATGGCAGTCGAGAAGCTATTAGAAGCAGCCCCTGGCCGGGGAGGAAGCCCCGTCTGTAGAGCTGTGAGACAGAACCAGAGAGTAAACGACTGTGTGAATGACACAAGGGCTCCATCCCAGCTATTGGACCTGTTCAGTGATGGAACTTGGCAGAGCATAAGCATCTGCCTAGCCCTCGACGTGTTTCATCAGGGCTGAGAACTGCGAGGGCCAAAGAGACAAGCTTCTTGGCTGGGGGTCCCATTACCACACACGGGAGGTGTGTAGACTGGGGACCCCTGTAGCTGTGGTAACTATTTCTTTGATCAAGCTGGACAGCAAGAGTTGTCTGTACTTTTGTTTCCACTTAACACAATTAAAAGTCTGTTACATGCAGTCATCCCTCCAGCTACTTGCTTCCCTTTACGTCTTGACAAGAGCACACGTCACACTGTAGGAACAGAGACCTGCCAAGACAGACCATGTCTTTCCATCGTGCAGGGCTGGGAGATGAACCACCAGTAACCGGATGGTGCCAACACAAAGTGGCGGGTGCAGAGGTGTGTGTTTGGGTTTTTTTGGTCTGTTGTTAATATGTCAACTCATCTTTCTGTTTTGTTTTGTTTTGTTTTTTAATTTTGGGAGATGGACGCAGGTTCTTTATGGCAAATAGTAAAACTGAACTTGCCTTTGCCTCCCCAAGTTTCAAATAAATGCAGCATATACTGTTTCTTGCATTCATGTAATATAATCAGGTTCGTCATCAATACAGAGAAATATTGTTTAATAACACTTGGCTTCAGTAAAAGTGCTGGCGTGGATGCACAGAGATCTCTCTGAGTTTCTCACTACAGTGGGTCATGCTCTCGGTTACTCACTGTTCAGTGTTTGTGCAGTACTGGTTCTTTGACCCCGTGTGTTGTGTCTTTCCTGGTTAAAAGTGACCTCAGAGACCACCTCATCCAACACCCTCACTTTAAAATTGAAGAAACAGAAATCCAGAAATGTTAAGGTGCTTTCCCAATGTCTGATAGCTGTTTTGCTGCCATGCTGGAGCAGTTTAGTTAGAACCATTTCAGATACTTGAGACCACGTACTGCTGGAAGGTTCTGCTTCACTAATTACAGACTAGTTTGTGTTTTTTTTTCCAGTTATCATAAAGCTCTTTTTGCAAGTGAATACCATTGTGGAGCAGAGTCAGCTCCAGTTCCTACCATGAAGGAGGTGTGCCCACCACCGGCTGCACCAGGAGGAGGGCCTTAGGCCACCACAGGAGCCGCGCAGAAGTGGGGGTGTCCAGCCAATTACACCCACAGTGCTCAGTCCAAGCTCGCAGTCTGTGAATCTGACTCCTTAAATGACCTTGAGATTGTGGTAGGATGACCCAAGTCATCTTCCCTTCCTTGGTGGACAGCTGAAATCTCAGGCTTCTTCTGTCTTTGGGGTGTCTAAGATCAAAGTTTTTTCCCTTTAAATGAGAAGTTATTCTGTTTTCTGTTTACACCTTAGGCTCCCTGCTGCAGGAGCTACACTGCTGAGGTTTACCTGTGCAGAATCTTGCTGTTCCTTCTCTTTCTCCCAAGTGATTTCCTGCAGCTTTTACACCATGTTTGCTTAGGAATTTGATATTCAGGTTAGCTCTCCAGAAATCCTCAATTTCTCTTTGGCATTTCCACTCTCCCAAACACTGTTGTTCCCGGAAAAGTTTGGGGTGTGACATTTTCTGCTGTGTTACCCTAGGGAAAGGAACTACTGGGGGAGGTACGCCAGGGACCAACAGATGATTCCTGCAGTTACATGGGAACATCAAAGCAAAGAATTATACAGAAGGGCAAACTTCTAGTGAGGCTGCCCCTTCTTTCTAGCCACTCCTGAGGGAAGGAAGTTCTGCCTTTTCTTAAATTCATAGACAGTCACGTTCGTTGGAGCTGCTCTGAGAGCACTCACTCCTAGTACAGGAGCCAGCGTCTGGCCCCCTGGGTGAGTGGAACATCCAGGTGATCCCTCAGCTTTTAAGCCCCAGGGACATAAGTGAAATTTAATTAATGCCCCAGTTTTCAAGAGCCCACTTTTAGAGAACTGTGTCCTGTCAGTTCTGAAGCCCTTTTACTTCCACTACTTCGATGGTAAGGAAGTGGCTCAGATTTTGCCACCAGCATCACAATTCAACAGCAGAAACAGAGCTGTAGAATGTTCCACACAGTAAAATCTATTCTAAATAGATAAATATATACATCATACACATTTTAATGGAACGAGCCAGAACAGCATTGTGAATTCAGTCTGCCAGGTAACTGCACCTGAACATTTAATTAGTGCAAGCAGAATTTTATATTAAGTAGGTTCTTAGCTCTTAAATTTTTTTGGATGAGCAAAGGGAGATGTTTCTAGACGTGGGCCTTAGGCTGACATGCAGGAAGAAGGCGCATTCTGATGTATGTATGTGTGTAACTGGAGTCTTGAAACACATCATATGCACAATCAAGCCCTTACCTAGAAGAGTTCTCCTTATGAAATTCTAGACTCTGATGATTTGCAACTATACAACTTCTCAACAGGAGCTGAGAAGGAAAAAGAAAGTTGCAGTTAAATAAGGGTTACCCAGAGCTTCCCTTCCTGGTACCCGACCTCTCTGTGTCTCTGGAATTCAGGAGGCACAAGGCAAGGGCTGTGACCCGGATTCAGAAAGTCAGTGAACATTAGAATTATGAGCTGACATCTTGTTACACACGTCACAGAGAAACTTTAGCGGAAGAAGAGCCTAAAATATATCTGGCAAATAAGTAATGAATTAATATCACACTCAATATCATGTAATGTTTGGTACGTAAAGGGCTAATGATGCTCTATATTTAGTTAACATAAAGACAAAAGAACTTTCCTAAATTCATTCTGGGTTTAATCTTCCTCATTTTTTCTCGACCCTTTAAGAGCTACAGCAAGAAATTTTCTTCATTGGACATTTTAAGAATATATACCTTGAGGAATTCGATTTAGGAAAAAAAATAAAAGCTTTATCTTTCTATACATAATTTGTCGCCACAGATGTGACTTCTTATATAATAATTGTTATATATACTATTTATAGATTTTAGTTTCCTACCCTGCTGAGCTGAAAAAGGAGGCAGGCTGCTCGGTGACACAGCAGAGTTACGGTGACTGCTCATATTCATTTATTTTTCCAGTGTGGTCCTTGTAGATTGTATTTCTCAAGCTGATCATAAACTGCTGATGTCATATAAATATATCTTGTCTTCCCAACCTAGGTGGTTTCCAACAGCTAGTTACCAAAAGACATCATCATTTTACAACAGGAACTCCACAAAGAAGGTATGATGTAAAGTCATTTATTTTCCCCTTGATAAATTTTAAAAGACTTTAATGGAAAACGTTTAGTACTGTCATGTCACACTGAATGCCAGCAGTACCTTGACTTTTACACACAGGAAGCCAGGTCAACGTGTACACATTTCCCCACGGCCCTTCAGCAGTTTTGCATGTACAAAATTGTCTGCTATTTTGCTTTAGCAAACAGCAACATAATTTAAAACTTTCATGTCTCCTATGTGACACCTAAAATCAGTCCAACATTTATTAATACAGTTAGAAAAATAAAAGCCTTAAAAAATTCATGGTATGAGCTCACGGTGCTAATCACATGACATGAGTTTATGAGTTCATGGGATCTGATCAAATGTAAGATCATTTTAAAAACTCCTACATAACAACTTTCTGGTTTAATTTGAAAGGCCTAAGACTTGAAATCTAGTAAGACTGTTAAGTCGATGTACAAATCAATTACTTGATTTAACTTTTACTTGCCTTGGGAGAGTTAATTCTCATTGTCCACTGAATGAACGCCTTTCAAATATTAATTACTATATTACAGTATTTACAAGCTTTCTTATCTATCCTAAACTGACAGAAAGTTCAGCTGTGAGAAGGGTGAGCTCATGAGGCAGGGGATGCAAGGGAGGGTGTGAGCCTGGAGGGAGAGGGTGAAAGTGAAGCCCCCCACTGGGATACATCAGGCTCCAGGAGACCAGCCAGCCAATGATGCTGTTGTTGTCAGACCAGAAGTAAGTGCCAACAACCAGGACAAAGAGGAGGCCTGGGAAGGTGTGTTATCCCAGTAGGAAGGGAGGGAGGAAGCTAGGCCTCAGGTCAAAGGAGGCTGAGGACTGAAACCACGCCCCACAGGCTGGCAGTGAATGACCCTCTGGAAGTTACCCGATTTGGTTGAGGTGCTGGGGATACATGCCATGGATGAGGGAGGGGGTAAATGCAAGAATTTGTTTTGGCACCAGATAGTGATGCTGATTTGATTTCTACAATATTAGCTGTGCCATGTGCCCTTTTCTGTACTTTCTGCAAACTGTCCCACGGAGACCTACCACCCACTTGACCTCTTCAATACACTTGGCAAAGCCTGTTAGTGCTGTGGACAGTGCTGTGGACGCTCTGCTAAGAGGTGCCCACAATGCCCAGACAACCTGCACAGTGTCACAAACCTGGAGAAGTGAAGTCAAAGACTAGATGTGCTAGATTTTATGTGCCTTGTGAATGTGGACGGGATTCTCATTTAGGGGGTTTAGTTTCTTGTGTTTTAATAACACCTGTAAAAAACTAGTTATTTTATTTTAATTTTATTTTTTTTGCGGTACGCGGGCCTCTCACTGTTGTGGCCTCTCCCGTTGCGGAGCACAGGCTCCAGACGCGCAGGCTCCGTGGCCATGGCTCATGGGCCCAGCTGCTCCGCGGCATGTGGGATCTTCCCGGACCGGGGCACGAACCTGTGTCCCCTACATCGGCAGACGGACTCTCAACCACTGTGCCACCAGGGAAGCCCAAGTCATTATTTTAAAAAGCACACTCTCCTAGGTCTGGTCTGTGCATGGATACAAACACCACCCCATCTCCCTTGCACCCTTCCTGGTGGTTGTTTGTTTAGAAGCTGCTCACACCAAAATTTTTTTTTTTTTTTTTTTTTTTTTTGCGGTACGCGGGCCTCTCACTGCCATGGCCTCTCCCGCTGCGGAGCACAGGCTCTGGACGCGCAGGCTCAGTGGCCATGGCTCACGGGCCCAGCCGCTCCGTGGCATGTGGGATCTTCCCGGACCGGGGCATGAACCCGTGTCCCCTGCATCGGCAGGCGGACTCAACCACTGCGCCACCAGGGAAGCCCACACCAAAATTTTATAAATGAGATTCACTCAATATAATGTTTAAAGCTCTTACGTGAGAGTCTTTAAAACTTTAAACGTTTCCATAATCAGTAAGGGTTCTCTGGTGGCCCACTTTTACATGCAAATACAGACAAACTGTTAACATGCATTACTTCAGTCAGTTGGTAAAGTTTATTTTGTAAGTGTAAGTAATTTTAAGCCATTTACTAATTTATAAATTTCAGTCACGTAAAACCACTACCAGGGCAGTTCTGAGGTATTACTGTTAATTCGCTATAGAAATATTCCTGTATTGTGAGGTGGTGTGAAGTGTGACTGCCCTGCCTTTTGGTGAGCGGTGCTGACTACAGGTGTGTTCTAGAGAGTGTTCAGGAAACTGCTGTGCATGTGCATTAACCGAGCTTCCAAACATGACTGGCAACTTGACTGGCTGGTCTGCCAAGTGAACCAAAATCATAAAGATGGCCACGGAATGGGCCACACAAGTCGAGAAATGACAGTGTATAGTGCCGCCTCAACCTGGCTTCATCAAAACCCGTCCTACTCAAGTCACTTACAAGGAGAATGTGTGCAAAAAGCATCCACAAAGCCTATCAGCAGGTTAATTTTAAATGAACTAGACCATGTTTTTGCTTTTAAAATTCATTTATAAAAATAAATTTCAGTTTGAGACCTCAGATACCAAATTGTGGCTTAATTTAGTCGTGATGGCGAGACTAAAGTTATGAAAACCGCGGTTGGAAATGTGAGCGCTCCAGCTCGTTCCCTGCGGCGTGGCCGACGCACTCACAGCCCTTCTCCTATTGGCCAAAATACTCAACTTTTGGACAAACTTCTAGCCTGCCCTTGTCCCCAAATGCCACAAAACTTTAAATCTTAGACCTCCAATATAAAACCACTAGTAACCATAATACATTCAAGATAAGGAAAGCCCTGCACCTGCCTCAAGAGACACCGCCCCACTGCCCGGGCACAGACACAGCGTGGGGGACATGGGCGCCCACTTGAGCGTACAGCTTATTCAGATGCTTTGTACTGGAGCGCAGAGTAAAGTCCCTCCCGAGTCTTTATCTCAGAGCAACAATAATTTAAAACCAGTTTGAGAGCATGAGCAAATCCTTGTAGGTTCTGTGCTGTGAGATGGTAACAGCCTGGCCCAGCCTCCAGGGATCTGTGTGCATCAGGCAGGAACACTGTCGGGTGGAAATGCCAATATGACTTACTGCTTAGACTGTGCTGACTTTGACGCCTGTGTTAGACCGATTTCTCACACCAGAAGCTTTCTGCCTCAGTCAGAAAAGTATTTGAGGGACAGTAAAGAACTGAACTAAGGAAAAAGTTTCTGGCCTCCAAATCACCACACACACAGAAGCAAGTTTCAAACTACTGTCCTCTCTCAGTGCAGACAAGGGACTGGCTGATATGAACACAGTGTTCAGTCTGTGGAACAGTGTGATGCAGCAAAACCCTGATCTCATGCAAACCCGAACCAGTTAACTGCGGCGAGAAGACAGCCCCGCTCAGTGTTCTCTCACGAATGCGACTCTGCACACAAATGCACGGGGCTCAGACCTCACTGATGGTCCTCTCTGAAGGGCAGTACTCCGAAGGGCCTGCCGAGGACACGTAGAAAGACTGCGTTTTCCTTTTCAATCTGGCTCTTTTGTTGGCCAGCACCAGGCTATGCCGGCTTGAGTTGATGATTTCTGAAATGAACTTTTTGCAGTCTACACACACCTCCATGGTGCTCCAGTCCTCCATCAACTCTTTGGGAAATTGGAGTTCTTCATCTGATTTGTCCACAGACTTGGATTTTGAGGACAATCTGGAAAAAAACAAAACATTTACGACATCCATTATTGTTACTTATAGTTCTACTGCAATACTAAGAAAATATGTGCAAAAAAAGTAAATCTGTTGGCAAAACATGATGGAATGGGTGGGTGATTTAGTCACGTCAGTGTTGTCCAAAGAAGAAGTTATAATTGGCGACAACTTTCCAAATATTTTTGGGGACTTCTCTGGTGGCGCAGTGGTTAAGAATCCACCTGCCAATGCAGGGGACACGGGTTTGATTCCTGGTACGGGAAGATCCCACATGCCGCGGAGCAACTAAGCCCGTGCGCCACAACTACTGAAGCCCATGTGCCATGACAACTGACCCGTGTGCTGCAACTACTGAAGCCTGCGTGCCTAGAGCCTGTGCTCCGCAACGAGAAGCCACCGCAATGAGAAGCCTGTGCACTGCAATGAAGAGTAGCTCCTGCTCACAACTAGAGAAAGCCCACACGCAGCAATGAAGATCCAATGCAGCCAAAAATTTAAAAAAGACATGTCAAATTATTAAAAAAAAAGAAACAAAATTTTTTAAAGAAAGAAACCAGGAAACCTTTTACTAAGAAATAATAATACGGGACTTCCCTGGTGGCACAGTGGTAAAGAATCCACCTGCCAATGCAGGGGACACGGATTCGAGCCCTGGTCCGGGAAGATCCCACATGCCACGGAGAAACTAAGCCCGCGTACCACAACTACTGAGCCTGTGCTCTAGAGCCTGTGAGCCACAACTACTGAGACCATGTGCCACAACTACTGAAGCCTGTGCACCTAGAGCCCGTGCTCCGCAACAAGAGAACCCACTGCAGTGAGAAGCCCGCGCACCGCAACGAAGAGTAGCCCCCACTCCCTGCAACTAGAGGAAGCCCACACGCAGCAACGAAGACCCAACGCAGCCAAAAATAAAAATAAATAAATAACGTTATATTAAAAAAAATACTACTACTAAAAGCTCTTAGTATCCCTTCTAGAATTTTTGGAAAATAGGATATTCAGAGTATTCACCTGACTACTATACGTAGATAGATCATGAACTTTAACAACCGAAATGAAATGAAGTACATGTTGCTAATCTCTCTGATGATTCAGAGAAAACTTCAAGTTCTTTCTCCAGTGACCCTGTGTCATGGTTAATGAACATTAGTTAACTGTAGATGGTAGGTGAGACTATAAGAAATTGAAGTAAATTTATCTTAATCCTACGACAAATCCTGAAAAATTATCTTTGGACCAGCTTTCTTGTCATTTCGTATTTATCAAATGTGCTTCCCGCTCCACAACAATTCTCTATATCTGGGTGACTGACTATTTGGATTCCAGAGAGCTGGAGTTAACTAGACCAACATCATCATAAATGTTGTGAATAGTTTTTGGAAATAACTAGGAACCATCTACTCATTCACTATTTTAATTAAACCAAACAGGAACACAGAGCTAGTGCAGAAAAGAACAGACCATAGTTCGCCTGCCTGAGCCCATGGACAGCAGCCCATACTCAGAGGTCAGGATGGGGACTGAGCACAGGGGCAGGAACCTCGGGTACAGGTTACTGCTGGGCTCTCAGCTCCCTCACCTCACTGTCCACAGACCCTGACATGCAGAATGGCCACCATCCAGCATCTGGCACCAACACCAGTGTCCCTCCCAAATAGGAGGCCGCTGGTACATAAAACCCCAACACCCTGGGCCCTGCCAGCGTGTGGTCTGACCTCCTGTCTTTCTTAAGGACCAACACTAACCTTACTCTGCATTAAATGCAAAGGGATTGCTATTCGGGCACCTTTTTTCTTTTAAATTGTCAGCTCTTGGCATAAAGCTTTATTTCTGCCTTTACAATAGGAAAGTAAGCCAAAGTTATCACAGACTACTGTAAACACAGGATTAAAAAGATTTTTTTCAAAACTAAAGAAGGAAAGAAAGATTAGACTGTTATGTTCAAGTTTTCAACTCCATTGAAAACAAGGTCAGTTTTAAAGATGACTTTTAAAGGACACACAAAAGTAATTACTTCCAAAGTAGAAAAAAAATTAAACTGAGAGATTAAGTATCTTTCAGGGAGCTAGCCATCATCCCTTGTCATGTGACCTTTGGCAAGTTTTGGAGATTTGTGTACAAGTCAAAACTATATTAAAACCAAGCCACCCACCCACCCAAACTCCTGCAAGCCAAAACCCCACCATATCACCATAGTCCTCAAAAGAGCTCTCGCCTTTCACAAAGGATGCTCTGGAGACCCGGCCCCTTGCTCACCTGGCAATGCTCCGAAGTGGCCGATGGTGGCCAGTGGAGGGTTTTTCTGGCCTCATACAACTTTCCCCTCTCTGCAAGGCAGAAGGTCCCAATGAAAAGATAGGAAGGGTGGAGTATGGCTTGGAGGGCAGCCGCATCTAGTATCCCAAATAAAACTGAGAATGAGCAGTACTGTTAAAGAGGCAGAGTCAATAAAATTAGCACAAGTTGTGATTTCACTAAGCTTAGCTTACCTTTTTGCAACACTGTGAGCACACCGGCCTGTACACAAAATCAGAAGTGTTACTCAGCGTGATAACCACGAATGCAACTGCAGAGTTAGAGAAGCCGCAGGCTGCGTGGCTGTGAATTTCTACAGTAAGTCCCCTGGACTCTCTGCTTCTTCTATCAGAACGTAACAAACTGAGACAACTGGATTGCCAAAAAGACAATCACACTGTAAAACTTAACTCTTACACTGTCCTATGAAAGGATCAACTTACGTCTGTTTGGGATTTTCTTACTTGTCTATCCTGGGATCACGTGACAGTCACATCTATTTTTTTCTGTTCAACATGACATATTATTATTAGACCTATCTTGGATATGAAAAGAAATACATGCAGAGAAACTTTCCAGGCTTAATATCAAATAATTGTCCACTCTTGAAGCAATCACTATTACTAACTTACAAGCACAGCACATGATAACAGACTGGATTATTTCTAATATTGTTCCTCAGAGAAAAATGATGAAACAGTGGATCCTTGACTGCTGTCATCAATTACAAAAGCCTTACCTCTTACAGAACTGACAGGTATAAGACCAAGTGAAGAAGGAAAATCTCCTGGTTCGGCAACAAAAGCAGAGCTAAAAAATAAAAATTTTAAAGGAGAAAAAGGCATTGCCAATAGTTAATTTCCTAATTTGCATGTTTGGACACACATTTATATGTGGAAAGTTTAGTAGACAAAGGGAGAAGAGCATTTAGAGACCCTTTTATTAAGTTTGGTTCTGTGATAATTATAATCTGCTCTGTATTTGATTATAATTCTACCTTTAAATGGTAAAAAAGACCACAGTTCTCAAGGGTCTTGCCACCATGAAAGCAACCTGAAGAAGGTTCTGAAAAAGTCTTCTCTGTTTCTCAGATACATATTCTCTACAATCCTTTAAAAGTGTAACAACTAAGGGCAGACCTTGTTTTATGAAGGCATACCATTATTTATTATGGTGGTTTTAACCTTCTGGTTTTCAATTTCTCAGGGAGAAATAAAAATACTTTTGTGAGCAAGGCAGAAAAGGGACTGCCTGCCACGGGGTAAGCCTCTTACCTCCTAGAATCCCCCCAAAGTCCTATGCCATCTGGCCACCAGACAGTGTCCTCAGGGGACATGCCTGTGACCGACCAATCTTCTAACCCTGCTGATCCATCAACTGTAAGTGGCTCTACCTTTCCTTTTTTCAGAGCAGTGTAGACATCTTTATACTGTTGGTATTTTTCCAGCTCTGCCTTCACCAGGACCTGACGAATATGCATCACCTCCTCCACAGTAAGTGCTAGGCATTCCACTGGGTAGCAGAATTCCTCCTGAAATTCAAAATTCCACATGAATAAGAAGCTCCCACCACCCTTCTGGCAAGGCAAAGTTCCCCTTCAGATCAGTCACCTGGTTAGTAGCTTCAGAGAAGAAAAGAGGTTTCCCAGTAAACACTGGAGCAGAGCTGGCTCACTCTGGGGACCACACAGTTTCTAATTACACTGAGACAAGAGATGGCAGAAAACTTCCGGGACCATGTGAAACACTGTAGCCACTGAAATTTCCAATTAGTAAAATTTCCTCACATTTGTTTAGATGTTTTGCCTCAGGTATCTCTATTCCATGAAGTGGAGCTACATATCTATGCATTGAAATCTTGGGAAAAAAATGTTATTGTTCTAAACCAAATTTCTGTCAGTTTTCTCCCATGATTACACAAAGATATTATTTACTTTTGTGTTGTATATATCTGCTAATAGATAAATAGCAAACCTACAACATTGGTACTGTTTTAAAAACTGATTTGTGGTACCCAGAATAGCCAAAAGAAGGTGGTTAGTAATCGATATTGAGAAGCGTTATTTAGTGGTAAGTTACATCAGCACAGCCTAAAAACTCCTAACAGTGTGAGTGGAACTGGACCTGGAAGCCAGCAGGTACTTCGTCAGGCTGCCCCACACTCTCCAGATCTCTCATCACTTTTAAACAACTGCGGAAGTACAGTCCGCACTGGACAGATGTGGAGACACTCAGAGAACTCTGACGATAAATATCGAAGTTGGCTGTCTTATGTTAATGGTTTCCCTAACAACAGTGGAGGAAGATGTTGATGTAACTGATCCCACTGAATAAAGAGCCTCACACCATCTGCTCCCCAGCCGGCCCTGCGCTTGATTGGTGGGCCCAGTAGAAAGACAGAACGGTTTTGTGCGCCCGCACCCTGCTGGACTTCACAAGGGCTATTGTGGCGGAGCGACACAACCCCGATGTCCTCGGTGCACACACACTGTAACTCACGCCCACACACACAATAGTGCTGCTCACAGGCATTCTGGAATCAAACAAGCCAAAGGAGACAGCACAGGACTATGAGTGCAGTGAGTTTATGGAGTTTTAACATTTAGTTCTGTCTTTCAATCAGAGAAAAACAAAAATAAATCTAGGTTGCAAACTTGAAAAACATTAGCATTTACTAAAAAAAAAAGTAGTTTGCAGAACTACTGCTTCTTACAAATAATCAATACAAAATCATCTCTGTTCAAGCTAACTTAGGGAAGATTAAATTTGCTAAAAATGGTTTGGGAAAAATCGTGCAATTGAACGTTTAAGATGAAGAGCTTAGTATCTGGAGGGTGGGAGGATAATTCATGTGCTCTAGAATGTCTGATATACTCAAAAAAACCCACCATTACCCAATTTTCTTTCAATGGGAAGAGCTTTAAAAGTTGGCATGTCCAATATTTCCTGAGCTTCGCTTGACCCTGAGAACAGAGTGTGGGAACGGGCTCGCCTCCGAATGCTGGGCATCACAACTGTGCACAGATAGTAGGGTCAGCTGCACACGTCTGAACAGCAACTTTTCTCAGCTTCTGACATAGTTCATAAGAAGTATCCCTACGGTCATCTTTATTCATCAGCAACAAGCATGACTATCGTACATTTTCTGACAGTTACCTATGTGACAATATTGCTGAGCTGGAGTAAAATAACGTATGAATCTAGCAAACAAGCAGAAGACCACTCCCTGAGATTGGCTGTCATGTATTAGGAAGATGGTGCTGGTGCCAACGTCACAGCTGCGATGCCTGGGTGGCGGGGATGCTCCACACACAGCAACCCAGACAGCCCGCAGCTCCAAGTCCTCAGTCTCAAGTCATAAAGGGGCCAGTCAAGCACACTTCCAACTTACTGCTTTGACCCATGCACAAATCCAGTGTTCCATCAGATGTAATAAGAAATAGTGGATTTTTCTGTGTTCTTGTTCTTTTTTAAAATTTCAAGCAGATTACCCTTTAGTAAAATACCTTCCATCAGGTCAAATGCTAATGTTTTAATTCTGGTGCTTTCCCAAGGACAACAAAACTTTAATGCAACATGAAAGAAAATAATAGTTACTAGAATAGCTTTCATTATTTTTTCAACTGACAAAAAATATTAATTCAACATCCCCAAAGCCAAATTAAACCTTAACAGATCTTGCTGAGATGCTGATGCCCCAAAATGTGAAGAGCACTCAGGGTTACCCATGAGCCGAGCCTAGTCCCCGTTGTTACAATGGGCCAGGTCACACCTGCAGCAGGCACTGACCTCAGTTCATGGCATGGACTCCAGGGACCAGAGCAGCACAACTCTGATTCTCTGGCTGCTCTGTGCTTCACTATGGCTTCCAAATTTAGGAAAGGGAAGCTAAATCTTAAAGAGTTTTAACAGAGATTACAATATACTGTAGGAGCAGATGTGCCTTTAGAACTCACTGTTACATATGTCACTAAAATGGCTGAGTTTTTGTTAAATATTCTGGTTATATTTACCATTCAAAAGGGGTCAGAGTTAGGGAGCACAGAAATCAGAGAGCATGGTGTATAATCTGGTTACTGAGCCAGAGAAGTGGAAATGGTCATACTTTATAGAGTGTTCTTGGTTAGCCAAAACTTCATAAATAAGTAGCAGATATTTGACAATTATCCAAAACAACCATTGGTTTTTGTTTTTAATAAACCAAAGGAAGGCAGATTTAAATAAAAATAGCAAATATTAAGTTTAATTACTCTTTTCTTTTTTCAAGTTCACCTTTAAATTTCAAGGTGTTCTCTGTCTAAAGTCACATGTAGACTTAGTAGACAGACTGTTTGGGGAGGGTTGAAAATAAAAATAAAATGTCAGCAGATCTTCAGAAACAGCAGCAGGAGGGACAGGATTAAATGCCACCTCCGCATCTGACCATGTGCTCACAGGGCCAGATCTAAAATGAAAAAAAGAAGAGATCTATCCTGTATTTCACGGCAAATAAAGAGAAAGGAATCTGTTGTACCTCATTTACATTCAGTCTCTTTTCTAAACCAAGCTGGGTCATAAAGAAAAAGAAACCAGCTGCTGGTTTGCTTATCCAGGACAGGTCTGGTAAACAGGATGGTGGAGAGCCGGGCTGGGCGGCTGCCGACACCTGGTCAGCAGGTCAGCAGCTTGGGTCACACTGGGGGCAGGGGAAACCTCAATATGGTCCGAGGCTTTTTATCCCACTTAAGTTCGGAAACTATTATACTTCCTTTAAAAAATGTATTCTGTATGAAAATCTCAAAAACAATACAAAATGAGAATTATTTAAAATATTTTAAATAATCACATCAATTTAAAAAAACTTCAAATTTCTCTCTACAGAGAAGCACGGTGATTTTTCATAACAACCACATAACATCCTGACCATCACAACACAGCTTTAAAGGTGCTGGAGAAGAGAAAGAGTGCCCGAGCCTCCCTGGCCAGGCAGCTGAGTGTATGGGCAACGGCTCTTCTGAGGGTGGGGCAGCCCTGGGCTGGGGGAAGGCCCTGATTGGGGGGTGGGGGGTGGGGGGACGTGGTTCAATCAGGGGGCTCAGAAGCACCGCCCACAGCTCCTCTGTGCTGATGCCGCTGCATTCTGAGTTTGTTGTCCTTTCACTGTCGTCCCGTCAATTGAGATCATGGTGTGATCTACGCATCTACCAAAGATTGGAATCAACAGAAGCAAAGTGTCCATCTAAGCTGTTAATTTTTGCAGAGTGCGGTAGCTGAGGGATCACTGCCGAAGAGGCAGAGAGGAAAATAATTCCCAGAACCAGCAGAAAGAGGCCAACCTTTGCGGATTTCCACCTGCTGGTAAAAGCTCTCTCACACAGATAATACATAGCCCCTGCTACCCCCAACAAGGCTGCCTCCAAAGGGTGAGAGCCGAGCAGAGAAGCTGTTTGAAGGGTAGAAAAAAGCGGTCGGAAAGGTGTCGTTGGCCATACTCTGGTTATCCTAGGAACCTGAACAATAGATAAAGGAAAAGAAAACGGCAGGGGAAAAAGAAAAGGAGAAAATAATGCTGAATATGAGTGACCTACAAATAGCGATTACAGAGCATGAAACAAAAATAAACAAAACAGAAACACCACGGAGGATGTTAATGGTAGATTCCACATGCAAGTCCATGCCATCGTCTGCATCCACATGTATCAGTCAGGAGCCCAACCATGCCTAGAGAACCTCAGAGTTCACACGGCAACACTTAAGCTTTCTGGAACTCGGCTGTCCTGTGAACACTGAGTCTCCTGCACAGGGCTCGGTGGGATGCAGGCCAGAGGCGAATGCAGAAACATACACCACGCAGCCACCCCTCCCCCGGTCGGTACTTAAAAACAAGTCGCCTTCATTTAGAGGCGTCATCCACAATCATCTGACCAAATGATGAAAAGAATTACACTTTCAACATCCTAAGGAAAGGGAGGAAGATACAATAAAAATGAAAATCAGTAACAACAAAGACATTTGTGCCATTTTTAGTTGAGAGCTTATAAATACAAAACATTTCCATGTTTTCTAAAACATAGCTAAAATTTTAAATTATCATACTTTTAAAAACAATACTTACCAAGCTAGATGGCACTACCATTAAAGGAGTGTGATTTTATGGATTTCCCAAGATAAACTACTGGCAAGAAAAGTCAGGACTTTGACCTGGAGGTTCTTTTGTCTCAGCTGGTGTCTAGAGGCACTTCGGGGGCAGAGTTCTGTGCCGACCACAGGTCTCCCCTGCCTGCTCACTGAGCCCCTTCTCCGCCATGGCATGTGGGTTGTATCTTCCTCTCCTTCTCCATAAAAAACTGACAGCCGGACCACACACACACTGAGTTCCCCTTCACCAGGAAATATATACCTCACGGGCCTTTCTTGGTAAAGCTTCCATCACTAGCCAAAAAATCCTTGTAGTTGATCTGACAGTTTCTTTCTTTATTTTATTTAATTTTATTTATTTTTTTATCTTTTTGCGTTACGTGGGCCTCTCACTGATGTGGCCTCTCCCGTTGCGGAGCACAGGCTCCGGACGTGCAGGTTCAGCGGCCATGGCTCACGGGCCCAGCCGCTCCGCGGCATGTGGGATCTTCCTGGACCGGGGCACGAACCCGTGTCCCCTGCATCGGCAGGCGGACTCTCAACCACTGCACCACCAGGGAAGCCCGATCTGACAGTTTCTTTACACTGATAATTTTAAAATTTAAGCCTAACCTCAACAATGATGTCATATGATCACAAGGCCAGGTACACAGCTGAATGCTAAACTGACTTCTAGGAAAAGCTGTGAAGAAAAGAATCTCCTAATCGCTGGACTTGTGGGAAAAAAAAAAAAGGAGTTCTCTCTTTTTCAGTTGTGACAATATTTTCCAGTTGTGACAATAACTGTGTATTTTGCTAAATAACTTACTGACAAAAGTCTTTGGATTTTAAACTTTGAACCTGGTGGGTCAGAGTTCTGTTTTTCAGTTGGTAAACCACTGATGAGGCTGTACTTCACCATGTATCAGTGTGTGGTGATTATTTAGGAGTTAGAGGAATCCTAACAGGAGTTGCCATGAAATCATTAGTTCTTTAATCACATTATTTGGGAATAGAGAAGACTGATCAAATTTCAACACTATCAGCATGGTTCAAACTTCGTTTCTTCACAAGATCCATACTATCTCCCTTCACCTGGACAGAGGGACCTCTGTCATTGCTTCATTTGAACCCCTGGTGATTCATCGCAGCCTAAAAGTATGGACTGAGTGTAGTCCAGTGTTTTATTCATGAGAATCTGAAGAATAATTAGGTATCAGGTTGGCTGCTGGTAGAATTATTGACTGAAGCCCTGCATCTTGCCTACAAGTATTTTAGAAGTCAAGTGGGACAGAAAGAGTCTTCGCAGGCTTTCTCTGGCTGGCAGACCTGTTAGCTCTTCCTGGAAGGGCCTTGTGTGCCACATCCCCTGTCTGAGAAATGAGTAGCCCCTACATGAGCCTGGAAGTCTCCGGAAAACAGCAAAAACTGTCAACCCGTCCAAATAGCTGCTTTGGCTCCAATATCACAAAACATGCTTGAAAACAATGAACAATGGTTTTTCATGGATCAAAATTCTCCCCTTGGACTTCTGCCTCAATAAAAGAGTCTACTGTAGTCAGACTTCACTAAGTTTTCTGTTTAGTTTCAACAATTTTTAAGTGGATTAATGCCCTTTGAAAGGAAGAAAGTATTTTTTTAATAAATATCCATACTTTCAACCATTAATAAGCCTTCTGGGAAAAAAAAAGTACTTTAAATGAACAAAGAATGGTTAGACTTCATTTGGGTTACTCTTAGGTTTGGTTTTCTTTAGCTACTAAAAACCAGTAAGGTTATTTAAAGTTCAGTCTAGCTTTTGGAAGTTTCTCAAGGAAGCTAATGATTCCAGACCCTCTAACTGCTCGCAAGTTACTCTGCAGAGTCTGTCGGTTACTTACGAGAGACCGGGAGCTCTGCCTGGACGCTGGCAGGAACTGTCTCACGTTAGTGGGTGTTTCCTTTTCAATGGAATGTCGTCTCTGGGGTGGCTGCCGTCGTTCTGGCTGGGGTGTGGAGGATATGGGCAAGAACTTCGGAGGGTCTAAAGAAACGGAATGAACCACACTGAAATCAACTCTCTTGTAAAAAAAAACTTAAGTTTTGAATTTCTAACAGAAAACCCTTTGTCATTTGTGACAAACACTGCATTCAAAGATGAACTGTTTATTTTGTTGGAGAGGTATATTAAGATTGGAGGTCCGTAGGGGGATACTGGAAGGATTGTTATAGAAGAATCTTTGCAAGATAAACTTGCTACATAAATAGAAAGGAAAAGGAAAAAACAGTTTTTAACATTCATTCAAATTCATGCATAAAACACAATATAAACAGTCTCTCAGATTTGTAATACAAATGCCATCATGGTATTTTCCACAGAATTTTGCAGTTAAAGAGTCTCAGGCTTTATTTAAATTTTCTTTTAATTGGACAAAAGACTTGTATTCAATAAAAAATTTTTAGAGCAAAAAATTCAAGAAGTAGATCTTGGACTTTATTTTAAAAGCATGTAAAAATTATGTATTCTGTGTGTCAAATCATACCAGAATTCTCAAGTGTACCCTCCTTTTACATTCTTTTTGAAAATAAAATATGAAAACTCTTTTCTTCTTGATGTGTATCAAGATATTTTATCCTTAGGTTTAAATCAAGCTTTATTTAAATTTCAAAAAATAAATTCCAGCTTCAATGTTAATACTATATATGCCACTGCTCCTCTGCCTAGGAATATTTGGGGACAGGGTTTAAAAGGAGAATGTCTCAGGGTCTGATTCACATTTTGGAAACATAAGGAGGACAACAGAAATCATTTCTGCTGTCAGAGCTTTACTTCTGTTATTGATTTCTAATCAATTGGTAGCCACCCCAGCTCACTTTTGGTTACTCTCTGCATGGAATATCTTTTTCTATCCTTTCACTTTCCATCTGTTTATATCTTTGCATCTCAAGGAGTCTCTTGTATACAGCATGTAGTTGGATCATGTATTTATCCATTCTGCAAATATCTGTCTTTTGATTAGAGAGTTTAATCCGTTTACATTGAAAGTAATTACTGGTAAGAAGGGACTTATTTTTGTCATTGTGCTATTTGTTTTCTATATGCCTTATAGCATTTCGTCCCTCATTTTCTGCATTCCTGTCCTGTTTTGTGTTTAGTTGATTTTTTTTTTTTTGCGGTACCCGGGCCTCTCACTGTTGTGGCCTCTCCCGCTGCAGAGCACAGGCTCCGCGCGCGCAGGCTCAGCAGCCATGGCTCACGGGCCCAGCCGCTCCACGGCATGTGGGATCCTCCCGGACCGGGGCACGAACCCGTGTCCCCTGCATCGGCAGGCGGACTCTCAACCACTGTGCCACCAGGGAAGCCCTAGTTGATTTTTTATAGTGAAATATTTAAATTCCTTTCTCATTTACTTTTTGTTTATATCCTATAGCTATTTTCTTTGTTGTTACCATAGGGATTATATTTAAGATCCTAATTTTATAACACTATAATTTGGATTAATACCTGCTTAACTTCAGTAACACAGAAAACCTCTGCTCTTATATAGCTCTGTCCCCATCCCTTTCAGTTCATGGTGTCACAGAATTACATCTTTATATATTGTCTGCCCCCAAACAGACTAATAATTCTTTTAAATGCTTAAGTCTCTCAAATTATACAGAAAACAAGATTTGGAATTACAAACCAAAGTTACAGTAAAACTAAGTTCTGTACTAATAGTTCTTTTTTTCTTTAAATGTATTAGTTTGTTAAGTCATGCAGAAAACAAAAAGTACAATTACAAACCATTGTTATAATAATATTAGCTTTCATAATTGCCTATCTATTTATCTTTATTGAGATCTTTATTTCTCTATATGGCTTTGAGTTACTGTCTAGTGTCCTATCATTTCACCCTACAGGACTCTGTTGAGCATTTCTTGAAAGGAAGGTCTAATGGTCTTGAGTTCCCTCAGCTTTTGTTTATATGAGAATGTCTTGATTTCTCCCTCACTCTTGAAGGACAGTTTTGCCAGATATAGGATTCTCAGTTAATGACTTTTTTCTTTTAGCACTTAGAATATAGTGGCCCAGGGTCTACTGGCCTCCAAAGTTTCTGATGAGAAGTCTGCTGAAAATCTTACTGAGATCCCTTGTGTGTGATGACACTCTTCTCTCTTGCTGCTTTCCAGATTGTCTTTTGAAATTTTGAATATACAGGTTTCCCCCACTATCTGAAAGAGTATTCCTATGAATCCTTTCATAAACTGAAATGGTATAAAGCAAAGAAGCAAATACCTTAGGACACATCTTGCTAACGAATGCACAAAATAAATCAAGGTAAAGCACAGATGCTCACAGACACAGTTCAAAGTTATGGTGGCCTGATGCAAAGGCTGAACACTTTTTTTTTTTTTTAGAAAACTGGGCTGGAGATTTAAATTTATTTATTTTATTTATTTTTATTTTTGGCTGCATTGGGTCTTCGTTGCTGCACGCAGGCTTTCTCTAGTTGCGGTGAGCAGGGGCTACTCTTGGTTATGGTGCGCAGGCTTCTCACTGCAGTGGCTTCTCTTGTTGCGGAGCATGGGCTCTAGGCACATGAGCTTCAGTAGTTGTGGCACGCGGGCTCTAGAGCGCAGGCTCAGCAGTTGTGGCTCATGGGCTTATTTGCTCTGCAGCATGTGGGATCTTCCTGGACCAGGGCTTGAAGCTGTGTCCCCTGCATTGGCAGGTGGATTCTTAACCACTGTGCCACCAGGAAAGCCCTGAACACTAGTTTTGCTTTTCAGCTTTTTTTTTTTGTAAAAGCAAAAATCCTCTGCTGATTTCTTTCAGTTAGTGAAAACAGGTATCAATGTAGGTCTTTTGTAAAAGTGAAGGGACATAAGGTGAACTTTTGAAAAGCAGGGGATACCTGTAATGTGTCTTGGTGTGGGTCTCTTGACTTCACCTCAGTTGAGCTTCTTGGATATTTATATTCATGTCTTTCATCAAACTTAGGAAGTTTTAGTCATTATTTCTGCAAATATTCTGCCCCTTTCTTTCTCTTTTGCTCCTGGGACTCCCACAACGCGTATGTTGGTCCACTTGATGGTGTTCCACAGGTCCCTTAGTCTCTGCTTTTTTCAGTCTTTTTTCTTTCTGATCTTCAGTCTTGATAATTTCTACTTGCTAATTCTTTCTTTTGCCTACTCAAATCTGTCTTTGAATGCCTCTAGTGAATTTTTCATATCAGTTATTGTACTTTTCAGCCCCAGAATTTCTTTTTTGTTTCTTTCTAGGTTTTCTCTCTATTGATATTTCCATTTTGTTCACACATTGTTTTTTTCAACTTTCTTCACATTGTCCTTTATTTCTTTGAGCATCTTTAAAATTGTTGTTTTAATGTCTTTGTCTAGTATATCTGTCATCAGGTCTTTTTCTGGGACCTGTTTCTGTTATCTTGTTCTTCTGAATGAGCCATATCTTCCTGTTTCTTTATATGCCTTTTGATTTTTTGTTGAACACTGAACATTTGAATTTATCAATGTGGTAACTCTGGAAGTCAGATTTTCCCCTTCCCCAGGGTTTTGTTATTTTTGTTTATTGTTTTTCTTACTGTTGAAGGCTGATCTCTGAAGATAGCCTGAGGTGTAAACTTAACATTTCCTCAGGTCTTTTATGAGCCATTCCCTGGGCAATCATAGTCACTTTCTAATCCTCCCATATGCATATGCCGTTGTTTTTGAATGTTCTAGGCTTTTCACTCTCAAAAGGGGAAACATGAAAAATGAAGGGGTGGGGGAAAGGCACCAGCCCTTTAAATCCCCTGGAGATGACTTCAGCTAGAGGGGAGGGGGTGAAGCTAGCAACAGGGCAACAATGGCTGCCTGCCTCTTTGCACTTTTGAAATCAGAAGCAGTAATCAGCAATCAGAGGACAGATCCCCAATACCTGGAGGACAGGGTCCTTCTTGTCCACCCTGGCTCCTGCAAGCTGCTCTAAGAACAGCACATAGCTGCCTGTCATGGGGCTGGGGGTGGGGGATGAGTAGCTGCCACTGTGCTATGAGCTGAAATCTACTGAAGTTAACCCTGGAAGTTTTAGGCATTCAACAGACTCCAGAGTTCCAAAAATAATTACATCAGACAGATTCTACCACTGCAATTATTGTCTAGGTGGAAAGACAAATTCTGGTGCCTCCTACTCTGCCATCTTCCCAGAATTCTCCCCTTTAATATATAATTTTTAATCCTTTATATTGATCTTATAAATGAAAAGATTACCAATAGTATTTTTAAAAATCACTTAACTTTAGATTCTGTATTGCCTGAAGAGTTATAAAGGTGTTTTTACTATCTACAAATGTACGTGGGTAAGGATGTGTGTGTGTGTGTGTGTGTGTGTGTGTGTGTGTGTGTGTGTGTGTGTGTGTGTGTGTGCGTGCGTGCAGGGGGGATGATAACAAGTGTGATTATTCAGAGCTTCTGGTTTAAATTTAGATAAGGAGGTTATTAATCTAAAAAATACATACAGACAGTTGACCTATTCCCTACAACTATTATCTGTAAGCCCAAAGGTGACTGATTTGTTATAAGGTGAGAATCTGAGACCCAACTGCCCGTTTAGCCCTATGTTATGATGTCATTCTAGGAAAATAACAACATTTCTCTTCCTAACTAGTGAAATTCCAGGGTTAGTTCTTTAATTAACTAGTTACCCCAAATGACAACAAGGCACTTTGGGATTCCCTTTTTTAGGTCAAGTATGTTTTTTAAGGCATCTGACACTAGTTCTTTGTACTACAAATACTCACTCTTCCTTGTGGACACAGCCTCCAGAAAGGGAGCTTCAAGGAATGAGGAAGGTGCACTGCTGCTGGCTGACCTGGGCAGAGTTTCTTCCTGAGAAAGGCACAGGCAGACGAGAGAGAGAGAGAGAGAGAGAGAGAGAGAGATCTCATGCTAATTAATAATGTTCACTCATAAATATTTAACATGAGGCACAAAATTTTAATGTCAAAGGTTCAAGGCAAGTTGGAGACAAGCTAGAAGGGATCTAAAATTAGACATGTCTGGGTTGTGCCCTGGCTTTGTCCCTCATTAGAGTGATGTGACACTGAGCAAGTTTCTTATCTTAGTTTCATAATTTCCATAGGTCACTACAAGGACAGATCTGAGAACACATTTAAAATGCTTACCACATTACCTAGCACACAAGAAATGGTGATTAATATTATCATTAGTGGAGTATTAAACACACTTATAAAAGTAATAGACTTGGAACCCCACAAGGGTAGATGTGGTGTATCGTGTTCATCGTTGTTACCTAGTACGAAATCCATCACTTACTAAGTAATGAATAAATATTTGTTGAATGAATGAAAACAAATATTTCATGAAATGTCATATGAATCTAGAAAAATGTCTGCATTGTGCCAAATAAAGTTTAAATTCCTATTACCAGTGAGAAGAGACCTTCTTAATTTGTTTTACACTATACCAAAATAAAGTATAATATTTATTCATGAAAAATTTACTATTTACTATGTGACAGGGGATATACATTAACTAGAAGACAACTTATTTCCATAATATGTATAGAAAACTGATATTTTTAAATATACAAGTTAGGTTAATATATGACTATGACTATGTGAAACAAATAGTGAAAATTCTCTCTGACCTACTTACTTAAGGTGACTTTAAGCATTAGCCATTCACTAAAAACTGGCTTAACCTAAAACCTACTGCTGAAAGCATTAGTTTTGAACACACCTCACTACAAAGGATCTGGCCAAGGAACAAGAGAAGAAGAAAGCCTTGTAAACCGCACAGTCCAAACAAAGCCAGTCTGAGCAGCAACCTCCGCATTCTTGATACTCAACACCAAGAACAAGTCAGGCAACGTAAGCAAAGACCCACTCCAGACACGCTGGAGGTCACACAAGTCTCTAGAAAAGCCAGCAAGAACTAGCATAATCCCCTTCTGCTTATGGAAGGTCAAAAAGGAAATAAAAGCTAAGAGTATCTCATAGGAAAAGAAAAACAGAGTCATACCAGGACTTTCCAGTAGTTATGAGGTGGGAGCTAGAAACAAACAGCAGAAACCATCCCCAATGCACATATTTCAGCCAACCTTCCCTAGAATCATTTTTTTTTTTTTTTTTTTTTGCGGTACGCGGGCCTCTCACTGTTGTGGCCTCTCCCGTTGCGGAGCAACAGGCTCCGGACGCGCAGGCTCAGCGGACATGGCTCACAGGCCCAGCCGCTTCGCGGCATGTGGGATCTTCCCGGACCGGGGCACGAACCCGTGTCCCCTGCATCGGCAGGTGGACTCTCAACCACTGCGCCACCAGGGAAGCCCCCTAGAATCATTTTTACAGCCTAATTTCACGTAAGTCTGAGACATGTCCATGCCTTGCACCCCACTACTTACTGGTCTGAAATCCCCGCTCTGAGAACAGCCAAGAGCCTGTCCTGGGCAGGCAGGGCCATTGCAGGGACGGGGTGTGGCTCAGGGCCTCTTGGGATTTGCTCCCAGAAACTGTGGTTGGTCCTCTGGCCCTGCACGCCCACCTCAGGCAGCTGCACCCACTTTCAGACTACTTGAAAACTAATCCTACCATTAAAAAAATAAACTCAAACTGGATTAAAGACCTAAATGCAGAGGAAAACATAGGCAGAACAGTCTTTGACATAAATCATAGCAGTATTTTTTTGGATCCGTCTCTTAAAACAGGAAACAAAAGCAAAAATAAACAAATGGGACCTAATTAAACTTAAACTTCCTTTTGCACATCAAAGGAAACCACTGACAAAATGAAAAGACAACCTACTAAAGGGGAGAAAATATTTGCAAATGGTATGACTGATAAGGGGTTAATATCCAACATATATAAACAGTTCATACTATTAAACATAAAAAAAAATTAAAAAATGGGCAGAAGAACTGAACATTTTTCCAAACAGGAAATGCAGGTGGCCAACAGGCACATGAAAAGTGCTCAACAGTGCTAATCATCAGGGAAATGCAAATCAAAACCACAATGAGCTATCACCTCACACCTGTCATTTTGATGTCAGAATCACTATCATCAAAAAACAAAAAAAAAACCCCACAAATAACAAATACTGGAGAGGACGTGGAGAAAAGGGAACCCTGGTACACTACTGACAAGAATGTAAATTGGTCTAGCCACTGTGAAAAACAGTATGGTGATTTCTCAATAAACTAAAAATAAAACTACCATATAACCCAGAAATTCCACTCCTGGGTATGTATCTGAAAAAAACAAAAACACTAATTCAGAAAGATACTGGACCCCAATGTTCACAGCAGTATTATTTACAGTAGCCAAGATATGGAAGCAACCTAACTGTCCACCAACAGATGAGTGGCTAAAGAAGATGTGGTATATATATATATATATACACATACACACACACGCACATATACATACAATGGAATATTACTCAGCCATGGAAAAGAATAAAATTATGCCATTTGCAGCAACATGGATGGATTTGGAGGGTACTGTGCTGAGTGAAATAAGTCAGAGAAAGGCAAATACTATATAATCTCAATTATATGTGGGATCTAAAAAATATGACAAACTAGTGAATATAACAAAAAAGAAGCAAACTCACAGATATAGAGAACAAACTAGTGATTACCAGTGGTGAGGGGCAGTGGGGGAGGGGCAATAGAGGGGTAGGGGATTAAGAGGTACAAACTACTATGTATAAAATAAGCTACAAGGGCTTCCCTGGTGGCGCAGTGGTTAAGAATCCGCCTGCCAATGCAGGGGACTCGGGTTCAGGCCCTCGTCCAGGAAGATCCCACA
The DNA here is from genome assembly GCF_937001465.1 of Orcinus orca. Lineage (NCBI taxonomy): Eukaryota > Metazoa > Chordata > Mammalia > Artiodactyla > Delphinidae > Orcinus > Orcinus orca. Next base: position 61,354,339 of record NC_064573.1, read on the forward strand.
TGCCATGGAGCAACGAAGCCCGTGTGCCACAACTACTGAGCCTGCATGCCACAACTACTGAAGCCTGCACACCTAGAGCCTGTGCTCCGCAACGAGAAGCCACCACAATGAGAAGCCTGCGCAATGCAATGAAGAGTAGTAGCCCCTGCTCGCCGCAACTAGAGAAAGCCCGCGCAGCAATGAAGACCCAATGCAGCCAAATAAATAAATAAAATTTAAAAATAAAATAAAATAAGCTACAAGTATATATTGTACAACACGGGGAATATAGCCAATATTTTTTAATGAGTATAAATGGAGGATAACCTTTAAAAATTGTCAATTACTGTATTTTACACCTGTAACATATAAAATTATACATCAACTATATATATAAAGTATTTACTTCATAGAAAGAAAGAAAGGAAGAAAGAAAGAAAACTAATCTTCACCAGGATTAGTTCCTGCCCCAGAGGAGTCACGGAGACACCCAGAAAGGAACCGGGGAGTGTGTGGTGTCCCTGTCATGTCCACTCCCGTTGACTAAACACTTTCTGCCTGGCTGAGGTGTTTCAATGGGTCTCTGACATCTCTTAACATTAGTCTTTTCTACAGCCTGGTCTGGTTTCTGAAATTTGCTTATTGTCTGCGTATTGTCTGATCCAAGTTACTAGTCTCTGACACTAAGTTAGGCCTTTTCTAGTTCTTGACACTAAGTTAGGCCTTTTCTAGTTCTTGACACTAAGTTAGGCCTTTTCTAGTTCTATGTCCTGACCAGTGACTCTTAATCAGGTCCTGGATGCAATGAGGTCACTGTCAGAAGTCCCGCAGCTTTGCTCCCGGGGTGGCACTGTCACTGAAGGCTGCCAGAATTGTCTCAGATGCCAGCCTGACACCTAACTCACTTAACAGGAAGGTAAATCTCCTTCTTCCTGAAAAGAATCCCAGTGAAGGCATAGATACAGCTCCTTTGCTTAGTTTTCCTACTGAAAACTTTGATATAGCTCCAATCAAAGCTTATCTTGACTTTTAAAACGTTACCTGGGACAGGCTAGCAGAGGTTATTAAAGATAAGCAAGAAACACTGAGGTTTAGAGTTTTAGGAAGAGAGAAAAAAATGATGGAAAAAGATCTGGTGTTGGGAGGTCTGGTTTAGCAGGGATTCTGCTACTGAAAAGTTGTCTGACTTTCTAAAGTTGGTCTCTATCTCTACTAGAGGCTCAGTTTTCTCACTGAAAAGTAATGACGTTGAACAAGATTTCTAAGCCCCTTTCCAGTTTCAGTTATTTTAAATTCAAGCATTCTCATATACTACTAGTTGAAATACTACAAAGTTTATGAGATATGAAGATTTTGGAGTTAGACTTGGGTTTCAAATCCGTGTCTATAATTTACTCTTTAACAATCTTAGTTCAAAGACAACACCTTTCTGTGTGTCTTGTTTCCTTATCTTTTATATAAGGATCGTAGCTACTTCTAGGGTCTGATCAATTTATAATACCTAAAGTATAACATAGAGTTGGCTCAATAAAAAGCAGATATTAGAGCTTTCTTTAAGGACCTTGGCAATATGTATCAAAAGCTATAAATATGTACATTCTTTCACCTAGCAAACATTCTTCTAGAAATATCCTGAAAAATAATTCAAAGCAAAAATGTATCATAAGGATGTTAACAATATTATTGTTATTTATAATAACAGAAAACTGGTAACAGCTTAAATGTTCAAAAACAGGGGACTGGTTAAATATAATATGGCAAATTATTATGATAGAATACCACACAGATATTTGGCATCATGTTGAAAAAGGATTAATCAGATGGGAAAATGCTCATAATATTTTGTTAAGTAAAAAGCATGGGTTAGTTCCAGTTCTGGCAAAATGGCAGATTAGATAACCTATTCCTACGGCCTCAAGCAGGGTATAAAGTCTCTGGGTCACTACCAATAGCCCAGTTTCACAACTAGAAACTTTTAAGGACATCAATTCAAGCTTGTAGTTAATGCTGATTATTTAACTATTATAATTTAAATGCACAAAGCTGCTGGGTAAATCTAAGAGGAAAAAAAAATCCCTTTACTGGTTCTGCAACTGGAGGTCTCACTTGACAGAAAGGAAGAAAATGCATTTCCTTGAAGGAACAAAGGACGCACAGCATTAAGAAGACTGAGGGCAAGTCATCTCTCATGGCTCTGAACAGGATTAAGGAGTTTTTCTTTCTACATAAAGCAGCTGAGTTTATGTTGATAAAGTAAATAATCCATTAATATCCATTTCATAAGAATATCTGACTTATAATAATATATTGACTCTTTACAGGGAAATTCACTACTCAATGGGGAATATTTAGACAGGAACCTGCTCTTTGTGATAATCTGGGCCCAACTTTAAGTTAACCTCAAAGACAGCAAGGGGCAACAGGAACTTTCTGGTGCACAATGCAGTCAAATGAAATATGTCTGCAGAGGTGAGCAGAGCTGCTACCCTGGAATGGTGGCAGTTACCTCTTAGTATGAAGTCTCTGTGGAAGAGAAAATTAAATGAGATCATGTACGAACGAGTTCACCATACAGTCGGTATTCTGGTGGCTGGAAGGGTTTTTTTGGTCTGTTTTTATTTTTGTTTTTGGCCGTGCTGCATGCCTTGTAGGATCTTAGTTCCCCAACCAGGGATTGAACCCAGGCCCTCAGCAGTGAGAGCCTGCAGTCCTAACCACTGGACCACCAGAGAATTCCCCTGGAAGGTATTTCTTAAACCTGAGGGAAAAACCTCCGGTGGAGAGACTGCAAGGCCAGCAGGAGACGTGTGATCGTGCACAGAAGCACTTCCTCCAGGAGTGAGTACGGTGCCCCGTCCACAGAGGGACGAGCTCAGTGTCAGGCGTGCTGGGACTTCCTAGGGGACACTTCCTCTGAGAATGGAAAAGGCATGAAGATGGGGAGGTGGCGGGGTAGGGAGTGGAGAGCAGGGCCTAGGCCCGCCTCCATTTCTAGCTGACCCGCCTTGTACTTCTACAGCTTTGATGTGAAGGAAAAGTTTTGGTCCTTAAAAAAAAATTTTGGAAGCCACTCAGTAAATGGGAGGGAAGGAGGAAAAATGGGGAAGTGGTAATAAAATTGAGGGGATGGAAGAAAAGAGTAAGACCAGCCTTTTCTGAGCTTCTTCTTTATTTGGCCCCCACTGTCCTCCCACTACAGGCCTGAATATTAGTCTTTGTTCCTGTGCAACCTCCACCAGGAATGCTTTAGGCAAGTCAGAGAGGCAGGGTCAGTCCACTCCTCCGCCCCCAGGGGAAGTCCAGGCCAGTAGGGGAGAAACAGGAGACCGGCTGTGACCTGGCCTGGCACGTGCCACAAACAGCAGAAGCCCTCTGCCCACTGCTCTCCTCGCCTGACTCCTCAGCCCAGGTCCTCCCTCTCCCTGAGGCTTCTCCAGCCCCTGGCCCCCTGGTGGCATCACACACAGGTGGCTCAAAAGGTGCCTGGCAGGCCGCGAGCACTCACTAAACACGTGTAATGACTCAGTGTATGCTTCTTATTTCCCATTTGGATTATGAGCAAGGGGACAAAGCCTATTGCACTGCTGTCCCTTTACTGCTTACTGAAGGCATTTGGTAAATATTTAAATGGAAAAAATGGAGAGGCATTGGAAAAAAAAGAAGTTGGCGAAAAGGAAAAATAGGAGAAGAGTTAAAGAAAAAAGTGTGAAAAAACATTATTATAAAATGTGAATGAAGACACTGTGCAATGTGATGTGGGATAGATCTGTCTTAGTATCTGTGGCCATTTTCATAAGTGAGCAAATAGGACCAGAGATAAATCAATCTTGGCTTAGGAATTCCCTGACATCAGGAATCCATTAAGGTGGGGAAAAGAACACCCATCCATCAACTTAGAGAAGGCAGGACTCCTCAGCCTCTTTTCCGCTTTCATATTTATGGGCAGGACTGCCACATTCTGGAGCTGCAGGAGACCTCAGATGGAGGACACGGTGGAGGCTGACACAAAGGGACCTGTCTTTGTGTCCTGTCCACAAAGCAGAGCCAGAGCCCACGGCATGTTCCTCACTAACTCACACTGTAAGGAAACCCGGCTTGAGTTTCAAGGTGCTTCGTTCATGTCTATAGAAACAACAGATAATTGTCAGGCTTTTACAAGAGACATTTTTCTGAGTTGGCTTCAACCAGTCGGTAGATAATCTTAAAGAGGCTAATGTTAAGAAAGCTTTTTAGGATGAACACACCTAATCTACCACAATTAAATTAAAGCTGAGTTTCATCAAAAGAAACCCTACGGAGCCTCAGAGAGGGCACCAAAAAACAAAACAAAACAAAAAACCTCTACTGAAACTGATTATTCACAAAGCCCAAGTTTGAAATATAGCTGTTTAAAATTAAAGGCTTCTGCTCATCTGTGTTTTCTAAATTTTAAAGTTTGAACATATTTAGAAGTTTAAAAATTCTATATTCAGGGCTTCTCTGGTGGCACAGTGGTTGAGAGTCTGCCTGCCGATGCAGGGGACGCAGGTTCGTGCCCCGGTCTGGGAAGATCCCACATGCCACGGAGTGGCTGGGCCGGTGAGCCATGGCCGCTGAGCCTGTGAGTCCGGAGCCTGTGCTCTGCAACAGGAGAGGCCACAGCAGTGAGAGGCTCGCGTACCGCAAAAAAAATCTATATTCAGAAGTTCAAAAAAAAAAAGGAATGTAAGGCATTCTCACATTCAGCATCTTTGCCCTGCCCCTCCTTAGTACTTTAGAGCATCAGCTGTAAGGGAAGAGGACAGAGGGGCGTGCTTGCTCCACTCCTGGCCCAGGACCATTCCCTCTGTTCCAGAAATCAGAGATCCCCACCTTACTCCCAATCATGGGAGCCATGACTGCCCAGGCCTGGACCAGCAGCCAAAGACCAGGCTCAACACGTCTCAGCACTGTATTTCACACTCCCTTTCTAACTAATGGGCAGGCACGCAAACGCAGCCTCGCTCTGATTAAGAGAATTGTGTCTAGCAAATCATCTCAAGATTTGGATTTAGGGCATCAGCACAATATTTTCACAAAGAGGAAAACTAAGACAACTGCAGAGGCCGCCCACTGCCCTCCTCATGGCCTGGGCATTCTAGCTCAGGGCAGTGAAGGACGAAGAAAGGACAGGAAGGGGGTCCTGGACACGGGATGGCGTGCTCGCTGCACCAGACACAGGTGCTCCCAGCAGACTCTGCAAGGGCGGCACTGGTGTCAGCACCGTCCAGCTTGGTCACCTCCAGCCACACGTGAGAACTCAATGAACTGAGTTTTAAATTTATTTAATATAATTTGCATTTCAATTATCACAGTTCTAGTGGCTAACCACTAGATCTTCTTTTCATTTAAACTGTTGTTCTCACAGGTTAGCATGTATTTCTTTAAATATGTGAGTGTCTGCTGGGGATCAGGACCTGGGAATATAAGGTGAATTCCGCACCTTCCCTCCTGGGAGCTTGCACTTGGTGAGAGAGAGAAAAAAATGGATAATTATATTACAAAGGGTCAAGTGCTCTAACACAACAGATGGATCAGAGGGTTATTATGGAATCGGAGAGGAGCTGGGTGTAGGCTGCACGCAGATGCACAGAGCGGAGCAACAGGGAGTGAGCAGGAAAGAACAAGGGACCCAGTGGGGCTGAAGGGTAAACTGAGGCAGAGTGATGTTGCAGGCACCAGATGGCGCAGGCTCTGACGCAGCTTCTTCAGGGACAGGAGCTTAGTCCTGTAAGTGGCAGGAAGCCTTCAAAAGGTTTCAAAGACAAAGACCCTAGTGGTATTTGCAAGATGGAATCAGGGAAGCTAGGAAGAAGGAAGATAAGATATGACTGATGAGACAGCGCATGCACTGAATTGGGCAGTAATAAGAATACTTCTTTACTATTCTTGAAGTTTGAAAAACATTTAGTGGCAAAATTGTTATTACTGATATTGCTGGATAAGGTGTGGAGACCGGTGAGGGCGTTATGAGAGAATAACTCCTCAAGTTCTAACTTGGATGAATGAGGAGAGAATGGAGCCAGCAACCGAGACAGCAGACAGGAGACTAGAAGCCTGCTGTGTGTGGCGTGGTTTGGCAGGGGGCGGGGAAATCCTTTCATTTTATATAAGCTGACTTTGAGGGTCAGGTAGTGGAGACATACAATAGTGACACTGAGGACAGAGGCCTGCAGAGATCTGGGAGCACCCACGTCAGGAACAGGAAGGATCCGCAGGGCATGGGCACAGTGTTGGGGGACTTGTCTTTTGGTGTTACTATTACATAAAGAAGAAGCTTCAGTATGGGTGTGTGTGTGTGTGTGTGTGTGTGTGTTCTAGAGAGGGAAGAATCTATGAAGATGTTTTTCTTTTTCCTTCCCCAAAACAAAGGGAAACATATTTAAGAAAATATAGGTTTGAAAATTACTGACTTATTTTAACCCCACTGTAATCTAAGACTACGTATGTATGTCACAAGTTATTCTATAAACTACAGCCACTATATTGGCCTTTATTAAATAACAGTAAGTAATCCACTGTTTCATTTCCTGCTAAATGAATGAATTTTAAACCTAACTTTAATTGACTGAAAAATGGGAAGAGATTAAGTAACAGCTGGAGCAACACGAGGACCGGTCGGAGGGCGCTCACTTCCTGACCCCGAATCGGGACATGGGGGGCCGTGGGGACTCACCTCCGAGTCAGAGCTGTCCAGCTCGGCCAGAGTTGGGGCTTTGAGGAGTTTCTTCCGCTGCACAGGCACCTGCTGTACGGCACTTGCCCCATTTTCTTTTGATTGTGACGTTAAACCTCCATTCACCATCGATGATTCCAGGACATTCTTTGGAGATTCAGAGGTAGCTACCTCTGGTAAAACAAAGGTGAAAGCTTACCTTTTCTTGAGCACAGAAAGGTAGTCAGTGAACCAAACACACTGTTCCAAGTACCTGCACTTGGAATCACACCCGAGGTGATACGGCATTTCTACGTCATGCAAATACAACACAGAGGCTAGACACAGTAACACCTATGCATATACAACACTTGCGTTGACATTAACTGTCAGATTCAAATAAAGGAAACCTTTAAATGAAAAATTATATATTCACATTTGTAGATAAAAATTTAGAGCTAGAAGAAATACTACAGATAACTGACTCAAACTTCTCTATTTTCCAGAGGCCCAGAGAGGCTAACTTTCCTTTTAGCCTCTAAAGAGCTAGTGATCTAAAGATCAGAGTGATGGCATGCACATATGGCTGTAAGATCTGAAAGTGGTTTGATTTTAAAGTAAAAACAGCTACTAATCTATATGCATATAAACATGAACACAAAGACTCTGAGATACATTTCCTCTGATAAAGCTGATTTTGATTATACAAAGTTCAAATCTGGATGGGAAGGCAGTGAAAGAAATGTGGCAGCACAGAGCACAGAGCATGGAGTACAGAGTATAGACTACAGAACACAGAGCATACAGTATGGAGTACAGTGAACAGAGTACAAAATAAGAGTATGTAGCACAACAGGTAAACTTTAGAGTATACAGTATAGTTAAGATGCAGATGGTCTGGATTCGAAGTCTAGCTCTAGTTGTTTGACCTTGAGCAAGTTACTTAAACTTTCATTCCTCAACTGTAAAATGGGGCTAACAACAGAAATGGGCTTGTTGTGAGGATTAAATAAGTTAACAACTGCATATAAAATACTTTAGTGTGTAATAAAGGCAGTGCACAGTAAATGTTAGCAATTATTAACACTGACTTTTATCTCCAGTTGTAAGTGAGTGAACCAAGGCTAAGGATGATTCAGCCAGTCACACAGCCAGCGCGGCACAGCTGACACTGGAATCCTTGTCGGTACTGATTCTAAAAGGCCACCTTTTTTTGTAGTGGAGCCTGTAATCTTCCAATGCAAGTGGAACTAATTTTCTTCAGTATTTCAATAACTAATAATTTTAATAACTAACTACTAAATTAGAGTATTTAAAAGTGAGAAAAAGCAGTCCCTGCATGATTTAACTCACAGACCAGCCCATAACCTGGTTTTTGCCCATGGAGCAGTCTGTGAAACTCCCATGGTTGGGGGTAAAGGGTATGCTGGGCACTGAAAAATCAGGATTAATGCTTGTTTGTGGGGGGTGGGGGGAAGCGTTGTACCTGAAGTAACTATAAAATACAAGAATGTTCTATTTATAGTAGCTCCCCCCAACATGTAATAGTTTTATGCTTGAAGTGGAAGAGGTGGATTTCCAGATAACATTCAGAATGTAAGTATGTTCTAGTACAGCTTTCCTTGACATTATTTAAAAGAATTATGTGAGTTATTTATTATAAATGATGTATATCTAACTTAATATTCACAATTTCTGCATATTTTTAGATATCAAGAAGGCCAGAACTAGAACTGCCCTTGTGAACTACAAGGGTTTGAGTGAGCAAGAAAGGAATGAGGAAAGGAAAAAAGGAAGAAGACAGACTTGTCATAAATCATTTATCATTTTACATAAAATGTTTAACAGAAAACTTGACAACAAATGTGTTGACAACACATGAATTAATTTTGTTACTACCTCTCCAGGTATTAAGTAGCTAGAACAAATATATGATTGGGGGATGGGGTGTGCTGAAGGGACAAAAGGGCAAAAGCAGCAAGTTTTTACAAAATTACAAAGGTTAAAATCTTTAAATAAACCTTTCATAAGGTGTAGAAAGCAGTAGGCTGCCACACTTACAAGCGTAATTTAAAAGTCTTCCAGAGAGCAAAGGAGGAAATGATTGGGCTAATTGATTAATTCCTATTCAAGAAAAAAGGTAATGTTTAAATATGGTCTTGAAGTATCTTTTGAAAAATCGTATTCTATAGCACACACTTTTTACACACTTCCTCCAGAGGTTCATGCAGTAGCGGCAGCCAGTCTTCCAAGAAAAAGCACACATATCTCCCACTGGTCCAACTATCCACACCCAACTGAGGCTCTGCCTGGAGACACAGTGAGCTTCTCCAGGCGGGTCTCACAGGTCCAAGCCAGAGTTTCCTTAAGGGTGAAGTCACCAGTGGTGTGTGGAGGAACATTAACACAGTTTTAATGGTTATATATTTAATGTTTCAGAAAAAATATAATTACTATATCAGATACATGATTTTATGGATGTTTTTGCTTAAGAAAATTTTAAAAGTCATTTATGGTAGATTTAAAAAGTTTGAACAGTACTGGTGGCACTTAAGTCTGGTAAAATCATGAGGGTGAGATCTGCACTGAAGTTTAGGGAACACTGTTAAGTGACAGTGGCTGCCATGAGCTAACTTCATTCTCAATGCAAGGGATCTGAGAAATTACCCAATAGCTCTCTAATTGCCTGAAGACTTTGCTGAGGTTGGTAACTGTACTTGAGCTCACTGACTCAAACTACTGAAATAAACACCTAGTATTCAATTCAAAGCTTTCGGATAAATGGAATTAATAGAAGAATATGTTATGTCCCAGTCAGGCTTCAGGATGATCTCCGTATGTAAGACTAAATATTGTGTGTGATTTTATCTAATACTGCATATTTGTAAAAGCCCCAGTTGAACACATTTTTAAGAGATATTTTTAAGTAGTTTGATTACTTATACTTTTCTGTTCAAATGAATGAATCCTCATTATCACTTCAGTGTATCTGATGAGAAAACCAAACCCTTGGATAAGACTTTAGACTTCTTCTATATAAGACAGAATTTCTGGTGATATTTATAAGTAAACAAACTATTTAAGATGCTACACAGAGCTTTAGAAGTCACATGCCTCAGGTTCAGAATCTAAAACACACAACCATGATATTAAATACCTTATGTAATAACTTCTATTATTACACAGTGTAATAATTATGTCTGTTAGATACACCCAGGCTGCTGCCTTATTTAGTTGGAGGAAATATGGCTGAAATAAAGATTGTATATTTAATATTTGCATCAGAAAAATAAATTATACTTACCTTAATTAATGTTGACTGGATTAACATTTTCCACTAAGAATTAATATTTCTAAAACATACCTGAGCAGCAGAACATACTTCAATGTGTCCTATTCTACACTTACGTGCATTACCTACACTACACATTTAAATATTTACTCCTTAGTTAGCTAATTTCCCAACTTAGACAAGAAATGCATCCCGATCTTTGCATTTAGGTTAGAAGAATAGATCAGTCTTTTCCATTTATAATTGGGGACATTTAAATTGGTTAGTCAAAATGACACAATGAAAACACAAGAAATCGAGAATGAAGTGTGTGGAAATTGCAAAGTACACTAAGGTACAAAATAAATTATGGCAAATGATAAGCAGTGAAAGCAAATCAAAAATTTTTGTTGCTCCTTTACTTCGAGAAGCTCAGCACCAAGAGCTTTCTTCCCAACACAAGAACCCATCATATAACCTATAAGACACGAACACACCTACATACATGTGTGTGGGCATGCACGCCATCCAGGTCAGCCACCTGTGCCTACTTCACGGGAGACAGCAGCCAGTGTGCTTAGGCAGCGGCCACTCCCAGAGAGCCCGCCAGGGAGGAATATCTTTAGTAGATATTTAGAAGAGATGGATCTTAGTATGTGTTGCCAACTTTTGGAGATTAGCAGTAACACACATGTTCTCAAACATTTCTGAGTTTATTTTCCAGACCAAGCTTTTTTTTTTCTACAAAGTTACTCTGCAAATCGTTGATAAAATAAAAATTGTCAAATGGATAAAGAAAATAGAAAAAGCTCCTCAGTGGTCAGTCAGAAGTAGTAAGTGAAGACTATAACATATTTATCTGAGTTTCTTGAAAGTGCAAATATTAGTCATGCCTAAGAGAACTACGAATATACATAGAAATTCAAAAAGCAGTTGGGAACTATTTTAGCAGTTGGAAGACACTCAGTAAATATTCACAGACAGAACATGATATTAGAACTCTCTGGCTCTTTAAATATGAATTTGTATGTAAGATATGCCAACAGTTCCATGGCATGTAAAAGAAAATTCTGGAAGGAAATACTAGTGCCAATATCTTATCTCATTTTGCATTCAAAACAGCAGCTTCCAAAGTCTAAAATTCTAACGTGCAAAACATTTTATTGGGACTAAGCTGGCTTTGCAAATTTGCTCATATATAATTTAAAAATTCAATTTAAAAGGGGGGCTGATTTTACAGGTCAAATTTAATCATTAATAGCTACTTGTTTCACTATTAGTCCCTGTCTATTTAACAGAAGGGCTCTAAACGTGTCCTACAAACCCGGGACATATGATTATATTTTACAACCAAAGCCATTACAACGCTCATGTGTTTTTAGACTCTTAATCAGCACAAAGAACCAGCGTGACAAGGCCCTACGCACAGGAGCACTGGGTACGCAGATAGCTCTTGGCCCTCAACTGAGGAGCAGTCGTCCTCTGAAGCAGCTGACAGTTCTGAGTTCAGCTACCTGAAAAACTGAGTGCTTTAGAGAGTAAGAAGTGTCAAAACTTTGTTTCTTGAAAGTGTTTTCTATGCTCTGAAGGCAGAGTTCTGTTAGACTCTGACCGCTGCTTTATGAGATTGGGGGTGGGGTGGGCACTGTGTTCCATGACCACAAGTGTCACGGTTCTTCCACAGGCTCTTTCAAGGCAACAGATTTATTACAGTTTTAATTTTTTTAAAGTATACTATTTTCAAAGAAACAGAATGTTTTATTTGACCACAGCTTAGAAGAAGCCTTTCAATTTTCTTTTTTGACGTGTTTGAACAAGCAGATGAATGAAATGTATTTCACAGAGACCACAAAACCCACGTCAGGTGTGAAAGTGCTTTTTTTTTTTACCTGACAAGTCAAAACTGTAAGACATGCTAAGTGGCCGCATTGCTGAAAAAAGAAAACAAACAATAAAAAGAAAATAATTCAGCTGTTAGGATATACAGGGAAGATGAAAAAGGGAGGAGGGTTCAAGACCTGTGGTGGCACATTTCACACTTTAAGGCAGAAGGCAGTAAATAACAATCTGAAATACAATAAAACCATGAGTCTTAGTTTTAATTATATTACTAAGACTTGAAATGGAGTAACAATAAAAGAAAACAAATAACTTTTAAAGAACATGTTAAAAATGAAAGCATGTTAAAGATACAAACATTTTAGAATCATAGTACAGGACTTTAAAATATAAAAGAGTTCAAAAGAAAAAACTAGCCATGTTTTAAAACATGATTTTATGGAACATACAAAATCTTTAAAATTTAACAACAAATGTATTCTTAAATAATTAATTTCAGGATGAAAATGTGGCTCTCTGCATACAGGTGACACATCTTATCAAAAATCTCATTCAGGTACTACCAGCATCACAAAGTATCACTAATTCTCTATTGTAGGCAGTGTAACCTGGCAGTTGAAGCAAGGCCTCAGGAGCCAGAGAGCCGGAGTTTGAACCTCAGCTCTGCCACTTACTAGCAGTGTGATTCCGGGCAAGTTACTTAACCTCTCTGTGCTTCAGTTACTTCATCTGTAAAATGGGAATAATAGTACCTATTTCATGGGATTGTTATAAAAATTAAATGATTCCATACAAAAAAAGGTGCTCAGAATAGTGCTTAGCACATAGTAGAAGTTAAATAAATACAATCTCCTATGAATAAACTTATTTCTTTCCTGTTGAAATAATTTGTTTTAAAAATTTTATTACATATACTAAAAAACACTGAATTGTATATTTTAAATGGGTGAATTTTATGGCAGGTAAATTATATCTCAATAAAGCTGATTTAAAAAGGTTATTACCAAAGTTTGATGAATTTGGGTATTCATAAGAATGAGAATTACCTATTTCCACTGTAGCCCCATCCATCCTATGCCCCAGGTCAGGGAGGACAGGTGGCTCTGTGGTCAGAAGAGGAGAGAACCGCAGGTCCACAGGCTTGTCAGGCACAATGTCCCCCCAGCTCATGTTTCCGAGGCAGCCCGCATACAGTTCTAACACCCAAATTTAACAGAATGAAAGTATCTCTCCATATGCTTTTGGCAGATGTTTTTAAAGGAACAATTTACAACCCCAAATCTCATAGTATGAGGTGTTAGAAAAGGTGTTGGGAAAAAGAAAATGATAAGATATGAACAAAGACTGATGCAAAGGAATACTAATTTCAGACTTAACAGGAAAAAAATGGAGCTAGCCTGTAAAACAATAGGGAAATAGGCGAGTAAAAGACAACTTAGCCATGTGTTAGTAATCACATCCTTATAAATAATGCTGTGGGGCATATTTAACGACCTGGGAAGATGTTCCTGCCCCACATAACATTACATGGGGACATCAGACACTGTGCACACAGCTCTTGTCTCCACCTCATGACGCACAAGCTCCATCACAGCGCATGCCTCTGCTGGTGAAACTACGGGTAACAGTTCTTTAAACATTTCCCCAATTTCTACAGTGGGTTTCTACTTGCAGTTACATGGAGGGGTAAGGTTTTAAAGCTATTTAGGGAACTTCTCTTCAAGATAATTCTGCCAACTTTACCCAAACTCCCCAAGGGAAACTTTATAGTAAGAACCAATGTAGGTCTGCAGAAAGAAGAGCCCAAATCTCTTACTTTCCAATTAAGATGCAAGATCAATTTTGAAAGTAAGATTCTCATAGAACAATCACTTTCAATAACAGCTCAATTCTGGTTGTTGTGAAACACCAATTCATAAGGTTAAAATAAAATAAGATATACTATAGAGAAAATTGATATTTAATTATTCTAAAGTAGATTTCCTGCTAGTTAGCATCTAACTTGTTGAAAATGAAACAGAAGAATATGTATATGACAAGGGCATGTGATGCCCCTTCTATGCAACGTGCGGTGTCCCGTTGCCACCCACAAGGACTGCTGGTCTCCTGAACGCTCAGCCCCGGCCACCCCCATGCCCCTGACGGGCTGCTGTCGGCGCTGCAGGGGGAACATGTACCTGCTGCCCCGAGCCTTTCCTCTGTCAGTGCCTGTGGGCAGGGACTCTGACTGCTCATCTCTCTACTCCAACAGCTGACACGGCTGTTTAATAAACACTTGGAAAAATGAAGGAACTGTATGTCAAATATCATCCAAATCATACAAGCACGTTACGTCTGTCTTGTTCCTTTCTCTGTCCTGTTGGTGCTTCCACTGGAGTTTATAATCCCTCCTCTTTTCTCCTGAAAATCATGAAGCTTACTTTTCTCATGGTAATATATTTGTTTTGCCTTATAATTTTGTTGAAATCTTTTCTATTACCCCATTATTCCTTCTCAAGGTACAGTAATTTTTAAAAATCCGGTCTTAAGCAGCCGTCCTATAACACCATTTCCTTATTTTTCCATAGTGGTTCTTATTCTTTGAGGCTGTGGACCCTTTAGGAATCTGAGCAAAGCTATGAACCTCCTCTCCAGAAAATGCACATACATACACTTTAGGAAATACATACAAATTTGTTATATTTCAAGGGACTCACAGACCATCCTTAGGCTCATGCAAGGACTCCCAGAATAAGAACTCTCCATTTATGTCATGTATATGTTCTGGCTCATTATTATGTAAATGCTCATATGGATTTGTTTTAAACATCATTTTAAAGGGAAACACTTGCTGCCATAAAAATCAGACAGAGATAAATTCACACAGCCTGCCCTCACTCTGAAGCTCTGTACATGGAAGGTATGTGCTATTATTTCAACACCTCTGGGAGTACTTTTCATCACTGTCCCTGCAGTGGAGACCAGGACATAACAACCAACAAGACAGACGTGGGCCCTGCTGCCACGGAGGCCACAGTGTGACAGAATGGCCAAAAGTCAAACAAAAGAACATCAGCACGCAGTGACTGAGAGTCATGGGAGGCAGGGAGAGCCGCTGAAGTGGATGTGACTGACCAGACGGAGAAGAGGAGAGCCTGGGTCAGAGAGGGGAGGACTAGAGAGACCTAGAAGTAAAACCCACAGGGCTTGGCTGTTGGGTAAGAGCCAGAGGTGATGCTGAGCAATCTGTCCTGGGCTCTGAGATGGGGAACCAGGAGGAGACAGTTGGAGGAGAAACCAGGCGAGGTCACCGCTTGGCTGCGGGGCTTGTCGTGCGTGAGGGGCAAGGAGGCCCTGCTCAGCAGACGGCTGCACGTGTGGGTCTAAACTTTCAGAGAAACCTGCGCTGTAGGGCGGGAGCTGGGGAAACCAGAAACAAACCCTGGAGGAGAATGTGGTTGCTCAGGGAGAGGGAGCCCGGGATAGAAACCAGACGACTAAGCAGGGCTTGAAAGAGGCAGAAGAGGTCGGAGGAGAGAACCAGGAGACAGTGCCACAGGGTCGGCTCCTGTCCTGTTCAGGCACCACGAGACTGTTTCCCTGAATTCTTTGGGCATCTTTAATCTTACAAATTGGAGGACAGCTGCATCAACAAAAATGTTTACATTTTATAATATGGTTTTGCTCTAAATGAAAATCAATGTGTGCTTATAAAAAAATTAAACATAATAAATATAAAGGAATGTGAGTAATAAGTTAAGTGATATCAGTAATAATTGAGTCTCTTATCACATAATACCATATCTTCAAACCATAATTAAGACAATAGAAACCTGAAAACTATGTATCACTTATATTTCTAAAACGTAATAACTTATCCATGTATATGTATTACAATTTATAAAGTATTTTGACCATGATCCTATTTAATTCTTAAATGAAAGTCATAATGAAGGTGTAGAGGACTTTTTATCCCCCTTCTGCTGACGAAGAAATCAATGCTCACAGAGGTGAAGAGACTGTCCTAAAACCACAGCCTAGAGGTTGGCAGAGCTCTGTCCACTAGGCAGCGCGGTGCTCTCCTACACTCAGCATCACGGGGCAATAATTTCCTATTCCATGAACCTCAAGTATAGACTTCCAGCGTGAGGGTGTGTGTGTGTGTGTGAGTGAGAGAGGGCCCTGCAGACGGCAGTCTCTCACTGGGCTGCTGTGCTGTCTTCCAGTGATGCCCCGGACTCACCTAACCTGCCGCGTCTGGTTTCCTCTGGTGACACGGGCCGCAGCTTTCTTTCTGCTTTGATTTCTTCCAGGATCCTTTCATGGAGGCTCCGTGGCCGCGGTGGAGTAGGCTTCAGTTTTCTGGCTGAGGCCTTAGAAAAAATATAATGGCTATAGAGACTTGCTTGGGTAGTTTTCCTTATATAATTTTTACTGAAGTCCACTCATACAGTACATTATGAAATTATATTTTACTGATTGCAACACTGCTTGATAAAAGACCATTTTCAAGCAATAGGGAGATTACTGGACTTCACAGTGGTTCAGTCACATGTGCTCAAGTAACTTTAAGGAGTCAGCTTTGCTGCAGCTGTAGTCATGCTCCCTACGTGCTACTGTGACAGGCAATCCATTGAAATGTAAGCTGTACGTTACCTATTATGATTATTGTTTTTGAAAGTAATGTTTTTAAGTAAGTCATCACAACCTTCTTAGATTATTATCTTCGTTCTATAGTTGAGGAGATACAGGCTCAGGGAGGCCGATCAACTCTCTCAGAGACATGTGGCCACTAGGTTGTGTAGCTAGTGTGCAAATCCGGGCCCATCTGACTCCATGCTCTTTCTGCTCCACCAGGACCCGCCTTCTTAAAATTATTTCCTATGTGGCCTCTTTCCCTTATTTTAAAAAGATTTATAAGAGGGATCATTAATTATGTTTTAGATGTTCACAAACTGAGAAAGAAACACCATTCCTGTTCTAGTTACTGAACACACATGGGGTTTGAGAGGCCTTGGTGAGCACTGGCTGTGGAGCTGGGGGGAAGTAAGTGTAGAACAGAGGAAACGCAAACCAACATTCAAACCAGATCAGAACACCCTGATTCCATGGTCACTAGAAAGAACCCCGTCAACAGACGAAGATAATTAATACAAAAGAGGAGGTACAGCAGGGTGGATTTACTGTAAAACAGTATCAAAACGACAATTTAATCAAGGTGAAGTGTTTGTACCATAAAGTAAACAGGGAGGGCAGCCCACACCAGGAACTACTTGGAATTATATTCAGCTGTTATTCTAGGAGGTATTTGGCCAGATTTTGCACCATAACTCAGGTTGTTTGAGTTAAAATATCCTAAGACAGCCTGTATTGAATAATTTTAAGTACTTTTTTGTGAATTAAGAATGTAATTTACAGTTGGGCTTCATAATTCTGAGAATGAAAGCTCAGTGTAAATACTCCTTTAAGAGCTGAGTTCTAGAGGTCATAGGCTAGAGGAGAATACTTCATTATGTGCTCTCCAAACAAGGGGAATATGTCAAATTACATACTGGATTTAAAGGAGGTCTTGATCTGATGAAGTCCAGGATGATTTCATGAGCACTTTTTTTTAACCGAGGGGGAATATCACCATTCACCTGAAAGGAGACAAAAAGTAGAAGATTCATGTGACTACAGGTTTATCATTATAAGTTTCTGGGTACATATGTCAACATATGTCACTTCAAAATTACTGAAGTGGAATCTGGCTCCACCAAGGATGCATTTCAAATCAATAAAAATGGAGAGTAAATGGCTGAATGATTCAGAGCAAAAATAACTATGCAGAATTGAAGAAACTCCACGTCCACTTTAGTTCTACATTTGGGGAAATTATATATAAGATGCATCCTTCCAACAAAAAGTTTCTACAATTATGAATGTGAATGGAAAAAATAATACTACGCTTAATTACTATATAATTTCAAGTGTCTTTGGGACTTCCCTGGTGGTCCAGTGGTTAAGACTCTGTGCTTCCGCTGCAGGGGGTGCGGGTTCAGTCCCTGGTCAGGGAGCTGGGATCTCACGTGCCAGGTGGCGCAGCCAAAACAACAACAACAAAAAGTCTTTTACCTCTTATTTTCATCCTTGTACAAAATCTTGGTAATGGGAAGGAGTGGGGACATGGTTCACATTCTTAGACAAAGCTGAGGCTCAGATTGAGGTGGTGTCTGCCCCCTTCACAGGGTCGGTGAGCAGAAGAGCCTGGCAGGGGCCTGGTCTGACTCTGACTCTTGCCCTAACATCCTCTCTTTTTAAAGAAACAGGTTACAAAAATATTAAGAAATTTAAGAAAAACCCACCAAAAACCCCCCACCTAAACTCACATTCTGACCACTCAGAAGGCACAGTTGTGGTGACCATAAGTCATACTTATTTCCCAACCTCATATGAAAAAACAGAACTGCTAGGCACTTTCTGTCATTATTCTCATAAAAGATAGATGAAAAAAGAAATGTTAACAAATTACAAATTTAAAAAACTGATGAATACCTTAAACTTCTCAAAATCCAGAAAATCAGCATACTATTTTTATTATGAACTGCCCGAAAAACCTCTATAATACTTTTTCACTCTACTTTGGTGACCTACTCTTTATCTTGTCATATTTTAATAATTTTATGTTATCAATTTTATTGGAGAGAAAAAAGATAATTTGTTTATTCCTCTAGCACCAATAGTTGATATTTTTTTAATTTTGATAGGTTAGAAAGGTTTCTTTAAGCTTCACAATTTGTTATTGAAATGTCATGCCCAATTTTAGAGTCATTGTAAAATTTGGTCAAACTTTTTAAAAGTATTTTCTTATCTGAATTGGAAGACTTCAGGGCATGGACAGTTTTGTTATGTACTTCCCAATCTTAATTACTGTTTTAATTGCTCAGGATCATTAATCAATTGGTTATTAATTTTTTATTGCAGCTGTATGAGTTTTGATCCTTTTGTCAATGTCACTATTTTGTGTCACCTGAGAAATGAAGTTAATTTAAAAAAAAAAAAAGAACCTGAACTGCTGCTCCCAGGCCCAGTGGCTGCCTCCCACAAATGCGACCACTCAGGGTGTGTGACAAGCCTGCTGACATCATCCACTCCCCTTTTCCCTGTGCCCCCCGCCCCCCAGTCCTGAGTGAGGACAGGACAGCCCTAAGGTTAGAGTTAGGAGTGAAAGCTGCCTGAGCTGAGCCACGCTTGTGACCACTAGTACTTGGTTTAAGGAGTGTGTGTACCCAAGCAGCAGAGTTGGGGGCCTACTGTGGCACCACTCTTCACCCATGGACTTCATGTTACACAAGACTTTTTAAAAAATCCTTATTGTATGAACAACTTAATCAGACCTTTCTATTCTACTCCTGAACAGGATAACACATATCTTTCTAGCTATTTTTTTTTAATTGGCATTTTTTAAAATTAATTTATTTTTCAATTTTATTTTTGGCTGCACTGGGTCTTCGTTGCTGCGCTCAGGCTTCCTCTAGCTATGGTGAGCAGGGGCTACTCTTCGTTGTGGTGCACGGGCTTCTCATGTTGTGGAGCACGGGCCGTAGGTGCACAGGCTGAGTAGTTGTGGAGAGCGGGCTCAGTAGTTGTGGCTCACGGGCTCTAGCACACAGGCTCGGTAGTTGTGGCACACAGGCTTAGCTGCTCCGCAGCATGTAGGATCTTCCTGGACCAGGGCTCGAACCCGTGTCCCCTGCATTGGCAGGCAGATTCTTAACCACTGAGCCACCAGGGAAGCCCTCTTTCTAGCTATTTTTCGTATACTTTTATTTTAATGTTCTTTCCATCACAACAGCAGGGTTGAGTGAGGTAATGGAGTCAATAAGGCCAAGGTTGTGAGTTCCATTCCCCAAACAAGCACGTTAACATCAGTTTCCTCACTAGTCAGAAACTGGATCCTGGATCCCAATTACAAAATGTGTGTCAGTGCTCATGAGGGAGCTGCAGGCCAGTATTGATGTGAGTCAGTCAGTCAAAGTCCTTACTAGCAGGAGGAAAAGTAACAGCAAATTCCATTCTGCTGCTGGGTCAGTGAAATTACTTTTTTTTTAATATAAATACAGAACACACCCTGAAACAAGCTCTCTGAAGTTGCAACAATAAATGATTTCTAGATGAACACAAATAGTAGGCCCATAAGTAAATGAGACCAGTTATAGAACTTGATCTTACTTTTGAGCCACAATGCCTTAAACAAATAACTTCTCTATAAAAAATGTTTAAGTTTCTACATCTTTATTTTTCTTTTCAATTTTATTTATTTATTTTTGTACAGCAGGTTCTTATTAGTTATCTATTTTATATATATTAGTCAATCCCAATCTCCCAATCATATATGTCAATCCCAATCTCCCAATTCATCCCACCACCACCAACCCTCTGACTATACATTTTACAAGGATCTTTCATTACACTGGACTAGTCTTCTCAAATAATTGGTTTATACTTAAGAAAAAAGAGGTTAAGACAATTAGAAATAAAATGCCTCCTCTGTTAGGCTTCTATTAATCAAAGAAAGACAAAGTTTTCAAGAGCTCAAAAACATCAGAAAAACAACAGATCATCTGATCAGGCTTTAGACCAAGGTAAATAAATAGAGGGAACTTGGTAATGTTTTTAAAAAAAAAAAGACCTTTAATGAGATATAATTCACATATAAAATTCACCCCTTTATTTATTTTTTTTTGGCGGCACCACTCGGCATGTGGGATCTTAGTTTCCTGACAGGGATTGAACCCACACCCCCTGTAGTGGAAGCACGGAGTCTTAACCACTGGACTGCCAGAGAAGTCCAAAATTCACCCTTTTAAAGTGTACAATTCAGGGTTCTAAGTAGTCACAAGGTTTTGCAATCACTACCAATAACTTCAGAGAAATTTTATCACCCCAAAAGTATATGCTGCACCCATTAGCACTCATTCCTCATTCTTCCCTCCCCACAGCCATTGGCAGCCACTAATCTACTGTCTTACTGATGTGCCTACTCTGGAAATTTCAAATAAATGGAACCCCTCATACATTATGTAGCCTTTTGTGTCTGGCTTCTTCCACTTAGCATGTTTTCAAGGTTCACGCAGGTGGTAGGATGTATTGGTACTTCATTCCTTTTTATGCCTGAATAATATTCCATTGTATATTACCCACTCATGAGCTGATAAACATTTGGATGGTTTCTACTTTTTGGCTATTATAAATATGCTATGAACATTCATACATAAATTTTTGTGTGGACAAATGTTTTCATTTCTCTTAGGAGTGCATGTAATGGCTGGGCTGTAAACTCTATGTTTAACACCTTGAAGAATTAGCAAACTATTTCCCCAAGTGTGCACTATCTTACATTTCCATCAGTGCTATGAGAGTTCCAATGTCTCCACATCCTCACCAGCATGTTATTTCTTGTGTTTTTTATTTTAGCCACTCTAGTAGGTGTAAAGTAGCATCTCACTGCAGTTTTGATTAGCATTTCCCTAATGACTAATAATGTTAAGCATCTTTTCATGTGCCTATTGGCCATATCTTCTTCAGAGAATAATTCAAATTATTTGCCCACTTTCCAACTGGGTTGTCTTTTTTATTGTTGAGTTTAAAATATTCTTTATATGTCCTGGATACAAGTCCCTTTTTGGATATATGATTTGTAAATATTTTCTCCCATTTTGTGGGTTGTCTTCACTTCCTTTATATTGTCTTTTAAATCACAAAAGTTTTAATTTTCGATCAAGTCCAATTTATTTTTTTCTTTTGTTGCTGTACTTTTGGTGTCATATCTAAGAAAGCACTGCCTAATCTAAGATCACAAACCTGTTTTCTTCTATGAGTTTTATAGTTCTAGTTCTTAAATTTAGGTCTTTCATCCATTTTGAGTTAACTTTTATATATAGTATGAGGTAGCAGTCCAACTTCATTCTTCTGCTTGTGAATATCCATCTGTCCTGGCATCATTTGTTGAAAAGACTGATATTTCCCTTTTGTCTTGGGATCCCACAGAAATCAACTGACAACAAATGAAGGCAATTATTTCTGGACTCTCAATTCTATTCCACTGATCTATGTTTATCTTTATGCCAACATCACACTGTCTTGATTACAGTTTCTTTGTAGTAAGTTGTAAAATTAGGAAGTGTGAATCCTCCAACTTCGTTCTTTTTTCAAGATTGTCTTGGCTATTCTGGGTTCCTTGTAATTCCATGTGACTTTTAGGATCTGCTCATCAATTTCTGAAATGACCGGCCAGGGAGCAGCGACAGCACCACACGGGCATGGCGCGGGGTGCCCGAGTGCAACTGCCATGGCCACCTCCCTCGGTGGGGTTGCCTGTTCGGGGCGCCTGCCCAGTTACACAGTCCTTGGGTCGCCCGCGCCCCGCGCCTAGCCGTTGCCACAGCTGCCGGAAGAGGCAGTTCAACAGCCGGCCGGGCTCTGGAGCAGCCGGCCGGGCTCTGGAGCACCCAAGCCCGCTTCAGGAAAGCGGCTTCCGCTCCTCGACTGCTGGCAGTCGGCTGACGGCGGCCAACGATCTACATCTTTATTTTTAAAGGTGAGTTATCTGAAGTTCTCTGTTAGAATTAAAGCATTTTACCAAAACATTTTGAAAAAATTCCATTGAAATGTTTTGTACTTCTATAACTTAATTTTCTAAATATAATCACATATGGCTAAGCCATTCAATTCCCATCATGAGCATCACAAATATACAAAAAACAGTGGATTACTATGGTATAGTTATGTAGTTTAAACCTGAGGATTAAATTAAGAACATCTTGGCATACCGCTTCAGATACAGATAGACTATGTGTGAAAATCCATTGTGTTTACTCTTTACAACAAAATTTTTTTTAAAGAAATTAGGAAGTGGCATTATATTGATAAAAGTAAAAATTTTTTTAAAATATATCCAGTTTTTGAATGATTAAATATGAGTAGCTGGGGCTTCCCTGGTGGCGCAGTGGTTGAGCGTCCGCCTGCCGATGCAGGGGACACGGGTTCGTGCCCCGGTCCGGGAAGATCCCACATGCCGCGGAGCGGCTGGGCCCGTGAGCCATGGCCGCTGAGCCTGCGTGTCTGGAGCCTGTGCTCTGCAACGGGAGAGGCCACAACAGTGAGAGGCCCGTGTACCACAAAAAAAAAAAAAAGAAGAAGAAGAAATTAAGACATTCCCAGGCAAACAAACACTAAGGGGGTTCATCACTAGTAACCCTGCCCTAAAGGGAGTTGTTCAGGCTTAAAGAAAAGGACAGTAGACAGAAATTTAAAGCCATGGGTTATGGAATTACACATTTGTAACTTTTCTGTGAGCTTACTGTATTTTCCAGCTTTTCCATATTGAGAAGAACATTTTCAACAAATAAGATTACCAAAAAACAACCATTTGAGTCCATTGACAGTTTTCTTTGCTACTTACCATCACTTTTCGCAAAGTGTATCTTTTGGATCGAATGTCATCCATTAGCATCTCATAAGGGGTGAGCTGATATTCAATGGGCAGAGGGTTGTACTGCCGCTCTTGGACCTTCTTGAGTTTTACTCCATTCCGCAAATCCCTCATCACCTGCACCCAGAATCGAGCCTGAAAGAGCCAAGGGTGGAGAGAAATCCATAAATAAATTTACTAGTTTCCTCTAAAGAGCTATAGTCGTAAAGAAAATATTAAGAGCTTGGATTACAAACAACCAAGCAAACCAAAGAGAAACGATTTAAAAAATTAGATTTTAGGGTACTAAAAAGCAGGTTGGATGCCAGCAGAGAATCCACCAGCTCTAACTGTGGGGACACCTGGATAAAACCCTAATTCACCCCCTGTGCTACCTGCATCCATGGCCTCAGTTCCTCAGGCCCTCATGCTCCACCTATCAGGTGGCTTTGCTCACTGAAGAGGTGTGTGTTTCTCACACTAGACTTTGGGTTTGGCTCTATTACTTCCTTGGCCACTGGAATTTTAGTGGATATGACATGACCAAAGACTTCAACAACAAATGCACAATGGCTTGTCACTCTGCTCCTGTTACTACCATGAGAACATCACGCTTGGGTTGGCACGAAGCACACTGGCAGGATTATCCAGGAGAAGGACGATGCACAGAGTAGAGCCACCACTCTGATCTGCAGACTCATGAGCTCAGTAAATGCTACCACTTTATGCCGTGGTATTTTGTAGTGTTCAGTTACGCAGCATTACTGTGACCACAGCTAACTGATACAGCCATCTACTGCTATTTGACATCCAGCAAGTTGCTTCCCCTTTCTGAACCCTGGCTTCCTCATCAATAAAAGAAAATGGCACTTTATAACTTGTTGAGATGATCAGAGCTGATGTACAGTGTTCTGCACATAGAAAATGCTCAAAAATGACAATTTTTATGTTATTACTATCTCTGCACAAATTATTTAATATCAATTTTCTTATCTACAAATAATAGCAAGTTGCTCTGCCTGCCTTTCAAGAAAATGAAATATATGTAAAATATTTATTATAATTTAAAATATATTAAATGTGTTAATATTATTATACTTTAACCTTTTTGTTTTCCTGCCTATAAGCTATCATATTCTCGGCTTCAGTAAAGAGAAAATCAATATGATATTTAACTGAAATATTATAGGTTGTTAAACATTAATAAGTGGCTCAATAGCTACATAATATATTTATTAAAAATCAAGTGACATATTTCATAAGAAATGCCTACATAACTGATTAAACTTCTCAAAAATGTCCTCAAAAAATGATTTGTGATTTTTAAAAACTGTATACCATTTCTTATTCCCAAAAGGATTTGAGGTACTTAATACTGTGGTACAGCCATCAGAACATCTTCTAAAATATTAATATTTAAGACAAGTTCTTAGATTCTGCCATTAAAGTTATCCTAATATAAATCCCTAAAATATTTAGACCTCTCCTTTGGGAATGCTCGTCTCAACTTCTCTTGCTCATTCCTTGAAGATCCAATTCAAATACCATCTCATTTTTAAAATACTGTCTCTTCTCTTCACCTCCTCTGGCTTTAAGAAAACCTGACATATGAAACTTTGAATTCTCAAAACAGATAAATTAGTGATGATTACTCACATTAGAATCTTTTGCTATAATTTATAGAAAAATTCAAACAGACTCTTTTATATAGCCAGTTCATTCTATATTATTGTTGGCAAAAATTTTACAAATGACTTTTCAGAATCTAAGTTCCAGTTATATAAAATAATGGACAACTGTCACTGTATGTATTCCCAGAGATTTTATCACTTACCCCTTATTACACTAGAAAGATTCTGAGATGTATAGATTCTGCCATTAAACATATTCTAATTCTCCTTCATACTATTACTCATTCCTTCCTCATTTCATTCTAATCTTTCTAGGTAGTTCACTTTCATGATCTTATGAAAAAGAAGCTGGTGATCTAGGCAAATGTGACTCCCTTTGGAGATAGTATGTCTCTTGTCAGTGATCATACTGTTTTAGATGAGGTTGCCTTAAGACAGTTAATTAAATTTTTGGTTCAACTTTATACTAGCTATTTGCTAACTTCTGAGCACCTGGAGTTATTTACCTGGCTTCAATGTCTTGGAAAACAAATTTAAAAATTTATTAACTGGGCTTCCCTGGTGGCTCAGTGGTTAAGGATCCGCCTGCCAATGCAGGGGACACAGGTTCGAGCTCTGGTCCAGAAAGATCCCACATGCCGTGGAGCAACTAAGCCCGTGTGCCACAACTACTGAGCCTGCACTCTAGAGCCCGTGAATCACAACTACTGAAGCCCTCACGTCACAACTACTGAAGCCTGTGTGCCTAGAGCCCGTGCTCTGCAACAAGAGAAGCCACTGCAATGAGAGGCCCATGCACCGCAATGAAGAGTAGGCCCCACTTGCCGCAACTAGAGAAAGCCCGCGTGCAGCAACGAAGACCCAACGCAGCCAAAAATAAATTAAAAAAAAAATTTATTAACCAAGATGACATACACCTAGAGCAACACTATGCAAAGGAAACTGATCAATATTATTCTAAAGTGACAATACTAGCTTATAAGACAATATAGCCTACTTGTTTTTTAACTTTACCCTTAAACATTCCTGATTAATATCATTCCAAATATCTCAGGAAAGATATCGTCCATAAATTAAGAATATTGCTAACAGGAAACACCCAAATGACCATCAACAGAAGAATGGATAAACAAATTGTGGTACTTACATACAATGGAATACCTCTCAGCAATAAAAAGTATAAACTATGATACAGGCAACAACATGGATGAAATCTCCAAAGAATTATGCTGAATAAAAGAAGCCAAAAAAACCCTTGTATATACTATGTGATTGTATTTACATAAAAGTGTACAAAATGCAAGCTAATCTATAGTGACAGAAAGCAGATCACTGGTTGCCTGGAAACTAGGGAGGAGGGAGGCAGGAAGTAGGGTTACAAAGCAATACGAGGAGACGTGGGGTGATGGACAGGCTCACTGTTTTCTTATGGTGATGGTTTGTTTCACAGGTGTGAATGTGTATGCGTATATGTCAAACTTATCAAACTGTACTTTTTAAACCTGTGCAGCTTGTTGTATGTAGATTACACCTTAATAAAGCTGTCAGAAAAGAATATGACAATTGAAATCTAACATGGTCAAAGGCGACTTGTTCGTATCCTCCAAATCTGTATCTTTTCCGATTCCGTCATTTAATGTCATTATTTATCCAGTATCCTTAACATGAAAAGTCAGAATCCTAAAATGTGCCTTCCTACATGGATCTAGTACCATGTTGGAAAAATAGTAGACAGTCAGTGAGTCACATGAATACACTGCAATCATCTGTTCTAGAAATCTGTCTTCTGTTTCACCAGGGCAGAACGTTGTAACGTATCACTCATTCTGCATCCCCAGGGCCCTAATCCAGTAACTATTCATTGGATAAATGAATGTACTACACTATAGTTTCACTATATCCTGAAACAGAGCTTAAACTTTGACTTCCACATAAGAGGATGCTAAGGTATTAATGTAATTAGAAAGGTCAATATTTTAAAACACTGAAATTCTCAGAGACATTGGGGTGGTTCTAATAAAATTAGATAGTTTTTAAAAAATGGAATAGCTATTTCCTCAAATGTAAGGTTAGGCTTTCAAATTGGTATAATATCATTTCATAATAGTCCTTAAGATAGACCATTTTACAAAACATGACACGACTTCTTCAACACTAAACAGAACACAGAGAATACCCAGCTATCTCACCCAGTCAGCGTTTTTCAGCTCCTCCAGGTCTGTGTTAGATTCGTTACTCTTCTCCATTTCTTGAATCTTCTTCAGATTCTACCAATTAAAATTCAAATAAAACATTTAAGCACAAAATTTCATTAAGCTACCTTCTCAAATTAAAATTTCGAACGGATACCTTCAGATAAAATATATACAGAAGTGTTACTGAAGCAGATAGCACAGAATCTACTCCTCTGTAAATTTCAGCCAATTTCAGTAAATTAAAATAAATGCAGTCCTGCAGAGGGATGGACTGAGATTGTTCATTCTAATTTCCTTTGAAGCCTTGTGGTTAAACCTCAGTCACAATATTAATTCACATCTTCTAAACTGTACTGACATTTCCTTCTCCATCAACCCCCACATTCAATCCATCATTAATCTCACAGATGTAACTTTCTCTCTTTATTACTTAAGTCCTCTTCTTTTCATCTCCACTGTAAATCCCTTAATCCAAACATCATCTTATTTGGCCTGGACCTCTGAAGCAGCCTTGCCCCGGACGCTAAGTGCTAAGCCTTCAGGCAACCATCAATTTAACCACAACCACAACCCATGTTACAGGAGAAACTGAGGCTCACAAAAACTAACTAATATGTCTTGGGTACCCCAAGGTGAGTGACAGAGCAGGAGTGAAGCACATGGAAGTGCCCCAGGGCCTCAGACAAGGTGAGTGATGGAGCAGGACTGAAGCAGACATGAGGTAAGACGTATGGAAGGGACAGCACACGATGAGCAGAATGTTGGGAATGTAGCATCCAGACACTTAAATAACCCTGAGAAAACGGACAGGTAACGTTCTACTTTAACTTGGCCAAAATGAGCATTTACGAATTGGTATTACACAAGGAAAAGAATAGGATTTATGATTTGTACCTGAGCTTTGCACATAACGGGTACTTAATAGGTGGTGTGACATTATGTCAAAATCTGAGTAATAGGGGCTTCCCTGGTGGCGCAGTGGTTGAGAGTCCGCCTGCCGATGCAGGGGACATGGGTTCATGCCCCGGTCCGGGAAGATCCCACATGCCGCAGAGCGGCTGGGCCCGTGAGCCATGGTCGCTGAGCCTGTGCGTCCGGAGCCTGTGCTCCGCAACGGGAGAGGCCCACGTAACGAAAAAAAAAAAAATCTGAGTAATAATCATTATTAACTAAATCAGGACTCTCAGTTTTCTGACTTTAAAGATATATCACAGGGGGCTTCCCTGGTGGCACAGTGGTTGAGAGTCCGCCTGCCGATGCGGGGGGTGCGGGTTCGTGCCCTGGTCTGGGAGGATCCCGCGTGCCGCGGAGTGGCTGGGCCCATGAGCCATGGACGCTGGGACTGCGCGTCCGGAGCCTGTGCTCCGCAAGGGGAGGGGCCAGAACAGTGAGAGGCCCGCGTACCACCAAAAAAAAAAAAAAAAGATATATCAGAGGTACTGGTATTACATTATCTCTGATATTCAAAATTCCTCATTTTTTGCTAGGGATTATTAGTTAGCTTTAAAAAAATCTCTGATGACTTAAGCCATAATACCAAAATCAGAACTGAGCGGGGAAGAGACCGAAAAGGAGAAGCACAGGTGTTATTTTGTTCCTCTAATGACTGCAACCCAGGCTCCATTCCCAAAAGAATTAAAGTACATACTACTTGGGATTTCCCTGGCAGTCCAGTGGTTAAGACTCCGCGCTTCCTCTATAGGGGGCGCGGGTTGGATCCCTGGTTGGGGAACTTAAGATCCCTCATGCCGTGCGGCACGACTAAACTAAGATAAAAAATAAATAACATAACATAAAATATAAAAAAAATAAAGTACACACTACTCTATTGACTAGAAGATTCTTCCAGGTTTTTTAACAATTAAAATGGTGAAAGAAAAGAGACTCAGGAGGTGAAATGCCTCTGGGCACCCTGAGACTCTATCAGGCTACGTCATCTATTTATCAGCAGCAACACTCAAACAATGACAGCTGAACCTAAGTCCCCATCTCCCTCTCCCTAGAAAGCTTTACCCCAGATGCCCACTTAGCTAATTCCCATATATCCTTCTCATTCTTGCTCAAAGGTTACCTTCTCAATGGGGCCCACCTTGACCACCCTATATAAATTCCAAGCCCCACACCCTGCAATGAGCAACCCCTAGTCTACGTCTTTCTCCAAAGTCCATCCTGCCTCTAACAGTCCATATGATTTACTTAATATGTTCACTGTCTGCCTCTCCCTGACAGATTCCAAGCTTCCATGGGGAAGTAGTTTTGGTCTATTTTGTTCACTGTTGGGCTCCTCAAATCTCTAGAACAGTGCCTTGCACTTAGTAGGTGCTCAGTAAATATTTGTTGAATATGTGAATTAAGATACTTTCAACCAAGAACGTTCAATCACTTAAATCTCTTCAATAGTTCTTATCACGTCAACTTTAATAAGCGGAAGCTCAATCAAAAGGAAAATTATTCAGAGGAAAATCTGTATTTTCTTCCCTAAACTCAGAATCCCCTGGAAGGATGGGATGGAGAAATCTTATCTTTCTGTCATATTTCTCCCATCACCTAAAAAGGCTGATCCCACAGCAACCACTTTATTGTTTATCTAATGATCTATAAACCAAAAGATAATGAAAAGAGCTGAAAACACAGTGGAGAAACTCATCTTTACAAGCCTATGTTGTTTTTAAAAATTCCGATGGTCTCTAGGTCCTTTTAGGATCCAAACAAGAGAAGGCAAGACAAATGTACAGATACAGTAGAAGATGGGAGATCTTTGGCAAGATGAAATCTTTATCTTTTTTCCTTGAATCCTACTGCTACTACCAAAAAGGTGATTACAGTAGGTCTCTGAATTGTTCTTTCTGCTTCAGCTTCTTCCTCATTTGGTTTATCTTCTCAATCCCCCATGACGGGTTCTCAGTGTCTCTGTTGTGCCCCTCAAACTGGGGTGCCTATAAGTACTTCTGGGGAACTCTTTTAGTTAGAGCCTGTCCTGGGGATGTTGAGAGAGAGAGAAAGCCAGTTTCAGATACTGGATCCATCTGTGCCTAAAGCCAGCTGTGCCCTTATATTCCCAATTAAGGGAGTCAATAAATTCCTCCCCCTTCCACCCATGCTAATTTGAGTGGATTTCTGTCACTTGCAATGGAAAGAATTATGATTTAACATGTCCCCTTTAGTCCAAAAATATGGGTTCACGCTTCTATGTCTTAGGGGTGGTCTGGTGGAAGAGTACGAGAAGCATATGGCCCTTTTTCCACCCAACCTTAACTGTTACTGTTCTCGGACACATCCCTGACAAAATGTAGCCAGGATGGTCTCACTGTTAAGACTTTAGACATCTCTATCTTTACTTGTGCTGTGACAAAATCCCTAACTCCCTGCAGCTAAGAAAAACTATCTGCTGTCTATAATACTGACGATAATTTAAATGAATGGCCTGAGAATTTCATGTTTCTTTATTTTTCTGAACAGCAAGTAGCACTAATTGTAGCTCGATACTTCCTAGCTGTGTGACTCTGGATAGTTATACAACTGCTCTAGTCTTCAGGTTGATTTTCTCACCTGTAAAATGCAGCTGCCAATAAATACCTTTTCGATTTTGTTAACATTACGTAAAATAATACAAAAGACATATAGCATGTGGCCTGGTTCATATTAAGCAGATTAGTAGATATTAGTTATTTAGCATTTATTTAGTAGTTATTAGTTACTATAAGCCAATGAATATCTATGAAGATTTGATTGTGAACACTTCCACTCTATCACAAAAACATTATTCTTTTTTTTTAAACATTTTATCTTTTAACAAATGAGACCTCTCTTTAGCCTCTTCGTGAAGTAAAAATCCTGAATCATCAATAAATCAGTATAAAATAGCTGAGAATCTGTAAATACTATAATTGAACAAGCTTGAACAAATATTCAATGAAGAATCTCAGGTTTTCTCATTAGCAGCAACAGAAATGAGTTATTTGAAAGTAAATTACAGATTTTTATAGTTTTAGAGACAAGCTTCTGTCAGTTATATTCTAGCTTCTGAATAAGTTTTTTTTTTTTTTTTGCTTGTACAAATGTAAGAAGAGATGCCAACCTGTGCTTGGAATAGGGTGAGAAAGTCCTAACTGAGAGCATCCACACGGCAATTAACTCTCCCCATTTCTGACACAACCATTCTCAAGCTAGCAATTACAACTGCTCTTTGCCAACATCTTTAGTTCCCAGCATCTTAAAAAATAAATAAATAAAATCTACTCCATGAATCACAAGTATATCAAATACTCAGAGTAATGTTAATGTATTTGCATAGATTCAACCACCACCCTTACTGACAATGTATTCATGTATTAACATAATATTTTAATAACAGCATTTTAATGATCACCCTTTTCCTCCATATTGTTAACCATTTAGAACTATTTGTTATTTAATGGTATTCCCCTGTACAATGGGTACGTGTTTTCAGCTAGAAACTTTTAAATGTGTAAAAATGAATGTTTCAATAATTCCTTGAAAAAAAACTTTTTTTAACTCAGTTAAAATATGCTAATATACTTTTAAAGAAATTACTTTCATAGAGACCATTAAATATATCTCACAAGTGACAAAGTCACTAATATAAATATTGCCTATAATAAACAGAACATGTATATTAGCCTCACAGAGTAAGAGCCATGATGTCCTTCCTAATTCAGATACTTTTACCACAGAAAAGAAAAAGGACTTCCAAATTAATATTTTGGAAATTAGAGCACAAAAAAGCCCCCAATTACAGCAATTCTTGTGATAAATGGAAGTCTCCCATGCATATAAAGAGCTAATGGATAATTACTAAAGAATATGATTTATATTTTCATCAACCTTTACGGCACTATCTTAAAGATGTAACATGCTCCTTCTCCCAGAGGGGTCGAAGAGGGAGAAGACATTTCTCTCGAGAGAAAGAGCATTTTACTTAATGAAAAATGTAAAACGTTAAGATACTAAACTGTAAGTTGATATTCTGTAAAGCTCAATTTGAATTTATACGGTTCACTGCAGAAATCAGAAAAAGTATAGATGAAGTCGTCAAAATGAAGGAAATGCATTTCTAGGTTCCAGGAAAGGAACACTGTTCCTCCATTCTCCCAATATTTTTGTAGACAGACAGACAGACAGACAGACAGACAGACACACACACACACACACACTCACTGGCTGAGTGTTTAATGCCTGTCTCTGCCCCAAGTAGCTGGACTCACAGTATCTCCCTAAAGACATCTATCTGCCCTTTCGGTTTTTATACTCATTAACTGTTCACACCTACAGAAATGCAGTGATGATCATTATAAAACAATCATTAAAATATCAGAGACACTATTTACAAATTATATCACAAAAAGCTATTTTCTTAATGAATAAATACAAATAAGACCAATACTCCATTAGAAAAATGGACAAAGAATATGGATACACAATTGAAAAATACAAATAGTTCTTAAGCATATGAAAAGGTACCTGATCTCATTCATTGTAAGGAAAATGTAAACTAAAACTATGAGATATAAATTTTCACTTATCACTTAGAAAAACACATTATGAAGATGTAGAAAAACAGACACTCTTACACATTTCCAAGGAGAGTATCAATTGGTAAACCTCAATGGAGGACAATCTCATAAATTTTATGAAAATTATAAATGCACAATTTCTTTGACCCAGTAATTCTACTTTTAGGAATTTGTCTTATATATACAATCACACCCACAAAAAACAGGTTAAAAACTATCCATTGCAGCATTGTTTATAAAGAGCAAAAAATTGGAAGAGACTTATTAGTTGTCAATAGAGGACATATTAAATCAATTACAGTCTATCCACACAACAGAACATCACGGAGACACAAGAAATGTAAACACTATGCGCTGATATAAAATGATCTACAAGATTTATTATTAAATGAAAAAAGGAAGGTTCAGAACAGCATGAAAAAGGAAGAAAAAATATTGATATTTTTCTGTTAGTTATACATAAATCATCTGTGTAAGGACAAAGAAGAAATTAACAGTATTTGTTGCCGGTGGGAGAGACTGTGCAGCTAGGAGACAGAGGGAGAAGAGTGCAGCTTCTTGCACTATTTCTGGACTCCTGGAGCTTGAACCATGTGAGTTTTTTTATTTGTTAAAATAAAGTTAATTAAGTTCAAAAAGTCACAGGACCTGAAAAGTCTATAACTGAGTTCTGACATGATCTTCTACATAAAAGATTCTTCTGAAGCATTTTAACAGGGCGAGTAGTGACAAACCCAAAGAAACCTAGGGGCAGAGAGGGTAATTTCACTATTGCTGATGAGATGAGTGTTCTGCACATTTACTAACATTCACAAAATAAATCAAATAGAAAAAAGATAGACTTTGACAAGGACTCTAAAAAAGTTACAAATAATAGATGATTTAATTAAAATGAACACAATAGCAACCTTAAACAAACAGCTGGTGGTAGATTCTTTCTTTCAAAAAATATGTTCACCCCTTGGAGGACTGGAAATCCGTTTTGGCTCTAGGGAGAAATTTCCAGTTAACTTAAATGTCATCGCAGTTTTATTACTGGAGGTGTAGGGAGCAAACATGGGAGGGAGAGGCCAGGAGTATGAGAAAGCTAATTAAAATATACTTCAACATGTGAATGAGATAGGTCTTGTGGCTTTATCTTTGTGCGTGCATTAAAGCAGAAAACAGTCTCAAGTCATGTCACAGCAGACGTCTTAGGAGTCAGCGTAACTGGCAATGGCACTATGATGTAAGTGGACTTGGTTATACTGGCTGTGAGATACTGGGTGGGAAATAGTTACATTTGATTTTTTTCAACCAATTACAGGTTATAAAATGTGGTCATCTGATTTTAAACAACAGACAAAAGACAATTCCATAACAGCCTAATCAATTCCAAAAACACTGTTTTCCCCCTGTGGCAACAGAAGATACTTTATATATACATATATAGTATTCCATTTTAAGTAAAATATTTTAGCACTATCTTGTTTAAGATTAACTGAGCTCAAAGATTTCATCACAAAATTATGATTCTTTTATAGGGCTAATTGAAATAATATATGTAAATCACTTAATAAACTATTACAGCAATCATTCTGATTATATAGTGTAAAATTACTCATATAATCTTTTGAAAATTCATAATGAACCATGCTGCTTTCCCACTCACCTTCTTAGCCCATAATTTCAATATATGGTCAAATACTAGCAGCTAAAAAGATAGAATGGCTCTAATCTGGGCACCTAGAAATCATCCTTCCATTACGGGGTTTTATTAAATTTAGGGTAAGATTTAACCAATCAGAAGAATGTGACTGGTGAGGTTTAAAATAAAGTCACATGTAAGTGAGAATCCCTCAAACACTTAGAAAATGGAGACACTGGTGTAATGCTCCTTCTAACAGCTGTATCTCCGAGTACCAGAAGAGGAAACAGGTGCCTCCACGGTGCCTCCATTCACATGCCACAACCCGCATCCCACTGCTGGACTGGCTGCTCCTGGGCTGTGGCTCTTACTGGAGTATCTTGTTCACCACTGTGTCCCCAGTGAAATGTAAATAGTAAGAGCACTGAATGCACGGCTGCTGGGAGAACTGCAGAGTTAATGCGCACCACAGCCTTAGAGCAGTGTCTGCACAGGATAAGTGTGGGAGAAATACTTGCTGTTATTCATTGTAGTAGCACCTGCCATATAGGAGACACATGACACAACTGTTGCGTGAATGAATAAATTTTACCAATTGATCCTAATTCCTTTGGGACCTAGTGCTTCTCTACTCGCCAGGATTTGCAATAGTCAAATATGGCTGCTGCATTCTCACAGGTCCCCGAAAGTCCCCCAGTCTCTGCCCACCCCCACACTCAGGTTTATGGAATCCTCCTGTACATCCTCATCTCCTACTGCAAGATCCATTTTTGGTGTTTGTCACTATTTCTAAATCCTTAGAAAGGAGTGTTAATCCCAATTCTTTCTATCACTATGGGCAGCTAACTGATTATAGTTTGTTAAACTGTGCTTCAGCTTTCCTCTCTATAAAATGAGGCGGGACGCAAACAGTAGTACTGCCTACTTATCAGGACTATCACGAAGTTTAAAGTGCTCACAAAGGCAATGAATAAGAGATAGTCAGGGATTATAAATGTTTATGTGAAAGTGACATAAATTGTTTCAGCCCAGAGCTGCAGCTGTGGGCTTTGGGTCTTTTTTCCCAAAGTACATACATTTCCTTAGAGTGGAAATCTTTGAAAAAATTATAAAAATCCAGTAGCACTCCATCTCACCCCCTACTCCTCAGGTTCCCACTTTGGACAGCAGTTCGAATACAAGGGGATGGACTATAAAGGACTTAAGGCTGATTCTATTTTGCTCTATTTCTTCTTGAATGTTAATGTGTTAAACACTTAGGAAAATTCAACTATAGAACAAAATGTGACATTTACTAGGTTGAAAAAAATCTCATTAATGAAGGGCCCTAGTGTCCTAAGCTGAGGAAGCAGCAAGGGGAACATACCTAAAAAGACGACAGGAGATGCTGTCCTCGGTCCCTAATTCTATGACAGGGTTGGGAATATAAACATGGTCCTTGTCCCTAAGATGCTCAGTCTAATGAGACGAACGTAAATGGTAATTCCAATACAGTGTGGTAAGTGACAGAAGCCAGAGCAGAGTGCTCTATGAATGAACACAGAGAATAAAGAAATTAACTTCGATCAGCAGAAGCATTTCAGAACAGTGGACATCTGAGTTAGGTCTTAAGTAGGCATTTTCTATGTGAGAGAAGAGAGGAGAAGGACATTTCCAGCAGGTGCAGAGGCCCTCGGCAATCAGGGGCTGGAGGAGGGTAGCAAAGCGTGAACGCGCGGTGAGCAACAAGGAATGAAGAGCCCAGAGAGGTCAGATTGGGGCCCGGCTGTAAACGGTCCCTATGCTGTGCTAAGGGGTCTAAACTTTCCACCTACAAGCATCAAGGAGTCAACACATCTTTACACAGGGACGGAAAGCTGGAGGATAGATGGAACACTGGAGGACAGACTGTACACGGGGACGGAACACTGGAGGATACAGTCTATCCTCCATTAGGAGGCTTTGCCACAACTCAGGCAAGAGACGCAGACCACTGCACGAGCAAGGCACAGGTAAGAACACGAAGGAGGCTCTGCATCTGGAGACAAGTCAGGAGTGTCAGGGGACCACGATTCGAGAGAGGTGGCAGAAATCAGATGTCCAATACCTGCCACAGTTCTCTAAGTCATTCAACGCTGATCCAAGATTTATACAGGTCCTATTACACTGCGGCTGCAGCAGTGAATTGGACAGAAAAGATCTCTGCCCTCAGTGAGAATGTATCCTAGTGGCAGATATGAATGAGGGGGAAAAGAGACCAGCAAAACAACTCTAGACTGTGATGGCTGCTAGAAAGGAAATACACAGAGTAATGTGACTTTAAAGAAACAGGCCGAGTGCGCTCACTACATAAGAGCATTTAGGAGACGCCTCAGACGTCCTTTCAGCTGAGGACTGAAGGATATAAATGAAGAACCATAATTCAGAGGGTGAATGAACATAGCATTTATAAGAGGAGTTTAAGATGTCAACAAGCAACTAAATAATCAAGCACCACAGGTGCACTCACACTTGAGAAGAGATAAAGATCATTATGATCAGATAATCGGAAATGACAATCTACACTGTGATAGCCTGCCTCTGAAGAAATCCAAGATGGCTTAACGATATTAGACATCTTATCCCTCAAAGATCAAGATGTTTGGTGGTATTCAACCTTCATTCTGGGGTTATTTACATGTATGGCACAAGAAACTGCACGGGGAGAGAAAACGTTCATCACTTTAAGTATATAATCTTCTAACAGAAATTACGTGCTTTAAAAACCTTTTACGTGCCTTCTAATTAAGAGTTCTTATTGCAATGATATGAACATGTTTCATAATGTTCAATTATTTTTACTGTTCATTCACTTATGACTAATATTATTATATTAGGAATTTCTTCTTTCCAGGAATCTGCTTACCGTTAGATTTTAAAATACAGAAGTTTGGGACTTCCCTGGTGGTCCAGTGACTGAGACTCCGTGCTCCCAATGCAGGGGGCCCGGGTTTGATCCCTGGTCAGGGAACTAGATCCCACATGCTGCAAGTAAAGATCCTGCATGCTGCAACTAAGACCTGGTGCAGTCAAATAAATAAATAAATAATTTTAAAAATAAATAAAATACAGAAGTTTTAGTCCTCACTGACATCAGTACAGTAGCAATGTCAGTATTGAGTTTATAGCTCAATACTGACAACACTGAGCTTTCCTATAAAATCTACAACACTGAACTGCTTTCCTATGAAATCCATCTTGAATTTAAAATATAATATAAAACCGGATTTAAAAAATGGATAAAATATGATATAAAATAGTATACATTAACTTCCTAGCAAATTTTACTGGGAATGCATTTTAAATGTTTATCTGTATATATTTTGCCTACACAAAACAAGACTGGTACAAAAATGAGGAAAATCTTGAATGAATAGAACAAAGATTTAGTCACATGAATTGCACTTTCTGCAGAGCATTTTATGACTAGAAGGAATCTGAGCATGTCTATTTTGCCCCCACTTCCCTTTTTAAAGTGAAGTAAACAGAAATCTAGCAAAGGCTATTTGACTTAAGCCAGTCGCATGACTAATGAGTGGAAGAATATGATTCACCAACACAAAAGGGGCTTTAAAAAATGACTGGTGTTGATATATTTTAAATATAATAAAAATGAAAAATGAGTTATTTGCTTGAAAACAAGATTTTTTTTCAAAAGCTTCTTTTTAAACAGTGTACTTCCCTGATACATCAAGTTTTTTCTACAATGATAAATAGAGTTACACCTCTACTGTGAAAGGATTTCCTGGAGAAGGTGGGGAGGGCACACTACACACTAAATGTGGAGGCAATAATGTTAGAGCCGGCTGGGAACATACTGGAATCAGTCAACTGACTTTCTAGTCTGGAAATAATTTTATCTCAATCTTTGACATTTCCATTTCCATATTACTTCATACCTAAACCTAACATGACACGTCCCTCCTCCCATCCCATTCCCATCTGTGTGCGTGTGTGAGACAGATAGACAGACACACACACACACACACACACACACACGCTCGCACACATGTTCCCTCATGAGTCCCCTTATCCCCCAACTCCAAATTTTATTCTCTCTGGCTCACACCCCCTTCTTCCCAACCCTGATTAAAAGCCTGTATCAAAGCGTACACCTGCACTTTCCTCCAGGGACTCTTGTCAGCCATGGACAAGTCTGTTGCAGGTGACTGTTCTTACAAGAAAACAGGAATAACTGCAGAGAGCACCTTTGCGAGGCTGGAGAGCGGGATGAGGATGGAAACACAGGCATCAGAAGTTCTGAGAACTTCCTTCTATGGGAACCTCTAAGCTAAGCCTCAGTATACTAATCTACAAAGTGAGAGTCACAGGACTGGTCATGAAGACTAAATGAAGCAAACAACAGCAGCCACTTTGTGGTTGTAGGGCTTAAAGTATGAGGAACTGATAAATAATTTCATGTAATAATAACAAAACCAGGGACTGATGATCAAAAACTACTTAGACAGCAATGAATTAAAGCACACTGCCATTAATATAATTTCCTTTTTTCCAACAAAGTAATTTACACTTGAAATTGTCAAGCTCAATCCTCCCCTCCCCACTGCACATGCTCACCAGCTCTAGCCAGTCAAGTTGGGCTGGGGGGGTTCACTGGCACGAGGGCACGGGCCATCTCTTCTTTCACGCGACCCTATGCACTAAATGGACAGCTCAGACAGTCCCTCCATCTACACTTACATACGAGGATATCAAATTGCTTATAAGACATGGGAACACGTACTCACTTTCAAGGATATC
This sequence comes from Orcinus orca, assembly GCF_937001465.1. Classification (NCBI taxonomy): domain Eukaryota; kingdom Metazoa; phylum Chordata; class Mammalia; order Artiodactyla; family Delphinidae; genus Orcinus; species Orcinus orca. The sequence goes on from NC_064573.1 coordinate 61,393,298, forward strand.
AAATTGCCTTTGAGACACAATAACAGCAGCCTATTCAAATCTTCTCTATCGTTTGGAGAACCACCTTAAAGGGTCTCATTCATTGTTTAAGAAGGAAATCACATCATGAAAAGAGATCATTATGAAAATGAATTTACTTTCTAAATAAATAGATGGACTACAAGGCCTTGTGCTTTGTAAAGTAGCTAGGTCTGGTAAATGTAATGACCACTTTATAGAACAATTATAACACTTGGAAATAGGTTATGGGTTTTATATTTTAATAAACTGCCAATTGAGCATATAAGAGGTTTAATATAATTAAAGTACTTTTGGTCTATCAAATCAATACATTATCAACAACTGAGCTCAAATGTTTTGATACTAATATTTTACCCTAATTTTATACACGCACACGCACACACAAGCACACGCACACACACAGATATATGGTTGTTTGAAACATCACTGATAAACAGATAATCAATCAACCTGTTGAATCAGACATTATTACTTTGAAAATTCCAGTTGATATACAGTAACTCACAGGTATAGAAGAAAGATCGTCTGATTCTTTTTTTTTTTAAAAGAAATCTCATAGGTTTTAAAAAAACTTAATTAATTTATTTATTGGCTGCGTTGGGTCTTCGTTGCTGCGCGCAGGCTTTCTCTAGTTGTGGCGAGCGAGGGCTACTCTTCATTGTGGGGCGCGGGCTTCTCCTGTGGAGCACGGGCTTTAGGCATGCAGGCTTCAGTAGTCGCAGTGTGTGGGCTCAGTAGCTGCAGCACAGGCAGCTAGAGTGCAGGCTCAGTCGTTGTGGCATGCAGGCTCAGTAGCTGTGGCTCATGGGCTCTAGAGTGCAGGCTCAGTAGTTGTGGCACACGGGCTTTGTTGCTCCGTGGCATGTGGGATCTTCCCGGACCAGGGATTGAACCCATGTCCCCTGCACTGGCAGGCCGATTCTTATCCACTGTGCCACCAGGGAAGTCCCTCGTCCGATTCTAAAATTGTGTATTTTGAGATCTTCAGAAAAAAAATCAAATTAGCCCAGAGTTTTTTATTATTAGTGTGAATTTAGCACTCTTGAGACTAGGTTAAAGGTTAAAGTGACTAACATACATATATGAACTAATATGTATGAAAATTTTCTTTAATTTCAAGAAAAATGCATACATTGAAGAGGAAAGGGAAATGCATTTGGACCCTATAAGACTTTATTCCTAAAACCTCAGTATTGACAGGCAATTTATGCAGTATAAAATCTGTAATTAAATGGTACAGAATGTTCATGCCAGGATTTCCACATATTTTATAGCTTACCTTCTCAAGACTCACTATTAAGTAAGTTCTTATTTATAAATTTAAAGAATGGAAAGGGCACTCAAAGGCCTCATCTACAGCCCACAAAACTTCCTGTATTTACTAGAAATATCTTGGTCAAAATGCTTCTAATAGTCAAAAATGCTTTCAAAACTGGCTTCTTTCAACCAGAACATTTCTGAAGCTCTGAAAACACAGACATAATGCATAAATCATTTCAGTTCAACAGACATTTCTAGAGTGTTTCCTACATGCACACACTGCAGTAAGAGTCACCAACAGGAAAATGATTCAAAACACAGTCATTCTTCTCAAGCACTGTCTGGTCCAGCTGTGGAGAAACAGTTCAAAGACAAGCAAATAACTCCCGGGGGGTATGAGACATGCAGGACTGAGGGGTATAAGACAGAGGGAGTGAAGGGTGGAGGGAGGTACCACGTGAGCAGGCTTTTTAGGTGGGTAAACAGGAGCTCACCAAGAAGGCAAGGCGGGGAGAGAATGCCAGGCAGAAAGAACAGAAATGTGCTAGGGCCACAGACATACAACAAGCATGATATATTCGGAAACTGTAAGTAATTCTGACTGGATAGTGTAAAATGCAAAGAAGGGAGAGTTGAAAAGGAGAATAAAAACACAACTAGGTGAAATGCCATAAGGCCTCGTGTGCAAGACAATGGAGTTTGGTTTCACTCTCTAGGCCATGAGGAGCCATGTTAACCAGAAAGCAAAGTGCCTTGTCAAGCTGCCAGGTGTCCAGTGATCAGGAAGGAGGAGCCAAACTGAAAATAACAACCACACCCTATTCCCTTACTGCAGCAGCGCAAACAAGAGGCCAACAAAGAGGTTTTGCTCTCCTTGCTCTATTTTCCCCTCAGAATGGCGCTGGGTGAGGTCAGGTGACACGCGGTGCAGGTGGGTGATCTTCTCACTGTGGAAGAGCACTGGACAGCAGGGGCCCCGCATATGTGGACCCAGGGCTGGTGGAGGAAAGAGTGGAGGCAAGGGCCTTAGCCAAGGTCCTTCGAGTGCAGGCGCCGGGTGAGGAATGCAGGTGTGTGTGCTCCTGTGGCCTGTGGGCGTGGCACACAAAGCTCACCATCCCCTACAGAAAACCAGAGTGCAGCACTCAAGTCCCGTGTAGAAAGGGCAGCCTGCCCCCGGGAGGCCTGCCTGGGAAAGCAGGCCTCAGGTCAGGCCTGGAAGAACACGCGGAGGTTTGGGCCTGGAGCCAGACTCCTCGGGTCAGATCTGTGACCTACAGCAATCATTCCCGACAAAGTGGAAGGTGAACTGGACAGAGAGAATTTACAGAGATGAGACCAGCAGGAGGCTATTGTAATAACCCAGGTTGGACATGTGGGCCTGAACTCTTGGTGAAGTGACTAAATCTAAGCCACACAGGACAAGAAGTGAATCCAGGAAGGACTGATAAACTGTCAGAAAATAGTGGGGAGGGGAGGTCAAGGGACAATACCGGTTCAGGTGGCAGTGAGTGGAAGAGCTCAATGGGCAGGGGGTGAGGAACGAAAGCCCACGATTTCCAAGATGGAATGATCACAGGTTATCACGAGGACAAAGGTGTGTTCAGGTAAGCAGAGTGCTGAAGTAGAGGAGGTGTCAAGGAGACAAAGCTAAAGTTTCTTTTATCAATCAAATCAGTCAAGATGCTGGCAGATGACAGTGACAATGGGTTCAAGAATAACAGAAGCAGATGGCATGAGGTTTTGGTACAAGTATGAAGAGTCATTGTTTAGAAGCAGCAGAGAGAGAGAATATCACCAACCGACCCCAGTCCAAAGATCTGAAGCTGTGGAGGACAGAGCAGCCTCCCACAAGAGGGAGGCAAGAGAAAGCACTGCCCTTGGGGGAGCGGGAGTCCTGAGAAGAGCCTGAGGGTACTGAGAAGTTCCTTTTAAAAATGGAGCAGAGTTTCCAGAAAGAAGAATGGAGATTCAAGTTTCTGCTTAGATATGTCAACAAAGCTTTTGCTTCATTTTAATGAATCATAAATTATATAGTAAGAAAAAAAGACCCTGAACCAAGATGGTGGAGTATAAGGACGTGCTCTCACTCCCCATTGTGAGAACACCGGAATCACAACTAGCTGCTGGACAATCATCGACAGGAAGACACTGGAACTCACCAAAAAACATACCCCACATCCAAAGACAAAGGAGAAGCCACAATGAGAGGGTAGGAGGGGTGCAATCACAGTAAAATCAAATCCCATAACTGCTGGGTGGGTAACTCACAGACTGGAGAACACTTAAACCACAGAAGTCAACTCACTGGCGTGAAGGTTCTGAGCCCCATGTCAGGCTTCCCAACCTGGGGGTCCGGCAACAGGAGGAGGAATTCCAAGAGAATCACACTTTGAAGGCTAGTGCGATCTGACTGCAGGACTTTGACATGACTGGGGGAAACAGAGCCTCCACTCTTGGAGGGCACACACAAAGTAGTGTGTGCATCGGGACCCAGGGGAAGGAGCAGTGACCCCAAGGGAGACTGAACTAGACCTACCTGCTAGTGTTGGAGGGTCTCCTGCAGAGGCGGGGGGGGGGGGGCTGTGGCTCACCATGGGGACAAGGCCACTGGCAGCAGAAGTTCTGGGAAGTACTCCCTGGAGTGAGCCCTCCCAGAGTCTGCCATTAGCCCCACTAAAGAGCCCAGGCAGGCTCCAGTGCTGGGTGCCTCAGGCCAAACAACCAACAGGGAGGGAAGCCAGCCCCACCCATCAGCAGTCAAGCAGATTAAAGTTTTACTGAGCTCTGCCCACCAGAGCAACAGTCAGCTCTACCCACCACCAGTCCCTCCCATCAGGAAACTTGCACAAGCCTCTTAGATAGCCTCATCCACCAGAGGGCAGACAGCAGAAGCAAGAAGAACTACAATCCTGCAGCCTGCGGAACAAAAACCACATTCACAGAAAGATAGACAAGATGAAAAGGCAGAGGGCTATGTACCAGATGAAGGAACAAGATAAAACCCCAGAAAAACAACTAAATGAAGTGGAGATACGCAGCCTTCCAGAAAAAGAATTCACAATAATGATAGTGAAGATGATCCAGGACCTCGGAAAAAGAATGGAGGCAAAGATGGAGAAGATGCAACAAATGTTTAACAAAGACCTAGAAGAATTAAAGAACAAACAAACAGAGATGAACAATAAAATAACTGAAATGAAAACTACACTAGAAGGAATCAATAGCAGAATAACTGAGGCAGAAGAACGGATAAGTGACCGGGAAGACAGAATGGTGGAATTCACTGCCATGGAACAGAATAAAGAAAAAAAGAATGAAAAGAAAAGAAGACAGCCTAAGAGACCTCTAGGACAACATTAAACTCAACAACATTCGCATTATAGGGGTCCTAGAAGGAAAAGAGAAAGGACCAGAGAAAATATTTGAAGAGATTATAGTCGAAAACTTCCCTTACATGAGAAAGGAAATAGCCACCCAAGTCCAGGAAGTGCAGCGAGTCCCATACAGGATAAACCCAAGGAGAAACACGCCGAGACACATAGTAATCAAACTGCCAAAAATTAAAGACAACGAAAAATTATTGAAAGCAGCAAGGGAAAAATGACAAATAACATACAAGGGAACTCCCATAAGATTAACAGCGAATTTCTCAGCAAAACTATACAAGCCAGAAGGGAGTGGCATGATATACTTAAAGTGAGGAAAGGGAAGAACCTACAACCAAGATTACTCTACCCAGCAAGGATCTCATTCAGATTCGATGGAGAAATCAAAAGCTTTACAGACAAGCAAGGGCTAAGAGAATTCAAAACCACCAAACCAGCTCTACAACAAATGCTAAAGAAACTTCTCTAAGTGGGAAACACAAGAGAAGAAAAGGACCTACAAAAACAAACCCAAAACAATTAAGAAAATGGTCACAGGAACGTACATATCGATAATTACCTTAAACGTGAATGGATTAAATGCTCCAACCAAAAGACACAGGCTTGCTGAATGGATTCCAAAACAAGACCCATATATATATGCTGTCTACAAGAGACCCACTTAAGACCTAGGGACACATACAGACTGAAAGTGAGGGGATGGAAAAAGATATTCCATGCAAACGGAAATCAAAAGAAAGCCGGAGTAGCAATACTCATATCAGATAAAATAGACTTTAAAATAAAGAATGTTACAAGAGACAAGGACACTACATAATGATCAAGGGATCAATCCAAGAAGAAGATATAACAATTATAAATATATATGCACCCAACACAGGAGCACCTCAATACATAAGGCAACTGCTAACAGTTGTAAAAGAGGAAATCAACAGTAACACAATAATAGTGAGGGACTTTAACACCTCACTTACACCAATTGACAGATCATCCAAAATGAAAATAAATAAGGGAACAGAAGCTTTAAATGATACAATAGACCAGACAGATTTAATTGATATTTATAGGACATCCCATCCAAAAACAGCAGATTACACTTTCTTCTCAAGTGTGCACGGAACATTCTCCAGGATAGATCACATCTTGGGTCACAAATCAAACCTCAGTAAATTTAAGAAAACTGAAATCATATCAAGCATCTTTTCTGACCACAATGCTATGAGATTAGAAATCAATTACAGGGAAAAAAACGTAAAAAACACAAACACATGGAGGCTAAATAATACGTTACTAAATAACCAAGAGATCATTAAAGAAATCAAAGAGGAAATCAGAAAATACCTACAGACCAATGACAATGAAAAGACCATGATCCAAAACCTATGGGATGCAGCAAAAGCAGTTCTAAGAGGGAAGTTTATAGCAATACAAGCCTACCTCAAGAAACAAGAAAATTCTCAAATAAACAATCTAACCTTACACCCAAATGAACTAGAGAAAGAAAAAAACAAAACCCAAAGTTAGCAGAAGGAAAGATATCATAAGGATCAGAGCAGAAAAAAATGAAATAGAAACAAAGAAAACAGTAGCAAAGATCAATAAAACTAAAAGCTGGTTCTTTGAGAAGATAAACAAAATTGATAAACCATTAGCCAGACTCATCAAGAAAAAGAGGGAGAGGACTCAAATCCATAAAATTAGAAATGAAAAAGAAGAAGTTACACCAGACACTGCAGAAATACAAAGCATCCTAAGAGACTACTACAAACAACTCTATGCCAATAAAATGGACAACGTGGAAGAAATGGACAAATTCTTAGAAAGGTATAACCTTCCAAGAATGAACCAGGAAGAAATAGAAAATATGAACAGACCAATCACAAGTAATGAAATTGAAACTGTGATTAAATATGTTCCAACAAACAAAAGTCCAGGACCAGATGGCTTCACAGGTGAATTCTATTAAACATTTAGAGAAGAGGTAACACCTATCCTTCGCAAACTCTTCCAAAATATAGCAGAGGGAGGAACACTCCCAAACTCATTCTATGATGCCACCATCACCCTCATACAAAAACCAGACAAAGATACTACAAAAAAAGAAAATTACAGACCAATATCACTGATGAATATAGATACAAAAATCCTCAACAAAATACTAGCAAACAGAATCCAACAACACATTAAAAGGATTGTACACCATGATCAAGTGGGATTTATCCCAGGGATGCAAGGATTCTTCCATATATGCAAATCAATCAATGTAAGACACCATATTAAAAAATTGAAGAAGAAAAACCATATGATCATCTCAGTAGATGCAAAAAAGCTTTTGACAAAATTCAACGCCCATTTATCATAAAAACTCTCCAGAAAGTGGGCATAGAGGGAACCTACCTCAACATAATAAAGGCCATATACGACAAACCCACAGCAAACATCATTCTCAATGGTGAAAAACTGAAAGCATTTCCTCTATGATCAGGAACAAGACAAGGATGTCCACTCTCACCAGCTACAGTAATCAAGACAATATGGTAATGGCACAAAACGAGAAAGTTAAAGACTTTCTTCTTGGGTCCATTTCTATAAATTCCTAGAAAAATAGACATAACTTTTCATTAGCCTATCAAAAAAGACAGACTATAAGCAGTATCCTGGTTAGAACTAAAGAGGAATGCTTGGAGCTCTTATTCATACATATAAAATGGATTTATTTAAGGTGATTTATTAAGGTGATCTGAATAAACTTACATATTACCAGAACTAATTAGTCGTACTTTATTTAATATAGTACACATCCCATATGTGTACTATATTACACATCCCATATGTGTCTCTCCCCAAACTGTGTGTCATCGTGGGTTTTAAACTAGTGTTTCAGATAAACTCCATACTTCAGTCACAAAAGAAATGATACCCACCACTGATCATGTACTGAGCTCTTACTACGTGCCAGGTGCTTTACAAAGATCTCAAGAATCTTCACAACTGTCTGTGGGATGTGAAATATGGCAATTCACCTTGTAAATAAATTAGAATGATTCTCTTTGGACTCTACATGAAATTTTTTTCAACTAAAATGTTTTTATTACACAAAATTTTATAAAAATTGAAAAATACACAAGTTATATAAAGTAAAAAGGGAAAGCTCCCTCTACCCCCACCCTGCCTCTGTACTCTTTCTATTCCGTAGTACAGAGTTTGGAAGGTTTATTTTTATGTATTAAGTAGGTCAGCTGTGTTTCCCATTCTTGGATAAGTGGCCTTCTATAGGAGACATTCTATGGGGCCCAGCAGCACACTCCCCTCTGGGCACCAGAGCTGGATGCAACAGAAGTGACCCTCTGTGGGCTGCATGGGCCTTCAGTTGCGGCGGGGCTGACTGCTGTGGGTGCGCTGGTGAGTGCAGCTGGACCCCGGCCTGGTTGGCTGCCAGCCCCTGCCTCACGCAGTGACTACTGGCCCATTGTGGGTGGGTACACATAGTATTTTTAACTCATAGACACTGATAGATAATAAAGAAAATAGCTAAAATGAGATTCTGGATTATCTGAAAGTTAATTCATATCTCCTGCATTAAATATTTAATCACATCCACTATAAAAGTTAAATCATCAGATGTGTAGCTTCCTCTCTGCATCCTTATCCCTTCCTGAAAGACACACTAACATTTTTTTACAATGGACAAAAGAAGAGTGGCAGAAAGAGGGTGAAAAGCAAGTCACATGGGAAACTGACTAAACCAGTTCAGTAACATTTATTTTCCATTTGTAAGGAAGCTTTATGAAAATCTTTGTTTTATTAAATGGATTCACACAGTAACATTTTAAAGAACAGATTTAATTCTGCCTAAGTTGCTTCTTTCCTGAATGATTTTCAGCACTCATCAGGATGGCAATAAATATTTTAAATGATAGGCAATGTTGAAAATTCAGTTTTCTCTTTCACAATGCCATTAAATAGGAAAGCAGTAGTACTTACCTCCTTTGCACTCTTAATTTTAGTCAGAAATGTATACAGCTCCATTGTCTCTGCAAACAGTGCACGACACACTGCCTGATAATGATTTGGTGCCTCTGATGCAGTTGGGAGATGAGCAGCACATAACTACAGAAGAGGAAAATAAAGGTACTTTTTTATTATCTGTGGGGTTTTTGTACCTTAAAAACAGACACACCCAGTATATTCACATTTTCATATCAGACAGCAAGGCAACCCCACAATTCCCATCACCCAAAGCTTAATGCATCACAAGACGACCAGTAAAGTCCACACAATTAATATGGAAAAAGTGGTCCAGTAACTAACAAGCACCCAGCAGCACAGATGAGCTTACTAGAATTAGTTAGCTTCTACTTGAAAACTATAGGGCATGTGTAAAAGTTTTGGTTGGGAGTACAAAGGGAACTACCAATTACTGAGTACTGATCAGAACTCAGGTATTTTAATAACTACCATTTATTATTTATCATGCCATGTTTGATATGTCATATACACAGCATAATATCATTTACTCTTCAATGTAACCCTGAATTAGCACCATTATATAGCAACAGAAACTAAGGCTTCAGAAGAGTCAAGTGACTTGTCCACAGTCATAAAGTTAACATAAGGGAGAAGGAGAATTTGACACAGTCCTATTTGATTCTGAAGCCCAGGATCATTCTAATACACACTGAGTTGTATAATTTAGTAAAAAGAATGTCAGGAAGACATGGGGACCACTGGGAAGATACCTCGTCAGTAGATGGGGAGTGGAGGAAAGAGGGCAGAGGGCAACTGGTGATACTACCAGTCCTAACGTCCTTTACAATACACAGCCCATAACCCCCACAAAACTACTTGTAGGTAAAAGATGCAATTTAACATCACGCACAACAATTTAGAAAAATCAAACACAGCTTATTAGATTGGAAAAGACATCCTGTCAAGAGCCTAGTGCATTTTATTAAAAAGATAATTTTATCTTTCTATAAAATAATAGTTTTGTATCTGTGTACAACAGTTATGTTTTAAGGTACTTCATTTGCATTAAAAAGTTGTAAGTTCTCCCTTATTCTTTACTATATTCAGTAAACTCGACATTAATACAATTACTGAAAATACACATTTATTACATTCAATAACTTGTATCTTTTGGAGAGTAAAAGATATCTTTGTAGCTTATAATATCTTTCACAATGTGTCTTTCTGTTATTTTTTTCATTTGTAATAAGTATTGTATGCAATTTAATAGATTACTATCTTTAATAAAATACATTCTCAGGAAAATATCTTGAGTTTCAGTAAGAAACTTTTTCCACAGTACGAAAAACAGGCTAAGAATTGATTCCTTGGGAGCATGAAAAGCAAAAATCTCACAAGCTTAATTATTCACAAAGTGACCAATGAACAGAGAGTATATTTTTTGCACAATTATTTTTGTACGCAGAAAACAGCTTCCCACATAGAATTATCATTTCCAAGGTTATGAAAGGCATCTGCTAGGACTTTCACCTTTCACTAATCCCACAATTTTATATTCCAATTATATGTTCTGAATATGGCATAACATTTTTGACTGTAATTCACAGTAAGAAATACATTTTAGGGGGCTTCCCTGTGGCACAGTGGTTAAGAGTCCGCCTGCCAATACAGCGGACACGAGTTCAAGCGCTGGTCTGGAAAGATCCCACATGCCGCAGAGCAACTAAGCCCATGAGCCACAACTACTGAGCCTGCACTCTAGAGCCCATGAGCCACAACTACCGAGCCCGTGTGCCACGACTACTGAAGCCCACATGCCACAACTACTGAAGCCCGTGCACCTAGAGCCTGTGCTCCACAACAAGCCACCACAATAAGAAGACCGCACACCGCAACGAAGAGTAGCCCCTGCTCGCTGCAACTAGAAAAAGCCCGCGTGCAGCAACAAAGACACAACGCAGCCAAAAATTAAGTAAATAAATAAATAGAAATACATTTTACATAAGGATTCAAACACATGCATATGTATATGTTTTATACACAAAAATTTCACAGAACAAAACTTACACATTCAATTGATTTCACAACCCACTAACAGGCTGTGCCCTGCAACTTGGAAAACACTGGTGTAAAACTCTAAAATTTTTTTAATGCACATGATATAATCTTATATGTAGAAAATCCACAAAAACTATTAGAACTAAGAAGCAATTTTAGCAAAGTTGTGGGATACATGATCAACACAAAAAAGTTCTATTTCTAAACAATACTAATGAACAATCAGAAAATGAAATTAGAAAACAATACCATTTTTTTTAATAGCAAAAAAATAAAATACTAAGGAATAAATTTAACCAAGGAGGTGCAAGCCTTACACACTGAAAACTCTAAAGCATTGCTGAAAGAAATTAAAGAAGACTTACATAAATGGAAAGACACCCCGTATTCATGGGTTGGAAGACTTAATATTGTTAAGACAGTAATACTACACAAAATGATCTACAGATTGAATGCAATCCCTAACTAATTCCCAAAGGCCTTTTTTGAAGAAATGGAAAAGCTGATCCTAAAGTTCATATAGAATTGCAAGGGGCCCCAAATAGCTGAGACAATCTTGAAAAAAACAGAGCTAGAAGACTCAAACTTCCAAATTTCAAAACTTACCTCAAAGTTATACTAATCAAAACAAAGTGGACTTGCATAAGGACAAACATACAGATCAATGAAATAGAACTGAGTCCAGAAATAAACCCATATATCTATGACTGATTGATTTTTCACGAAAGCGCCCAGACCATTAAGTAGGGAAAGAATATTCTCTTCAACAAATGATGCTGGGAAAACTGGATATCCACATGCAGGAAAAAAAAAAAAAAAAATGAAGTAGTGGTACCCCTATCTCACACCATACATAAATATTAACTCAAAATGGATCAGGGGGCTTCCCTGGTGGCGCAGTGGCTGAGAGTCCACCTGCTGATGCAGGGGACACAGGTTCGTGCCCCGGTCTGGGAAGATCTCACATGCCGCGGAGTGGCTGGGCCTATGAGCCATGGCCGCTGAGCCTGCGCACCCAGAGCCTGTGCTCCGCAACGGGAGAGCACTGTTGTGCTCTCACAACAATGAGAGACCCGCGTATCGCGCCAAAAAAAAAAAAAAAAGGATCAGAGACCTAAATATAAGAACCAAAACTATAAAACTCTTAGATGAAACCATAGGCGTAAACCTTCATGGTCGTGGATTCAGTACTGGTTTTTAAGATATGATACCAAAAGCACAAGAAATAGCATATCTTATTTTATTGCACTATACTGTGCATCGCAGATATTTTGTTTTTTTACAAATTGAAAGTTTGTAGCGACCCTGCATTGGGCAAGTATTTCAGTGCCATTTTTCCAACAGCATTTGTTCACTTCTTGTCTCTATGTCACATTTTGGTAATTCTCGCAATATTTCAAACTTTTTCATTATTATTACATTCATTATGGTGATCTGTGATCAGTGATTTTTGGTATTACTATTGTAATTTTTTTTGTTTTTTATTTTGAAATTAAGGTATGTACATTGTTTTAGACATAATGCTATTACACACTTAATAGACTACTGTATAGCATAAACATAACTTTTATATGCAGTGGGGACCCAAAATATTCATGTAACTCGCTTTATTGCAATATTTGCTTTATTGCAGTGGTCTGGAACTAAACCTGCAATATCTCCGAGGTATGCCTATAAATGGATAAATTAGACTTCATCAAAGTTAAAAATTTTTGTACATCAAAGGACACTATCAAGAGAGTGAAAAGATAATCCACAGAATCAGAGAAAATATTTGCGAATCATATATCTAATAAGGATCTAGTATCCAGAATACATAAAGAACTCAAACTCAACAAAAGATAAACAATCTAATTTAAAAATTGACTTGACTAGACATTTTTCCAAAGAAGGTATACGAATGGCCAAAAAGCACATAAAAAGATGCTCAACATTAGAAAATGTTGCATTAGAAAATGCAAATCAAAACCACAATTAGATACCACTCACATCCACTAGAATGGCTATAAAAACAAAGAAAAAATGGAAAATAAGTGTTGGCAAGAATGTGGAGAGATTGGAACCCTTGCGTATTGCTGGTGGGAATGTAAAATGGTGAAGCCACTGTGAAAATAGCTTGATGGTTCCTCAAAAGTTAAAGATAGAATTACCATGTGATCTAGCAATTCCATTCCTAGGTATATACCCAAAAGAATTGAAATTAGGTGTTCAAACAAAAACTAGAACACAAACGTTCATACCAGCACTATTCATAGCAGCTGGAAAGAATTCCAATGTTCTAAACTGATGAATGGATAAACAAAATGTGGTATACTCACAAAATGGAATCTTACTAAGCCACAGAAAGGAAAAAGGTACTGACACATGCTACAACATGGACGAACCTTAAAAATATTATGCTAAGTCTAAGAAGCCAGACACAAAAGGTCACATACTGTATGATTCCATTCATATGAAATACCCAGAATACATAAATCCACAGAGACAGAAAGCTGATTAGTGGTTGCCAGTGTCTGAAGGAGGAAGGATGGGAAGAGATGGGTATGAGGTTTCCATCTGGGATAATGTAAAAGCTCTAGAAATAGACAGTGGTGATGGCTGGACAGTATTGTGAATGTACTTAATGGCACTAAATTGTATACCTTTAAATGGTTTAAATGGTAAATTTTATGTGTATTTTACCACAATTTTTAAATGTATAAAAAATTTTAAAAGAACAACTAAATTCCACAAAGTTTCCATTGAGACAGAGGAGAAATAATCCCTCAGAGGAAAAATAACCCCAGTGGTTATTTCAGTGTCAATGTTGATATTTATTTTATTCTTTGTGTTTACATGCATCTTCACCTCTAATCCTTACAACAACCCAATTTACAGATTTAGAATAGCTAAGTAATTTACCCAAGGCCACACAGTGAGACAGAACTGGAAATGAACCCAGGCAGTCTAACTCTAGAGCCCAAGTCCTTATGCACTCCACCCTAGAATGAGAGTATATTACTCTTCCATTAAAGGAAATAATGTTCTTAAAGTGCTTAAGCATAGAGCATAGTATACAGTAAGCATGCAACAAAATCATCTTCTACAGTTACCAAAGAGGGGATAGTTTGGGGGCAGAGGGACACAATTAGAAGGAACAGGTTCTGTCCCATATCTATCAACATGCCATTATATAACTTTGGACAATTTATTTAACATTGCTGAGTTTCAGCTTATTTCTAAAAGGAGAAGACTAAGCTATATAATATCTTACTTAACCTACCTTCGCTGTTCTATGAATAAATTTTAAGCTAAACCAAAATGCTGGAGTTTTTAGGGTTCAATCTTGGATCTTTGGGTTTCTCTCTACTCACCTTAGCTGATCTTGTCTACTCTAACTGCTTTAAACGCTACCTATAAAGCTGATGACTCCCCAACTCCTACTCTAGGCCACTGCTTTTTTGGTCACGAAAAGAACTACTTTACCTTTAATCTGGAAAGATACTTCACTAGGTAATGAATTTTAGGTTCTATTCTAGAACTTTGACAATGTCATTCCAGTCTGTCTTCTAGATTCCATTGTTTCTGTTGAGAAGTCAGGTGCAGTCCAGTTTTTTCTCTGGCTTGATTTTAGACTCTCTGCTTGTGGTTTTTAGCAGTTTAGGTATGAAACTAGACTGTTTTCCATTTAATTTATCTTGCTCTTTTTGTTTGTGGGGCTTCCAGAATCTGCAGCATAGTGTTTTGCATTGTTTTGGGAAATTCTTAGTATGTCTTCAAATATGCCTTCCATCCTCTCTCTTCATTGGCTCTCCTTGGGACTTTAATTATGTGTACTGCTTTCATTCTTTTTGTGTCTGTGCTTCACTCTGAATATTTTCTATTGACAACGTTCCACTTCATTCTCTCTTCAGCTCCGTCTAGTCTATTAAACCCATCCACTAAACTTTTATTTCAGTTACTTCATTTTTTGGTTCTCAAATTTCCATTTGGTTCTTTCTATATATTTTCCAGTTCTCTACTCAAAGTTTCAATCCTGACTCTTAGAATCCTGAACATCAATTAAAAGTCTATCTGGGCTTCCCTGGTGGCGCAGTTGTTGAGAGTCCACCTACCGATGCAGGGGACGAGGCTTCGTGTCCCGGTCCGGGAAGATCCCACATGCCACGGAGCGGCTAGGCCCGTGAGCCATGGCCACTGAGCCTGTGCGTCCGGAGCCTGTGCTCCGCAACGGGAGAGGCCACAACAGTGAGAGGCCCGCGTACCGCAAAAAAAAAAAAAAAAGTCTATCTGACAACTCCATTATCTGAATTCTCTGTATAGAATCATTAATAATATTGCCAGAATCGAAATTAATTTTCTGAAAACTTCATTACACACATAAGACCTTGTTATATATTTTCAACAAAACTTGAAATTATCAGCAAACCTGGGCTAGACTGATGTGATTAGAAAAAAGACAGCCTACAATACTTTCAAAACATTTGAACATTTTTTGGTCAAATAAGTTATTAGCATTTGTATTTTGAAGCAATGTACCAACTAGGAAAAAAATCTTTATCTGATATCAAATCGAAGATGTATGCCAGAAACTCTATTATCCATTGGCCTTTTACCCTAATTAGCGTCAAAATACTACACAGTAAAAGACCATAAAGTTTTTTTAAAAACTTTGGCACAATTAATTGAGAATACAGTTTTTGTTTAAACTCTAAATTACGAAGCATTCAGCAATCCAAGTCACTCTTTATGTCTGGAGACACATACTGCAGTGTGTGTAAGTAATATCACCTTAGAAGAGAAAAAGGCATAATCAGAATTATATCTTCTGATATATTTAGGTTTTATATCACAGTCTTTTGTTGATAATATGAAGCTCCAAATTTCCCCATAATTTATTCTCAACTGCTAAAATTCAAATGTCTTAAAAAATATTCAGTTCACAAAGCTTAGAATTTTATTTGCAAAAATCTAAGTAGAATATAATTTTAAACCATAATTAAAATGTTTTGCCTAGTGAGTATAATCATGCATTTGTCATAAGAAATTAATAACAAAGATAATAACAAAGATCATCTTCATTAAATGCAGCATCATATAGTTAGGATAAATTACTAAATTTTTGCCTAAACCAGTGAGAAAATTAGCATGTTTCCAGCAAATTTCAAAACTTAGAGAACAAACATTTTGAAGTACAGAGAACTGCAGTTTGTTCCTTGGAGTCACTCTAATTTGACTGATGGACTATGGTCACCCAACTAACCTATGTTAACACACCTTCACTCAGTAACAGACAAGCTCAAACAAACATTATGGCTTCCCTTGGATATACTCCATTAAACCTAGGCCAAATTTATACACAAATGAAAATAACAGACTCATTCCACTTCAGCTGTCTGTAATACATGTGCAGTTTGAAGATGAATAAACTGTGCACTGTACTAATCTAGCTTGGTATAATAAAATTAGGGACTTCCCTGGTGGTCCAGTGGTTGGGACTTTGCCTTCCAATGCAGGCGGTGTGGGTTCGATCTCTGGTCGGGGACCAGGGATCCCACATGCCTTGCGGCCAAAAAACCAAAAAACGTAAAACAGAAGCAATATTGTGATGGAATCAATAAAGACTTTAGAAAGTGGTCCACATCCAAAAAAACATCTTTAAAAAAAATTAAATAATATAGGATTTTTTTCTATTTTTAATCACACTCTACAGTACTATCCTTTTCTTAAATTTCTCTCCTGATGAGTTTTCAAAATAGCATGTAAATTCTGACATTATGTGGCAAACCAAAAACATATTAGCTTTTTATAAGCAGGGCTTATTATTTGTAAACTATATTCTTGTATTTACAGAAACATGCCAGATTTTTTGAAAGTATGAATTAACACTGGAAATATAACTTATAAAACTATTCATGGGCAATAACTTAATATAGCCATACTAAAATTTTACAATATTTTATTTATTATACAAATACTAAACAATAAGAGGAATGGAATTTCTGAAGCCATATGGTTCCCCCTGAATCACAATGCCATTAATACCATTTATGGTAAATCATAAATCAGCACAGTCTCTTTTTTTTTTATAAATTATAGATTTATTGAAAACCATAACACCTACCATTTCTTTTTTTTTTACATCTTTATTAGAGTATAATTGCTTTACAACGGTGTGTTAGTTTCTGCTTTATAACAAAGTGAATCAGTTATACATATACATATGTCCCCATATCTCTTCCCTCTTGCATCTCCCTCCCTCCCACCCTCCCTATCCCACCCTTCTAGGTGGTCACAAAGCACCGAGCTGATCTCCCTGTGCTATGTGGCTGCTTCCCACTAGCTATCTATTCTACGTTTGGTAGTGTATATATGTCCATGCCACTCTCTCACTTTGTCCCAGCTTACCCTTCCCCCTCCCCGTACCCTCAAGTCCATTCTCTAGTAGGTCTGCATCTTTATTCCTGAGCACAGTCTCTTCTTTATACACATAGCAGTACACGCAGAATTTTGTGGTCTTTTTTCCATTTATTAAAACAAAAATTTCCCATATTGCTTCATAACCCACATAATTATAATTTAAAGACCATATGATAATCCATGTAGTTGATATACCATTTCTTTGTGAGTCATTTATTTCCAGTTTCAGAACAGTATAAATAATGCTGTGATACACATCTTCATGTATCTATGTAACATTTTGTATTAAAAAACATCTCTTTGTACCGAGAACAGACTGGTGATGCCAGTGGTTGGGGCTTGTGGGTACAGGGTGGGTGAAATGGTGAAGGTGGTCAAAAGGTACAAACTTCCAGTTATAAAATAAGTAAGTCCTAGGGATGTAATGTACAGCATGGTGACTATAGTTAACAATACTGTATTATATATTTGAAAGCTGCTAAAAGAGTAGAGCTTAAAAGTTCTCATCACAAGAAAAAAAATTCGTAACTATGTGTGGTGATGGATGTTAACTAGCCTTACAGTGCTGATCATTTTGCAATTTATACAAATAGGGAATCATTATACATATTGTACAAGTGAAACTAATATAATGTTATATGTCAGTTCTATCTAAGTTTTAAAAATTGCCCTCTTTGATAAATAAATAAAATAAAATTTTAAAAAAAGTCCACAGGGACTAGAAAGCAAAAAAAAAAAAAAAAAAAAAATTGACCTCTTTGAAAAATTCCTAATAGTAGTATTACTATGTGAAAAAATTTCAAACATATAAAAAACGAGGTGAATAATATAATGAATTACAGTGTACCCATCACCCAATTTAGTAATTATCAATTCATGGCTAATCTTGTTTCATCTACATCCTCATCCACTTAAGCCTCACCCTCCAGGATTATTTTACAGCAAATCCCAGATATCTGAATTTCACATGTAAATATTTCAGCATATATCACTAAATGATGAGTTCTTTTTTAAAAAATATAACCACAATACTATTATCATATCTAAAAATATGAATAATTCCTAATATCATCAACTATAGAGTAAGAGGTCAAATTTTCCTGATTATCTCAAATATATACCCAGTTTTATAATTTATTTCTTTTAATCAAGGTTCATTCTACTGCAATTGGTATGTATTAAGTCTCTTTTAATCTATGTTTTCCTCTCTCCCCTTCCTTTTAATTTGTAAGTTACTTGTTGAAGAAATTATGTGATTTGTGCTATAGTTTCCCACAATCTGATTTTGCTGATTGCATCCCTATGGTGTTATTTTAAATGTTTCTATGTCCCCTGAACTTCCTATAAATTGGTAGTTAGATTAGTTAGATCTAGAGGCTTGATCAGATTGTTTATTTGGCAAGAAGACTTTGCAGGTGATGCTGTAAACTTCCATCGGAGGCACAGAAAGTCTGCTGGTTTCTTGTGATGCCACAATGCTATTATTTTGTAGAATCAGAATATTACCATTTTGCAATCCCTATCACTTCCCTTTCATTTATTAGTTGGAATACTTTTATAAAGAGACATTCATCCAAAACTCTTTGGTTGCCCTGAGGTGGTGTCCTTATGGAAAAGGCAGAATGGATTCTGTCTATACACCAGCTGTCAAAATAATAAGTGGGTTAACAACTTGGTTAACAACTGAACAACCGCTAAAGGTGACCAAAAGGGTTTTATTAATTATTACTTATGTGTCCAGAGAATGCAGAATATTTGGTCTGCTTTAATCCATCACAGCTACTATTCTTATTGATGATCAAATTCTTCCATCTGACCAATGCGGGAGGCTCCTTGAGTTGGCTTCTGAGTCCTTTTTACATAACTTAGTAATCCTGGATAGTCTGTTTGCTTTCTGGTATGACAAGATGTTCCACGCTATTTTACACATTTCCTTCCCAGATCTGGAATTAGCCATTTCTCTAAGGAATTCTGGAATTCTTTTAGTAGGGAATGGTATTCGGAGACCATGAGCTGGTGGCAGCTGTGCTCACTGCTACTATGTGATCGTTGCTTTCCAGGTCTGTCTATGTGGTCACATTTCTGATGTGGTAACAGTTAGGCTCAGTTTGCTTTGGATTTGAGGGGATTATATTTCCATATTCAGTTTTGTTTCATAATTATGTAAAATATTTATATGGTTTCTAAATCAAATCCACAGAATCTAGTACACTCATAGATGTGTAGCTTTAATGCCTGTCCTGGTTTCTACTCTGGTTTATCTTTCCTCTTTTTTTAAAAAAAATATATATATTCTTATCCATACATTTTCTTAGATAAATGCTGGCATACTATACATGATTTTCTACACCTTGTTTTCTCATGTAAATGATATATCCTGGAGATCTTTCCACAGCCCTTTTGATAGTGATATAGTACGCCACTAGTTGGCTGTACCACAGTTAGTTCACCATTTCCCTATTAATGGACATCTGGGATATTTCTAGCATTCTTCTATTATAAATAGTGAATAGTTTTGGACTTCTTAATATACTGTCAAATTATTTTATGTAAGAGCTATGTAAATTTACACTGCAGCTATCAATTACTGAGCAAAAAAATTTACCATAATTTCTAATTTCAACAAAAGTAAATTCTTGCTTTCAAAAGAATGGCAAATGGTATTGCTTTATTTGCATTCCCTGACAATTAGGGGGACTGGATTGTGTAAGAGAACCAGGATCCACCAGGCTGAGTTCAGTGCCCCTCTCTGTGCCCTACAAGCCTCCCACGAACCTGTGCTGGCCCACCACTTTCATATGTTCAGATTATTCGTAAGGGTACCCCTTCTAGAAGGACATCCTCCACATAACAGACATTGCAAATTTTTATTTATTATGATTCTCTTACAGATGGAAGTACAGTATCCTGAAGAAGGAAAGCAGATTGCTAATTTACACCAAGGTGTATGGGCTAGTATGGTCCTAGACACCAGGTCCATAATATTTACCTCACTGGGGTTCATTTAACCCCAGTTAAGTTCATCTCCAAGCACCTGATAGAGCACTCAGAACAAGGAAGGCAAACTAAATGCTTCCTAAATATCTGAGAAGGTAAATGAAGGCATGAGTAAGCTGAGACTTTTACATTCATCTCAAATGAAGAATCTGCTCATGTGCTATTCTCATAGTGACTTCATTCATTTCTCAAACACTCCTTTCACTCTTCCTCTCCACATACTGTCTCACGTCCTCCTCTTCCATCATCCTGCCCCTGGTCTCCTTAATCTTCCTTGCCTACATACTTCACTCTCCATCACCACCACTGTTTACTTCACGTCTACAATCCCTTTTCTTTTCAACTAATGTTAACCGAAGGAATCTTTTCTAGGATATATTTATATACAAGAAAATAATTTTTAAGAATGATCTTTTCTTAATACTTCCTGAAAGGCTCCACTTAGTTCTATATGTTTCTCAACAAACAATCTGAAAGAAAAATATTTTAGGTGTTATATTCTTAATTTAAGAGAAGAACACATTCTATCGCTGACATAAATTTGTGCCTGCAATTTATTCTGACCTATATGCAGTGGCAAAAAGCCTTGGAATGACTCAGAAAAAAATGATATATGTGTTTATACTTTACTTGTTTATATCCTGTTTTTCTCCATTACAATTAAGAACCATAAAAACAGGGACCAATTGTATGTTGTTACTGGTATATCCCTAGCACCTAGAAAAATGCCTGGCATATAGTAAGTGCTATTAAATTTTTATTCATGACAAGCACTATAGTAGGTACTTTATATTAATTATGTTATTTAATTTAATCTGCACAAAACTCAATCAGGCAGATATTCTCTCTTTACATAAGAATAAGGATCATAGGATTAAATAATCCAGGGTAAAACAATTGGTACAAAAATGGCAAAACCAGGGGTCCAATCTAGGTCCTACCTGACTATAAACCTCTGAATTTAACTTCCTCTCATTCACTCAGTTCAAAGAAGCTGGACAAGTCACACGCCTCTCTGAGCCTTAGTTCTTTCATTTGTAAAATGGGTTTAACAATGCCAACCCAAT
Source organism: Orcinus orca (assembly GCF_937001465.1). NCBI lineage: Eukaryota > Metazoa > Chordata > Mammalia > Artiodactyla > Delphinidae > Orcinus > Orcinus orca. Next base: position 61,414,458 of record NC_064573.1, read on the forward strand.
ACCTCACAGTGTTACCATAAGTCTCAGATAACAATGGACGTGAAAGTAATTTTCAAGTGTAACACACCATATACCAAATTGAAAGACTGGAAGGAATAAACAACTGTTCGGGGGGGGGGAAAAGTTACACAATAAAAAGGTCTTGCTAAGAATTAAAAACAAATTGTCTCCAAGTTCCTAAACATTCTATTATTTATATTATTCAAACTTAGTTTCACATTTCCACTTTCAACAAGTAGAAAGCATATATTTCTTCAATTAATTCTTGTCTTCTCTTCCAACAATGTAAACAGGAGCCAATTTACTAATTGAAGATTTCAACCCACTGAGCAAATCACAAACTCCTATGTGTCACTATTTGGCCATGAATAATGGGTTTTATGATATATAAAATTCAGTTTACTTGTCAAATGTTTCAGCAATTATTTTTCTTCTCAGGTAGCTAAAAGAAATGTTCAGAACATATTGTTACAGATGTGGAAATTTTTACTGATCAGTTTTGGTTAACATAGAAACTAAGAAACAAGGGGTGAGTATATGATATTCTCCAATAAAATTCCTAAGAATGGAATTGGTAAACTTAGTTTTCCTCCAATCTATAAAACCTTTCTAAAAAAGCATTTTAATTGTTTATTTTTCATATTATGATAGAAATAACATAGGCAGGAGGGCAGACATAGTAGCTCAAATTTAAAAAACAGTAAAGCAGTGTAACAGTTATCAGTTCAAACTGATGAATGTCCAAGAATCTTTGTTTTATAAGTTAACATACTGAATGTCATTGAGTAGAACTGTAAGATTCCAATAACTCTCCAGGTCTCATCTTCCAAATCTGTACTATACAAGAGCAATCTGGCCATGACATCTGTCATTTGACTGGTGCCAGGGTTAACCAACTGACATGGTTGGTTGGGTGGGCGTCCCCTCCTCCTTCACCATGCCCTGTTCTCCCCCACAAATACCCACTAAACCACTACCAAAAACTGTTAGCTCAGTTTCAGAGGTATACACAGTTTTGTTTCCTTCTTTTTTTTATATAAATTTATTTATTTATTTTTAAATTTATGGCTGTGTTGGGTCTTCGTTGCTGTGTGCGGGCTTTCTCTAGTTGCGGTGAGCGGGGGCTATTCTTCGTTGTAGTGCGCGGGCTTCTCGTTGCGGTGGCTTCTCTTGTTGCAGAGCACAGGCTCTAGGCGCTCAGGCTTCAGTAGTTGTGGCTCGCGGGCTTAGCTGCTCCGCGGCATGTGGGATCTTCCCGGGCCAGGGCTCGAACCCGTGTCCCCCGCATTGGCAGGTGGATTCTTAACCGCTGCCACACCAGGGAAGTCCCAGTTTTGTTTCTTAATGGAAAACTTTTTACTCTTCATTTATCACAGAATCGAGTATTTTTAGTTCCTTATTCACTTCATTTATTTTTTTTCATTTGCATCATTTTTTAATTAGATTCCACATATAAGTGATATCATATAATATTTGTCTTTTCTATGACTTACTTCACTTAGTATGTTAATCTCTAGGTCCATCCATGTTGTTGCAAATGGCATTATTTCATTCTTTTTATGGATGAGTAACGTTCCACTGTATATATACACCGCATCTTCTTTATCCATTCATCTGTCGATGAACATTTAGGTTGCTTCCATGTCTTGGCTACTGTAAATAATGCTGCAATGAACACTGGAGTGCAAGTATCTTTTTGAATTATGGGTTTTTTTCAGATATATGCCCAGGAGTGGGACTGCTGGATCATATGGTAACTCTATTTTTAGTTTTTTAAGGAACCTCCACACTATTCTCCATAGTGGCTATACCAATTTACATTCCCAGCAACAGTGTAGAAAGGTTCCCTTTTCTCCACACCCTCTCTAGCATTTATTGTTTGTAGATTTTTTGATGATGGCTATTCTGACCAGTGTGAGATGATACTTCATTATAGTTTTGATTTACATTTCTCTAATAATTAGTGATGTTGAGCACATTTTTCATGTGCTTTTTGGACATCTGTCTATCTTCTTTGGAGAAATGTCTGTTTAGATCTTCTGCCCATTTTTTGATTGGGTTATTTGTTTTTTTGATATAGAGCTGCATGAGCTGTTTGTATATTTTGGAAATTAATCCCCTGTTGGTTGCTTCATTTGCAAATATTTTCTCCCATTCTGTGGGTTGTCTTTTCATTTTGTTTATGATTTCCTTTGCTATGCAAAAGTTTTTAAGTTTAATTAGGTACCACTTGTTTATTTTTGTTCTTATTTTCATTACACTAGGAGGTGGATCAAAAACGATATTGCTGCGATTTATGTCAGAGAGTGTTCTGCCTATGTTTTCCTCTAAAAGTTTTATAGTATCCGGACTAACATTTAGGTCTTTAATCCATTTTGAGTTTATTTTTGTGCATGGTGTTAGAGAGTGTTCTAATCTACAGATTCAATGAAATCCCTATCAAATTACCAATGGCATTTTTCACAGAAGTAGAACAAAAAAATTTTTAATTTGTAATGGAAACACAAAAGACCCTGAATAGCCAAAACAATCTTGAGAAAGAAAAACAGAGCTGGATGAATCAGGCTCCCTGACTTCAGACTATACTACAAAACTACAATAATCAAAACAGTATGGTACTGGCACAAAAACAGAAATATAGATCAATGGAACAGGATAGAAAGCCCAGAGATAAACCCACGCACCTATGGTCAACTAATCTACGATAAGGGAGGCAAGGATATATGATGGAGAAAAGACAGTCTCTTCAATAGATGGTGCTGGGAAAACTGGACAGCTACATGTAAAAGAATGAAATTAGAACACATTTCACTTATAGCTGAAAGTCTAAGAACTATTATCAAATGCTAAATCACCATTCAGTTTTTTAAAGTGAAATAACAACTCTTCAAAGAAAGAGGTAATTGTAAACTTTACCTTCATGACATCTCTGTAGGACCGGATTGCTGAGATTTTTCTCTTCTCATCTTCCTCCTCCTCCAGACCTTCATCGGCAGCCTCATAGCCTTCATCATTGCTGCCATCAGCCTCTACCGTGTTGGCCATGCGATCGATGAGCTGCTCCAGGGGAGGGCTTAATTCCCTTTCTTCATTCTCCTTCAAGCCATAGTCCAGTGCCTTATAAATAATAATTCCCAAAGATTCAATAACCTAGGAACATTAAGGAAGGTGGTTAATAGAGACGACTAAACATTTTTATAGAACTAACTGTAAGGCATAAAATATTTAGTATGAGATAAGCTAGGTCTGATTTATTCCATTTCAGAAACATGACAAATTAAATTTGAAGAGATATTTAAAAGTCTCAACTATGCTTTTAAAAAAATCTCAGATGGAAATTTCTGTGTGATTTCTTCAAACTAGTATATAACGCATACACAAACCCTTTTCATGTTTCTTAGATTTATATCATACACTAAAATCTGTATTCTCCACTTATATAAAATACCAACAATACCAACCAGGTTGATTTTCCACATTTCCAAAAGATATTATTGAGTACGGACAGAGTTATCAAAGATCATATCCATTCAGAACTGTTATGGCAATGCTTATCTAATTAGGGATTTCATAGACATACCAAGGATCTGAGACTGAAAAATCAATGATTGGTAGCAGCTAACGTAAGCTTAAACAACAACAACAAAATCTATTAATAGCCATATACGTACTGCTCATTGAGTTCCATTCAATTATTAGAAACACGTATCCCTCATATGATGCAAACAAGTGAGAGGCTCAAACTCTGAACTTTCAGTGTAGTGCATAGATAATCCTCCCTGCCACTCACCTCCACCACTACTATCTCCCAAGAAATACGAACCTGATTTATGAACACTGAATATACATCCCTGTCTACTATCACCCTGACAAATGCTTTGGCTTTGGCCAAGACAAGGAATTCTGCTTTATTCCGCAACACTACCTTCTTTTCTGCTCAGAAAAATCACAGATAAATAACCCTTTTAAAAAAAATTTTACAATGCCAACAGCTCATTTTACCTTAGCTATTTTGGAGGGAAGAACACAGGAAATAAAGCCAAAGATGTAAGAGTTTGCCACTTTTACCACTAACCATTTGACTCAGGGCAAATTATTTATTTTAGTTAAATTATTTATTTTCTTATCTGTAAAATAGGTATCAATGATACCTACATCTCATGGGGTTTTGTTAAGACTAAATGCATTTGCTACATGTGGAAGTACTTAGTATGTGACTTTTAACGCGCACTGAATAAATGTTATCTGCCTCCAGCTCACCCTTTTCCAATGTTTATCCAGTTAATATACAGACATGCATACATCTTTCCTTCCCTTTATTCCATTTGTAGCCATAGTCAGTGCTGTGTTGTTGGGTTTTTTTTAAGTTGTTTATTTGGTACCAAAGAAAAGGAAAAGACAGAAGTTTTGACGATGAGTTAAATACATGGAGTCACTGTCAGCATATGTTACAGCCCTTAAAAGCACTCAAGCATTCACTCAAAAAATCTCCACAAAATCTGAAATCTACCTTATCAAGTGAAATAATATTTTCTCAACACAAATTTCAAAATGAATAAAAGGCTTATAAATTCTCAGCTTTTAATTTTTAAATAATACTGGGTTGTTTTTTTGTAATATTTCTCATTGAAAATATGTAATATTTTCATTAGTTTTTTGTTTTTGTTTTTTTTGCGTGGGCCTCTCACTGCTGTGGCCTCTCCCGTTGTGGAGCACAGGCTCCGGATGCACAGGGTCAGCGGCCATGGCTCACGGGCGGAGCCGCTCCGCGGCATGTGGGATCTTCCCGGACCGGGGCACGAACCCGCGTCCCCTGCATCGGCAGGCGGACTGTCAATGACTGCGCCACCAGGGAAGCCCCTTTTCATTAGTTTTTAATGGTCTGACTGGAACTCTAACCACTATTTTCAAAGTTGTTTTGTGTGACAATGGATCTTCTGAGTTCCAAGTCAGCTGACTACTTTCGTCACCTCTTCTGGGGACCAAACCTCCCTTGACACCCCACCCCCATCCACCCATCTGTCCTGGAGAGGTCACCTGTTCTGTGTTTCCCTGGCAGAAGGTCCACACAGCCAGGGACACTCTCACCACAGACAGGTACTACTTAGGGCAGGGATTTTACCTTTCAGTTCAATGTCAGCAGAACCGGGCATTGTGATGTATGTGTAACAAACACCCGTCAACTCGAACCTAGAGCAATCACTTTAACAATCAGAGCATCATAGCTAATATAATGAAAACCTTAGACATCAAGAAAAGTTAAATTATGTTCAGTACATTCTTTTTAAGGCTGAGAAGGATTTACTTACTTACTTATTTATTTGACTACGCTAGGTCTCAGTTGCAGCACATGGGATATTTGTTGCCACGTGTGGGATATTTAGTTGCGGCACACGGGATCTTTCAGTTGTGGCATGCTAACTCATAGTTGCAGCATGCGGGATCTAGTTCCCTGACCAGGTATCGAACCTAGGCCCCCTGCATTGGGAGTGCAGAGTCTTAGCCACTGGACCACCGTGGAAGTCCCAAGGCCGAGAAGGTCTTAATGCAATTATTCTCGCATAGAAGTTACGTGTAACAGAGTCTTACGTGCTTGGATGAATCTAGTCATCTATATCCCTACCCCACCCCCACCCGAGCTGAAAAAAAGAATCCACAGTAAATACCAACACCAATGATGGCTTCCGACCTCAGCAAAGACCCCAGAGCTGCCCAGAAAGCTTCATCCCCATCCCCACTCAGGACTTTCCCTCAAGGGGCCGTCTGTTCCTCAACTCTGCAGACCTCCAACACCCCTTCTGCCTCTCTGGGTCTCAGCTGATAACTCTCCTTCATACTCCACTGCAAAGTGAAAGTCCCTACATGAAAATGCACTCATTTTCCCACCTTCAAACGCATATGATAGGCATCTACACTTACTTTGTCCTTCCTTCCTTTCACAGTGGAGGAAGTGTCTCTCTTCCTATCAAAGGTCAATCCCACTCTCCCTCCAGAGCATGCCCCTACAGCCACAATCCCGTTTCTGTGCTCCCTTTCCCAGCAAAGCTTCTCATGAGGGGCCGTCTTACATATTCTGTCTCTCTTTTCTCTCCTTCTATTCACTGTTTAAGCCATTCCAGTCTGGCATCTAATCTTTTGAAGCCCCTGGAACCACAGGTAAAATCACAAACAATCTCTATATGCCAAAACTATTGAACAACTCTGTCCTCATCCCAAATGGCTGTTCAGTGGCATCAGACACAACTGACAACAGTCTTCTGTTCTAATACTCTGGACTTCTGATTTCCTCTCAACTCAACAGCTCCTCCTCCTCAGTCTGCCTGTAGGTACCTTCTCCTGCAGCTGCATAAATGATGGAGTTCCTCAGAGTTCACGCATTCTACTCTCTTCCACGGTCTGTTGCAAAGTACTTTTATCCATTACCAGTTCTACAAATATGATATGTGCTCTGCTGTTTCCTTAACTTATATTTCTAGCTCAGAGAAACTTGTTGCCTAGGTAGCTGAAAGAGCTTAACTAGTCTTCCTTTCCCCAGTATCTCTTCATTTCTATTCATCGTATACAGTGATGCAGGATTAATCTTTCCAAAGTGGTTTCAAACGATTTAACCTAGCAGTGACTAAATCTATATCAGTCAGGATTAACCAAATGTGTATTAGGTCAGGGCTCTCTAGAGAGAACCAATAGGATGTATATATTTATACAGAAAGTGATTTACCATAAGGAATTGGCTCATGCAGTCATGGAGACCAATAAGTCCCAAATCTGCAGGGTGAGTTAGGAGGCTGGAGACCCAGGAGAGCCGATGGAATGGTTCCCAGTCCAAAGGCCAGCAAGCTTGAGACCCAGGAAGAGCCAGTATTTCAATTTGACTCCAAAGGCAGGAAAAAAGCCAATGTTCCAGTCCAAAAGCCATCAGGAAAAATTTTCTCTCTTACTCAACAGGAGGTCAGCTTTTTGTTCTATTCAGGCCTTCAACAGATTGGATGAGGCCCATCCACATTAGGAAGGACAATCTGCTTTGCTCAGTCTACTGATTTAAATGTTAATCTCATTCAAAAACACCTTCATGGAAACACCTAGAATAATGCTTGTTCAAATATCTGGGCAGCCCATGACTCAGTCAAGTTGACACATAAAACTAATTCCTTGTCAACTTGGCACTCATAAAGGTCTCCTTAAACCTTCATCACCAAAAGAAGACAATAACAAGGTCACAATTCCACCTAACATGACACAACTCTCTCGCATACAACCAAAAATCACTAACACCTTCACAAGAGGATCAAACTCCTTGAGTGATTTTTACTCTTCTCCTTTGATATCCCACAACTTTAAATGTAAAACCTAAGTATTATGTATAAAATCAATACATCTTATGTTACATAATAAAGGGATCAGAGAGGGAAGAAAACAGAGATACTTGAGATACACATACATACATACTCAAACGAAATAAGGAGGAAATACTCATGACAATTGCAGTCCTCGGGTCTGTAACTGGTCATGTGGTCATAGATGGTATTTATAACCACCTTCTTCCAGTATCCATTCCACATTCCCTTTGCCTTTAGTAAGCACCTCAGCTGGTCGTAGTTCTTTCCTTGGTGGTGTGACATAAACCTTCATTCCTGCCATTAGCAGTCCTGCCTGGATTGGGTTGTGGTCCTCCCCTGGTTTTAATCACAGGGCATGGTAATTCTAAGAGACAGCTTAAGGGCTCTCCTGTATTCCAGACATACTCTTCCTTAGCTCCACTGAGGAGCAGCCCAATCTCCCCTTGGGAATCAGGCCCAGTCACCCCAGACAGCACAGTAACTCCTCCTTTGCCTGCTGATTCACAGGAATGAGGAACCTGAAGTGGATGAGAAGCAGTCTTAACTTCCAATTCAATGGACTCATTGTTGTGTCTCCTGATGGAATCAGGACCTTCAGGCCAGCAGAGCAGAGGCAGAGCAGGAACAGGAAGCAAAAATGTCGCTGTGGGTCACTAGGGGCAATGGTGAGTGGTGGCCCTCCCATTTCTACCCCTTGATTCCTGACTTTGAGAAAAACAGCACCATATATTGGAGAACCCTGCCCCAGCCCTGCAAGGGACTGCCACCTAGCTGTCACTGTAACAGAGTCTTTCAAAAGGCCATTCCACCATTCTATCACGACTGCTGCTTCAGGACCGTGGGGAACAGAGTAAGACCAGTGAATTCCATGGGCAGGGGCCCACTGCCATACTTCATTTGCTGTGAAGAGAGTTCCTTGATCAGAAGCAATGCTGTGTGGACTCCATGATGGCAATCTGTAAGTCCATGGATGGGAGTTTTGGAAGAAGCACTGCATGAGGGAAGGTAACTCCATACCCAGAGTAAATGTGTCTTCCAAGAAGGACAGAATACTGCCCCTTCCATGATGGAAGTGGTCCAACGTAATCAACCTGCCACCAGGTAGCTGGCTGGTCACCCTGGGGAATGATGCCATACTGGGGACTCAGTGCTGGTGTCTGCTGCTTCAGACTGGGCACTCAGTGGTGGCCATAGCCAGGTGAGCCTTGGGTGAGTGGAAATCCATGTGTAACCCCCACCCCTGCCCCTGTAGCCACGTTCATGAACCCACTGGGTGATGACAGGGGTGGCTGGGTGGTGTCCATACAACGGGTCATCCTATCCACTTGAATATTAAAATCCTCCTCTGCTGAGGTCACTCTTTGGTGAGCATTCACATGGGACACACATATCTTCATGTTTTTTGCCCATTCAGGGAGGTCTCTGCACATACCTCTCCCCAAATTTCCTTGTCACCAACTTTCCAGTCATGTTCCTTCCAAGTTCCTGACCATCAAGTCACAGCCCAGGGCTCGGTGTACAGTTGTGCCTCTGACCATTTCTCTTTCAAGGAACAACCAGGTGCACTGCTGGAAGTTCTGCCCACCAGGAGGCCTTCTGCTCACCGCTGTCCTTTGAGGGTGTCCCAGAGACGGGCGGCAGTGCTGCAGCTGGTGCCTGCAGGCCAGGCAGAACCATCTTTCTATCTGGCCTGAGTTTTCTCTTCCTCAGTCAACTGACTGTGGGCAACGCCCCATGAGGCCACAGGCAGGGACTGAAACAGAGAAGATAGTGTGTGTCGTGGGGCAACGACTCCACTTAAAACTAGCAGTTTTCTGTGTCACTTGGTAAATGGGCTGGAGTAGCACTCAAGTGAGGAATATGTTGCCTTCAAAGTCCAAAGAGGCCACCAGGCATTGTGCCTCTTTTTTGGTTGCAGGAGGGGCCTTGGAAGGGTTATCTTGACATGCCCCACACCACTGGACCCCTAGAAATTTCACTGAGGCAGACGGTCCCTGAATTTTTGTCAGATTTATTTCCCACCCTCTGACACACAAATGTCTTGCCAGTAAGTTTGGCATAGGTGCTACTTCTCACTCACTAGATCCAATCAGCATAATGTCAGGAATAATGGGCCAGTGTGGTATCTTGTGGAAGAGAAAGGCAATCAGGACCCCTGTGAACTAAATTATGACACAGGGCTGGAGAGCTGATACACCCCTGAGGTAGGTCAGTGAAGGTGCAGTGCTGGCCTTGCCAGATGAAAGCAAACTGCTTCTAGTGGTCTTTACTGACAGGTACGGCGAGAAAGGCATTTGTCAGGTCAATAGCTGTATACTAGGTGCCAGGGGATGTGTAAGTTGCCCAAGCAATGAAGCCACATCTGGTACAGCAGCTGCAACTGGAGCCACCACCTGGTTAAACTTAAAATAATCTAATGTCATTCTCCAAGATCCATCTCTCTTCTGCACAAGCCAAATAGGCAGGTTGAATGAAGCTGTGGTGGGAGTCAGCAGGCCTGCATCTTTCAAGTCCTGGATGGTAACACTAATCTCCGCAGTCCCTCCAGGAATGCGGCGTTGTTGCTTTTGATGTACTACTTTCCTAGGTAGAGGCCACTCTGCTGGCTTCTACTTGGTCTTCCCCACATACCAGCCCTTACTTCACAGGTCAGGGAAACCAGACCTGTGAGGATGTCTATGCACACGAGAACTGAGGAGATGACTGGGGAAATAACCAGATTCAGGATGGGTTCAGGAGCGCACTGGCCTCACTGTGAGACAGATCTGAACTAAAACTCTAGTGATCATCCGACCTCCATAAGCACTGTTCTAACTGCTATACTGAGGTCACATTTTGAGTCTCCTAGAATCAGTGTCAGTTCAGAGCCAGTGTCCAGTAGTCCCCAAAAGGTCTGCTTGTTTCCTCTTCTCCAATGCTCAGTTACCCTGGTAAAAGGCTGTAGGTCCCTTTGGGGAAGGCTGGGAGAAAGATGAACAATGTAAATATCTGGCAGCATATTGGGGTCCTCTCCCCAAGGGGACCTCGACTCTCCTTCATTCAAAGGATTCTGGGCTTGTAAACGGCTCAAGTCTGGGAATTGATTGAGAAGCCATGACTCTCAGTTTTTATGATTCAAAAGTTAGACTTCTGTTCACTTAACCTAGAACTTTTCTGTTTATACCTATCAAGTGAGAATTTAGTGGGCTTCCTTCCTATCTATGTCACGTCGAAGAACACCATGATCAAGTAGCTAATGCCATAGGTCTCTGGGAGTCAGAGTATTCTAAATGCTGCTTTAAAAAATAAGTAAATAGGGCTTCCCTTGTGGCACAGTGGTTAAGAATCTGCCTGCCAATGCAGGGGACACGGGTTCGAGCCCTGGTCCGGGAAGATCCCACATGCCGCGGAGCGGCTGGGCCCGTGAGCCATGGCTGCTGAGGCTGCACGTCCGGAGCCTGTGCTCCGCAACGGGAGAGGCCACAACAGTGAGAGGCCCGCGTACCGCAAAAAAAAAAAAAAAAAAAATAAGTAAATAAATGCTGCTTTGACTCTGCAGTGTATTATGGTGACCACACCCATCGTGCCTTGTGAGTGTGGCTAAGTGCTACCACCGCAGGATCCAGTTATTCCCATTGCCTTTAGGTTTCCCAATTCAGTGACTGCAGTCCCCCCTCTGTAAGATCTAACCTACAAAGAAGGATGATCATAAAGCTCTTCAAGGGTACCAGGGTGACCCTCATAAATTTATTTCTCACAATCATGGTAAAAGATGTGTCTTCTAGACATTCCCAGGGTGGGTGAGTAGATCTTAAATGACAAATCCACTCATAACATTTTTCTCATCTTGCTATAACTTTTCAACCTAATTTTCTTTTATTATCACTCATGAGCGCTGTTATCCGAATATACTAATTTCTTATTCTTTCCTTTACATGCTCTACACTTTGTCCCTATGCTAGTATTCAGCATCATTCCTACTTTCTACATGGTTTTTCCCCTGTATTTTTGTATGTCCAAATCCTACTCATTTTTCCATCCCCCTACTCAAAGCAATCTCCTCCATGGAAGACTCGTTAACCCTGATTTTACCATCACATCACAGTCTCTACCTACCCTTTTTTCCTAGATGAAAACAGTAATTTTTTCTTCAGACTAGCCATGACATTCACTTACACCCTTATGTGCTTACGTTTCACTTTTTAAACTTGGATTACGGTTAATTATGTATATATCTTAATCCCCCAACAAGACTAAGCTCCTTGATGGCAAAATCTTATATGATTCATCTTTATATCTTAACATTATTTTATAAAGAGCAAAGACTCAATAGTTAATAAATGAATTAATCAAAATATAAATTCCTTCCATTATGGAAGTGGACATGTATGGTTGACAGCTGGATACAGATTTTATGGACAGAAGCCATGCCACCTGGTGGCATCCCAGCCCCAAACAGCTCTGAAACGTTTTGGAGGGTCTCTTAGCTCAAGGATAAACTATGCCCAACCTGGTTTAAATGTCCCAAACCTATTCACCATTCCTGATTTAAATCTGAGCCATGCGGCAGTCCTATATTTAACCCAACCTCTTAGAAACATAGCATAACAAGGCTGGGCATTATTAGGCTGACATGTACACCAGGTGACTCACCACTTTCATGGACTAAGGGAACCTCTAGCCCTTTGCTAGAGAAACATATACCTAGTTCTTCACACAGTCTTGAGCTGGGGATAAAGGGTGACCATCCAAAAAATAACTGAAACATAATAGTACCTGGACATACCAGCTTGCCTAAATATATACTTATTTATACTAATTTTAGAAGCTCATTTTCCAAAACTTGTGGAAATGTTAAGAAAATCCAAGAGAAAGAGCAGTGTCAGATCTGAAATATTAATCTGAGTCACCAGTCTCCAAACAGCTGGAAAATCATCAGTCATGTCCTGTCACAGTGGCACCTCTAACATTCATTAAAGTGAGCAGGAAGTGCAGTATAAAACCTTAACGTTAAATGGAACAAGTGAAGCACAGAAAACTGTGGTTTTTAAGCCTAACTGATTGACAAAGGGTGGGAGAAGAACGTATTAAATAAAACCACACATTCCAAAATTTAAGGCTGCTACGTCATGCCTAATTACCTCTCAGCTAATGACAGGCGTCTATGAAGCCCATGGCTCTGGAGTAACAAGACACAGGAATGGAACTGCCTGGTCCCTGGTCCCTGGCCTCAGACCCAGCCATGCCATCCCGAGGGCAGCCTCACACAGGACAGCAGCCCACGCGCTAACACCATGCTTCGTGTGACCACTCAAGGTTAGCTACAAGCCCACCAAACCCATATCCCATCTTCCTCTGACCACACCACCCTTCATCTGGCCCCTCTTCATGTTGACTTGTACTTCCTAAAAATATTTGAGTCTGTATCTGTCTCCTTTACTAAAATGTAAACTTCTCTAGGACAGGGGTCAAGTATGATTCTTCCTGGTATTTGCTACAATGCCTAGCACTTTGCTTTACACAGAGTATATGCTTTAAAATCTTTGTTGAACGTGTAAACTGCAGTAGCACAAAAGCCTTTAATGCCAAATCTGATGAAATGGGAATGACCCATATCAAGGGTGTCAAGCACAGCATCTGGCACTTGAGCTAACACCAACAAACAATAGCTGCTCTTGCCATCACCATCCTGCCTCACTGCCAAAAAACACCCCCCGCCGCCAGCCTAAAAAGTAAAACAAAAAGTTTCTTCATCTCTTCAAGTCCCCTTGCCAATGAGACAAATGGGACTTGCTTATATCTGTATAGCATTTTATTAAGCATGTTTTCCTTTATTCATCACAATCCTGTTAAGACATTATCCACATTTTAAAGACAACGGGCCTGAGCTTGAAAGAGAGTCAATAAATTGCTAATCGTCAGACAGTTAACAAGTAACAAAGCCAGCGGGGACTCCAAACTGGCCTTGGTATATATGAAATTCCATACCCAGAATTCTACTATACCACAAAGCTTCACATGTGAACATCTCCTAGTCTGCCAATGTTTGTCTAAAATGTGGCATCCAAAATTAAATCCTATTCCATGTGCAGTACAATCATCAGAGAATATACCAAATGAGCACCTTCCTCACTGCACACCACATGCTTCTATAAATATACCCTGTTTGCTATTCAGATTTCTGGTCAACTCATTAAATTGCTGATACCCTGGGTTTACAGTCAACCACAGTAGCCAAGTCAGGACGATCACATATTAGTTAAACATCTTTCTCTCTTAGCCTGCATTTGTAAAGATTTTTTTTTAAGACATGGTAAAGGGTTTTACATTTTTCTCAAATCTATTTTATCCTATTTATTTTGACTAATCATTTTAGCTTAGGAAAATCACTTAAAATCTAGAGTCCACCATCTAATTCATTATCTATCACTCCTAAACTTACAAAATATACCAATTTGGGTATGCCTTCTGAGGCTTCAGGAAAGTGATTTAAATATTAAATAGGAGAGTTCCAACCAAGAAGACCTTCAGAAAACCAGAGACATTTTTCCCATGCTGACATCGATTACAATCTACCTTTGTAAATACTGACCTGACACTTATCCATCTTGCTCACAAAAATACTACAAAAGACTTACTAAAATTTCCTGTTACAATCTCTAAATACTAACTGTGGTACACTCATATCTAGTAAAACTTATCCCCCAGAAGCCTAGTTTTCTATTAGTTAATCTAGCTAATGTCCAGTGTACTTAGTGCCCTTCCCTTCACTCATTAATTCAGTCAACAGATATTTACTAAGAATTAAGTATATGTGGCGATGAAGGAATAGATGAGGTCTCTGGCCTTCAAAAAGTTTTTGTCCTAGGGAAAACAATAATAAATAAGACAAATGATTGTGCTACACATTATAATAAAAAAGGAAGGGTGTCATGTGAGCATAATTTAATAGGGAGCCCTAATCTAGTCTGAAGATCAAGGAAGCCTTCATTAAGAAAATAAATTTTAGGACTTCCCTGGTGATGCAGTGGTTGAGAATCCGCCTCCCAATGCAGGGGACATGGGTTCGATCCCTGGTCTGGGAAGATCCCACATGCCGCAGAGCAACTAAGCCCATGCGCCACAACTACTGAGCCTGCGCTCTAGAGCCCGCGAGCCACAACTACTGAAGCCTGCACGCCTAGAGCCTGTGCTCCGCAACAAGAGAAGCCACCACAATGAGAAGCCCGCGCACTGCGACGAAGAGTAGCCCCCACTCGCCGCAACTAGAGGCCCGTGCAGAGCAACGAAGACCAACACAGCCAAAAATAAATAAAATAAAATAAATTAATTTTTTTAAAAAACGCTTTATAAAAAATTATCCAATTACAAAATGCACAAGTAACCAGAACAGATACCTCACCAAAGAAGATATATAGATGGCAAAGAGCATATGAAATGATGCTCAAGATCATGTCATCATAACTCGTACCAATGTTTTCTTAGGTGAGTCTCCCAAGGCAATATAAATAAAAGCAAAAACGAACAAATGGGACCTAATCAAACTTACAAGCTTTTGTACAACAAAGGACATCATAAATGAAATGAAAAGCAGCCTATGGACTAGGAGAAAATATCTGCAAATGATGCAACTGACAAGGGCTTAATACAATCCAAAATACATGAACAGCTCACACAACTCAACAACAAAAATACTTACAACCCAATAGAAAAATGGGCAGAAGACCTACATAGACATTTCTCCAAAAAAGACACACAGATGGCCAACAGGCACATGAAAAGATGCTCAACATTGCTAATTATTAGAGAAAAGCAAATCTAAACTATGAGGTACCACCACACGCTGGTCAGATGGCCATCATTAAAAAGACTACAAATAACAAATGCTGGAGAGGGTGTGGAGAAAAGGAAACCCTCCTACACTGTTGGTGGGAATGTAAGTTGGTGCAGCCACTATGAAAAACAGTACGGAGGTTCCTCAAAAAGCTCAAAATAGAGTTGCCATGTGATCCAGCAATCCCACTCCTGGGCATATATCTGGACAAAACTATAATTCAGAAAGATACATAAACCCCAATGTTCATAGCAGCACTATGCACAATAGCCAAGACATGGAAACAACCTAAATGTCCATCAATGGATGAATGGATAAAGAAGATATGATACACTCAATGGAATACTACTCAGCCATAAAAAAGAATGAAGTAATGCCATTTGCAACAACATGGATGGACTTAGAGATTACCACACTAAGTAAAGTCAGAAAGAGAAAGACAACTACCATATGATATCACTTATATGTGGAATCTGAAACATGACACAAATGAACCTATCTATGAAACAGGAACAGACTCACAAAGAGTACAGACTTGTGGTTGCCAAGGGGGAGGCAGGAAAGGATGGCTTGGGAGTTTGGTGTTAGCAAATGCAAACTATTACGTATAGAATGGAAATACAACAAGGTCCTACTGTATATCACAGGGAACTATCAATATATTCAATATCCTATGATAAACCATAACGGAAAAGAATATAAAAAAGAATGTTAAAAAAAATCATATGTCATCAGGCAGTTGCAAATTAAAACAATGAGATCCCACTATAAGCCTACTAGAATGGCTAAAATCCAAAACAGTGGCATCATCAAATGCTGATGAGAATGTGGGGCAACAGGAACTCTCATTAATGGTTGGTGGGAATACAAAATGGTTCAGTCAATGTGGAAAACATTTTGGCAGTTTCTCACACAACTGAACATGCTCTTAACATACAATCAAGCAACTGCACTCCTTGGTATTTACCCAAATAAGTTGAAAACTCATGTCCACACAAATGTTTAGAGTAACTTTATTCATAACTGCCAAAACTTGGAAGCAACCAAGATGTTCTTCAATAGGTGAATGGATAAACTATGGTAAATCAATACAATGGACTATTATTATTCAAAGAAAAAGAGAGCTGTCAAACTACAAAGACATGGAGGAAACTTAAAAGTAGATTGCTAAGTGAAAGAAGCCAATCTGAAAAGGCTAAATTCTAACTATATGACATTCTGGAAAAGGCAAAACTATGGAGAAAGTAAAAATATCAGTGGCTGCTAAGGGTTGGGGTCGGGGGTGGGGGTAGGAAGAGATGAAATGGTGGAGCACAGGGATTTCTGAGGCAGTGAAATTGCTCTGTATAATACATTAATGAGGGACATGTCATATTTATGTGTCACAACCCATAGAATGTACAACACAAAGAATGAACCCTAATGTAAACTATGGATTTTAGTTAATAATAGTAATAATAATGTATCAATATTGGTTAGTCAATTGTAACAAATGTACCACACCAATACAAGATGTAAATTATCAGGGAAACTGGAGGAGGAGAGGGATATATAGGAACTCTGTACGTTCCAACCAATTTTTCTGTTAACGTAAAACTGCCCTAAAAGATATAAAGTCTATTAATTAAAATTTTAAAAAACACAGTATGGCTTAAAAAATATAGTATTAGAGAATGGATCCAAAATGGGCTAGAGCAGCTGTGATAAGACTAGCTAGGGGACTACTGCAGTAGTGTCCAGCTTAGGGATGATGGTTTCTTGGGCCAGGGTGATAAGAGTGGATAGAAAGGAAATGGTGAGGATTTGAAGAGCTTTTGGTGGGGTGGAATGGATAGGGGATAGGACTGGGCAATGCAATAAATGGAGGGAAAAGGAACCAAAGTGATTCCTGGGTTTCTAGCTTGAGTTAGTACAGAGAGTGGTACCATTTACTAACATGGAAAACTGGAGGAAAAAGTTTCTGAGAGAAAGGTAAGTTCAGACACCTATGAGAAACACAATCACAGGTGTTAGATAGGCAGCTATGTGGACTGCGAAGAGACTGTGAGCTGGGGTCATGAAGTGGGATTCCTTGGCAAATAACTGGTCCATGAACTCATGAGAGTGTATGAGACAACCCCCAGAGAAAAACTACCCAAGAGATGGAGAAGCAAACACTTAATGACTGGCCAGAGGACTAGACTGTAAAGGAGCAAGAGTATTGAGGAAGGGAGGGAAGGAGGAAATCAAAAGACTCTGATATCACAAAAATCAAAGAGAGAAAATACTTCAAGAAGGAGGTCATGGTCCTGTGCATTGAATGTGGATTAGAGGTAAGAAGAGGCCTAGGATACAGCTGCTAGATTTAGGGAGGCAGAGGTCACTGGTGACTTTATCAAGGGCAGTCTGGGTGAGTAAACAGTGCCCTGTGTAAATAGTACACTCAGAAATTTTTATGAATAGGAAGGGAAATATATGGCAGCAGCTAGAGATGAAGACAGGGCAGAGGTAGGGCTTTTTTAATTACTTTATTTGAAGACTACAAGTCTTAAGCATGTTTAAATGGTGATGGAAAGAAAATGGAAAGGAAAAAGCTGAAGATAATGAAAAGATAAGGGATCAGAATTCCTGACAGTGACCTTTGTTTGGCAAATCAGACCTTCAAAAGAGGTTAGTCACTTCTCAAAAACAAAAATCTTTCCATGAAATTTAGATATGCTTTTTTCTTTTATTAAGTGGGGGGGGGGGAAGAGGTCCATTTACACATGCATGAGAGTTAGTCTTTTATTCAAAATTACTTCCTGAGCATTTTCTAGGTGAACATCTGATAAATTCCTTAACATGCCATTTTAAGTCTTTTACATTCTGAGCCCAGTGAACTTTTCTGTTCACAGCTCCACAAAGAGCCTATCACTTCAGTCATTTTCCTTTTGCTGTACCTTTCTTTATTCATGTCATCCTCTGCCTATAGCATTTTTTGTCTGACAAATCCTACCTATACTCTTATCTCTCAGATCCCAGTGCAGTGTGACCTGCTCTGTGAGACATTCCTAGTCACCCAGAGTTGATCATTTCCAACCTTGCCACCTTTCCCTGCTCTGCTTATCCAACTTTTATCATAGTACATGTGACTATTAATTGAATACAAACCTGCAGAATCATTCTTTTCAAGTGTATCTGGAATATTCACCAAGACAGACCCTATGCTGTGCCAAAAAATAAAATAAGTCTCAATAAACTTCAAGACTGAAATATCAAAGATTATGTTTTCTGACAATGGAATGAAATAAGAAACCAGCTAACAAAGTAACTGGAACATTCCCAAGTACTGAAAAATTAAACAGCACACTTCTAAACCCTTGGGTCAAAGAAGAAATCTCAAGGGAAATTTTAAAATATTTAATGATAATGATAACATATATACAAATTTGTGGGACGCAACTAAAGCAGTTCTTAGAAATCTATAGCTTCAGATGAATAGACAACTCCCTGGAAGACACAACTTAGCAAAATTTGCAAGATCCCAACACTAAAAACTACAAAGCATTGTTGAAAGAAATCAAAGATCTAAGTAAGCAGAGAAATACACCAAATTCATGGACTGAAACACTAAATATTGTTACAATGTCAGTTCCTTCAAATTGATGAAAAAGTCAATGCAATCCCAATAAAAACTCTACTAGGACTTTTGGAGAAAATAACAAACTAATTTAAAAATGCATATGGAACTGCAAATGACCTAGAACAGCCCATTTTGGAAAAGAAGAACAAAGTTGGATGACTTACACTACCTGATACCAAGGCTTACAAAAAAGCTGCAGTAATCAAGCCTGTATGGTATTGGCATATGGAACAACAGAGAATCCATAATTAATCCTACACTATATGAGCAACTGATTTTCAACAAAAATGCCAAAGTAGTTCAAAGGGGGAAGGATATCAATTCAACCAATGGTGCTGGAACAACTAGGTATCCATATGGAAAATTAATAAACACAGACCCCTACATCATATCATACACAAAAATTATTTTTAAATGGACCATACATTAAAATGTAAAACCTAAATCTATTAAACTTCTAGCAAAAAAACACATGAAAAAATCTATATAACACTAGTAGTTTTTCATAGATTTTACATATTTTCTACATATATCATCATGTTGTCTTTGAGATAGGCAAATATTTCTTATACAAAACACAAAAAGCATTCATCATAAAATGAGAAATTAACAAATTAGACTTCATCAAAATTAAAAACTCTGCTCTTCAAAAGACAATAACAAAATGAAAAGGCAAGTCACAGACCGTGCAAAAATATCTATAATATAGATGTATATACCTGACAAAAGACTTCAATCTAGTATACATTTTAAAATTCTTATGACTCAATAATAAGATAAATAATCCAAATAAAATGGGTAAAAGATTTAAACATAAACTTCACGAAAGAATATCCACAAATGGCCTATAAGCATGTGAATAAATGTTCTGCATCAACAGTCATTGGGGAAATGCACATTAAAATGACTAGATCATAATTTACATCCTCTAGAATGGCTAGCACTAAAAGACTGACAAGTATTGGTAAAGATGTGAAACAACTTGAACTCTCATACACTGCTGCTGTAAATACAAAATGATACAACCACATCGTAAAACAGTTTGGCAGTGTCTCACAGAAGTTAAACATACATTTACCATATGACACTCCAATCCCAGTTATTTACCCAAGAGAAACAAAAATATATGTCCACAAAAGACTCATACATAAATGCTCACAGAATTTTTATTTGCAATAGCCAAAAACTGGAAACAACCCAACTGTCAATCAGCAAATGAATGGATGAACACATTGCAATAGATCTACCCAGGGGACTACTACTCAGTCCTAATAGGAGCACACTATTAGTGCACGTAACAACACAGAGGAATCTCAAAAACACTCTGCTGAGCAAAACAGTGAACTCACAAGTACATGCTGCATGGTTACATTTATGTGAAATTGGGGCTGGGGGGACTGACTGCAGAGGGAACTTTCTGGGGCGATGAAATATTGGCGTGGTGGTTACATGAGTGTACAAATTTGTTAAAACTCATCAAACTTGACATATAAAATATCTGCATTTTGTTAGCTTGGGCCAGTCACTTAATCTCTATGCATCTAAGCCTCTACAAGAGTAAACTTGAAGAAAAATCATTGAAGTTCTTTCCAATCCTGATTCCTACAAGAACAGGAAAACTGCAGAACTGGAACACTAAAAGAAAATACAAAGGCTGTAACTATGTGGAGGTTTGCTTACGGAAATGTCACAGTTGAAGAATCAGAGGTTCATTGGACTTTTTTTCTAAGTAGCCCTTTGAGTAAACTGTACTTTAACAGGAGTAAAGTAAAATGACAGTAACTGCGGTCTCTGAAAACCCTAACCATCATAATGGGAACTTACCTGGACTGCTTTGTGGGGTCATTCAATTCTGGAACTGATTCCCAACTTAAAAAACAACAAAAAAAAATCCCCCCAAGGGCTTCCCTGGTGGCGCAGTGGTTGAGAGTCCGCCTGCCAATGCAGGGGACACGGCTTCGTGCCCCGGTCCGGGAAGATCCCACATGCTGCGGAGTGGCTGGGCCCGTGAGCCGTGGCCGCTAAGCCTGCGCATCCGGAGCCTGTGCTCCGCAACGGGAGAGGCCACAACAGTGAGAGGCCCGCGTACTGCAAAAAAAAAAAAAAAAAAAAAAAAATCCCCCCAAAACTCAGACCCTAAGGACTTTTTAGGAGAGGAAAAAAAAACGTACACACAAAAACATGTCAAGGACAATCAAATCTGAACAAGGCTAAGACCAAACCAGGAATTTTCCACTCTTGAGAGGAAAACATTTACATACACACATACAATGACTAGTAATAAAACGTACTTTTAAATGATTAGGGCTATACATACAATGAAATATTGTTCAGACTTAAAAAGGAATGAAATTCTGATATATGCTGAACCACGGATGACCCTTAATGAAATAAACCAGACAAAAAAATACAAACATTATATAAATCCACTTATATGAAATATCTAGACTAGAGAAATTCATAAAAACAGAAAGTAGATTAGAGGTCAGCAGGGAACTGGGGAAGGGGCAGGGAGTACTGTTTAATGAGGACAGAGATTTTTTTGTTTTAACAAATTTATTTATTTATTTTTGGCTGCGTTGGGTCTTCGTTGCTGCACATGAGCTTTCTCTAGTTGCGGCGAGCGGGGGCTACTCTTCGTTGCAGTGCACAGGCTTCTCATTGCAGTGGCTTCTCTTGTTGCGCAGCCTGGGCTCTAGGCATGTGGGCTTCAGTAGTTGTGGCACATGGGCTCAGTAGTTGTGGCTCACGGGCTCTAGAGCACAGGCTCAGTAGTTGTGGCGCACGGGCTTAGTTGCTCTGCGGCATGTGGGATCTTCCCTGACCAGGGCTCCGCCCTGTGTCCCCTACACTGGCAGGCGGATTCTTAACCACTGCGCAACCAGGGAAGTCCCAAGCACAGGGTTTCTATTCGGGATGATGAAAAAGTTTTCAAAAAGATAGAAGTGATAGTTGCACAACATTGTGAATGTAATTAATGCCACTGTACACTTAAAATTTTATGCTATGTGTATTTTTACCAAAATAATAATAAAAAGAATGATGGTGGCTGCTCAGTTTCTCAGGAAGTGCTATCGCTCAGCAACACTCAGAAAGGTCTGATTCTTCCCACCTACAGGGGTTACTAAGGTTTCCAAAAAGAAATAAAGGGACCAACTCACCTCTCTACTTGGACACCAGAACCCCTTTTGAGCTACAGTTCCACTCCACACCACCATTCTGTTTATAGCCCTGAGTGGAGGCTCTAGGTACTTGAATCATCAAGCCTTGGAAACCACCTCTCACCAGCATTTGACAGAGTTGACCAGGCCCTATTTTTTTTTTAATTGTCTTCTCGTGATTCCACACTCTTCTATTTTTCTTCCCCTCTAGATTGATTACCGTGACAAGAACCTTCGATAGAGCAGGTCTCAGTGAAAACATGAGGAGAAGAAATGGTGACCATGGAACAGGATATGAACAGCCCTTTCTGGCTATTTCTGAAATGATGTTCTTAACAGGTACTTGGTACAGATACAGCGAGGCAGACAGGGTGGTGGGAGAATGTGAAAATTCTCTTCAGGTTGCGTCTATTTTCTTGAGTAAAAAAAGCAGAGCTCAGGCTTCCCTGCTGGCGCAGTGGCTGAGAGTCCACCTACCGATGCAGGGGACACGGGTTCATGCCCTGGTCTGGGAAGATTCCACATGCCGCGGAGGGGCTGGGCCCGTGAGCCATGGCTGCTGAGCCTGCGCATCCGGAGGCTGTGCTCCACAACAGGAGAAGCCACAACTGTGAGAGGCCCGCGTACCGCAAAAAAAAAAAAAAAAAAAAGCAGATCTCATGGAACATTCTCCAGGATAGATCATATCTTGGGTCACAAATCAAGCCTTGGTAAATTTAAGAAAATTGAAATCATATCAAGTATCTTTTCCGACCACAACGCTATGAGACTAGATATCAATTACAGGAAAAGATCTGTAAAAAACACAAACACATGGAGGCTAAACAATAAACTACTTAATAACCAAGTGATCACTGAAGAAATCAAAGAGGAAATCAAAAAATACCTAGAAACAAATGACAATGGAGACACAACGACCCAAAAGCTATGAGATGCAGCAAAAGCAGTTCGAAGAGGGAAGTTTATAGCAATACAATCCTACCTTAAGAAACAGGAAACATCTCAAATAAACAACCTAATCTTGCACCTAAACCAATTAGAGAAAGAAGAACAAAACAACCCCAAAGTTAGCAGAAGGGAAGAAATCATAAAGATCAGATCAGAAATAAATGAAAAAGAAATAAAGGAAACAATTGCAAAGATCAATAAAACTAAAAGCTGGTTCTTTGAGAAGATAAACAAAATTGATAAATCATTAGCCAGACTCATCAAGAAAAAAAGGGAGAAGACTCAAATCAATAGAATTAGAAATGAAAAAGGAGAAGTAACAACTGACACTGCAGAAATACAAAGGATCATGAGAGATTACTACAAGCAACTCTATGCCAATAAAATGGACAACCTAGAAGAAATGGACAAATTCTCAGAAATGCACAACCTGCCGAGACTGGAAGAACCAGGAAGAAATAGAAAATATGAACAGACCAATCACAAGCACTGAAATTGAAACTGTGATTAAAAATCTTCCAACAAACAAAAGTCCAGGACCAGATGGCTTCACAGGCGAATTCTATCAAACACTGAGAGAAGAGCTAACACCTATCCTTCTCAAAATCTTCCAAAATATAGCAGAGGGAGGAACACTCCCAAACTCATTCTACAAGGCCACCATCACCCTGATACCAAAACCAGAAAAAGATGTCACAAAGAAAACTATAGGCCAATATCACTGATGAACATAGATGCAAAAATCCTCAACAAAATACTAGCAAACAGAATCCAACAGCACATTAAAAGGATCATACACCATGATCAAGTGGGGTTTATCCCAGGAATGCAAGGATTCTTCAATATATGCAAATCAATCAATGTGATAAACCATGTTAACAAACTGAAGGAGAAAAACCATATGATCATCTCAATAGATGCAGAGAAAACTTTTGACAAGATTCAACACCCATTTATGATAAAAAACCCTGTAGAAAGTAGGCACAGAGGGAACTTTCCACAACATAATAAAGGCTATATATGACAAACCCACAGCCAACATTGTTCTCAATGATGAAAAGCTGAAACCATTTCCACTAAGATCAGGAAGAAGACAAGGTTGCCCACTCTCAGCACTATTATTCAACATAGTTTTGGAAGTTTTAGCCACAGCAATCAGAGAAGAAAAGGAAATAAAAGGAATACAAATCAGAAAAGAAGTAAAGCTGTAACTGTTTGCAGATGACATGATACTATACATAGAGAATCCTAATGATGCTACCAGAAAACTACTAGAGCTAATCAATGAATTTGGTAAAGTAGCAGGATACAAAATTAATGCACAGAAATCTCTTACATTCCTATACACTAATGATGAAAACTCTGAAAGTGAAATTAAGAAAACACTCCCATTTACTACTGCAAGAAAAAGAATAAAATATCTAGGAATAAACCTACCTAAGGAGACAAAAGACCTGTAAGCAGAAAACTATAAAACACTGATGAAAGAAATCAAAGCTGACATCAACAGATGGAGAGATATACCATGTTCCTAGATTGGAAGAATCAACATTGTGAAAATGACTCTACTACCCAAAGCAATATACAGATTCAGTACAATCCCTATCAAACTACCAATGGCATTTTTCACAGAACTAGAACAAAAAATTTCACAATTTGTATGGAAACACAAAAGACCCCAAATAGCCAAAGCAATCTTGAGAACGGAAAATGGAGCTGGAGGAATCAGTCTCCCTGACTTCAGAATATACTACAAAGCTACAGTAATCAAGACGGTATGGTACTGGCACAAAAACAGAAATATAGATCAATGGAGCAGGATAGAAAGCCCAGAGATAAACCCACGCACATATGGTCACCTTATCTTTGATAAAGGAGGCAAGAATATACAGTGGAGAAAAGACAGCCTCTTCAATAAGTGGTGCTGGGAAAACTGTACAGGTACATGTAAAAGTATGAAATTAGAACACTCCCTAACACCATACACAAAAATAAACTCAAAATGGATTAAAGGCCTAAATGTAAGGCCAGACACTATCAAACTCTTAGAGGAAAACATAGGCACAACACTCTGACATAAATCACAGCAAGATCCTTTTTGACCCACCTCCTAGAGAAATGGAAATAAAAACAAAAATAAACAAATGGGACCTAATGAAACTTCAAAGCTTTTGCACAGCAAAGGAAACCATAAACAAGACGAAAAGACAACCCTCAGAATGGGAGAAAATATTTGCAAATGAAGCAACTGACAAAGGATTAATCTCCAAGATTTTCCAGCAGCTCATGCAGCTCAATACAAAAAAACAAACAACCCAATCCAAAAATGGGCAGAAGACCTAAATAGACATTTCTCCAAAGATATACAGATTGCAAACAAACACATGAAAGAATGCTCAACATCATTAATCATTAGAGAAATGCATATCAAAACTATAATGAGATATCATCTCACACTGGTCAGAATGGCCATCATCAAAAAATCTAGAAACAATAAATGCTGGAAAGGGTGTGGAGAGAAGGGAACACTCTTGCACTGTTGGTGGGAATGTAAATTGATACAGCCACTATGGAGAACAGTATGGAGGTTCCTTAAAAAACTAAAAATAGAACTACCATATGACCCAGCAATCCCACTACTGGGCATATACCCTGAGAAAACCATAATTCAGAAAGAGTCATGTGCCAAAATGTTCATTGCAGCTCTATTTACAATAGCCAGGACATGGAAGCAACCTAAGTGTCCATCATCGGATGAATGGATAAAGAAGATGTGGCACATAAATACAATGGAATATTACTCAGCCATAAAAAGAAACGAAATTGAGATATTTGTAGTGAGATGGATGGACCTAGAGTCTGTCATACAGAGTGAAATAAGTCAGAAAGAGAAAAACAAATACCATATGCTAACACATATATATGGAATCTAAGAAAAAAAAAAAGGTAATGAAGAACCTAGCGGTAAGGCAGGAATAAAGACACAGACCTACTAGAGAATGGACTTGAGGATATGGGGAGGGGGAAGGGTAAGCTGTGACAAAGTGAGAGAGTGGCATGGACATATATTCACTACCAAACGTAAAATAGCTAGTGGGAAGCAGCCGCATAGCACAGGGAGATCAGCTTGGTGGTTTGTGACCACCTAGAGGGGTGGAATAGGGAGGGTGGGAGGGAGGGAGATGCAAGAGGGAAGAGATATGGGAACATATGTATATGTATAACTGATTCACTTTGCTATAAAGCAGAAACTAACACACCACTGTAAAGCAATTATACTCAAATAAAGACGTTTAAAAAAAAAAAAAGCAGAGCTGCAGCTGGGAGGGTTGGAGGGATGAAGGAAGAGAAAAGGTATGAAACAGTTCCCCAGCCATCAGGAAATGTGGTCTCTTCTTTAAAAAGCCAAGTTTTATCATGACCCTCTCTTGCTAAAATCCTTCACTGCTTAAAAAAAAACAGTAGGGCACTACATGAAAGAATCTCCCCATAATTCCAGCAGATCACATGTAGGAAGGATTTCTTCAGTCAGAGAGAAAGTGGTGTGGGTGCGTCTGTGCAACAGGACGCATGCACAAGCCCGGCCGAGCCCCTGAGACTAAGTGTGGACGGGGCGGCCGTGCCTGCTCCAGAGTCACAGCGATATCTACCATGAGTGAGTGCAACGACCGAGAGCTATAAGTTTATTTCCATTTTGTTCACAAACTCAATTTTAATTAGAAAGAACTGGGTGATAAGCAATGAGGACAGTGTCGGGGTGAATCCACAGCTATGCCATACACATGAGATGCTACGAATATTTGCCAATTACCAAATAAACAAGGTGATGCAAGTGAAATCCATAATAGTTAATGACATTATTAACATTAAAATCTATACATTCTAGGTGTCCTAGTTTTAATAATAAAATAAGGCTTATTTATGCTTTTTTTTCAAATAGCACATACTTGATTGCTTCATTTATGTTTAGGAAGTTAAGGTCTAGGAAACAAATCAAGCCTTTATTTCTTCAATGAAGTTCAATTTAAAATTAGATTACACATATTTATTTTTCCTCATAACATGGCAATTTCCCAAGTTCTTTATACAACTAATTTTACTTTCAAAAGATTATAAAACATAGCAATGGCCCAAATGTCCATCACCTGATGAATGGATAAACAAAATGTGGTACAGCCACACAACAGACTATTATCCAGCCACAAAAAGGAATGAACCTTGAAAGCATTACACTAAGTGAAAAGAAGCCAGCTACAATAAGCCACAGATTGTATGGTTCTATTTATATGAAATATCCAGGGACTTCCCTGGTGGTGCAGTGGTTGAGAGTCCACCTGCCGATGCAGGGGACACGGGTTCATGCCCCAGTCCGGGAAGATCCCACGTGCCGCGAAGTGGCTAGGCCCGTGAGCCATGGCCACTAAGACTGCGCGTCTGGAGCCTGTGCTCCGCAATGGGAGAGGCCACAACAGTGAGAGGCCCGCGTACCACACAAAAAAAGAATCCGCCTACCAATTCAGGGGACACGGGTTCGATCCCTGGTCCAGGAAAATCCCACATGCTGCAGAACAACTAAGCCCGCACGCCATGACTACTGAGCCCGTGCACCACAACTACTGAGCCTGCATGCCACAACTACTGAAGCCTGTGCACCTAGAGCCCATGCTCCACAAGAGAGAAGCCACCGCAATGAGAAGCCCACACACCACGACAAAGAGTAGCCCCCGCTCACCGCAACTAGAGAAAGCCCACGTGTAGCAATGAAGACCCAGCAAAGCCAAAAACTAAAAATAAAAAAAGAAAGAAAAAGAAATATCCAGAATTGGCAAATCTATTGAGACAAAAAGTAGATTACTGGTTGCCAAGGGCCAGGGGCATTGGGGGAAATGAGGAATAAATGCTAATGGGTGCAAGAATTATTTTGGGGGTGAAGAAAATGTTCTAAAATTGATCATGGTGATGATTGCACAACTCTGTGAATATACTAAAAACCACTGAAACTATACACTTTAAATGGGCAAATTGTATGCCATGTGAACTGTATCTCATTACAGCTGTAGGGACTTCACTGGTGGCACAGTGGTTAAGAATCCACCTGCCAATGCAGGGGACATGGGTTCGATCCCTGTTCCAGGAAGATCTCACATGCCGCGGAGCAACTAAGCCCGTGCGCCACACCTACTGAGCCTGCGCTCTAGAGCCCACTCACCACAACTACTGAAGCCTGTGTGCCTAGAGCCTGTGTTCTGCAAGAAAGAGAATCCACTGCAATGAGAAGCCCATGCACCGCAACGAGAGTAGCCCCCACTTGCCACAACTAGAGAAAGCCCACATGCAGCAACGAACACCCAACACAGCCAAAAATTTAATTAAGTAATTAATTAATCAATCAATTAATTAAGTTAATTAAATAAAGTTTGAGGCGATCTGAACCACAAGAAGAACTGCAAACTCCTCGGGTGCGCAAGGCCCCTGAGACCAGACTCTGCTCACCCCTCTAGCTTAGCTTTCTCCCCCCAACTCTCTGGCCCAGTCACACTCCAACAGCTTTACTCACAGTGCCTCATGCCTCTGGGTCTCTGTGCATGTTGGTCCTATGTGGACCACTTCACAACCTAACAAACACATACATCCTTCTTTATTTACCATCAGTTCAACATGGCGTTTGGGAGTTACAACCATAAAAAGCTGGAGAAAAAGGAACTTGCCCTGAAATCCATCTCCTTCCACAGAATTACCGAATATGAATCATGACCTCTTTTCCAAAAACATTACTTACCATAAGGAAAAACAATCCCATTTACTAGATTCCTATTAAACTGGCTACTGTGTTAAGATATATACCCTAACTCACTTAACCCCAAGAAATAGATGAGGTAATAGATTGAGGAAAGTTAAGTATCTTGTTCAAGACCAGAGCAGGAATCTGAACTTAAGTCGAGATAATTACGAACCACATGATCTTTCTACTATACCAACTTGCTCTCCCAAAGTTGCTTCTTATATACAATGATGAGATAAGCTCCTTGGATCTCTGGGACTCAGAATGTTAATGCAGTTGAAATGTCAGTCAAAAAAACCTAGAATAAAACCCAACATTAATGGAATGATGTGGTATCATACAGAAAGAACTGAAATCTAAGTATCATATTAAGAAATAGTATTTTTAATATTGCAAAAGAAATACTGAGGTAAGAAATGGAAAAAAGCTAAGAACCACAGGACAGTTTGTCTAAAATTGTAGCTTAGAGTACAGATATGATGACAGAGTCCACTGGAGTCAATCAGTATAGATAAAAATGGGCAGCATGCTTTATTCTAAACTGCAGCACTGCCTAGTAGTTTGGGTGACAACATGATCTATATTTGTGCTGCCCAATATTATAACCAATAGCCACACTTGAAATGTAGCCAGTATGACTGAGAAGCCAAAATTTTAACTTTATTTCATTTTAATTAATTTAAACTTAAAAAGACACAGGAGGGTAGTGGCTGCTGTTCTGGACAATGCAGGTCTAGAGAAAGGAAAACAATGCCTTCTAGTGAGTCTACGCACAGGCTAGAGACAACAGAAAGAGCAGGGTATAATCACGAGAAAGGCCCAAAGTTTGCAAGTTGGGGAGCATTTTACAGCCCATTTTACAGACCTAAAGGGTAATAAAGACAGGTAGTGCCTAAAAGACACTAACATTTAACTGTCTTACGGATTTTGCACAACAAAGGGACCAAGTCTTGTTATAAGCATCAGCTGATGAAGTTTATGTGAAAGCACTATATAAATGTAAGATAAACGTATATAAATTTTTACCATCAGGATAGACCTGGAAAGGACAGAAATTCACTTTTCTTTTTTCCAGATGATTCTTCTATTTATCCTCAAGGGTAGGGGTTATGTTTTATTAGGTCTCTCTCCTGCGCCTAGCACAATGCCATGCACATGGCAGGTACTCCATAAACGTCTAATGAACCACTAAAGTGAGCAACTCTTTACTGAGTTTCCAAGCCAAGGATCACAGACAAGAACTCGAGAATAACCCACAGGTGAGTCCAGGAATCCCTGAAAATGGGGAACATGTCCCATGTCATCAAAAATAATCCTGACAGGACTTCCCTGGTGGCCCAGTGGGTAAGACTCCATGCTCCCAATGTAGGAGGCTCAGGTTCAATTCCCTGGTCAGGGAACTAAATCCCACACGCATGCTGCAAATAAGACCTGGCGCAGCATGCATGCATGCACGCATAAATGAATGAATAAATAAATATTTTTTTAAAAGAAAAACCCATCCCAAAATTTTAAATGCCAGGATTATTATTAATTTTTTTTTTTTTTTTTTTTTTTTTGCGGTACACGGGCCTCTCACTGTTGTGGCCTCTCCCGTTGCGGAGCACAGGCTCTGGACGTGCCAGCTCAGCGGCCATGGCTCACAGGCCCAGCCTTTCCGCGGCACGTGGGATCTTCCCGGACAGGGGCACAAACCTGTGTCCCCTGCATTGGCAGGCGGACTCTCAACCACTGCGCCACCAGGGAAGCCCTATTATTAATTTTTAAGTCAACAATCCTATGTTAGTCATTTCCACTGAAAGTTCTCAAACTACTTATTTAAAACATTATTACTATAGTACTTTGAGCTAAAGTAACTTTCATCTACGTTGCTTAAAGCACTTAATTAGTAACCATTATTTAAGGTTCCATACTGTACAAAGGATAATTTCCATTTGGAAACAGGCAGATTAAAAGGTGAAAGTAAAAAAGCAAAAAACCACACTTTTCTTTTTAACTCTAACTTGATTAAATCTAAAACACCATCCCCACTAATATTTTTCCTTAACTATATCTACTGAATCAAAATTCATTATGAGAGACTAATGTTCTAAACGCTTAGTTTCAGAATACAGACAAGGGACCTGAAGAACTACTTTTTCAATTATAGGTTTCACTAACAATTTTCTGCAAATCTAAAAGATTCACATTCCCACGAAGTTTGCTCCTTGAAAGTAAGTTAATTTCCTTACTCCACAAATGACAACTCAAAACAATATCATGCGTACAAGAGAGTAAACAAAAATCAGAATCAAGTCCTCTGAATCCTAGTCAGTTCTATATACTATAAACCATGATGAATGTCAGCTGAGAGAATCAGTATCTTAAAAACAGGAAGAAACCTAAGACCAGACACTCATTCCGGGCTTTCATCCCTCTTCTGAACATTTCCAATGATTGACACTGTTGATATAAAGGCCCAGAGGCATGTTCAGCCCAACCATCTCCTGTAGGGCACATGAAAAGGATGCAGGAAAGCTGAAAGAATTATTTGAGAAAAAAGGAAAAATTTACCATTGCTGCTTTAGT
This sequence comes from Orcinus orca, assembly GCF_937001465.1. Taxonomy (NCBI): domain Eukaryota; kingdom Metazoa; phylum Chordata; class Mammalia; order Artiodactyla; family Delphinidae; genus Orcinus; species Orcinus orca. The sequence continues at coordinate 61,445,668 of NC_064573.1, forward strand.
GTTATTCAAATGGTGATAACCAGGTATAACTTAAAAAAGAGAGAGCGCTAAAATGTGGTATGTTTCCTTGCTTTGGGGGATCAGTGTTTCACTTCACAATTATTAACTATACCATGAGAGTCACAAGTTGTCTCAAGATAAAAAATGTCCATAAAACATTAGTCCAGATTATTCCAAATCTAGCTGATAATCACATTATCTGGTGGAATTTTTTGTTTGTTTCTTAACGTATGTATCCAGGCTCCATATCAGACCTACCAAATCAAAATCTCCAGGGTATGGGGCCAGGTATGAGTACATTTTAAAGCTACCTAGATAATTCTAATAATCACCTATCCATTAATTGATTCATTCAATAAATGTTCACTGAGCACCTATGTACCAGGTATCATGCCTGGTGCTAGGGGTACAGTGGTAAAGGAAACAGACATAGTCTGGACCCTACACTGATGGAACTTAGTATAGGGATCACAGAGATATACTGAACATCCACGTGAGGACTGCGGCAAACTGGAGAGTACAGCTCCTAAAAAGAGGCAGCAGCTTTACTATTTTAGCTGAATGCTTCCATGTAGGAGTGCATGACTGATATTGCCATATGTGATTTTTCAAGAAGGTAGGAAAAGGGGGTTGGCGGATCTAAATCAAAACGTGATAAGTAGATAACACAAAATAAGATAAAGGAAATGAGTTCAAATATATCAGAAATAATAAATGTAAACAGGTGAAACATGTCTATAAAAAGAAAAAGACTCTCAGATGAGATTTTTAAAAGAGATAATCTAGCAATATATTATTCACAATTACACCTAAAACAAAACAACACAGAAAGGCTTAAAATAAAAGGAGGGAAACGTGCATTCCAGAAAAATACAAATCAGAAGAAAGCCACAGTAACAGTGTTAATATCCAAAAATGAGAACTTAGGGAAAGCATTATTTAAAAGGGTAAAAAGGGGCATCTCAAAAAATAATATAATTATGAACTTTCATGTACCAAAAAATATAGCCTTAAAATATAACCACAAATATTTTACCTAAAACTAAAACTGTCAGAATTACAAAGTGAAAATGATAAGTCCTTAGTCACAATAGGAAATTTTAAAACATTTCCTTCAGAAACTTAGAAAACAGACAAAAATATTAAGATGAAGAGTGTCTGAATAATATGATGAACTAGCCAAATGGAAAACATACACATACACACATATACATGCTTGTGTGTGACACTAGAGTAGTAAAACATGTCACCCTTCAAAGAATAAGCATAATTTTTCATTAGAAAAGCAAAAGTTAGAGAAACTGGAAAACGAAGAAACTTTGAGAGACGGAGAGAAGAGAAAGGGATAGCTAGGGTCCCACCAGACAGAAGACTTACAACAACAGCAACAATTTAGATGTCATAGTGAAATATAATTCAGAAAGAAAATTCAGATAATTCTCTCCTTTGCTGAAAGCTAGTTATTCCTTCCACCCATAAGGTAAAGCCTAGAAAAATTAATAAAACATTTACCAAAAAATAAGTTATAATGGGACTTCCCTGGTGGCGCAGTGTTTAAGAACCCACCTGCCAATGCAGGGGACACGGGTTCGAACCCTGGTCTGGGAAGATCCCACATGCCGCAGAGCAACTAAGCCAGTGCACCACAATTACTGAACCTGTGCTCTAGAGCCCACGAGCCACAACTACTGAGCCTGCGTGCTGCAACTACTGAAGCCCGCGAGCCTAGAACCCGGGCTCCGCAACAAGACAAGCCACCGCAGTGAGAAGCCCGTGCACCGCAACGAAGAATAGCCCCTGCTCGCCACAACCAGGGAAAGCCCACGCCGATATACAACACAGTCAAAAATTAAATAAATAAACAAACAAATAAAAAGTTATAATGAAAAACGGAAAATAATGTGATGTCTGTCCATAGCGAAATGTCATGTTTTGGTTAAAAAGGCAGTCTCTAAAGTTACTTGCCTGGGTTCACATCCTAGCTCCATTACTCATGTGTTGTTGGAAAAGTTGCTTCACACATCTCTATGCCTGTCAGCTCATGTATAAAATGGGGATAATAACTGTACCTACTTCATAAGGTTCTTGTGAAGATAAAATGAGGTAACAATATATGCAAAGAGCTTAGAACAGTGCCTAGCATACTGTAGCTTTCAAACCTGTTAGTGTTCCATCAATGAGGTACACAATGAGGCAGCTCTATGTGTATCAATACATAAAAAGATGCCCAGCATGTATTATGGTTTAAAAGGCAGCTGCATAAAAACACTGATATACAAAAGAAATATGTGTATAATAAACATATATGCCTGTGTATACATATACATTTATCTAGAAGAATATACAATCTGTTAACAGTTACCTCTAGTAAGTGAGACTAGAAGAGCTTGGCAAACAGTTTCTTTCTGTATTATGTGAATTTTTTGTAAGAGCCTATATTACTTTTATAAATTTTAAATTACAAAAAATGTAAAAATCATTTTTCACAACTCAGTTATTTTGCCACCATAATCCTAAAACATTAAGCCCTACAGAGTAAACTGTTATTCGCACAACAAATTTGGTTTGCCCCATGCCTACATTCATTCCTATGCCCATAAAACAACGGTTCTTGAACCAAGATCCCAGGTTACCTTGGTATCCCACAGGCTGGAATGAAGCATCATGCCACCAAGATCCAAGAATAAATAGCCTCTTCTAAATCATAGAAATGCTTGAATTAATAAAGACAATTCTCTCAAATCCATCTAATATACCTTTACTAGCAGATGATCAAACATGTAAATTTAAAATAACATCTATTTACAAGGAGTTGATTAGGCTTCATTCTATAGCTTTCTCATGGATGTGTACGCTTAAAGGGAATTTATATTATATAGATACAATAAAGTCATTCTCTGCTAGTAAAATTATTTCGAGTTTATAAGACAGTTTATCATGTGTTCTATAACAAGCATGATGACTCCATCCTCTGAATAAATTTGATAATCACTGCTCTGGGTTTATCATCAGAAAAATTATAAAGCCTGTCAGAAAAATTATAATGTAGATATGTTGAGAAAATGCATATTTCATTTAACTGTCCTTTTAAAGATATTCCTGAATCTAGACCCTTAAAGAAAGCAAATACTGTCTGAGTCTATTATTAGAAATGACAGCTAACATTTACTTAGCATGAACCGTGTGCCAGTGACTATGCCAAGCACTCCACGTGTACTCTGTATCATTAAATCATCACAGCAGTTCTATCAAGTAAGCATTATTCTTACCCTGTTTCCTTCTGATTAAGAAACTGAAGCACAGAGAATTTAAGCAATTTGTTCAAAGTCACAGAGCCAATAAAGAGGCAGAGCCACTAAAAAGCAGGTAGTACCTAAATCTGTGGAGGTCATGGAGTGGTAAGGGATTATTATATACAAAATAAGATTCTACAAGACGAATGGAAAGACTACTGGATTGGGCAAAAGCAGACCAAAATCTGGATTCCAATTCTCCCACTTAGTAGCTCTGAGACTATCAAGAAAAAATTTAACTTCCCTGGCTTCAGCTGCCTGGTCTGTAATAAGGCAATGCTAGAGTGGTTCTGATGTAATTTCAAACTCTAAATAAATTGCTAAATATATATCTTAGTACTCATAAGGCAGCCAGAGCAACTGAATAAAAACAAAGGCTGGATCAACAGACCCAGGAAAACATTCTAAGAGAACCATCTCCCTGAGTCGTTCTCAATTTCTGATACAGAGAACAGCTGATTCCTTGGGGGTACCAGTTAAAAAGAGTCCCAGCCCGGGCTTCCCTGGTGGCGCAGTGATTGAGAGTCCGCCTGCCAATGCAGGGAACACAGGTTCGTGCCCCGGTCCGGGAAGATCCCACATGCCGCAGAGGGGCTGGGCCCGTGAGCCATGGCCGCTGAGCCTGTGCTCCGCAACGGGAGAGGCCACAACAGTGAGAGGCCCGCGTACCGCAAAAAAAAAAAAAAAAAAAAAAAAGAGTCCCAGCCCTTCCCAGTCCTGCTGAATTAGAACCTGCAAGGGAGGGTCTGGGACTCCACACTGTAATGACTCCTTAAGTGATCAGCATGCACTGGAGTTGGTGTCCCCTGACTTAGGTATTAGGGAGAATCCAGCTCAGTGTAAATGATCTATTCAACACCTTTGCTTTCTGAAGTTAGGAATTCCTTAAAATGGTTTAATTAAAAAAAAAAATTAACAGCTTTCTTAAGATACAATCACATACCACACAATTCACCCATTTAAAGTGGATAATTCAGTGGTTTTTCATATATTAACAGAGTTATGCAATCATGACCACGATCAATTTTACAATATTTTCATCACCCCAAAAGAAACCCCAGACCCATGAGCAGTCACCATTTTTCCCCAACCCCATCCTCTTCCCCCCCCAGTAGACAACCATTAAACTTATTTCTGTCTCTACAGATTTACCTATTCTGGACATTTCATACAAATGGAGTCATACAACATGTGATCTTTTGTGACCAGCTTCTTTCACTTAGCGTGTCTCACTACACGCTCCATCCATGTGTCTCTACTTCATTTCTTTTTATTGCCAAACAACATTACATTGTGTGAAGGTACCTCATTTTATTCACCCATTTATCAGCTAATGACTATTTAGTTGTTTCTAAAATTGCCTAATTTTAACAGAGAAAAAAGATTAGATAAAAATTTTTTGCACTAAGATTTTTCCAGGGAAACGTATCAACGTACTCAATATGTTCACTACAGTAAACCTTACTACAATGTAAAAAATGTACTACTTAGAGTTAATAGCATACTTTTACATATTACTAAAACAAATAGGCTACCAAAATATGAATATGATTATCACATGTTTAATAGCAGAGGTTTTTATTTCTAAACCGAATACTCTTTCTTTCAAAACCAGTTGTTAAATTCTGATTCTGCCACCGGAGGTTATGGCTTCTGTGCTGGAAAACTACTGACTTCACTTTACAGTTCACAATTGCTCTCCTTGTCCCACTTTTTTTTTTTTTTTTAAGCTCCATGGACTTGCTCCAGTCTATTTCACAGACCTCGTTCTTTCTCCTCCCTTCCTTACTTGTCCAGTGTTGACCTACTAATTGTCCTTACAGGCAAATCTGTCAGCTTGTGGAAGCACTTTTATTCAAAACTCTGGAAAACTACACTGATTTTCCTAAATCTTTTTTTTAACTTCAGAATTCTTTATTAAGCTTTCAATTTAAAACTTTATCCCTGCTTCAATTTAAATTTCTTTTTCCACTTGAGATTAGGTAAAAAGCTTGCTTCTAATAATTGACAAGTTCCATGGCACAACCATCTTTCTCACTGGACTTAGTGTGGTCAGGCTCACACCTGTTTTGGTCATTGTATTCTCAGCACCCAGCAGAGAACACGGCTAGTTATTCATAGTCTTGTTGAAAGAGTGAAAACAGAAATGCAGCTTGAAGTAGATTTTTATCATATAGCTAACATGTGTTGAGCTTATTTATACATGCAGGGGCCTAGGCTAAACATTCTCATGCACATCTTACTGAATTCTCATCACAGTACCATTAAACAGGTAGTATGCATACTACCCCCTCCCAATTCGAAAGATGAAAAAACTGAGATTCAGTAAGCAACAGAGCCAGAACTCAAACCTAAGTCTGCCTCAAAGCCCATGAACTTAACCACCGTGCAGCCCTATTCACACAGTCAAAGGCAACAGAGCTAAAGCCAGAACAGCAAGCGAAAAAGAAGGAACACTCGTGACCACAGATCACACCACTTGGGGACCTAGGGAAGAGGTCCAAAGGTGGCCTGTCCCTTTGGGGTTTCTGTAGAGAAGGCAGGCACACTCTTTCTACGACCTCTCTTCAAACATGCACTCAGACAGGACAGAAGAGGCACAAAAATTTCCACCATACATGAAATGTCTCTCTCAGCCCCAGGGGCTACTGAAGTTGCTCTTATGAAAAATGAGCTCATTCTGAGTGGTTCACACCTCATAACTTCTGAAGCAAAAAGCTTCTGTGCTAAACTGAAAAAAACAAACAAAACAGGACAACCTGAGAAGAGTCAGGGCAAGGACAGCTGCTAATAACCAACTGCCGGCTCCTGCTAGTTCTAATGGAGTCACAGCCACCACCTCAACACTCACGCTCATCTGTGTCAAAACAGGGAAGCAGGGAACACATTTCTTTAAGGATTAAATTAACCTTGCTACATAGAGAGTGGTTTAATGTGACAATGATATTAGGTTATCAAAATAAGTACTTTTCCATTGCCTGTTCATATTCAATTTATCTCCATAAAGCAAATTTATATTGATAAAGAACAGAGATTTGCCTTTTTAAAAGCTTAGATGCATAATAAATACACTTTCAGGACTAGTTGGGATATTAGGATATTTTAATCTTGCCTCTCTTAGTAACATTTTTCCTATGTAACAATGAAAACGTCATTCTAAAAGGCAACTGCTAAAAAATGGTTCTGAAGAACCTAGGGGCAGGACAGGAATAAAGACGCAGACGTAGAGAATGGACTTGAGGACACAGGGAGGGGGAAGGGTAAGCTGGGACGAAGTGAGAGAGTGGCATGGACATATATACACTACCAAATGTAAAATAGATAGCTAGTGGGAAGCAGCTGCATAGCACAGGGAGATCATAGGGAGGGTGGGAGGGAGACGCAAGACGGAGGAGATATGGGGATATATGTATATGTATAGCTGATTCACTTTGTTATACAGCAGAAACTAACACACCATTGTAAAGCAATTATACTCCAATAAAGATGTTAAATAAATAAAAGGCATCTCCTAACTTCTGAATGGGTTATGTCCCAAAGTTTCCTTTCAGTGCAGTCTGAAAACTAGAAATTAATTTTTCCCGTAGAAGTTATAAACAATTCCAATATTAGGCCACAATCGACTATTTAAATTGAAAATAAACTGCAATACGGGGAGGGGGAAGGGTAAGCTGGGACAAAGTGAGAGAGTGGCATGGACATATATACACTACCAAATGTAAAATAGATAGCTAGTGGGAAGCAGCCACATAGCACAGGGAGATCAGCTCGGTGCTTTGTGACCACCTAGAGGGGTGGGATAGGGAGGGTGGGAGGGAGGGAGACGCAAGAGGGAAGAGATATGGGGATATATGTATATGTATAGCTGATTCACTTTGTTATAAAGCAGAAACTAACACACCATTGTAAAGCAATTATACTCCAATAAAGATGTTAAAAAAAAGAAAAGAAAAGAAAGTGCAAAAGTAGTCTGAGCCCCACGCCCACCCCAGAGCCCTCGGAGCACTGAGCAGCGGAAGGCAGCACAGGCACTGCAGCGTCTCCACAGCCAGCTGTGCGGCAGCAGCAGGGAGAAAAGGAGTGAGAAGACCCCCAGGGAGGCCCCTGCAGCACTAGCAGCAGGAGCACTGCAGCCTCCCGGGCCACACAGCACCCTGCTTGAGTCAAGGACCTCCTTCTGCACACGCTACTATATACAGTTTGTGAAATGGGTTACGCAACGCCCATGACCTCTTCAGCTTTAATATACACTCACTGGGAAGTACTCAGTCAAAATGGTATCTATAAACAATATATAACCCCTTATTATCATCTCTATTTTTACAGATGGGAAAAGAGATTCTACAGATTAAGTTATTTGCCAAATATCACAAAGCCACTGACACAGCAATGAAACAGACGAAAGTCCCTGCCCTCCAAAGCCGACTTTCTAGAAGAAAGAAAGAGAGACAACAAACAAGACTAATAAATAAATTACAGTATTATTAGAAGGTGCTGTGTGCTGTGGGGGAAAATGCCGTGTGAAGTGCCAGGGTGGTGGTGGGAGCAGCCTGCAATGTGAGCAGGACAGTCAGTGTAGGCCTTACACCAGGATGGTTACACAGGAGCAACTGGAAGGAGGTGAGAGGGCAGTATGTGAATATCTGGGGAGAGAGTTTTGGGCAGAAGGAACAGCCAGTGCAAAGGCCTTGAGGAGGAAGTGTGCCTGGAATGTCCTGTCAACAGCAAGGTGGCCAGTATGTCTGAAGAAAAGCAAGTGAGAGTATGAATGAGAAGTAGTGGAGCACCAGGTGCACGGGACCTTGCTGACTGCTCTAAGGACTCTGCCTTTTACACTGAGGGAGATAGGGAGCCACTGAAGGTTGTGAGTAGAGGAATGACAATGACATAACTTACAACTAAAAATGAGAGCTTCTGGCTCTGGGACTCTGGCAGAATAAGGGCAGGAGGAAGGAGTGCTGGCGAGAGGTGGGCAGCTCCTGGTTGTATCAGGAATCAATGAGGACACCAAAGTTTCTGTCTTGATCAAATATGTTAGACTCTAGGAATAACAGGTTTCGTGGGGAGGGGATCAGGAATTCAGTTTTAGGCAGATTAAGTTTGAGATGCCCGTTAGATTTCTCAGAGGACCAGTAAATTGGCAGGCAATTTCAGGGGAGTAATGCAGGTTACAGATATCAAGTTGTAAGTCGTCAGCACCGAGATGATATTTAAAACAATGAGGTCAGATGAGATCACTGTCCTAGATTCAAAAGCTTGACTATAAAGAAAAGAATTCACCAGGATTTTCCTTATTCCGAGATAATAAAGAATTGTCAGCAGTTTTTAATTACTGAAGATTCATTTGAAGGGCTTTTACAATGTATGAAAATACTAATAATCTGTTAAACAAACGTAATATTATCACGTTTTACACAAAGGAATAATCCCCTTTTTCATTCATGTGTCTTCTCTCAAGGGCAAGATTTTTCTTGTATATTTGGTCATCAGAAAAATCAGATCATTTCTGAGTTTACGGATCATCTAATTCAATTCCTTTCTTTTACAGAAAGAAAGATGAAGGTGAAGACAGGTAGGACAACCTGCCTAAATTCACACAACTAACCAGTGGCAGACCCCACGCCTGGTGTCCCTTCCACCCCAGCAGTCTTCCTGCAGAGCAGTGGCTCCCAGCCCGCGCCTGTCTGCACACACCATAGTCTACGCTCACCACGGATGGCAACGGGACTGCCGTGTGGGGAGAGGGCGGAGCGGCTGACAAAGTTCCTCTAGGGACCCCACCAGGGCTACCCTCACCCCAAGGTTGTGCGGCTTCCCAGTGGGATCACTACTGGAAGGAGTTAGTAAGATGAAAAAAGAAGGAAAAGAAAGGATAATTGTCAATTAATGATAATGCAGAGAACTGTGAAGAATTCACTACTACTATCTTATAAGCCTAATCAAGTGCTCTTATTTTCTGCTACTATTAGGTTCTCTGACCGTATCCAAATATTTGTTTTATGGTTATTTTTCTTGTTACCTGATCAAAGCCCAATTATTACGAGCCATTAGATACAAAAAAATAAGAGCCTTCAGCTTCATGCTATAGTTTTAAATCAAAATAATACCATAATTACAAAAGTTTCATCAGAGTTTATATCTAATTACTACTTAAGACAGGCTTAAAATATAAATAATATAACCTATTAACTGAAATTTGTTTAGAAAGCAAATTCTCTACTTAGAAAAGTTAAGACTACAGATATGAGAATTACTAACATTATTGCTTAATTATCAATAAAGACTAATATATTAAGTATTCAAATAACAGATCAATTCATTTGCAATGCATAATACCAATAAATTTAACAATACAAAATAAGAGTTGAAAATATTTTGTACACTAAAAACCACTTTACAAATAAAAGGTATTATTAACTATCATGCTTATCTGATAAATAAAAATACAAGATTATTAAAGATCATCACTTAATGATGAACATTGGAAACTGAGGGGTTTTTCATGCATTCATTCATTCAAAAATATATTTACTAAGAAGTCTATCCTATATACCCGGCACTGCACTTAGGGCTGAGAAATACAATCAGAAATAAGACATAGTCCCTTTCCTGAAGGAGTTCATAATCTAGTGGGAAACACACTTAAGCAAGCATGCAATTAAAATACAGCAGACTGAGTGCTTCCAGGAGTAAGTACAAAACGCCACCTATCAAGCACACTGAAGGGTCAACTAATTCAGTCTGGGAAAACTTTCAAGAAGAAGGAATAATAAGCTTAGGCTTAGCTAGGCAAAGCAGGAAGTGTGCTATGAGCAGAAGGAAGAGCAATGCAAATATCTGGAAGTGAAAGAAAGATGAAGCTTTCAAAGCCTTAAAGGTGGATCAACATTACCAAAGTAAAGAATAGGATGGGAAAGGGATGAAATGAGAGAGACATGCATGATTAAATACTCTATTAAGTGAATAAATAACTACCCTAAACATTGAGTAATGCCAAGATTGGTTAAATAAATTATATCCATATAACAGAATATTGATAAAGTAGAATAAATATCCATATAATAGAACACTATGCAAACATAAAATATGATACTAAAATATATTTGATAACATGGAAAGTATTCTTTAAACAAGTATCTATCGAGCATCTATTACGCACTGAGCTAGCTAGACAAAAAAAATCAGGTTGCAAACCAGTATGGTCACATGTGATATAACTCTTATGGAAGCATACAAATCTCCATGGGAATAAAGATAAAATTACAAAATGCTAACAGCATTACTGGGGAATGGGGTTGCAGCTGACTTTTTTCTTTTTTTTGCTTATCTTTATTTTCCAACCTTTCCCACCTTTTATAGAAGTCAGTATAAACAATCCAAAGTAGATTAGAAGCCTTTCCATAGGGCCAAGTGTTATTTAAAGAAAACTACACGGGTAAATCTTCTATCACTGGGGACTTCCCTGGTGGTGCAGTGGTTAAGAATCCGCCTGCCAATGCAGGGGACACGGGTTTGAGCCCTGGTCCGGGAAGATCCCACATGCCGCGGAGCAACTAAGCCCGTGCGCCACAACTACTGAGCCTGAGCTCTAGAGCCCACGAGCCACAACTACTGAAGCCCACGCACCTAGAGCCCGTGCTCCACAACAAAGAGTGGCTCCCTCTTGCCACAACTAGAGAAAGCCCACGCGCCGCAACGAAGACCCAATGCAGGTAAAAATAAATAATTTTTTTTAAAAAATCTTCTATCACTGGCTCTGGCAAACAGCAGACACCTAGAGTTGTATATGTGTTTTTAAAACAATTATCCAACTAACCTTTACTGAATGCCTGCCTTTTACCAGGCACTGAAATATGGATACAAAGATAAATGAGGCACGTGTTCTACTCAGTTTTATCATGTGTGCAGGTTCCTGTGTGAACCATCACAGTCAAGATACAGAGCAGTTCCATCACCAGGAGGATCCCTTGTGTTGCCCTTTTATACCCATCCCCCTGCCCTCTTGTACCTTCCCTCACTCCTAACTCCTGACAAGCACTCATCTGTTCTCCATTTATATCCTTTGGTCATTTCAGAAATGTTATATAAATGTAATCATATAGTTAATAACCTTTTGGAATTGGCTTTTTCTTTATTTTAATTTTTTCATTTTTTAATTCTTTACTTAAAGTATTTTTATTTTAAAACTTAATATTTAAAGAGTGTTTTTAAAAAATTTTAAAAGTAATGCATATTAGAAAGAAAGTTAATACAAATTCATGATGAAAAAAAGTTCAGACAGTACAAGAGAATACACAGGAAGTCCCCCTCCCACCCCAGACCCCCAGTTTTCCAGACCTTCTCAGAAACAACCACTTCTATCAGTCTCCTGGATGACTTTCTATACAACATAAGCTTTGAAAAGAACTTTTTTTTTTAATTTTTGAATTATATTTTATTTTTTTTTATACAGCAGGTTCTTATTAGTCATCAATTTTATACACATCAGTGTATACATGTCAATCTCAATCTCCCAATTCATTACACCACCACCACCACCACCCCCCTGCGGCTTCCCCCCCCCGGTGTCCATACTTTTGTTCTCTACATCTGTGTCTCAATTTCTGCCCCGCAAACCAGTTCATCTGTACCATTTTTCTAGATTCCACATATATGCGTTAATATATGATATTTGTTTTTCTCTTTCTGACTTACTTCACTCTGTATGACAGTCTCTAGATTGGAATTGGCTTTTTCATTCAGCATAACTCCCTGGGGATTCATCCAAGTTGTTGTGTGTATCAATATTTTCTTGCTGAGTAATATCCATGATGTGGATATACCAGTTGGTTGACAGCTGGATTGTTTCCAGTTTTTGACTATTATGAATACAGTTGTTTTGAACATTCATGACAGAAAAAAAAAAGATAAATGAGGCACAGTCCTTGCCCTGAAAGGGCTCACAATCAAGCGGAGAAGACAGACATGCAAACAGAAAGCGCGACAGGGTGAGGAAACTTTAGGAGAGATGACAAAGTGCTACAGAAGCACTGAGGACAAATACTTGCAGAAGGTCAGAGCTCTAAGACAAGCATACCACTTCTGGCACTGCAGAAGCTACTCTTAATATGTGCCTTATGGTTTCTCAAAAAACTGAAAACAGAACTACCATATGACCAGCAATTCCGCTCCTGGATATGTATCTGAAAAAACAAACAAACCCCAAAACTATAATTCGAAAAGTTACATACACCCCAGTGATCATAGCAGCACTATTTACAATTGCCAATATATGGAAGCAACCTAAGTGTCCGTCAACAGATGAATGAATAAAGAAGATGTGGTACATATATACAATGGAATACTACTCAGTCATAAAAAAGAATGAAATTTTGCCATTTGCAACAACATGGATGGACTTGAAGGGCATTATGCTGGGTGAAATAAGTCAGACAGAGAAAGTTAAGCACTGTGTAATGTGATTTATATGTGGAATCTAAAAAATACAACAAACTAGTGAATATTAACAAAAAAAAACAGATTAACGGATATAGAGAACAAACTAGTGGTTACCAGTGAGAAGAGGGAAGGGGGGAGGAGCAAGATAAGGGTAGCAGATTAAGAGGTACAAACTACTATGTATAAAATAAGCTACAAAGATATATAGTACAACACAGGGAATATAGCCAATATTTTATAATAACTATAAATGGAATATAACCTTTAAAAATTGTGAATCACTACATTGTATACCTGAAACTTACATAATATTGTACATTAACGATACCTCAATTTTTTAAAATGTGCTTCATGTACCCAGTGAGTCACATTTATCCCACATCACTTTGATCAATTTGCCACAAGAAAATAAAGGTGGGGAGGGATTGGAGGAGACAGCAATTACACAGACCAACCAGGCTCACAATGCAGGGCTGACACACTAAACCTGCCTTACAAGGAGCCTTTGTGGGAGCTGCACAATGGCCTGCCCAGGAGAGCAGGTCAGACAGTCTCACTCCGGGCTGTCAAGGGCAGACACGCAGCTGGGTCTGACTGTGGAGGGACAGGGAGCTTTCTACTAAAGCCAAATAGCCAGAAAAGAGGAAGCCCAATATCACCCATCTTTCAGTGAAAGAAAAGAATTGAAGGGCAAAATAAAAACCAGGCAAGAAGGCTAGAGTCTGCTCTTATTTCATCTGCCAAATAAACCAAAACAATAATTTTCCCTTTGCTTTCACCTTAAAAATTCATCACCAGGGGTTCCCTGGTGGCACAGTCGTTCAGAATCTGCCTCCCAATGCAGGGGACACGGGTTCGAGCCCTGGTCTGGGAAGATCCCACATGCCACGAAGCAACTAAGCCCGTGCGCCACAACTACTGAGCCTGCGCTCTAGAGCCCGCAAGCCACAACTACTGAGCCCGCGTGCCTAGAGCCTGTGCTTGGCAACAAGAGAAGCCACAGCAATGAGAAGCCCGTGCACCGCAACAAAGAGTGGCCGCCGCTCACCGCAACTAGAGAAAGCCCGCGTGCAGCAACGAAGACCCAACGCAGCCAAAAATAAATAAATAAATTTATTAAGAAAAGAAAAAACTCATCACCAACTCTTGAAATAGTTTTAATTTCTTACACTTATGTTGCCTTTTTCATTTCACAGACATTTCATTTTTCTCCTTCACCATACCACTTCCAGTTTTCTTTTAAAAAGGTAGGAAGAATCAAATATAAGTATCAATCTAGCCACTTTGATTATTTAAACCTCTGTTACACACAAACTTAGGAAGAAATCTTTTTTCCTACAAAGTTCAAAGAGAAACAGGAAATATCCTAACAGTGTAAATCACATAAACAATTGTAATTTATTACTCATGTCAGATATTCACTTGAAATGTCATTAGGAGGAGAAATCCATGGCTTGTATAAAATTCATATATTACAATGACTGTGGCACTGAACCTAATTTAAAATCACACTAATTTTGTTAACACATGGTTAATATTAATATTTAAAATGATGCGTCAATTCACAAAACACACAGCTGGGAGATACGACTTTTGTCATTGACTTTGTAACCGTCTATTGCATGTTCTTTAAGATCAATGTGGAGATGAGACCCTAACAGCACAGGTGCAGGAATGCACTGCCTGTAACCCCTTCCCTATTTCCTCCTCCGCCTGGAAGGAGTGACCATGAAAAGCCTGCTCCAATCCTCACTACCCTATTACTTTATTCTAGTCAATAACAACAGCTCGTGACACAGGCCTTCCTGTCTTTCTTCCTTTGCTCCTTTACAATAACCAAAGTACCCCATTTGCATCTCTTACCTCAAAACTTCTACTCTGAATTTCATTTTTGCAACTGTAGTCTGTCTCTCTCTCACACACACAGTTATCTCAACCACCTGGCTTATTTGCAGTCCCCGGTCGGAAGAGAGCCCACCCACTGGGGCCACTCTCCCTCTTTTCTGGGCCCGTGTTTTGGAGCAAGCCTGAAGAACTAAAGAAGCCGTCAGGTCTGAAATCCCAGAGAATCAGGCACCACCCACAGGTAAGAGACATCTGGGGTAAGACAAGGAGTGATCAGGCTCTGCTTTAATCCCTGCTAATAGACCTTGAAGACTCACCCACAGGTATGAGCCAGAACAGCTTTCCTCTCCAAACTGGTGCCAAAAACTAAGGAGAAGCTGTACTATTATCTCTGCACCTGCCATTTTTCAGCATTTGCCAAACAAATGATTTCATCTCAGGGCCTCCAAAATAGTTCAACTGCTTAAAGGAATGTTTGGAAAAAAAAGGAAACTCTGCATAGCGATAATCTGCTGAGAATTAAATACTAACAACCTCCACAGCTGGCTTCTCTTGCACTCAGAGTATTCAAAAAAGCAGAGTAGATATGGTCCCCACCATTTCTTTTTTTTTTTTTTTTTTTACATCCGCTCACCTGCCTGCAACAGCTGCTTAACTTCTTTGCTCTGCTTTCTAGAGGGCATAACTAACTATGCAGGCTGGAGGAAGAGGAAAAGAGTGGACTCAAATGGCACAGATGACCAGATGACTGCATAGCTCGGTGTGTGGTCCTCCCTGCCCCCGGCTCCCCACCTTCACTCCCATCCAGCCCAGGACTTGAAAGCACCGGAGTGGAGGCAGTGGTGAGGAGAGCCAGGGCCACCGGCCAGCGTGCATGTGCAGAGGCGGCAGAGACTCCACATACTTTGGATTCTACACAAGACACTAGCTTGAGTCACCGAACTAAAGGGTATAGTTGAAATTTTTTTAAATATGTGGTATAAAATAAGAAAACAAAGTAATATCTATATCATTTACTCCTAACATATTTTTCTTATATGTCGTTGGTATAATTATGTCTTCCTAAAATACACATTTATTTTTCAAACTAAATTAGAATTGTACAATGATTATAAGACACTTCAAACCTAAAATTCCTTTCAAATTATGTTGGAAGCAATAATTCTTTCAAGAATACTCCCTAAATTCCTGGTTCCTTATTAAAAGAAATATTCTGAATTCTGCCTAGGATCTCCTTTGGAGAGTACATAAAATTCAAATTACATCTCAATGACCACATAAAAGAAAAAGTGTACCTTTTTTTTTTTTTTTTTTTTTGGCTGGGCGCAGGCTTTCTCTAGTTGCGGTAAGCGGAGGCTACTCTTCCTTGCGGTACGCAGGCTTCTCATTACGGTGGTTTCTCTTGTTGCGAAGCATGGGCTCTAGGTGCACAGGCTTCAGCAGTTGTGGCTTGTGAGTTCTAGAGTGCAGGCTCAGCAGTTGGCACATGGACTTAGTTGCTCTGCGGCACGTGGGATCTTCCCTGACCAGGGCTTGAACCCATGTTCCCTACATTGGCAGGCAGATTCTTAACCACTGCGCCACCAGGGAAGCCCCCCAAAATGTACTTCTATCACCACTTGCTTTCAGGCTGTATCTGTCCCAACATATCTTTAACGTAAATCACTGATTACATGTTTTTTGGTTTAAAAAAAAAAATAACAATGAAACTTCACCAGCCAAAATAACTACCAATTTAACAAAAGTTTAAATGACAGAATAAGCTTTTTAAATGCAATTATTACCTAATGTTATCAATAAAATCTATTTTGATGAAAAAATACATAGCTTTAGTTATCATTATTTATCTGTAAATAGATGCCCCAAATTAAGGTTAGTACTTTATGATCAACAGGGCAATAACAAAAAATAAGCCCATAAATTAACCTTAGTATATATAAATATAGATAACAAACATTCCATTTCAAATCAGTGAAGAAAAGTAGAAGAATCATTAGTTAACGTCTTAGAAATCAATAAAATAGCATCATTCACGTTGAACCATCCCCAAATTTTCAGGTAAGACTAAAACTTACTTTTTAAAGTACTAGAAAAAATGTGAAAATGTATCTGCCAATGGTATGGAAAGGACTTCTTGCCTATTTAAGAACAAAGAAATAATCCATTTTTAAAATTCTGTAGGACAACAAAAATAAACAAATGGGACCTAATGAAACTTAAAAGCTTTGGCACAGCAAAGGAAACCATAAACAAGATGAAAAGACAACCCTCAGAATGGGAGAAAATATCTGCAAATGAAGCAACTGACAAAGGATTAATTTCCAAAATATACAAGCAACTCAATATCAAAAAAAACCAACCGAATCCAAAAATGGGCAGAAGACCTAAATAGACATTTCTCCAAAGAAGACATACAGATTGCCAACAAACACATGAAAAGATGCTCAATATCACTAATCATTAGAGAAATGCAAATCAAAACCACAATGAGGTATCACCTCACACCAGTCAGAATGGCCGTCATCAAAAAATCTAGAAACAAATGCTGGAGAGGGTGTGGAGAAAAGGGAACCCTCCTGCACAGTTGGTGGGAATGTAAATTGATACAGCCACTATGGAGAATAGTATGGAGGTTCCTTAAAAACTAAAAATAGAAACACCATATTACCCAGCAATCCCACTACTGGGCATATACCCTGAGAAAACCATAATTCAAACAGAGACATGTACCGTCATGTTCATTGCAGCACTATGTACAATAGCCAGGACATGGAACCAACCTAAATGTTCATCGACAGATGAATGGATAAAGAAGATGTGGCACACATATACAATGGAATACTACTCAGCCATAAAAAGGAACGAAATTGAGTTATCTGTAATGAGTTGGATGGACCTAGAGTCTGTCATACAGAGTGAAGTAAGTCAGAAAGAGAAAAACAAATACAGTATGCTAACACACATATATAGAATCTAAAAACACGGTACTGACGAACCTAGTGGCAGGGCAGGAATAAAGACGCAGACATAAAGAACGGACTTGAGGACACAGCAGGGGAAGGGGAAGCTGGGACAAAGTGAGAGAGTAGCACTGACATATATACACTACCAAATGTAAAATGGATAGCTAGTGGGAAGCTGCTGCATAGCACACGGAGATCAGCCCGATGTTTCGTGACGATCTAGAGGGATGGGATAGGGAGGGTGGGAAGGAGGCTCAAGAGGGAGAGGACATGGGGATATATGTATACGTATAGCTGATTCACTTTGTTGTACAGAAGAAACTAACACAACATTGTAAAGCAATTATACTCCAATAAAGATATAAAAAAAGTAAATTCTGTAGGACAAAAATACCATATATAATGTAAAAATGCCAAGAAATTGATTACAAACATTGCTAACATATACAACAGAATAAGACATAACAAATAATGGGCTCTTACCCAACACGAAGTTGAATATCGCAACAGAAAAGCAAGCAAAAGACATGAATGAACATATCACTAAAAAAGTTTAAATAATCAATAATATGGTTTTTGTTGGTGTTGTTAAAAGTTCAATCACACTGACAATCAGAGAAGTGTATATTTTTTAATGAGATGTCATTTCTGTCTACCCATTTAGAAAATATTTTTAAATGCTGATACTCAAAATATCACTGACTGTTCAGAAAAATGAACATTCTTTCACATTATTTGTAGGATCATAAATTTGCACAATCTTTTGGGTGAACAATTTGGAAATATGTCATCTTAAAAAATGTGTATACCCTTTGGTCTAGCTAGTCCACTTCTCTGAATATTTCCTTATGATAAATTCATAGATGTAACATTTAGTTTGTTTACCAAAGAATTACTCATAATATAAAAAAACTGGAATCCTAATGTTCTACCCCAAAGGACTGGTTAAATGTACAACCTTACAACTTAATGCTATATAACTGCTATATTATCAGATATTTAATGATATGTAAAATATCCACAATATCCACAGCAATACGTATAATTCCATGCCTGTAAAACAAATTTTATATAGACACACACAAACACACACACACACACACGCGCCAAAGGAAGAATATACAGTGTAATCCTATATCCATTATCAACGACTGGTTCAGTAACAGGCAAGTCACAGTATCCGAGTCAACTGGAGACAAAGAAAGGTTTGCTGGGAGTGACTCCCTAGGTAGGTAACTCTAGAAAAAGGAAATACAGAAATTCTCGAGACTTTTCTTGAGACTTTTTCTTTAAGTTTAAAATTATATCAAAGTGAAAACTTCCAAAAAACTTAAACTGACATGAATGGCAAGGATATTTATTGGCTCAACGAGAAAGCATGCAGCCCTGACTGTTACTGGCAACCATCTACAACCTCAGAGCAACCAGCTTTAGGATGAAGCTGACACTATGGGCTACAGAGCGGAAGGATGGAAAGAACCTGGCTATTTCCTAAGATTGCTGAGCTGCTAAATAAAGTCAACCCTAAAGCCCACCCCTCTGGACTTCCAGCTTTTGAGCCAATAAA